>NC_041819.1:2432586-3040732 GCF_900964775.1 Scleropages formosus | reverse complement strand
CAGAATCAGTGGACCATAATTTAAATTAGTCTGAAAGTTATTCCTTCCCTGTGCTCTCTAAAGGTGAGCTAAGAGTGCTTATGAAACCCCCAGACTTGAACCATTTGAATCATTTGTGCCATTCTGCTATTCAGAAAACCCCTACTGTTCTTTTTTGAGTTATATATATTTTTTTCAGCAGAATTCAATTTTTTTTTTTTTATTAATCGTTTTTGTTTTGAATACTCCTGCATTTGAATGTCACAGCAGTAACTGGATTAAAATAGAGGGAAAATTAATGGAACAAAGAAAAATACAAATAGACTTATCTTGAATCGTACATTCATTATTTTTTATTGCGGAAAATATTGGCTTCATTTCATGCCGATAACACGTGGTTTAGAATTAATTTTCGGTCCCAGCAGCATGCCGCATTTAGCTTTCGCAGTCCTCTGATCCTCAGATAGAGAACCTCTGTAACTGTGATCAGTCAGCCAGCAGCACGTTTTTACAAACAAGTTATCACAAAGGGTTGTGTAGATCGCTTGGCAAGGGGAACCACAAAACCAGTGCGGTTGTAGTATGAACATTATTCACAGAAACGAATACGAGATGATTGAGTACATCTATAAGTCTTCTGAGAACAGCTGCTACGAATGACTCTTTTTTGTGTTAGTAAAATCAGTTAAGTGCTTCACTGTGCTGATAATAATGTATTGTGCATTAAGTTTTAAGCTGTTGTTTTAAACATTTAACAGTTTAATGGAATGGGCACAAGTTCTTTTTAAGGGTTATTATTTTCAGTATTACCATATGAAATGGGTGGACTGGAATGTAGTGCAGTGTTCCCCCACCGGGTGTGTTTCTAAAAACCGTTTATAAGGTGAATTCTCATCTCGAGATGAAATTACCCTCATTTTCAATGGGAACAATGTCGTTGTGAGGGTTGTTGGGTTTCCTTAATCCAACTTTGGTCCTCGTAAAAACAAAGAAATACATGTTAAGCTGAATTAAGCAAAACTCTTCCCGAAGTCAGATTCCTTTAAATCTCATAAATGGGCGTATCTCGGAGATGACTGTAAATGTTTTCTGTTTCCCAACCTAAATGGATGATGGTAGCCTGCTGACATTTTGAAATTCCATATTGCAACATGATATTTCTATTCCTAGCCTCTGTCCTGCCCTACTTAGGCACCTAAGATAGCCCTCAAGTTGAGACTTGCTGTTTGGTCCTTGCTTTGAGGATCAGAAGAGAACTTGAGTGCCTTGCTCCAGCCAGGAACTTAAGGTTTGACGGTATGATACACGGATAAAGCCCATGCTGCAGTACTTCCACATATCTCCTCATTAATGTCAAAACAGATGTCGACACTGGAAGTTATTCTGAAGTTTTCAACGCCTTTATCAGCCTTCAGGACTTGTGACATATGGCTGGGCTTGGATTGGGAATTGAAGTGTCATCTAGTTTGGATTGATTTAAGTTGGTCGTCTAACTAGGATATTTACCATTCCAGATAGAGTCCCCTCAGGACTTTGTTAAAAACCAGGAGATCTTGGAAATGAAAAAGAAGCACAGATGGCAAGGCCACTGCTCTGATCAATTGCCCTTTATGCTTTCTTGTTTCACTCCTGCATGTAAACTGCTGATAATGAAGAACGCAAAGTTAAATGCGAGTGGAAAATCATTCTAAAGGGTATTCCACGCTTTATAGCCACTTAGCATTGTAAGCAGGCATATGCTGCTGTGCGTAATACAGTTATTAGAGTTGCGGTTACCTCTGCCTTTGATGATAACATTGCGCCCCAATAATGATCCAGATGACAAAGTGGTGGTAATTATGTTAGCCTCTCTGTGTTATTGTTAGCGAGCTCATGATTTAATTTTAACGTGCGACTAACTGGTAATAAATGGAGAGACTCCAAGAGGTGACCCTGTGCATCCAGAGATCCTCCCAGAATGCTTTGCCAGGAGCCAGGGTACTGACCTGTAGGGGATGTATGAAAAAGCCATTTTTTTTACAGAGTCATGGCAGTGGATGCCGAAAGGCTGGCAGGAGCTGACGGGGAGAGGGACCAGAGGGCCTCTTATACTGCCTTGATCAGCACTGCAGTTAGGGTCGCGTCAGCACGATCGAGGTCCTGATTTAAGTGCCCAGCCACGTATGGAGAGAGCAGGGTATTGTTCAACAGATGGGAAGAGAACTGAGAAAGGAGGATGGAGAGCCGGCGCCGAAAGGGTTCGCGACTGTGGGGCCGCGCTGTCCGTGGTGCTGAATTTGGGCCAGGCTCTTTGATGTACAAGCCTTCAGTCAGAGACTGGAGATGGTCCTGCATGCTGCTCTGACTGCAGATCACATCTCAGAGCAATATCCCCTCTCTGTGGATATAAGTCTGGCTGTGTGTATTGGACCACCAATACAAAGATGTGATGTTCCAACACGAGCTGCGCCTTCATCGGTGCCTAGAGCTGAGACATAGCATTAGCGGTGTTCTTTTTTGTGTACAACACCCTAATTATTCACCAAAGGCGAAGGGTGTTTGTTACTGCATCGCACACCCAACATGCCAAAGCAAGTGCTATGGTTAACACCAATGGTGACCAAAGGGACTAATTAAACGCTCTGCATTAGAATTGACCAGCAGCTGTGGTAATGAAATAATGGCACATATGAGTAGCTGGAATCAATGAGGAGTGACAGGGAATTAGAGGCGCAACCGAACATGTTTGGGTGCTGTGGGGTAATGCTAACCCCAGCCACACGCCCCCGCCTGTGTATGTTCCAGTCTTATCTTGCCACCATCTCACCCTTCGCTGTAGGGCGACAGCCTCAGCAAGGGCAGATCTGATCGCAGATCGATGTCATCAAGGGTAATTTATGCAGCCTGGGTGTCTGATGCGGTGCTTTTATTGAGCGGGTGGGGGGGAGGGGTGTTACGTGCAGCATGACAACAATTGCACACTGGGACTCAGTCTTGATTTCGTGATGCTCTGGTTGGAGCACAGCAGAGCCCGTCCTCAGTCCATCATCACACAGTGCAGCCATGTATTTATAGTGTGACACTGATAAACATATGAATATAAGTACAGGTGCCTCTAGAGACTGGATGTGTAATCTCTATATATTTCTGCAGAAACCTCACAGCTACGGCTTTGGCTTTTTCGCTTAATCTGAAAGCGTTTAACCACCTTTGTACTCTAGTTCTTCTGTGCTTGTGAGGCTGAAATAGACATTTAACTTATGCTTATTAATACACTGTACATTTGCATTTGTCTTTGACAACAGAGATTTGTTGGTCTTTAAATAGAAACTTCTGTCTGACACTTAAATGGTTAATATATACATACAGAACTGATTCAAGGGTGTGGATGTCTGAGCAAGTTGTTTGGCCTATATGTCTTTAAATGGGTGTTAAGTTTTTCCGTTTGCCGAACCGGGTCAGGGGACTTGGCAGATGGCACTGAGCATATGTTGTGGGCCCCTATGTCCAGGTACACTAATGAATACCATGGAGAGTTGTTCAGACTTTCCTGGCTTGAATTTTTGAATTGGGTGTTGTCCACCCTCCAAACCACCTCCAACTCTTCTCTATAATTTCATTGAATGGCTCCGTAGAACCTTGTGTCCAATGAGCTCAACAGCACGAGAGGAGCAAGCAAATCTTTCCCCGTGTTGGAAAGAACTGCCCACTAACTACACGCTGCTGTTTTTTGGGTGGTGATCAGGTCGATGCTTACAGATAATAGAGACTGGAAATTTAATGCCCAGAGTGATTCAGGACTCTGGATGAATGCATCACTTGGAATATGAGACCTATCAACTTTATCAGCGTTTCCACACTGCACGGTGGCACTGGAGCATCTAATTCTGAAAAAAATTCTGGTCTTGTGCTGTGTTTTTTTTTGTTCCTGGATTGTTCCTCCAGCCAAGCCTGGAGTAGCACTGTTGGAGAAGAAGTGTTATTCAGCATGACTCAAATATATATATATATGTGTGTATATACAGTAAATCATAAAATGAATGTGGTCAGACTGAATGCATAATGATCACTTTACCATCTCCATGGAGTAGGAGACAACAAAACAATAAAGAGCAAATCCGTAGAACACAGGAATGGTGGAGTAAGATGTGAAAGGGTTATATATGCTGACTTCTCCATGTTCTGGAAATCCTGTTATATCAGAGGGTACATTTGTCATATTTATGTATCACATTGCACTGTCCATTGAGGATAATGCTCTGGTGTTCTCGATTCAGTGGGTAGAGAAGTTGCTGAGTGTTTTGAGTATCTGTGGTGTCCATGGGATTCCCGTTAAATGGAAAAATCCTGTAAAATCCAGCCAGGTTTCTGTCAGCTGTTCTGCTTCTGCATACGGAAAAGGCATCTCCATGACCCGAAAACTATCATGAGCACTGATTCCCAGTTGCCAACCTGCTGGAAAAGGTTCTACTATGCTGTCCTACTTTTGTGGCTCTTATAATAATAATACTACTACTAATAATAATAATAATAATAATAATAATAATAATATATTTGAAGAAACATATCTCTGAAGTGTTATATAACTGGGTATCATACCACAGTAAACAAGGTTTTTTTTAGCTACAATTGAATATGTCTGGTATACTTTTTAAGGTAACTCTCAATGGCTGAATATTATAGTGAAGTAATTTACATTTACATTTATGTTTATTCACTTAGCAGATGCTTTTCTCCAAAGCGACTTACAACGGATACTATGTAGTGTTACTAGTCCACACCTTATTCACCAAGGTGACTTACACTGCCAGATACACTACTTACAAGGGGTTACTCATCCATGCATCAGTGAAACACACTCACTCTGTGACACTCACACACTATAGGGGAACCTGAACAGCATGTCTTTGGACTGTGGGAGGAAACCGGAGCACCTGAAGGAAACCCACGCAGACACGGGGAGAACATGCAAACTCCACACAGACTGAGTGGGGATTGAACCCACGTTCTCTCACACCACCTAAGCGCTGTGAGACAGCAGGGTTGAGTGTCTTTGGGTTGAGAGTCTGAGGCTCGAGCCCTGCTTGCGGCAGACTAGTGTCTCATCTGGGATGTGTCCCCTCCCCCTCCAGCCCTGTGCCCTGCGCTGCCGGGTTAGGCTCTGGTTCACAGTGACCCCACTCGGGACAAACGGTTTCAGCCAGTATGTGTGTGTGTGTGTGTGTGTGTGTGTATGTGTGTGTCTGTGTGTGTTATGCCACCTTCTGACATGTCCTGAGAAGCTTTATGCTGTCAGTCCACATTTAGGGCAGTTTAAAGTCTCTCGCTCTGACCTCTAGGCTGCCCATATTCCTTTGAATATGGCAGAACTTAAGAATCTGGTGGATATGAATCATAACTGTCCATATATGATGCAAAAAGCTTGCTCTATTGTTGTCCTGTTTCAGAATTGTGCATTATGATAATATGAAAGGCAAAATGTAAAGTGTGTTAACTCAATACAGATTGTCAAAGCAGGCCTCATGTTTTGGAGGTGTATGGAATGTAAATCTCCTCCTTTATTAGGCTCCAGAAAAAGGCCTCATCAGCAGTGATAATGGGAAAGGTGTTGTGATCCGGAGGTACTGGCTTATGCCTAACTTAATTATGAAGCTGGGACAGACAGGAAGTAATTGCAACTCAAGAAGGCAGCTCAGGTAGCGGCGGACGCAGCGCTTAATGAATGCACTCTCCTCATTACCACTCCCTGTCTCCGCACATTTTCAAGGCCGCGATGACAAATCTGTATGCCCGCCCACAGCTGTCTGTTCACGGCCGTGTTTTGTGGAGGAGCCCCTTAATGCAGTGTGCTCTGACAGTTTTCTGAAACCCCCACTTATTTGTGTTATGAACATGCTGAAGTTAAACAGTTTACATTACCATGTTTGTTTTTTCTGAGGTTTAAATACATATGAAGTTCCCTGTACAAAGCAAAAGCCTGTTAGTGTGTTGGATTTATGATGTCCCGATGCATAAGTGCTGGATACAAAACAATGGAAGAAATCCAAGTTAATGTAATTAGTTTTTGTTTTCAGCCTTGATCAACCATTCCTTTAAAAACGTGAGGTTTCATACTTTAAGATCAGTAATTTTATACTACTTAAATTAAAGAGGTTATTTATTATAGAATATGAACATAAATATTAATTTTCATGATCTATGATATTGATGTAGTAAAATTTACCACATTAAAAAAAGAGAAAAAAAACGCTTGGGTCAAAAACAAACTATTTACATAGTCTTGGTTGTTGTATTAATGTTGCATTTCCAAGTTAGCTGGAATAACATTAGCAAGCAGGAAAAATCCTTTCCCTCCGTCTGCCGAGTTGGGCTGAAACCAGCTCCAGGAAAGCTAATCAGCAAAGGTCCTTTCCCTCCAACCTGTTTGGCCTTTATGGGCACATTAGAATGCCGCTCGCATTCCGAGAGCAACAGTGTCAGTGCTGATCGTGTGGTGCATCGCAGCTGAGGTAGCTTTATCTAGGCCCATCATGAAGTCGAGTAAGGAGAAAAAATGAATGTGAGAAACATGCTAAATCAGCACAAATAAGAATGTTTACATAATTTAATCAAATATATCCTGCTTGTTTGTGTGTCTATATATATATATATATATATATATAGTAACAACCCGTGTTACTGAGAGTTTTAGCGGGAACTGTGTTTATTGTAAATAGTTGAATTATAGGAAAAATGTAAGTGTTCAACCACTGGGGAGACTTATGGGGAATGTAATGGGGTAACTGTGTTTGCCAGTAGAAGAGGGAGAAAGCCTAGGGGGTGCTAAGCAGGCTGGCTCAAGGCGCAGGTCCTTGAGTAAAAGGTGTCCTCGGACCAAGAGCATTATTTCCCTGTCTGCTGCTGTTCTAAGTAACATTCACAATGAACGCTGCCTGTGTGTCTTTTTTCACCCCATCCGAACCCAGTGTTGCATAATGCAATATATATATATATATATATATATACACATATATACTTTATATGTATGGTTATTATTCTGTGTATTTATGAGGGTGTATTTGTGGATGTGTAAATACACACACAAACTATGAATGAAGCAACAAACCTATTTTAGTTCCTGAAATACCTACAAATTCTGCACTTCACAAAGAATGGGGGAAAGTCTATTCACTTGATGATTGTAAGTGATTTCGAGTATGGGATTACATTAATTTGTTTTAACCAACTGCTGGATCTCTGCCAACCTGAAGTACTGCAGTAAATAATGACAGGGATGCAGGAAGAACAATCAGCCTTGGATTACCATTAATGAGTCTTATGATATTTCTGCAGGCCCGGGTTAGATGGTTAGATATTGTCTAATAACTGCATTTTTGTGTTAATGTGAAGCTGTTGCTTTTCATTTCAAATATCGGTTTTTTCCCTTCTCCTCCAATGTTCTGGCTAATTTTAAAGTCCAGACAGTAAAATTTCATCTTTAATACTTTTTAAAATATCATACCGCAAAGATTAGTCAATGGAAACTTTGAAGCCCTGTGGGCATCTGCTGTCTTGCTATATTAGGTTTTAGACATGGTACTGTTCAGAGTTCATGGACTCTCGCAGTTTTTTTGTCTTTAACACCATTGCAACATTTGGATTACTTCTTATAGGTATGGTATCTAACATGTAGTTTGAACTGATTCTTCAATTTGAAAATGCAACTGGGGTCACAGGTCTGGTTGTAACTTCTTTGTAATTCCAAAATCACTATTACTGCTAAATTACAACCAACATAGTAAATTATTTATTCATTTACAAATTAGGTTCCATTGAAGTGTAAGATGTAGCTAAAATAAAAATACATATTTTATTCATTGTGAGCCACAATTAAAACAAATTTTAAATTATGAGAATATTTTCTAATATATTTAATCTACATATAATATTTTGTCTCTGCACACTTATTTAAAAAGAACATAAGTTTTCTATTTGGGTGCATTTTACTGACATTTATCAGCAATGTGAATACGAACAGGTTTTGTAAATAATTATGAAAGTTTTAAAATAGATAACTAAAATAAAAGTATAAATAAAATTTAAAATCATGTCAACATTTTTATCTTTTAAAGCAAAACTTGACTGTTCCTAATGCAAGGAGCCAGGGTATTCAGGTGACAAATACACAAGTGGATTCTGATATTTTTGGTGACAATGAATTCGGTTCAAGGTAATGAGCGGGGTCCACGTCTCATATGTTTTTCTTCTATTACCTTCCTAATAACTGACAATTAGGCAGTGGGCGGCCACCGAAATAACGCCGGCGATAGCAGCACAGCACCAGGGAATATTGTCTCTTCAGCAGTTCCTGGAAGGCCAGACTGCACGGGATCACAGGCTTCGCTGCAGGTTATTATCCCAGTCTTTATCCTTCAGGTACCATGCTCGGCAAGGCCTACATTCTGTTCCGCTTTTATATAATACGCCTTTGACCAAGTCTCTGCCCATCCAATGCCCCACATGCCTCATCTGTAGTGTGTATAATGTTTCTCTCTGAAGGAGATTCAAAAATGCAGGCTGAAATTATGTATAATTAAAGAAGATTAAGTGCTTTCTTCCAGTGAGTTTTTTTTTTCTTTCATGGCTTTCCATTTGGTTTCACTTTTTTAGTCATATTAATTCACATCAGAACTCTCCTGATTTGCGGTTTTATTAAAAGCATAAGAAGTCAAAATACATTTTCATGTACAAACATTTGGTGACCATGACATATATTAACCGATTTAAAAAAAGGGCAAAAGCTGCTGACAGGAGCGGTGTTATGGTTTCGACTGACCTTCTCATTGTCCATCAGAAGGGCCACTTGGTTATGTGGATGGAGACTGGACTACATGTTCCTTGGGTTCCCCAGTAGTTTTTGAAGTTGGTGTTTGGAAGGTGTTGGAGAGAAATGGACAAAGACATACCTTAGACTTCAGAGATCATGTTGCTAGTCTGACTTCTTTTGGTATTCGGTCTTGACAGCTGGTGGAATAATAAAAATTCCAGTTTATCCAAGTGAAAACATGATGCAGTCAGGTTCATTGGCAAGAATAATGTTCCCTTAATTTTGTCGCTGTGGTTTAAAATTTATTTACAATATTAGCTAGTTTCTTTCATTTATAGATTAGGAAGGGATTTGAATATATTATGTATATGAGTACATTTAGGAAAATGCTGAGGAACTTTCAGTGACAGTCTCATGTGTATTGGAAAAATGGGGTATTCCCATTTTACACATCATCAGAGATGTGTAAAATAATCTTTGTACTTTTGTTGAAAGGCTGATATTTCCAGTATTGCACTGTGCTCTTATGTTTGCATTCAGTTGCCATTAAATTGGCCCTTTCTGTATCATATTTTTAATTTCTGCTTCTATGCTGTCCTTATTATTACTTATTTTGACATATTAGCAACTGAGCAATACTTCTGAAATTATTTCAAAAGGTCAGACTTCCTTTGCACTGAACTTTTGAACGTTTTCTCCCACTTTAAAATATAGGTATTTTATTGTGAATTGAAATATTGCGTTTCACATTGAAATTAAGGTTTATGTTTTCTTTCCTCCGAGTAAACAATAGGTACTTTTACACCTTGCATTCTTACATGCTTTTTTCTGCCAGCCTTTGATGTTTTATTCACTTTGTCTTTGATAGGAAGCCAGAGGCATGGGAATGCTAAGTAAGCTATCACAAATGAATCATTTGCCTAATTGGTGAGCATGCATGAGAAATGGTTACCTCAGTTGTACTTCCAGTAAAGGATGCCATCTCTCAAGATTTAAAAAAAAAAAATAAATAAATAAAAATAAAGAAAATTAAAAAATATATAAATAAAGAAAAGAAAAACGAAAAAACTGAGTGACCACTGACCTATGATTCTTTAACCTTGATGTAAAAAAAAAATCACTGTGAATCACTGTGCTTGTTTGCATTAATATGAAATGACTGAGCGACCTACAATTAAATAGTTAACATAGATTAAAATCGGCTCGAATGTAAATTCTAGAGTCTTGATTAAGATGCCGATCAGTGTAAGATTAGCAATGGCACACCTTTGAAAACAGCTATTTGTTTTTCAAGGTGAAACAGTGGAAAACTGGTATCTGGCAATACAGCAAACTTCCTCCCCTCCCCGTGTTCCTAATTTGTAGCCATGTCAAGCTCTATTTGGTATGCACTGGCAGCAGCATAAACCTCCGAGTGACGATATTCTACTACACCTATGATTTCCTACTGTCTTCTAGGAAGTTTTCTTATTAAATAGTTCTTGTGTCTTTTCTGTAAGGGGTATTTCCATAGTTTTCTTTAAAGAATAAATAAATAAATAATAAATAAATAAATAAAAATACCTGTTGTCTCTATAACCTTGGAGAGGGACAGTTTGCATCCTGGCTGCTTGGTGACCTCTTCTAAAAGCCTTGCGCATGATGTTCATCTGCCGGCGACTAATTTTAAGTGACACGGCGCCCTGCGGAGGCTGTTGGCGTGTCGGTCGTGGATGTAGTGTCAGTGAGGAAGAATGGGTTCTGCTTGGAATGACAGGCGTGATGGAGAGCTGCGTTCGGGCCTCAGGCCGAGGGGACTGCTGCGGACCCGCCAGCGTTTCCTTGGACCCCTCTGAGGGCCCGTCCTGGGTTCACCCCTGGAGGTGGGGCCCTGACAGTGATGGATAAGTTACACCGGAAGCTGGCCAGATGGAGCCCACTGCCATCCTGCTGACGGTGAGGTGGTGGTGGGGTCAGCAGGGGCCTCGCAGGCCAGCACTGTGGAGCAACCGGGCTCCGTCCACTAGAGCTTCTCTTTTTTGTACATGGGGTCCATTTATTACAATGAGAAATAAAAAACAAGAAAAAGAGTGTCAAAACTAAGTTTTGAAGCACCACTTACAATGGAGCTCAACACAACCTTCAAGGAGGGACACACCATAATTTCTGAATGATCTTTAAAAAAATTGTATCACTCCACCATTATGCTTTATTACCAAATATAATAAGTAGTTTAGTAGAAATCACTGCTCCTGCCTTATGTTTTCTCTTTTCATCAGTCTAAGAGAGCAATTTAAGAGCTAAAGTGTTTATTGGTTGTTGTTTCTTCTGTGGAATTGCAGCAACTTTATTTGATTATACTTGATTTGCTTCAAGTATAAAATAATGCACATTTTATCAAGCCTATTGTGTGTGTGCTCTTTTTTATTATACCGCAAATCGGGGTGAATTTCATTCATTGCAGCTACCCCACTGAAACGTATTCTGCAAACTGTGTGAAATTAGAGGAGTCAACTGAAATGTTGTCTAGCAAACATAATGTTCTAATTATGATTTGACAGCATCTGAAAATATGGGTGCATCTAATGATGTTAAAGATAATGCTTGTCTAATTAAAACTCTTCTAATGACTATAATCTTAGGATAACACATCCTGACAACTGATGGCAATGTGATTAATTTTAATATTAACTGTGTTCTATGAGTTGAAGTGATTAGCACATTGAGTTTGTGTTTGCTTTTATGTATAATGCTCAAAGTATTATGGTAATTTTACTCCTGGAGTAGTTGTTGCTTTTTCTCCGATGGCATATTTTGGCATGGAGTAGTGGAGTATTATACAAATTCCACACCTCATGCCTGGAACAAGGCTGTTTATGTGTGGGGGGGGTGACATCATAGGTCATCGACTTTGCCTTCTGTGATGCATTTTATTGTCTTCATAAAGGGATCATATTTAATCAAATCTAACCTAGTTGATGCAAATTATATTCTGGGGATAATAAGATATACTGCTGCTATTGAAATTGACGCACGCAATCAAACCACTTCTAGATTTGCCTTTTGCCTGCCTGCATTTTTATTATTGTTGTTGTTGTCATCATTGTTATTTGTTTGTTTGTTTCACAATTTATTCAACATCCATGTTGCCCATATTATTTCCCTAAAATTCACAAAAATTCCTCATGTAATATAAAAATTGAAAATAATAAAATAGCAAAAACTGCCAGAACTTTACTAAACTGATATTTAGAGAACTTCAGTCTCATGATAACTTGTTGTAATCTTAAAATTTTACTAATAATATCAATTATTCTATCATAATGAAGTTATATATCTCTATCCAGTGCTCCTGCTTGGTTGTTTTTTAACCTGTGGCTTCTGCATTTACAGCCTGCTCAGCTGCATGTGCGTGTTTGTGAATCCCGAACCAGTAAGAAAATAACAAATTCAGGCTATCACTGTAAACAAACCTTGACTGGCTGAGCCTTGGGGGCCATCTATTGTGTTTGTGTGTGTATGTGTGCGTGTGTATGTGTGTTGGGGTGTGGGTGTGGGGGTGGGGGGCAGATTTTCCCTTCCCATTTGCTTGTGCCACATAAGGACGATTCCTGGTTTGTTATGCTGGCAGGAGTAGAAGGGGACATAGTCTGACTTTGATGCACAGCCATGGTGGGCTGAGACTACAGCATAAACTCACCTTGTTTGAGAATGATTGATTTCAGTTACTGGACTCATGCAGATTCCTGTTAATTTTTTAAAGATGCATTTTTGCTCCTTTTTTTCTTTGCATTTTCTTTACGGACAATACGGATTTCTATCAAAAAAGCTCAGTCATGCTGGGAGATGAGCTCTGTCTCCACTAGTTTCAGTGGGGGATTGAGGGAGGATGGAGAGGGGCTGGCGGGGGGTACACAAATGGGCAGGAAATCACAGGGAGCAATTTAGTTAAGATAATCAGGCTTTGTCACTCCGAGCCGTCGTTTGTTCTGAGTAGCATGTGTCGTCGGAGGGAATCCTTATGCCTTAATCAAAATGACTGACAGATTCATACCCCAGGACCTTTGTTAGAATCCCTTCGACAAGCAGGACCCTGACGTTGTCTTACAATTACGAGCTGACAGCAGAAACTTGGCAGTCCTCTTAAATGCACTTGAGTATTGTGGAGTTGAAAATAGCTTTGAGTTATACGCTCAGCTATGTGGCGTTTGAATGTTTTCGGACAGCGTGAATTCGGGAAAAAGCAAAAATTTTTTCAGTGATTACACGCACTGCTGTTCACAAAAGTAAAATATTTTCTAGTGGAAATATTTGCTGGGTAGGGTGGCACTGTGGTGCAGTGGGCAGCACTGGTTCCCCAGCATTCCTTGGATGTGGTTTCTGACATGGGCTTGATACCCCCTCAGTCTTTGTGGAGTTTGCATGGTCTTTCAATGTTCTTGAGGGTTTCCTCCAGACGCCTTCTTACTCTGTGTGACTGAATGAGTGTGTGCTTTGAATCATCCTGCGATGAATGTTGTTGTGTCCAGACTGTACCCTGCCTCATACCCTATGCTCTTGGGATATACTCTGGACCATCGTGACCTTGCACTAAATATGCAGGCATTGATAATGGATGAATGGATGGAATCTTTACTGAATAGCTTTTTTTTTCATATGGTTAGTTTTAAATGATTCTTTACTGAGCAACACTTAAAATTTAAGAAAAATACCTTTTTAATTTGCTACTAAATATATATTGACGATAAAAGTGTATTGTTAACAGCTAGTGTGTCACAAAAATATACCTCACAAATCAATGTTTAACGTCATGTCTTTTGAGTTCTATGGTATCAAAAGATGAGAAAAATAATTCAGTTGACCAATGTGTATTGATCTTAACTACAGTACTATCTAAATAGCTAATGAACCAAAAACTGGACTAGGTGTTATGTTGGTGATGGGGATGACAGTTTGACCTCATGGTGTGCTTTTGTTTGAAACACCTCTTCCAGTAGATTGGATGTGGCAGGTGGACAGACAGGATCAGCATAGGCCTTTACTGACCGTTTGGAAAACCCAAACACTATCAGCTGATTTTTATCATCATCAAGTTCAACTCCTATGAAATAAAGGAGACACTCCTGCCTGCTCCTTGAAGATAACAGACACAGAGAAAGTGCCTTTTTTTCTACCATGATGCTCTGAGACGTTATCAGTGTGTCTTTGAAGGCCTGTCTGCCTGGCCTCTTGGCATGTCCCCGGAAATAGACTCTCATGGTTTCATTTACAGGCCTGTCACCAGGTGTGTATTTTTAGACTTTCCTATGTAGGTGCAAGACTGTGAAAACCTAAAGAAAAATGGTAAAAGTAAATAAGGCACAGAATAAAGGATTTGTTTCCTTGTATTACAGTATTTTAAACAATTGTATATTTGATGAGTATATACTTGTGTAAGTACCTTATCAAATTTACATTCCGGGTAATTTTGACATATAGTTATGTTGATATGTGGTACCAGTGAAAAGCTTGAGGGAGGGGACACAGAAATTGACCATTTAAGGAGTGGAATTTGGCCCAGTGAGACTAGTTACTAAAAGTCTAAAATAAATATTTTGGTCTTACCATTGAGTATTTGTAAGATTCAGATTAGCATGAGCTCATGAGTTGTGAGTCTGTGATTCCCACTGTTCAGCATGGGAGTTAGTGTGATGTGTGGGTCTCACTGTTGGTGGCCAAGTCCATGGACATCTCAACCAACACGGTTATCACAGTGTATTTCAGAGGTACACCATTCCATCAGCATTATGGCTAGTTGGGCAGTGCTTCATTCTACAGCAAGACAGTAAGCCTGGGGCAGACCTCAAAACTGTGTAAGAACTACCTGGCCAAGAAAGAAGGAAATATGACTCAAACTAACAACTTGAACGTAAAACATTGTCAGTTAAAAATATAAACATTTCAAGCAAATATAGTCATTTTGCTAGTAGTGCTTACAGTATTTTTTTTATCCCATTTGTGCAACTGTATAATTCTTAGTGTAGATACTCAGGGTAAGGACCTTAATCAAGGGTACTACAGCAAGGGGTGCAATTTAAACCTGTAACCACTGAGTCCAAAGGTTGCAGCTCTAACTACTGTGGAAGCTGCTGTCCCCTGGATTAATGTCCTGGTTTCTTTCTGTCAGAAACTGTTCTTCTAGTGGGCTTAACAACCCTGGTTGAGATGCCTGGGTCAGGCTGTCTGACAAAAGTAAAACATCCAGTGACCCCAGGTTATATCAGTGATGATGTGTCCAGGTACATCATAAGATGCATATAAAAATATTATGTTGAGAAAGAGGAGGTGTGTTGATCATGGAAATATTTGCAACTTTAATTTTTTTTTTTTTACATTATGGCTCGCGGTGGTGCAGCAGGTTTGGCCTGTGCCTTCTGTGTGGCAGGTCTGGGGTTCAAGCCCTGCTTTGGGTGCCTTGCGATGGACTGCTGTCCCCTCTGTGGTGTGTCCCTTGCACCCTGTGTTCCTGGGTTAGGCACTGGCTCATTGTGACCCTGCTTGGGATAAGTGGTTGTAGATGTTGCATTGTATGTCATGGCTTGTTTTCAGTTTCAACATGGGTTTTTGTGATTTCATGTCCTGCAATGGGTGAAGGCCATTCTACTGAACTTAATAATATGGCATCACACATGCCACTATGGATGACATTTTTGCATGAATTTCTGTATGAGGTAGCTAGGAACCTTGGCTAATAATACTGATTAACTCAGTTCGTATATCTTGGCCAAGTTTCACTTCTACAACATATACAGCACAAGAGGATCCTAATGCAAGGGCCAAGGCAAGATGGCATAAAAATGTGCTGAATTATTAACTGACTCAGATATGTTTGCTGTCTCAAGATTAAAGCTAAAGTTTGACAAAAACCTGTGCTGCAGCATGGCTGCACCAAGATCACTTATGATTTATTTATTTATATGACCTAGTAGCCTGCCAAAACATGATCACTGGAACAGTGTGTGACTTTCCTTGGCATTTTGTTAAAATTTTCTTTTTTAATATAGCATTGCAGTAATTAAAGTACACCATGCTCTGTTGTGTAGAGAATCATTTCTCATGTCATGTCAATTTAATCAAAATCCCATGAGCAGAACCACAATCATAATCTCTAATTAAATACATCCTACTTGCCTTCATGTGCATTTTTTAAAGGTTACTTGAAAATGCTGATCAAAACCAGGCCTCTCTCCACAGATACAGGGTTTGCTTTCATGCAAGCATCATGCAGCGGAAACCCATGATCCAGGCCAACACAGGAAACTGTCGCACCACTGTGAAATAAAGGCCAAACAGACAATGCTTATGCCACAGCAATGTAACTGGAAACCTAACTGGAGGATAGTGGATGGGAGAGAAGAGATGCAAGTTCACAGAGCAACAAAGAGACTCAGCAGGGACCTCTGTTGCAGCTGCTCTGGTTTTGGCAACACTGGCTTTGCTTGTTTTCAGTCCCACTGGTTAATTATGTAATCCTTCTCAGTCCCAGTGCGGTCAACACATTTTTGTTTCAGTAGATAGAAGTATTAATCTGTGATTAGTCTTTAGTATCTTTTCTGGTTAGGCATAGAGTCTGAGGAGCTGCTTGTACCTGCTGTTGGGCAAAGTAATTGATCCCCTTTCTTTTGGGACATACGTGGACAGATAAGGCATGGAGGTGGGGTTGTGGTGGGCTTCTGGGAACACCTAATGCAGGAGCGTTGAGGTTAGTCAGCATTTATGTGCACTCTCTGTCAGTGATTGACAGTTGTGTCTAAGCAGGGTTGGGGTAATACTCTCCCAGATCTATCTATCTATCTATCTGTTTTACTGGTTGTTTGTCTTCAGAAACATGAAAATCCTCAATCGAATTGTCACTGTAACTCATGCAGTGTAACATTGTAGTGTTGTTCTAGGGACAGCTAGTGTAATGGTTAGCATTGCTACCTTTCGATCCAAGGGTTACAGGTTTGACCCCCACCTCTGGCTGTAGTACCCTTGAGCAAGGTACTTACCCTCAATTGCTCCAATAAAAATTATCCAGCTGTTGAAATAATTGTAACTTTTACATTGTAAGTCACTTTGAAGAAAAGCATCAGCTAAAGGGATAGTCGTTTTTACTTTACTTTTTTCAGAAGTGAGATCTTTCTCACAGTAGATGTTGGAAGTGGGGGCAAGAGGAAGTTAGGGCTGTGTCGGTTTAAATTACCAAACAGGTTTGTCAATGCAGTTCCCGAAGGCAAGAGGAAGCCTTCCACATCCAGGTTTCTCTGGTGTAGGTCAGCCACATCTCACAGCATGTCAAGCAGAAACAACTAGTATCACTTGAAAGACTACAATGCAGACGTATTTCTGTACTGACCGACTCCAGTCCCTTGTCAGTGATTCGGTAAGTTTAAGTTTTTGTTGCTTTGATTTTTAAAAACATATGAATGCAAAGAAACAGAAAGAAGGGGGTGTGGTGCTGCAGCGGGTTGGGCCAGGTCCTGCTCTCTGGTTGGTCTGGGGTTCAAGTCCTGCTTGGGGTGCCTTGCAATGGATTGACATCCCATCCTTGGTGTGTCCCCTGCCTCCTGTGTTGCCGGGTTAGGCTCCGGCTTGCTGCGACCCCCTGCTTGGGACAAGCAGCTTCAGACAGTGTGTGTGTGTAAATGGGCAGGCATTTCAGGGTACAATCAGTGAATAAAGTTCTTATATTATTTTAGAAATATCATCTGCACTGATTAAAACAGTAGATAGTCTTTTCCAAAAGGTTTGGCTCTTCCGGAAGATTCTAGTAAGCACAATCCTTTTGTTATCCTTAAAAATGCTGACCATGAATTTTTAAAATTAATTATTTTCTTTTTTCTGGAAATAATTGCAAACTTCTGTATATATAGCTGTGGAAGGTATGTTTTAAGTTGTATTTTTAATGATGAGGTGCATTGAGGATTTTTATTTATTTATTTATTTATTTTTTTTTTTACTTGAGATAGTTTTTTTGCTTTGTAATGAGACATAAGAACTTGAACATTTATATCAGTTTTCCACATCAATCCGTGTTATACCTTTTGGGATTAGCAGTTCTCTGCTGTCAGCAATATCTTCAAGTGTCCTTTCTTATGTGTTATCAGAATTTGCCTGTCACACAAGGTACTTTATGTAATCTGTCAGACTTTCGGTGTAGCAAATGGTTTCAATTTTCAGCTTTTGAGAAACCAGTTTCATGGCATTGACAAAATTAAGCATATTACCGATGAATGCATCAAGTCCACAATTTTGGTCATTAATTAGTACTGCTGCACATAACTATGGTTTCTCACAAACTTGAAATGGAAGGAATGCATGCATTTTAATGTCATCAGTCATTATACTGCAGTCTAATTCATCGGAGGTTGCGTTTTAAAATGTATTTTAATTGACTGACTACATGACAACAACTCCTGTTTAGAAAGGTTTTTTTGGAAATAAAGAACAGTGCTTTCCAGTAAATTTAATATGCCTGAAAGGGATGATATTAACATCATATTCAAACAAAAGCAAATGAGGCATTTCAGTATCACACAAAGTCATCTGCAGTTTTTATTTGAAACAGTCAGCGCGCAAGTTGTTCCCATGTGCCAGATGCTGTACACATACTCTCTAGGCATGCACTGGTTCAGTGGTACACGTTAGCTGCATGGATATGCAACAGCCTCTAGCCATCCGGTAAACTCATATTTTCATGCCAGAAAAACATCAACAGCATTTCAGTATTCTTTATTTCGAAAGCCAGGATTTCTTAAGCCAAGATTTTTGTCTCCAGCACAATCATTAAAACAAGGCAGGATCACTGAATCGTCCCATTGCCCATTTTCCCCACATTAGGTTCAAGGTAATGTTCTTAACTTCCCTCATTAGCTGGGGGTCACATATTTTTAATAAATTACAGTGGCCCCTTTTGGTGTTTTGGTGATCTCCACCAGTGTGCAATACTAACTACAAACACCGGGAAATGACACACTCATAAGTCTCCCGACAGGATGGTTAATCAGTGCTTGACTGAAGGATATGAAATTTGCTTGAGGCGGAGGCCAAAGGTCGTTTCTAGGAAAGATGACTTTTGATGGACCAACAGGGGCGGAATCATCACAACTGTGATGTCTACTCTAAGTTTAGCATCAACATTTTCTTAGCTCTTTCAGTGTTTCCTTGACAACCTTTTACGTGAATGAGTGGAACTGTGGAAATATTGTCAGATTTAATTTGTAAAAAGTTTTTTCAAGCTACAGGTGCTTTCTGTGACACACTGTTCTGCAGATGTTTTTAAGTGACACACGCATCAGTAAAATGACATTGGTCAGAATAAAATTATATACAATTTCATATCACTGTAACCCAGTTAATTCTGGAGAACCACCATTGAATGCATGAAAATATTTTCCTTTCTTCCTCCTCTGCCACTAAATCTGCTTGATCTAAGGACAAAAGTATAATTACACTAGCTAGGGAGACTGGCTGAAGTCTACCCTCCTGTGAATACTCTAGTTACTGTATTAATGGACTGTGCTTTGAAAATCACAAGTCTGCATCTAAAATTCTTTGTTGTGAATGCCTTGGGTTTACTCTCAGTTGTATTCTGTCTTGGAGGGGAGTGTCTGCTAAATAGATAAACGTAAATTGTTTCATGTCTCCAAACCAGTTGCACCAAAAAAACAAATTTCAGGTGAATAGCAATGTGGTTGCCAATTTTTATTTTTTTTTTCTAATTATCACTCTGTTTCTGATGTTATTCTTTTTGTTGACATTTCTGCTCTGTCCCTCTTATATGTTATTAACTGTGGCATCGCACTATTTCTCGCCTCATCTTCTGAAGATGAAGAGCTGAACACTTTTTTTTTTTCCTCTCAAGAAAATTACCTTTGTCAGAGAACTGTAGACTGCTCTAAAGGTTGAGAACAGCCAACCACTAATACATGAAGTAAAAATTCCATACTGAACAAAGATCCAAGATTTCAGTCTCTGCAAAACCAGACTTCATTGTACTTATTTGTTCATTTTGCTGATGCTTTTCTGAAGGCAAGTTGAGATGATTTACCAGAGGTCGGTTTCATTCTAAATCCTTCCTTTTCATATATATATATATATATATATATATATATATACACACATATAGTACTGTACAAAAGAAAATTCACAAAAAGTGTGTTTGCAGATACAGGTTTTGCAAAAAGAAATCAGAAGTGGCATGAATTTTAAAACTGGAGTATATGAAAAGGAAAAAGTCATCACTGATCTTCATTCCAGAACAACTGGATACGTGTACACACATTGAATTATTTCTGAAAAAAAGGCTTGAATTTCATAGGGTTTTCAATAAAAGCCAAGTGAATTTTTTATTTTTTTTTTAATTGGTTTTATTCATAGCACAGGGTCAAAACATCATCCAGATTGTCAGTACAATAAACAAAAACAAATACAGGTATGTCCACATACATAAAGTGAGGGCTCAGGGTTGAAAGGTTACAATTTATCACTAGAGTGATCATGAAGTACTTCCTAATAACTTCCAGAAGGGTGTCTAGATATTCTAAAATTCAACAGAATCGTTGTACAAATTTTTCAAGTGGGAGAAATTTTAATTTATCGCAAGTGAACTTCTGACTTAGAATTTGTTTGTGTTTATTTTCTTTTCTTGCAGAAAACATAGCATGGGGTTGAGCTTCACACAAATACTTTTCTCAAATCTAGAAAGCAATTTTAAATGTTCTGGCAATTTTTTTTTTTTTTTAAGATGGAACTGTTAGGGTGAATGTTGTAACAGTGAGGATATAAGGCTTGTTAAGCCTTATATCAACACCGTTCTTCACAATTCTTAAATCAGTTCAATATACCAAACCTAACATCAGAGCTTTTCTCTTGGAAGTATGTTGTTTTTTATTTATTTACTTATTTATTTATTCATTTATTTATTTATCTCCATTCTGAACAGTGCTGAAGAAAAGTATTTAATGTATTTTTTTGGTTAGCTTCACCAAAAAAAATCAAATTTTCATTATCGCAGCTGAAAATATTTGTCTTGGGTGCGTCCCCTGCCCCTCCGGCCTTGCACCCTGTGTTGCTGGGTTAGACTCCGGTTTGCCGTGACGCCCGGTGGGGACAAGTGGTTTCAGACAGTGTGTGTGTGTGTGTGTGTGTGTGTGTGTGTGTGTGTGTGTGTGTGTGTGTGTGTGTGTGTGTGTGTGTGTATGTACTTAGAGTTACCAAAAGAAAGCTTGTGGAGAGTAACTATAAGGGAACGCTAAAACAGCACATCAATAATTAGATAATTGTTTTCTGTCACATTCCTGCATTTTGACAGAATATGCCAACATGTCTTGTTTTCAGGGAGCCAAGTTGATTTTCTCATTGGATCTATGCGCAAGACTACAGTCCACTGAGAATGACTCATAGCGTGACATCCATCATAATACAGGACGGCATGTGTTTGTTTCATCTGTTCTGCCACTTTATCTGGATGAGAGACACCTTCTCAAATGTGGCTCTGAGTGATTCATCTCTGACACACACGCTGCTGGAGAACATTGTTTCCCCTGGTAGCTGGTAGTGGCCTCTGTAAGACCTCAGGGTTAATGGGGGGAACTCTCGTCTGTCTTCTCCAGGCGAGCACCTGCGCATCTGCCCCCAGGGCTACACCTGCTGCACCTCGGATATGGAGGACAAGCTGAGTCAGCAGAGCAAGCTGGAGTTCGAGAACTTGGTAGATGAGGCGAGCCACGCCTTGCGGACCACCTTCATGTCCAAGCACAAAAAGTTTGATGGTAAGTTTTTTTTTCTTTTTTGACAAAGGTATGGATGCAGTATGTTCTACGTAATTCACAATAATTGAAATTCAATAAGTTGCACATGGTTTTGCAGTGCACACGAACACAGCATCTGTTTCAGTGCATGTCTGTAGTCAGTGCTTTTATCCAAATCAACCTTCAGCCAAAGTGAATGCTTGACAATAGAAATATGGTTGATCAAGTCTAGGAGAGAAGAGTCGCAGGAATTCTGTACAGCGATGCTGTCGTAAAAGTGTTAAACATAAAGAAAAAATACTTTTGTTTAAGACATGGGACACAGGCCAGGTGCATTTGGCCTTTTTACTACAACATACAGTTTACAAATGTGAGTTTTGAGCTTCCTGGAGAATGTGAGGACCTGAGTGTCGGGGGATGCTGATTCTACTTCGGAGAGACCGAGATGAGAAGCAGATGGGATGTAGATTTTGGCCTTTCAATAAGAGAACTGTTGCATGTTCATTTTGGGGTAATGTATAGTGAAAAACAGACCCACAGCTGGAACACAACATATGTGCTGAGACAGTGAAATGTACTGGAGAAGCAACCTGAAATTTGTAATTTTCCCTGCATACAGTTTAAACTTGATCAAAACATGGAATGCAGCTAAACTAAAGGATGTCATCCGTGTTCCGGGTTATGTTTCACATGTATATAAGAAAGCTTCTTATGTCATATGGGTTTTGCGGAGACGTTCAGTCTCTCTGTTTGAGACTAAATGTTGGGACAAATGGCTGACAGGTATGTCTAAATGTCCATGCTTCATGTTACATTAATTGCAAACACATGAAGAAGTTGTACAAGTTTAGCTTGGTTCCATTCATTGTAGCTTTTGTGCGGTCTGCAAAATGACTCATGAAACCTAAGCAAAAATTAAGATTTGACAGATTATGATAGATAAGGCAGCAAAAAGAGCAAGTGAGCATTTAGAGTTATTGGAGACTGAATACCATTAGTGATACGTCTTGCACAACAGCTGATGGCACAAAAAATACAAAAAAACAGCAGCTTTTATTTTAAGATAGATAGATAGATAGATAGATAGATAGATAGATAGATAGATAGATAGATAGATAGATAGATAGATGCACAGTGCAGGGGTTAAACTTTCAGTCCACTTTTACAATACAAAGGTTTCATCACAACATGCAATCCACTTATTGACATAGAAATGTCTGATTAAAATTAGGTAAGTCAAAGATGAGTTGCAGCAGATCTGGAACAAAGTTAAACTTTTACACAAAGTTAAACTTTTACTGGAAGAAATGCACAGAATGAGAGGAACTCACTGGTAGTATGAAGCAACATCTTGTCTTTCCTGTTCATCCTGCAAAAAGGGAATGACCCACTGTGCATTTATTTATTTATTCATTTACTATTTATTTATTTATTTATTTATTTACTTTTCCCACTGTTATTCACTTTTCTCCAAAATAAGTTATGATGTAAATTGTATACATTTTACTATATTACCTTGAGGGGGGTGCGGTGGCGCAGTGGGTTGGACCACAATCCTGCTCTCCGGTGGGTCTGGGGTTCGAGTCCTGCTGGGGGTGCCTTGCGATGGACTGGTGTCCCGTCCTGGGTGTGTCCCTTCCGGCCTTATGCCCTGTGTTACCGGTTAGGCTCCGGTTCCCCGTGATCCCGTATGGGACAAGCGGTTCTGAAAATGTGTGTGTATATTACCTTCA
The DNA here is from genome assembly GCF_900964775.1 of Scleropages formosus. Lineage (NCBI taxonomy): Eukaryota > Metazoa > Chordata > Actinopteri > Osteoglossiformes > Osteoglossidae > Scleropages > Scleropages formosus. Next base: position 3,017,483 of record NC_041819.1, on the reverse strand, counting down.
TTAATTCAGTAGATTTTTGTTTCTCCAAAGCAACATACACTGATTACTGTGCAGCATTTTACCTTTATCCAAGGCAATTTACAATGCTAGATATACTGCCTGCAATCATTTACCCAGGTATACCCATGTAACACACACATACACACACACACACACACACACACACACACACACACACAATTTACAATGACTTTCTGATTTGAACTGCTAGTTATTTCATACTGGAGCATTCCAGGGTGTGTACCATACTCAGGGGTACTGCAGCTAGCATGGAACTCAAACCCGGATCCATTAAGCACAAGGGAGCGGCTCGAACCACTCCTCCTTTTCATTTCTGGAAGAAGAATCTTAAGTCACTAAACCCATTGAAAGCAACAGTTGATAGAGGCTATAGCTTGGAAAACTCATTGGAACATGTGAAAAATTTGGTTGCGCTGATGGGTTGCAGATCTGAAACAGCCGTTGTGTGTCTTCACAATAAAGAGTACTTTTGTCAGTACTTATTTTCAGCTGATATTAGCACACAAAAACTGTTGTAAAACAACTGGACATGTGTACACACAAATATTCAGCTGGTATTCAGTATATTTATTAATATTATTACTATAACTATTATTATTACATTGTACAGTCAAAAAGTTCTAAGACTGGCTGCTGGATCACACTGGTAATGATAGAGCTGGTACAACTTCATATATAACATGCATGTGCCACAGCACCAGAAAATAGTAGCTAGTTTTTGAATTAATTCATTCATTCATTCATTCATTCATTGACAGCTGTGTTATTTGTCATTCCATTTTGGCATGTAGCAAATTCACTGCTATTCAGAACCCCGCACATGTTTGAGGTGTAAGTAGTTGTAGTTTTTTTAGTGTGTCCTTTGTTGTATTGTTGCTGGGGGGTGGGAGTTAAGAACAACTTGTCTTTAACACTTAGGCTATCCGATGCTGAAAAAGGTGATGTTCACATATTAGCTCCTTCCCATATCACTGGAGTGTGTGCTGCATATAATGTGCCATTTAAGATCTCCTGTATTGTCATAGTGTACCTGAGAGAGAAAAGAGCACGGCAGCAGAGCCTCAGAACCCAGGTCCAACTCATTTAGGCTGAAGCTCAAATCTTCAGTTCCTTGACGCCAGAATGTGTGTGTGTGTCTTTTTCTGTGTATATACATACAGTATTCCCTTTAGATTGCATCACTCCCCACTGCTCACTTGTGTAGTAAGTCATTACATCACGCTCATGTTGCCGCAGCCTCCTGAGATCGCTGCTGACAAGCCATGCATCTATAGCACATCCTCCGAAGGAGTGGGCGTGCTGCGGTTAATCATGTTATAAGCTCTATACCTCACGGAGCAGTAATGCTATGAATGGGGGATTTTGTGCTTTCTTCTTCACCGGCTAATTGTCTTCTATAAACCATCTTTCTTGGTTTAAGACCCTATGTTTCCTGTAATATTTTTTAGGTTTTTTTTTTTTTTTTTTGCTTTGATAATAGCTGGGATGTAATTGTAACGCATAAAAAACAAAATTCAAAGTGAAGCAATGGGAACTGTTTTTACTAGGAGCATGTTGATTATATCTTGAACTTCCAACCTATGTAAAAGTATGTTAATTATATTTTGAACTTTACATCCCTGCCAGGCTTGCTTAGCTCTGCGCTTGTCTGCTCTGGTCTCCGTGTCAGTGGCAAGGGGCCTCTCATTAGCTGAGTTCTGGGATTATGATAGCTGAGCGGAGTGACCCATCTAATGGTCATATTTCCTCCATCAGCCAGGCCTGCTGCAGTGAATTAACCAAAATGCTGCCCTAATGGAACAATGTGCCATTAATAATAAGTGGGAGATGTTGATGCAGCGCTTAGGAAATGTTACTGGCAACGTTTGTTTGAGAGCTTTACAGTATGTGTGATACTCTTCCAATCCTCTACAGGCCTGTATGATTTAAGATGTTGCTGTCATTTTAAGCACTTTCTTGAACTGGGGTGGAGCTGGGAAGCAAATTCGGCAGGGTTTTGGGGGTATCGGGGATTTATACGTGAAACATGCATATTCTTGACATGCTCAGCTCTGCCTGCAAATGTGCGCATTCTAGGGACTTTTCAGGCACACAAGTTTTCCCTGAAAGCTACTTTTACATTTCTACATATGGGTTTTCTGCAAAACAACATAAAACTCAGAGCAAACAAAAGTGCATTTGAAAACAGGGAAGAGCTTTAAAACATGACAGGCACTCCTTGTTTTGTACCTCCATTTTCTAGCAAACATATTCAAGTAGCTACCAACAAAAAGAATATACAAGCAATAAAAAATAAAAAAATATTTCTGTTAAAAAATAGATGGTGAATTATTAGTTTTATTTCCAGTTTCAAGCTCTCCAGTTGCATTTTGAATGAAATCGGTCAAGACAAATTGTCATTTTACAAATTAGAGGTGTTAAGTTACCCAAAAGGTCATAGAAGAGAGATTTTAACATTAAAATTTAAAATACTATTTAGCATACTATTGCTTATATTATATATTTAGTAAATCCACTTTAACATGAATTGCTGCCTCTGGTCTCAGGGGTCTTCCCCTTGGAGAGAGAAAACTTGCAAGAGCAGTTACGCATAGCAGCATGTTGTCCTCAGGAAATTGGATCTTGTTAAATCTGCCGCTCGTCCTTTAGAAGTCCAAAAAGCCTGTGATTTTGGATCTGTTGCATTGGGTCGGCCTTTGTAATGGCACACAATGAAAGTTTTCCTTATCGTTTGTGCACTGGAAAAAAAGGCTTAATCTGGCTAATTCATAAACAAGTCACGTCTCTGTTTTGGTACAGGATTGAACTGTGAGATGTGGCTTTTGTCTCCCATACGCACAGGGCTTTCTGCTAAATTAATATATTAGAAGCCAATCCACTGTGCTGTGACAAAAAAGGTCATCGTTCTTCTAAGGGATTTTATTCAATAATATGGCTGTCAAAATCCCTTGATCCGTGATGGCTGTGTTTCTTATACGCGGTTGGTGTTATATTATTACAGTAAGAGGTTAATTATCTGCACCGGCCTCCTTGTGCTTATGTAATCTTGCTCTTTGCTCTTTGATTCCCTATTAAATCCAAAGCTTAATATTTATAGGGAATTTCAATCAATTAAAAAAAAAAAAACATACATAGGGACCTTTATTCTTCCAAAACATCAAATTTCACTTGGATAAGCACAACAAATCACTCAAATTTCTCTGGACTTCCTGGAGGTAAAATATTAACTGTGAAGCAATATGTGATACTCATCTATGTGATGTTGTTATTATTATTATTATTATTGTTGTTGTTGTTATTGTTGTTGTTGTTACCTGGCTTCACACCCTGAATTTTTGTTGCTATAGGATAGGAACTATTAGGAATTCCAGTTATAAATCTGGTTATTCTGAATTACAGCCTTTGTCCACTATAACAACGTCCTGTTTGGGGGTCGGTAATTTCATGTTTGCTATTGGCAGACCCTATGACTTCCTACATCACCAGCCTCCTGAGCAGCAGGCTTTCAAAATCCTGGTATGGTACACAACAAGGCTTGAAGCCATCCATCTTTCATTTTACGGGTCTCATTTATGTCCCCCAACCTCCTATTAAAAGGAACCTATTTAGAAATCCTTTACCGAAGGAGGCTGCATTTTGATACATTATTGAATAATCCCACCACTGTGTTGCCAAGTTGCATGAAAGGCATCCAAAAAAATCTCCTTCAGACCAAGTTCATTCATCCACATACATTTGTAAAATAATATACACACACACACATTTTCAGAACCGCTTGTCCCATACAGGGTCACAGGGAACCGGAGCCTACCCGGCAACACAGGGCGCAAGGCAGGAGGGGGAGGGGACACACCCAGGACGGGACGCCAGTCCGTCGCAAGGCACCCCAAGCGGGACTCGAACCCCAGACCCACCGAAGAGCAGGACTGTGGTCCAACCCACTGCGCCACCGCGCCCCCCTCTAAAATAATATATATATATATATATATATATATATATATAATATAATATAATTTTTTAAAAATGTAATTTCCCTGTACATCGACCTGTTTTTCCAAAGCAGTAGACTCTTTTCCTTACTCTCCCCAGTGAAACTTGGGCTACTTGGTCTATGATAAAAAAAGGAAACTTTCCCACAAGATTGCCTGGTTCTTTAATGTATTACTTGTGGCTGTTCCCTGGAAGCCATCAGAAACCAGCTTTGACCTGAATTAAGTTGTGCCCAAGTAGATTTGCATCGCCTGGATTAGATAAATATGAACCCTAGCAGGGTGAGTGAAGTGCATTGGAACGAAAGCCCCCCAAAACAGTTAAACCAGTGTGGGCTGATGGCATCAGACAGCCGTATGAAAGCTGCGTGCCGCTCTGGTGCAAAGTGGTCCTGACGTATCCCTCGTGAAAGTTTTCTGCTTGATCCCAGCCTCTTCCTGGCAGGGCAGAGCAGCCAGCCCTCTGTATTTCCAGCCTGTTAGGAGCATATAGATGTAACAAGAAAGTTGTCAGTTCAGTTTCCTGAAGGGGGCCTGTTATTTTATCATTGTGAAGAGTACTTAGCCTGAATTGCTCCAGCAAAATACAAACATGCATAAATGAGTAAATTGAGAAGTTTCTTGCAGCGATGTAGTAAAAGCAATAATGGTAATAACTAGAATAAATGCAGAAATGTACGTCTTGACAGGTCTTGCGTAGAAAATGATGCTTGATTGACATGTTGACAGTGCTCTCTCTTTTACCGCTGAAAACCAGTCCTGCCATTCAAACCAAATCCCACAGTACACTGGGCCCTGTATCCCATCTGTATCTGCATCTTACTATGCCCACACGGCCCGATCCCAATTAGGGAACATGATGCAGTGGTGAACTCTGTTCTTCTTACATGGTGATGGGGGTGAGGGCAGGGGAGGGGGAGTCCCTGCTGATTCTCCTCCACTCCTGAAGTGCCGACCGTGGTTTGACTCTGCCGTGGAGACGAGCACTTCAAAGCGTAACCGTGATGCGATCCTGTGACCCCCCCACCCCCAACATGCACACCAGTGGCTGGAGGAATGCAGTTTATAGCAATGAACACTGAGTGATCACCAGATGTAAATAACTGAATTGTACTAATACATTTTTCTTTTAAAATCCTGAAAATCCTTCTCTCCCATTTCTTCTTTTTTCCTGAAATGTGGGCCATGGAAAATGAATTAAATCTATTGAATAACCGCTTCTGTCGGGCAGCTGAACTGTAACAGCATCTCTTTTACATTTTTAAAGCCTCATAATGACTTCTGTGTAGGCTTGTGCAGATGGTAAACAGTGTAGAAATCTGCTGGTAAGGTTTTAAACCTTTTTTTTGGTCCAATGAATTTGGCAGCGATTTGGCCAAAGACCCCACCATTAATCTTTACTTACATCATGTGAGTATTCATTCCATTCAGTGGTCACAGCAGAATTGCAGCCAAGCGGATTTTAATGATGACACATCAAAACAAGATTTTTATTTACAAATGATGGATATTTGAATGAATGCAAAGCCTTACATGAGTGAGGCATGTTTAATAAAAACAAGATGTATCACAAAATAAATGTAGAAATCTTTTGCACAAATAAATACTTTTATTTCAAGCCTCCTTATGTTATCCTTGTGTATCTGTGTGTGTGTGTGTGTGTGTGTGTGTGTGTGTCTTTCTAGATATACACACACACATACGTATAAAAGAATCATTACATTTTCACATCTTTGGGAGGTGTTATACGACCTCTGCTCAGACTGTCCTACTTTTACTGGATTTAGAACATATCAGGTGAATTCTCACATTCAAGGATAATAAATGACATCAGAGGTGACAAGTACTGCACTTTGTAGAAAAAACTAGAATGGTTATTGATCAAAGTCAGTTGGAACTGCAGCTCGAAATTGAGATCATTATATAAAAAAAGGAAAGCACCTTTGGCCTTTTTAATAAGACATAATTTAACTAATCTCAGAATGTGTGGTGCTTAATGTGCTTATGCAATAGAATAAAGGACACAAAAGTACTAAATTCAGCTTGAAAGAGCTCAGATTTTACCAAGTATACAGATGAACACTACTTAAGTGGTCACTGCAGTTCAGATGATGAAACATGTGGGACAAGAATAGTATGAATATTAAATTTCATTATTCCTATTCAGAGCCCTGATCTAGAGAGTAAGGATTAGTATTTGGTTTTTCCTGCAAGGCACATCCGGTTCTAATTTTTACTACTCAGGTCCTCTGAGGAAATGCATAAACATTATTATTGTTTCAGAATTCCGGTAATGAAATTATGTAGAATTCCAGCACTCTTCAGAGTGCAGTCCTGCTTAGCTTGATGCTGTGCATAATACTCAGGAAACAATATTAACTTACACCCATTACTGTCAGCTCTAATTAAACTTCTCCGTGACATATAGTTTTGCAAAGAATATATCAGTTCAAGAGTCAAACAAAGATAATTGAATATGAATGCATCAAAATATGTTAAAAACAGATAATCTTGGCCTTTTCTCAACCTTTTCTAGAAAATGGGCCCCTTTAAGAATCTAATGAAAGCTAAGGACCTATTCTATAAAAATGTCCATACATAAATTTAGAGAAAGTATTGGAATTTACTGCATTGAAAATTGATTATCATCAAAGGGAATTATATGACATCTAGTAATAGCACAGCAATGTTTTTTTATTTAATTTTTAACTTCAATTTAGTTAGAATTATTGTTTCATGAGCTGCATCCACAAACCCCGAAAGATTTTGTGGACCCCAGGTGAAGAACCCCTATTATAAAATGTAATTTAAAAAATGTTTTAGTCATTTCGGCCCGTATTCACTCACATCTGTTAGTTGAGAATATGGATGAACACAAAGATGTTCTGTAACAGTGGTAAAAATGACCAGGAGAAAACTGCTTCTTCTAGTCAGCAATAAAGGAGAGAAAACGGTAACCGGTGTCGGTACCATTTAAGAAACATTCACGCTGAGCTGTCTCGGTGTGAATAGCGAATGGGTGGCATACAGAGACAGCAGGCGGAAGTCAGTAACACAGAGGTGCGGCAGTAATTCAGTGTATCTGCCGCAGTCGCATAAATGCTTTCCCCAGGAGTATTGTCATAAATAAACAGCTGCACCTCAAGTGTGCCACCGTAACCCAGCATGTCTCCACTGGTTTTCAACACCATGGTGCTGTTTGTCACAAGTTTTGCTTTTTTTTTTTTCTCTGTATTTTCTGTGATCTTTTTTTTTCTTTCTCGCTCATATACAATATCATGTTAGTCAGCTCGACTTTTAAAAGAATTCTTCCCAGGAAGCAAACATTTAAACAAAACACTCACAAAAAATTAAATGAAACAAGTTCTAAATGCCATTTATGCCGTGATGAAGATGAATCGGAAGCTTTTGAGCGATTTGTACATTTTGCAGTTGTTAGTTAGCATTTATGAGTGATTATAACCAGCAATCGCTGCTGTATTATCTGAGCAATAAGCTGTATTCCACATGAGCCCAGCTGCTTGGAGTAATAACTTCTAAGGAAGAGGAAAACAGATTTTTAAAGAAGGCTTTTTGGGTATTATTCAGATGATTACTGGATTGAAACATTGCCTATAGGAGAGTTGCTTTAATTGTGATTTTTACAGTCTTTTTGAACAGATGCACACTTTGGTTCAGAGACATTCCAATCTGTTATGCTAATCAAGTCTCTCCGTTGTGCTTTCACCAAGGACATTTGTTCATTTCTTTAGCAACTTGTTACTAGAATCTCACACTTTTCCGATGTGTTCGAAGTCACACAATATGTGGCTGAGTAAATTAGTTTGCTCTTCTGTTGACTTATCACATGCTGGAGACAACACCAAGGTATGGTGTGTTTTTCACCTCTTTACTGTATTTTTTAACAGGGTATGCCAGGCGCCAACACACACACACACACACACACACACACACACACATTTTCAGAACCGCTTGTCCCATATGGGGTCGCGGGGAACCGGAGCCTACCCGGTAACACAGGGCGTAAGGCCAGAAGGGGAGGGGACACACCCAGGACGGGACGCCAGTCCATCGCAAGGCACCCCAAGCGGCACTCGAACCCCAGACCCACCGGAAAGCAGGACCGTGGTCCAACCCGCTGCACCACCGCACCCTCCAGGCACCAACAGCTGATGACAAAATAAAGACAAATAAGTCATCGTAAATTTGCATCATAAACTGTGATATGTATAAATTATACTGATTTTGCCATAAGAAACTAGATGGTGGCTGAACTTTGGTGGGGGTATTCATGGAATTTATGTTATTTATATGTCATTTTTGTGCAGTTTGTGGAATAGCAAACAATACATGTCTGTGCTTTAAAACTGCGCCTCACTAAATGCCTTCCTCCTGCAGACTTGCACATATATTCACTTTGTTCGTGTAAATGTGTGCGTAAGTGAACTCACTACTCTTCTGAATTAGAGTTGTCCATCCATGTCCTTAAGGTTTGTGTAACATTCAGCTCAGTGCTTATGCAACCTGTTTACTCTGTGCTGCGCTCATATGAGCGCTCACTGGACCGTTGGCTCACGAATGCGATCCTTCATGTCCGCCTCACCTTGTTGCGGTTTTCTCAAGCGTGGTCTGTGCGCCAAGAGCCATTCTTCAACCACATGTCCCAAAACCCTTGCCCATCAATATTAAGATGACCTGGAGTAACATGAGTGTTAGTGTTGAACAGAATTTTACACTGTGTTTTTTAGTCCATGCACTGAGCACGGTACACGGTATTGATCATACGACCTCGGGCAAGTGTCTTGTGTTGGAGAACTGGATGTAATCTTCAGTTCAGTGTTTTGAGTATCCTTGTATCTGGGATGGTGCTAAGATGCTGCACAAGCTTCAGTAATAATGTATACTGGAAATGGCATTCCCTCTGTGGTAAGTACTTACATAAAAGCGGATGATTTGAACGGTTTCCTAAGGGAGCAACACCGGACTTCGGTGGGTCGCAATGATGCAGTCTGTGCATAATATGGATGCATAAGGATAGTTTGTGAAATTACAGTAATTAACTGGAAATAGTTTTCAGGGATGAGAGGCTATTTTTGAAAAGAGACTTGAGGTGTCAGTAGCGTGTGCCATGATATTTCAGTGTAAATAACATCATGCAGGCAAGCATGAAATTGGGCGAATTTCTGGAGCCCCGGGGAGCAGCTGGAAGTAAATGGAGCAAGGTGTTGCTCTCCGTTTGCCACATTCCTCTTATTGATCGTTTGTTGTGGATATGATATGAGGTTTAGGCCGTTTGTCTTGAACGGAATTGACCTGATGCCATATTGGAGGACTAGAAAATGCATATCATCATATTGTAAATGGGGATGGGGTGGACTATATTCTCCGTGGTTAGATTGACAGTTCGGTTTTATTATTGCACAGTTGTGCTATTTTATCAGTGTTTCGATTTTCATATTCAGTTGGTTTTGTTTAGTACCTATCTTCACAATGCAAAAAATACAGCAGTGTTATGCATTTATTATTGTCATAATTCATTATTTCCTGCTCAAAATGGTTTCTGTATGCACTCATTTCTTATGGTTTACGAGAGTTCTAAGGTACGATCATTTGATACGGTTCTTATCCACAAGACTTGGATAACTTCAAATGATGGCATGAAGCCTTTGTAGCACACATACTCGTAAACCTACTCCAGTTTCACTTTTGTCTTTGTCATGGGGGGACACTATATTCAGGTTTGTGAAAACAAGCATTTCTAAAAAAAAACAAGAACTGTGTGCATTTCTGCTTCTGACTAACATTCATTTCAAAGAGGTTTAGTGCTATTTGCTACTGCAAATGTGGATAAGTTATCCCTGGCAAAGGCAAGTCTGTCAAAATACAGTATTTTCTGAGTGGTCCAGTCCGTGTGATGGTGCATCGTTATACAGCACATGAGTGGAGGTGTAACGCAGTCTACGCTCACCTTAAGAAACTACTTTGTAAGGTGACTCTTGTAACTCGAAGCTATAACTACCAGTATTGTCACTTCTAAAAATTTTGATGTGTCCCTGAGCCTGAAAACTGGCACCCGTTTACGATAAAATGCTACCACATTACATTAACATTTTCACATTCACGTTAACATTAGCTATCAAATCACAGCATTAGAAGGCAGTTTCACTTCATTAATTACACTTTGATTTTTTTTGACCTGTGCTTGTTCAACTCTTCCATAGCTATCATGCACCGTACACTTAACACTTGATAAATGATCACAAACAGCTCACAGGTACGTGATACTCAATAATACTTAAAATTTACGCATTGGCTTAACCCTTAATACAAATAAGACACAGAAGAGCAAAGGTGAAAGTAATCAATGAAAACAATTCAAATTTAGTTGCGCTCACCAAAGAGGTTGACATGGTGCCTCACAGCTGAGCCACCAGTGGACTCAACGTGGGTTGATCCCCGATCAATGTGTGTAGAGTTTGCCTGTTCTTTTTTGTCAGCCTTGTTTTTCTTCAGGTGTCCTGGTTTTCTGCCAAAGACCAGAGGTGTGTTTCAGGTGAACTAGTCACTCAAAAATTTCCAGTGGTATGTAGAGGTGTCACGCAGAGGTGTGTATTAGGTGTATTAAATGCATTTTCAACTTATGATGGGTTTTGTGGAATGTAACTCCATCATAAATCGGGGACCACCTGTATCTGTGTAGGTTTGTGTGTTATTTTGCTGTGCTATTTATGACTGTTATGAAGTTTTATTTGTTACTCAGAAGGGTGTATTTCAGGAGATGATTGTGTCTAAATGTGTTACTACTGAAAAGCTTTCTCACTCACTTCCATTAACTGCTTTTCCTTGTCAAGGTTGCAACTCTTCAGGGCCTATCCTGGAATCATTGAGTGCTAGAAGGGTACAACTTGGACCGGACACCAGTTCATCCCAGGGTAGCCACACACATACACACACACACACGCGCACACACACACACACACACACACACACACACACACACACACACACACTGCAGGCAATTTAAAATCACTTATTCACCTGAAACACGTGTCATTGGACTGTGGGAGGAAACCCACACAGGCACAAGGGAAACGTAAAAACTTCATGCAGACTGAGCTGGATTTCAACCTGCTTCCGAAGTGTCAAAGCTCTGTGAGGTGGTAGCACTACTCCACCATGCTGCCTTTCTGAAAAGCCATGTAATACAGTTTACATCTGAAAGTTCAACCCTCATACCAGAGTTTCAAGCTTTTCATTTCTTTTTTTAGTCTCCAATCGAAAACAAAACCATGTAATTCCTGGAAACCTACCTGTGGTTTATAAGAAAGTGTTGTTTTGATAGCTTTGTGTCAGGAGAGTGAATGTCATGATGGAGTCACTACTAGAGGAAATGGGGCTCTGTCCAGCACTTTGGCTCGCGGCTCACGGCAGAGTCACTCCCCAGGGGACGGCTGCCACTCCGCAGCCCCATCAATGTCAGGGCTGATGTTCGGCGCAGGGCCTGACGCTGTTAAAGCAGTGCTGGCGCCGAGACTTTGGATGGATGGTTGGGCCAGGGTGTTGGTCTCCGCGGACCCCGCTGCGTGCGCTCTACCAGATCGGCCAGGATCTCATTCCAGACTATTGCTCATTTACTTATTTAATCACTTTTTTTCTTTCCCCTTTTTACAGAGACTGAAATCTGTGTTCACTGATTCACTTTGTACACGACTCTGACTCTGAGACAGAGAAATCCACAAGCGGTAGCAACTGAGAACTGATCTTTGTGCTCTTTCCGGCTATGGATATTATACACTCCTCAAAGAAGTGACTTGGTTTCCGCAGCGGTTCCTGTGTAATCTTTCCTTTCCTATTCATTTTTCTACTGATGTAGTACAATCTTCTTAAAATAATTGGCCATACATGTGGTTTTCTGTTGTTTTTTTTTTTTTTTCCTTCAGACAGCTTAATTGGTTTGTCCACAGTGCCACTGAATGGTAAACTCTGCATTCCATAAAAATCTTTGAATTTTATTTTTTGATTTTGATTTTTTTTTTTTTTTTGATTTTTGTGTTCTCTTATGCAGTTTTTTTTCTATACGCCATCAGTTCATTTCATCATCAACAAAGGCATGTCCTAAGTATGTGTATGTCTACTGTATATAAACATATAAAACATATACTTAGAGTGGGTCTTTTTAACTCATTGTAACCAGTGACACAAAGATTTATAGTTCTGCCAGTGGATATACAAGTCAGAAATAGTGGTTAGTTTCTGTCAGTGATTATCAATTTTATGTCCAGTGGAGGTTCGTGGTGGTGCATAGCCTATCCTGGGAGAGCAGGGAGTGGATCAGAGTATACCTTAGGTAGTGTGCCAGCCCATCAAGCAGCAATCATATACCCTCATTCACTCAAACATGTGAACTGTATGAGCAGTTTATTCACCAGTTCAACAAGCATCATTCGACATGTTTTGGACAGTTAAAGGAAACTCACACACAGGGAAAAAGTGCAAACTCCACACGGACTGAGCTGCATCCAAACACACATCTGAGCCGATAGCTGAGTAGCCGGGAAGCACCGGCACTGCTTTCTGCACCACCATGCAACCCACTATATCATCTACATAATGTTCTAAAAAAAACATTTTTTTCAACATATTCTTTAGATACTGTTTTAAATGCATACATTATTTCAGTAAATTAATTAAGAGGTTAACAGTCTTTTTTTTTGCAATATCAGGTATAGTGCCATTACCCACAGACCAAATATATTTGAAACTGGCAACCTTTAAAAGCCTTTTGGATAAGCAATAGAAATCCAATACTCATTTCAGTAAAAGCAAATCATTCAGGCTGTCTTTAGTAGATTTTCAAAGCACTATTAGATTTGGCATAGCAGAGATACTTAGGCTGTTGTGGAACTGATCTGGGTTGCTGATATATCTGAGAATATAATTACATTCAATTTTGCACTGTTAGCACTTTTTCTTACTACCCTGAGCGACTAGATGTGTTCTTTGAAAGCAGAATATTACTGAGATGGTGCATTATGAGCAGAAAGGCAAATGACTGCATTCCTGGGTTTGCCATGCATATCTGAGGTGGGATCACATAGTTTTCCTTTATGGAGCTGTGTGATTTAGTCACATACACAAGACCCCTGGCTCTTTGTCTTAATCCTGGCCATGCAATGTGCTCACTGGGTTTTGTTCCAGTTTAGTTCCTCCCAGTTTACGTTCTTATGATTGAGCTGCTCATTGAGTAAATCTCACAGTTCACGTGGTGTTAAACTGAATGCATTAGTTGGGCACTTCCGAAGTTTTCAGTTGTGTGGGGACAGCTGATAGGGTAGTTTTTAGAGCTGCTGAGTAGCAAATAAAGATTAAATTTGTTTAAATTGTTTAATTGATCAAATATATATTCATTAAATATTTATTTTGATTACGGATTCCTTTATAATTTTGAACAAAAACACATTATCTATAAATGCTTCTCTCTTCACCTTTATTCACTCTGCAGCTCAAAAAGCTAAAAAAAAAATCATTGAATGTCCTCAACAAATACTTTTATTTGTCATTCAGTCAATGAACAGCTCAGTCATGACTAATTAATCAATAGATCAATTATAATTCATGCATATGCATCTAAGTCTCTCTTTCTGCTAATATAATGCACACATTGTATTTTCTATGAGAAGTACATCGCTTTGCAGAAAAGCATCTGCTAAATGAATAAATGTAAATGTTAATAATAAAACCCAGTTTCCACCGGAAATTTTCAGGATCAGGAATGGAAGCTTTTGGGATGCTTTATCCACCCTCTTATAACATAAATGACTGGTATTCCAATTAATAAGTTGTTGTTGCTCATAAGACAGGATTTTTTGGCCGAAGTATAAAGTGTAAGAAATATTCTGTATTTATAAACAGAACAGAAACTTTCCTTGCATTTGGTACAGAATAACAAGCTTAGTCTAGCAAGGGCTCCCATAAGTCATTACTAATATCAGCTTTACAGCCCTTGTTAGTTCCTGCTCCCAGGATCATAGATGAGGAGAGAATGCTAATAGCCACCGTCAAACACGTGGGAATGGAGACACACTGTCTTTTGGATGCCTTTTCATACAAGCATTTATCGAGTCCAAGGCTATAAAGTACTTATGGCTATGTGTTACATCCATCGGGACAACGGAGCTAAGTTGTCTTTTAGTTTTTCCTCCAGCTGGGCTGCTCATCACATGGGTGTGACGGGGTAAATGGGAAGTGCCTGGCTTTGATACTCTGAAACTCTGCCCCTTGATCCAACAAACTGGTGTCCACTGTGGTTTGTCTTAGACCCAAAGGCCAATTATTACATTTTCACTAGCTTAACCATTGTATTATTTTATAACTTTTGTGGTTGGCTGTGCTTTTTATTTGATGAGAATGAGCATGATTTGTGTCCAGTGAATGAATCACTGTAGGCCCAAAGAGGTCATTAAGTTGAATTCCAAACCCGGTTCAAAGTCCATTGCCAAGTGCAATTAGTCACTGCAGACTTTTAGCTCTATGGAATTAGGAGGTACATATTTTCTCACTGCTGTGGGATGTGGTAAATTTGTAATGGTCCAGAATGCTTTTTAGACAGCTTGACCCAAACTAGTCTCAGTGAAGTTGCAGGGTAGTGGTCCGCCTTTTGTCTGACGATAGGGCAAGCTGTCTTGCTCTAGGCCATGAAAATCCTGTGTTGATGGATTAACCTACTAGACCTCTGGGTGAAAGTCATCATAGCCAACTCCAAAAGGCGCTCCAAACTCTAAAGTCTCCACAAAGCTTCTCGGCCTGTGGCACAAGTCCATTTAGCTAGTTTTTAGGTGCCAATGTGTTCTCTGGTGGGACTTAGAACTGGAGCAGGATTATCAAGAATCCTCCAGTCACTCTTTAATTCACAGCCTTTAACGTTATTGGAACTGTAATAGTGGAACAGGCCACGTACCATATAGATAATTAAACTTAGTTTTGTATTAAAACATCTGAAAATAATTATTCAGATAGATGAAGGTATGAGTTCAGTCTATCTTTTAATTTTAGTTACTGAAGAAGTATATTGATTACAATCTGATTCAAAATGAAAGCGATTGAGAATCCCTCCAGCTATGAAGAGGAGTGTTTGTGGCACTGGGTACCTTTGTTGTGATGGGCAGTTAACCCAAGGGCTCAGGGTGATGGGGGTCCATGCATTTGAGCAAGGGGTGTTAAGTTGGGCCAGGAGGAACAGTCCACAGCCAATGTTGGCTCCAGCTGGCTTTAGTGCTTACATGACATGCTGTGCAGGGCAGGGAGGACAGAGAAGACTGCTTCGGGGAGACTTTACAACCCGCGGAAGACCTGAAACATCTGCCTGTTTAAAGGCTTCCTCCCGAAGTTTAACGATGAAGCCCCAGGGTTTGGGCTCTGTTTCAGGCCGCAGGGTGTTTCTATTGTCAGTGCTGCATGTACAGATGCTTTTTGTGGGCAGTAATATTTGTGTGACGGGAAGGGCTGACCTCTGCTATCAAGGTCATTGCAGCTGAGTAGGTTTCCAAAGACTCCCTAGCTTAGTGTTGGACTTCGAGACATAACAAAGATAGGAGGCAATGTGAAATACAGCTGCAGGCTGTGCCGGTGTGTGGTCCTCCTGGGATGCAATCCTCCACCGCCCTGTCAAGTGTCCAGAGAGGGAAGGCCTACGACTGCCTCACAAACTACTTTATTATCTCAGTACATCGGCACTTGCTTCTTTCCAAGGGGACATCAGATCTACCCCTTTAAAAAGCTGATGATGTTATTGTAGCATCTTCAGTTCAACCACTTTCTCAAGGGTACAACAGCAGGGCATCTCCTAACATTTTTTTAGCTCTTTGAAAGTAGCCACCTTACCTGTATAATTAGTTAAAAAACATCAGTTCCTTATTTTGCTTTTTCGGAAATTAATTTTGGGAATTAGTTAGTTAGCTTTAAGAACCTCATAATTTTAGCAAATTAGTGCATGATGGGAGTTGTTGAACTGTTCTGTTTTTTGTCATTGTATTTAAACAAACCTGGCACATTGAAATGATACCATTCCATAGTTTGTATGTCTGTTTATATATGTTATCTCAGAAAAATGCATATATAGTACACAGTGTCTTGGATATGCAGTCACATTAATCTATAATATTTAACCTTTGCAAAAGACTGTTAATGTTCTTATTGATTTGGCTCTGTGTTCATAAATTAAGCAGTGTTTATTGTAAATGTTAAATATGTGACAGGCTTTTTCTACAGTAATTTATCACAAATCGATTTCTCATCTTGGCTGTCTGACTTAAGAAGAAGAAATGAAATGTATTACACCTCCATTAACTGTCATCGTTGTCTTCATAGGTGGTGCACCTCAGATGCATGCAATTAAGGTCATTAATTCAGCCACCTTTGTGGATGCAGAACACGAGTTTAATAAGTGCCTTGGCATTACCACTATTCACCATTAATGCAGTGTTGAAGCAGTTTTGACTACATTTATGCTGTTTCATTTAGCAGATGCTTTTTTCTAAGCAACTTCCAATGAACTCTATGTAGTGTTATCAGCCCACACACCTTATTCACCAAGGTGACTCTAGATACACTACTTACACTGGGTCACTCATCCATACAACACACTCTCTCTGTCTTTCACACACTATGGGTGAACATGAACAGTATGTCTTTGGACTGTAGGAGGAAACCAGAGAAAACCCACACAGACACAGAAAGAACATGCAAACTTCGCACAGACAGAGCGGGGATCGAACCCACTTTCCCTCACACTGCCCAGGTGCTGTGAGATAGCAGCTCTACTTGCTGTGCCTTCGTGCTACAGATTTTCCAACTACATTGGAAACGTGGTCACCAAACTCTCTGTCCGTTCCGTGTGATTTCACGTTTTGACCTTCGAGGTCCAGGTGGTCATGCAGCTTAGAAGATCCCCATAAGGTGCACACAGGCAGCTGTGGATAAAATGGGATGACTGACAGGACCAGTTTGCTTTCTTACTTTTTTTTTTCTTTTTATATTTAATTGTTGTGGTTAATCTGTTTGAGCAATCTCTGGTACAAGAATTTCCTTCGGGGTGACAAAAAGTTCTATCTCTTAAAGAAGCAAGGTTTTGTACTTGCTACTCTGGGAAATCCCTCTCTGTTGCAAAGATAGAAGGTTTCCTGTTTAATACGGAAGTGATTTTTGACAAAGCTGAATGTTTTTAACCTCTGCTTCCACGTTAATTTCAGCACCCACGTCCTCCTGTCTCAAATCTCCCTGATTAGCTGCAAACAGAAAGCTGCTTGACCTGCTACTCCCACTCACTCATTCAGACGATGGTTAGAGTCAAAGATGCAGTTATTAATCATGCCATAAATTTACTTGTATAGGAACATTGTATTTACAGGAGACACCATTGCCACATAACCCAAACTTTTGTGAAAATGAGTTTTTCGATTGGCTCTGGTAGGCAGCTCTCTGAAATGATATCCAGGCATAGTCACTGGCTTGTTGAATGGGATCACTGTTTTAGTGACCCCAATCTTGGTATGGGAATGGTTTTCTTACACTTCTGTGTGGTGCATGTTCCTTTCAGAAATTTCATAATGCAGTATGTCAACACCAGTGCTATCCAAAATGCAATTTTCCCCCATGCTTCCATCAATACTCGAAGCAAAACACCAGTTACTATAGGTATGTGCCTGTATGTTTATACAGGCATAAAAAATACATACTTAAACAAGACCTTTACAGGTTACTGTTACCACACCTGTACAGATTTATAGGTCTGTTAGAGGATATGTTTGTCAGATATAATTATTTATCATCAAAATCGTCTTGTCCAACGCAAGGACACTGTGATCCAGAGGATATCCTGGTAGCACAGAAGATAAAACATTAAGTATTTCAAACAGGATGTCAGTTCATTGCTGGAGGCTATCATAGTCACTCTTTCACCCACACACAATCATACACCATGGGCAATTTAGAGTCACCAGCTCGCCTTAAGCCCATATCTTTGGACTGTGGGAGGAAACCAGAGCAACTGAAGGAAACCCATGAAAACAAAAGAAGAACATACAAAACCCATACAGACTGACCAAGATTTGAATCCACATCTGAGTCCTGAATCCAGGTATTACATTTATATTTACTCATTTAGCAGATGCTTTTCTCCAAAGCAACATACACCTCATAGAAAATACAATTTGCGTACTGTAAGGCACCAGTGCAACATCATGGTTCCTTACAATAGTCACAATATTTCAGTAATTGTACCGTGATAATGCTTTAGAAATCTTTTGCAGACAATCATAAATTGGTTTACATCTTAGATCTTTAGATTTTTCCATAGATTTATTGTGCATCTTCCTTCACAGGGCTCAGTGCTAGGCCTCCTGCTCTTCACTATCTACATCTCTTGCCTCATCTCTGTCATTGGCTCCCATAGATTCTCCTACCGTTGCTATGCTGTCCCAGTTCTTCCTCTATGGTCCAGCTAGAGCTACAGAGGTTCCCTCACATATAACTACTCGCCTCTGAAACATCACCACCTCTTTTCAAATCTTCTATTCAGTCTCTCCAAAGCAGAGATACTTCATCTCTCAGCTGGTCCGTCTTCTTGTCGAGAGCTCTCTATCAAACTGGACATTTCACCTACTTCACCAGCTAAGAGCCTGACAGTAATGATAGGCTCAAGTTAGTCCTTCTCTCAACATAGCAAAGCCATTCCCCGTCCTGCAGATACATCTTGCATAACATCCACAGGATGTGCCCTTATCTCACAACAAACACTAAGCAATTCCAGCTCCAGGCCAGGGTGATATCCCTCCTGGACTACTGCATCTCTCTTCTGTCTGATCTACAGGCCTCTGCCGTCAAACCTCTCCACCTGATACAGAATGCAGCTGCATAAGTTGTGTTTTAACTCCATATGCAGCTACTCAGTCAATATTTACTGGTGGTATGAGACAAATTGACTGACTCAAGAATCACGTGTCTGCATCAACATTTACATTTACATTCATTCATTTAGCAGACGCTTTTGTCCAAAGTGACGTACATCTCAGCAAAAGAACAATTTATGCATTACATTGAGAGAAGGAGACACAGCTGCGGACATGAAAGTCTCAAGCAAACCTAGTTTGTTCCCTACCACTTGCTACACCGGGCTATAACATCATTATTCAAGTAGGTGCATAAGACACAGACAAATCCCGATACCCACACCAATTTTTTTTTAAATTAAATATTATAAGATACACAAATGAGCAGTACAATACCAGAGTAATGGCTGAATAAAGGTTGTATCTGGAGATGCTTCTGGAGTTACAATGTGTGAACAGTTACACCATAGATGATCTGAAGCGATCTTGGACAAAGTGGATCTGGAAAAGTTGGGTTTTCAGACCCTTCTTGAAAACAGACAGAGTTTCCGCAGTTCTGAGTGACAGGGGAAGGTCATTCCACCACAACGGACCCAGAACCGAGAGCTTTGCCTCTCTTTCTCTGTTGGTATATTGTACTTTTGCATTATTTTGTAAAATGTACATTGCTTTGGAAGAAACCGTCCTCTAAATGAAAAAAAGTAACTGTAAAAGTGATTTTTCTCCCTGAAATATTTGCATGTTACAAGGGTCTCTTGAATAGAAAGAGACACATTTTATTGCTGCCATATTTTTAAAAAGTGGGGTTTCTTTTCAGTGGCTTAACTCATTTTGTCGCTGGAAACACTTATTAAGAGTATAATTAATTTGGAACCCAGTATCATTATGGCTGAGAGCTTTCCTTCTCTCCATCCTCTCGGCACATGCACGCACACACCCCATTGCTGTGCTTTGCTGGGCCTTAAAAATTATAACTAATGATCTTGCACAAATTTTCTAAACCCAAATTACCTGTGAGACTCTGGGGACCCACGCGCTGCCAGAGATGCAGTGTTTAATATGCATCAGGGCTCCCACGCAGCAAGACTGAGACAGGTACTTTATACTGCAAGGCCTTGTGTGGGCCAGCCAAGCAGGGAACACATTGTGGTACGTGTCTCACTTGGTGCTGGAAAGTTCCGCCTGCGAAGAAGTGCCCTGTAATTGAAATCTTTTCATGTTTCTCATCGACAGAGCACTTTTAGACTATCACGCAAACTTGCTTAACTGCTTTGGGGAAAGTAAAAAATTGCTGGAAGAGGTTGGCAGTTTGCAGGTACAAAAGGTCATGCTACCTTAACATTACTTCATGCAAACTATACATCTGTTATATTTTACAGTTATGAATATTTGTATATCATGGATGCCTTGATATTATAATTCTTGTACTAGAGTGCCCCAGAGTACACACACATTTTCGGAACCGCTCATCCCATACGGGGTCGCGGAGCCTACCCGGCAACACAGGGCGCAAAGCTAGAGGAGTAGGGGACACACGCAGGACGGGACACCAGTCCGTCGCAAGGCACCCCAAGCGGGACTTGAACCCCAGACCCACTGAAGAGCAGGACCTGGTCTAACCCACTGCGCCACTGAGCCACCGCATCCCCCCTGCCCCAGAGTAGCTTTATAAATTACTATTTTAGATATAGATTTCAACCCCTGTTCTCTAAAGTGGATAAAGATATATAGCTAGGTCACAGAAGGATATGTGATTCTCACTTTGCATAATTCTAAAGTGTTTAAATTCTAGGAAGTATGCTGCATCAATAAAATTTCCCAGAACTGAAGTTGTTAAGAGTGATATTGAATGTCATGGCAGCCTGTAGTGTGGTGGTTAGTGCTACTGTTACTGCATTCAGAGACTGCAGCTTTGGTTCCCACCTCCTTCTGAATTCCTGTGAAGGTTACCTGCCTATATAAAGGAGTAACTAATTATAGGCAGTTTAGCATTCTAAGGTGCTTTAGAGAAAAATGCCAACTTTACGACGAAAATATAGTCCCTGCCTCGGACAAAGACATTTTATCTTTAGTCGGTGGAATGGAGAAGTTCGCTGAAATGTCCTCCAGCCCTAACTTCCTACAGCCGACGGCTCCTCCGTATCTCTGCTCTCTGCGTGTGCCGTGCAGGCAGCGTCTTCTCAATCTGTTTCAGAGCTCCACTGAGACAAGCTGCCGCCCACGGTGACCACTCCAGCGGACCTCGCATGCAAAGCAGCGTCTGGCAGTCTTCAGTCTTTGTGGAAATTTGATTACGGTGCTATTGGTGAGGGAATCGATAGGGGGTGGGTGGAAGGCTGGTGGCTCTGCATCGGAGATGCTGTGTGAAGGCATTGTGTTTGGAGGTTATTAACAGCAGACAGTGTTTAATTGCAGCCCATAAGCTTCGGTCGATGAAGCGGCGGAATTAAGCTTGATGGACATACGGTGTTCTGATGTACGTGCTGCTTGCTATTCCTTGCACACACATGCATGCAGACGTGCACACGCTGGGGCACCTATGGAAGTTCAGTACACCGACGCAGGACATGTGGTCATCTCTCGCCTGCTCTCCAGCGCACTGTGTAGGCTGGTCTTTCTGCAACCGTGCCTAGAAATGCCTACACAAAGGGAGGGTACTGTTCGCCCATCTGACAGACACACAGAAGTCATGTCCAAGTCCATCATACAGAATATTAATATTACATGTTTACAGAGGCCGTACAGGAAGGAAACAAAATGTTTGGCATGGTACGTATTGACATGGCAGTAAATCCTGTCCAGATAGGAGGTGGTGAAAGGAAGAAACGTTTGCAGTTGCCCAAATGGAAGGTTGTGATCATCTTTATCACATTCACCTTTGACAGTATTTGAGTGATTTTTTTAATTGCATCAGACAGTGATGTTTGTATTTTAAGTAATACTTCCTTACATTGTTGCTGGTACTGCCCTTTTCTACACTGGCAACCTGAAGCTTCAGTTCAATAATGTAATGAGTTGCGTTGTTCGATGAAGGGGCCGAGTGAGCTGTGTGTAGCGATTATGATGTGAAACAAAGAAGGTGTCTGGGGTCACTGTCAACCAGGTGTTCATGTTTGGGCTGCCAGCTTTCTGAATCGTTGTGCAAATGTCTCTGCAAACGCTGTGCCAAACTGCTCAGAGGCAGCTGGTGAAGAAACTTAGTTTCTTATCTAGTTTTCGCCACTTCCAATGACATTACTAGTCTCTCAATTCCATTATTTATCAGTGATTTTATATATTCACTGAAGTCCATGTGTCTTCACTAGTTTTCAGACTGTTACATTTTCATACTTCATAGCATGAAAGAGATATAATTTTGAAGTTAATTGAATTTTTCATTTGTTCAGTTTCTCTCATGGAGAGGACAGTCTTAACCAAAATAAAGCAGAGGTTCATCCTCTGCAAAAGTACAGTGTATAACTGTGAGTGATCGAATATTTCCCTCAAATGTTGGCTGTTTCCCTCAGGACGCAGTCAGCTCTGCAGACTGCTGAACTTCTTCACATCCTGTACCTTTTCTAGCCCTCATCTGCTAATGTTTTCCATCAGGTGTGACAGGGAGATGTCATCATGTGACCCTGATGCTGGGAAGCATGCTTGCAGGTCAGCAATATTGCAGTATGGAGCTACAAAGCTGCTATGTTGACCCTATGTTGATTCTTATGTTAAAGGAGCAACCTGAGCAAAAACATGGAAAACACTGAGCAACATGCCAAACAAACTGATTCAGTAGAAATATCTTGCAGTATATAAGATTAAGTGTAAACAAATATACCACGTAAGTCCCTTTGGATCACTAGTAACAGGCTTGACAATCCATCTCTGCAGTTGCAATGTTGAGCTTTCTGTTGTGTGGCCACTGGCATTCAACGCATATAGCATTCAAAACAGAGAGCTTTGCTGAAGAAGAGGTTAAAAAATGTACGGAGATCCATGGGAATGAAAGTTCAGCAAAGGCTTAGCAGGCAGAACAAATACCTTTAGAATGGCATTTAAACAAGACTTGCCCTTTGGTTTCTTTCATCACCTGAACCCATCAAATGAAAGAGGGACTGTGTATGAACAGGGTTGTCCCAGGCCTGGAAAGGTCACAGATGAACTTGATATCTGATATGGCTATTGGTTGCCTGAAATAGTAGGAGGCCTGTAATTACTCTTGTACCTCGTGTTACGAACATATGAGTTACAGATTTTCAGAAGTAAGGATATTTTACAATTTGTTTCTTCACGTTTTCTCTATCATTCTATTTTCAGAATTTCTTTTACCAAGTGAAAATTGTCTGTGTTTCCTCTTGCTATCTTTAGTGGGCAGCAAAACATACTTTGAAGAGAAACTCAAATGTTCTGTGAGGGGAGAGGGAGTGCAACATCTTGGGAGCGAATTCATTGAAACTATATTTTCTTTATTGTAGCTACATCTACCCAGCAAATAAGCAGAGGCACAGGTCTACTATTATGCTTTTTCACTGGAAACTGAAACTGACCAGATGTTGACAAGCCTGCTTATGTGATGAATCAGTCACTTCCTTGTGCCTAGTTCTGTTGAAGTTTAAACACACTGAGTATTTAAAGTGAAAGCTTTTTAAATTAATTCATATAGGAGGTTCCAATACACTCCAGTTCACTCCTCTTTCATTACACCACTGATGCACAGAAGAAACACAGCACAATCTAACATCTATAAACCAGAACAGAACCCTGAAGAGGAAGTGGTAAACATGATATTATTATTACATTTATTTATTTAGCAGATGCTTTTCTCCAAAGTGACATACAATGGGTAATATGTGTTATGTTATGTTATGAGCCCACACACCTTATTCACCATGGTGACTTACACTGCTAGATACACTACTTACACTGGGTCATGCATCCATACATCAGTGGAGCACACACTCTCTCTGTCACTCACACACTATGGGGGAACCTGAACAGCACATCTGCTGGACTGTGGGAGGAAACCAGAGACCCAAGGGAAACCCACACAGACACAGGGAGAACATGTAGACTCCACACAGACTGAAGGAGGATTGAACCCATGTGCTCTTGCATCACCTGGGCACTGTGAGACAGCAGCTCTATCTTCTGTGCCACCGTGCTGCCCATATTATTATTATTATTATTATTATTATTATTATTATTATTATTATTATTATTATTATTATTATTATTATCAGTCATTTTAAGGTACATAACTTTGATATTAATTTATGTTCATAAAACATAATAAAATAAACTGATTAGCAGTCCACATTGTACCCTGTTTTATGCCCTGTCTTTCCAGAATAGAGGAACACTGAGACCCTGGATTATATGATCTGTTTAAATAAATAAATAAATAAATAAATAAATAAATAAATAAATAAAGAAGTAGAAGCCTTGCCGTAGTTTTTGAAATTTTAAATTATTTTATATATTAAAATTCTTATCAGTCCACCTTTTGCCATCACATAAAGATTTATAGAACATTTGTGGGTTATGTAGACTACAATAGACCGGTTGTGTTCAATTCTGGTTTTGCAGTTGGTGCATCATAGGGTTGAATATTAATTGTCAATTTTTCAGCTTTTTTTTTCTACTGGTTGTTTAAAAAGATGCAAATGTACTAATTTTTTCCTTACACTTCTTAAATAAATTATGCTGCCTGCAAGTACTAAAAAGTATTTATATGTTCAGAGTAAAGCTGCATTTGTTTTGGGATGATTTCCTCTGAGGGGGTGTGAAAAGGCTCTGGACTTGGTTGCAGTTACTTTTGCGGCAGCGACCTGGTTCAGGAAGTAAGTTCTTCTAGCTCCTAGTTCAAGGGCAAGGAGTGCTGGTTTCTCCTGGAGGCTTGTATCACTCTGCCTTTTGCTCCATTTATCCTGAGGACAGTACGCCCACTTAGAGATGGATCAGACTCGCTTGGGCCCGTGGCTAACTTGCGCCTGGGAAGGCATCTTTATTGCCAGTCAATGCTAAGCCCTCCACTGACCGTTGATTTGTTTGGATTCTGCTCTTGGGCTGAATATCAATGCAGAAGAACCTTCTGTTTAGCCCTTTTAGGAAACACACGTGTTTATGCAACTGTCTTCTTCTGAGTCCTTTTTTTAGTCATTACT
This sequence comes from Scleropages formosus, assembly GCF_900964775.1. Classification (NCBI taxonomy): domain Eukaryota; kingdom Metazoa; phylum Chordata; class Actinopteri; order Osteoglossiformes; family Osteoglossidae; genus Scleropages; species Scleropages formosus. The sequence goes on along the minus strand of NC_041819.1, from coordinate 2,992,448 downwards.
TCCGTAAGGTAAACATAAAATTAAATGAATGAATGTGCTATTCTGTGATGTCTTTATGGTTCTGAATTTAATTTATTATATTTTAAATTTGAGGAAAAAAATGAGAAACTGAGGGGCAGCTGTCTGACGAGACAGTAACTTGGCAATAGAAGACGTAACATTACATAGAAAGACCTTCGCTGGGTTAGTCTTACTCTGGATCACAGTGAAATAGCAGAGCCAATTCCTTCAAGGAAAATAGCAGAACATGCAAATAAACACAGTGAACTCCTGTTCTGAAGAGGATTTTAGGCATATCTGGATTTTAAAAAAAAAAAATGCAATCGACAAACACTCCAGGTTATGCACAGCGTTGGGGGACTTCTGCAAATTCCAAATACAACCCCTCTAAAACACATTATTCAAGCTAGTTCTGGAAGTGATTATTCCTCAAGTTTCTAAATTGATTTTATATTGTGTGTTTCAGTTCTGAAAAATTATCTAAGAAGTGCTGCACTTTCTTTGTGTTTTGTACTCTACAGTAGGAATGTCACACTTGTGTCCCCATGTAGTCCTTGGTCATGTGCCGTTCTAGTATTACAGTGATTACGGCAGTGTTGTGAGCCATAAAATCCAATGGTTCCTGATGACTTATTCAAACAACAAAGGGCAAATTTAGCCAATTTTTTGTTATGATTAGTCCTCAAATTAACTAAGACACACACAAAGGTTTGAATGACAGGCTGTCAAATATCCATTATGAAATAGCGATGTCAGTCGCTGGCAGACAGCAGCTTAATTACAGCATGTGAGAAGAAGATTATAATAATTGTCTGAACTTTGACAGATCCTGTCCTTTAAAAGTAGGCATTGTGGATGTGAGTGAACTGATTTAACGCGTGTCAGATTAACTGAGGAAATGAGGGTTCAGTGTGACTGTTGTTGCGACCAAACTTTGTCCAGGGATATTGTTTTAAATTACTACGTTTTCACTTTTGTTTTTTCCGGTGTTATATTAATACTCACTCGGAGCCGTCTGAAGTTTGTGGAAATGGTTAATTTTGAATCTATGAAAAGGAAATCCTGTCTGCCTTTTTATATAACCTGTTTCATACATAACAGGAATCTGTAAGTGAGAAAAAATGGAATGGAACTCTGAGATCTGAAGATTTTGTCTGAGGGTGAAGTGCAAAACATAATCAATATTAAAAATCTTGGGATTAAAGAAAAGTTTTAGAGTATAACAGGACCTTCAATGTGCTTGTCAGGTTCAAGGATGATAACCCTAGCTTTATAAGAAATGAAGATCTATTATTTGGTGTTTGCATTACATTACAGATGTATGCAGTCCTATTAGATTTTCCACCATGTGCAATGGGTGCAGCTACACCTTTTATTACAGCTGGTTCCTTAGGAATATGCCAAGGTGTTTAAGTGAAAAATTAAATCACTAACTTTACATTATGTATTGTCAACTCCAGATATAATTGCAAAAAACATAGTAAGCTACTGTGTGCTGGAAATTAAAAGATATATGCAAACAAAGTAGAAGTATCTGATATGCTTCCTCACTAAAATTAATTTTTATTAGCTACACCAATATTTGGTCTTTGGGTTTGCCAAGCTGCAAAAGATAAACTGACTTCTTCTACTGTACATAAACAACCTGTGATCCTGGTATGTCTCCTACCAGAAAAAAAAAGCATGTGGCACAATTTTCTGAAACTGTTTTCTTTAATGATTTTCACACTTATTTGAATTCACAAGAATGTAATCAGAACAAATAAATGTTACAGTTAAAGCAACACAATACTTTTGCACCTCTGATAATTTTTGAATGAAGTGTTTCAATAGTGGGGGGTGCTGTGGCGCAGCAGGCTTGGCAAGCTCCTGCTCTCTGTTGGGTCTGGGGTTCAACTCCCAGTTGGGGTGCCTTGTGATGGACTGGCATCCTGTCCTGGATGTGTCCCCTCCCCTTACACTTTGCGCTGCAGGGTTAGGCTCTGGCTTGCCACAACCCCGCTTGGGACAGGTGGCTTCAGCAAATGTGTGTGTGCATTTCTATATTTTTTGTTTTGGGGGGGCGGGGGTAATAATTCCCTGAGTGGAATATCCCAGTAGGATAAAAAGGAATAAATAATCACATAAGTTTCATAATTTCACCTGCTAACCTTGCTGTCTCCTGGCAGTCAAAAACAAATGACCTCTCCTCAAGCAGCAACACATTTACCTGAAAAATGAAAGCTGATAAAGGGATGAAAAATGTCACTGCTTCCTTTAATTCACTCCAGTGCCGGCCCAGAAAGCGGCCTTGTCCACGTATAATTAATTTTTCAAGGTCAATTATTCTGCAGCTTTAAAAAACGGACAAGGAAAAATAAATTACCTCGGAAAGAAAAGCCTTCAGCGTATTTCTTAGAGACGTCCGCATTAACAAATGGCCCCAATCAGAGGATGAAGTCGAGTTCATAAACTCGTTTGTTCCACATTTTTATTGTTCTACGTTTGTGAAAAGATCTACTTAGCCCTAACCAGCTCGAGTCCGTCATTAGGCATACAAAAAAGCAGCAGCAGCTTGGCCTGGCACTGAGATTGGAAGGAAATGGTTCAGTTAAAAAAAGAAAAAAAATGAAGGGATTTAACTTTCACAGGATGTACTTTGGAACTGCCTTGCAAGACAATGCATCTTCACCTTAAAGTGGCTGCTTTAGTGAAGTTATTGACAGTTTATTGTGGTTATTCAAGCCTGTTTTTAAGCACATTATTTGCTTTAAAATCTTTATCACAGTGGTGCTGAAGTGCGTCAGTTTAAAGTAGAACGATGTAGCCTACAGCACTCATTGTTATAACACGCAATTTTGCATTTTGTCGGATTTGTGCTGTCACCATACTGCATTTCATTAAGAAAACGGCCTCATTTTGAGTTATACATGCAGTATTCCACCTTGCTAACATATTGATAGGCTAATAAGGATCGATTGAATATAACACTTCTTGTATATTGGCCGTTTTATTTCTGCTTGCCAGTTGCATTTCTTAAAACCGGGCTTTCGACTTCGATCGGACCATTATGGTTTTAATCTCATTCCCAAAAACCGAACGTATTCAATTAATGAGCCTTCTGTAGGAGCAGTGCAGATGAAGACACACAATTTGCCATTAAACCACCTCTTAAAATGAATTTAAAAGTAGCCGTCGGTCTGTGTAAGCCCTCACATCCAGCTGATGGCTTTGCCAAACAGCACAGAAGCCGCTGCAATGCAATTTATGAAAATCACAGAGAGCGTATTAAGAAAGTAAAGATTCATGACACCCTCCGCTTCCATGTTTGCTGTCTGCGATGAGAAAGAGCCACCTGAACGTGTTTGTTTATGCCGGGAGTCTGCAACGAAACCTCTTTACATTGAGCTACGTGTCACTTTTCTTTGCTGTGTGACGGAGACGTGTTTCTGTTCCCCTGCTGTGAAATAGCAAAACAGTTTATTTTCCCTCATTTTTTTTGCCATACTGCATTTTCTTAAACCAAAAGTGCTCAGAAGGCAGCATGCAAGCTGCACGCACTCATCGTAAATGCTACAGCGGAGCAAGAAAATAAATTTGCATCTCTAATCTTTCTGTAAACTAATGATCTGGTCTTGTCTCAAACACTAATTACACTGCATGTTTCAGTAATCCACAGAGAATTGTGTCATTTGCAACTATATTGTAGTAAACACTACGTGTTTGTACTCAAACACACTGGACAAGCAGTGACTTGCATCTTACTGTAACATTTTTCCTTTGACTCTAAATATGAGGCTGGCCATAAGAAATTTGAAATTATTTATGAATTCTATGTGTCAAGCAAGGCTTTTAAAACCATCATTGGTAGAAACCAGTTGCTATTTAATAGCTTGGTGCTATATATTTAATTTACATTTATTCATTTAGCTGACGCTTTTCTCCGAAGAAACTTACAATGTTAAGGTCACAGTTATTACATGCCTACAATCATTTACCCATTTACACTGCTGGGCAATTTTACTGTAGCAACTTAGGATAAGGACCTTGCTCAAAGGTACTACAACCAGAGGTGGGGAGCAAACCTGCAACCTTTGAGTCCAAAGGCAGTAGCTCTAACTACTAAACCACCAGCTGTCCTGTAGGAATTGTGAAGAAGAATATAAATGCTATTTTTTCCTTAAATATGTTACAGTTGATTACAGTTGTTATAATAAGGTGTAACTATATTTCACCTCTGGGGGGTGCGGTGGTGCAGTGGATTGGGTCTCGTCCTGCTCTCCGGTAGGTCTGGGGTTTGAGTCCCGCTTGGGGTGCCTTGTGATGGACTGGCGTCCCGTCCTGGGTGTGTCCCCTCCCCCTCCGGCCTTACGTCCTGTGTTAGGCTCCGGCTCCCTGCGACCCCGTCTGGGACAAGCGGTTCAGATAATGTGTGTGTGTGTGTGTGTGTACTGAATATCCCAGTATTACTTTTCACTGAACTTTCAAAACTTCCTAAACTTTATCTGGTGCTATGATGCCTCCATGCTGCTTAAAAAGTCATGATTATTAAGCCCCATGAAAGAATGCCTATCCTTTTTTGAGGTACCTGTGTTTCTTCTCTTGTACATTTTTAGCACACACGCCTGCATGCACAAGAACAGACAATTCTCCCTCTCCGAGTATATCTTGAAGTTATACTTCACTCAAGTTCATTCCTCACTTTCGCAATGCAAAATAATATTTGGTGTAAGATTGTGGGGTGGAAGGTCAGTCGGTCACGTTATCTTTCCAAGGACACGTTCCAAACACATTTCCCTTCTCTGGGACCATCTCCTCTGGCCGGATAAGGGCCTGTTCTCGATAAGGCCAACCAGAGCTAGGAGGGGGAGCTGGAGGGCGTCCCACAGTTACAGAGATGAAACTTTCATGTAGAGGTATTAAAGATAGAGGTGACTGCTCATGTATGTCACCTCCCCCACCCTCACAAACCCCATATGCTGATAAGCACATTCCGGTGAGGGCTTCCCTTAGCTTCCAGGGAGCAGGCTCTTCTCCTGGCAGACAGCAGAACCACATGCGCACCCGTGGAGAAGAGGTGAGGCTACATTCAAGAAGAAATGCCAGATAAGGTGCTCCTGCTTATGGCTGGAGGAAACAGCAGGCTCCTACAACACCTGTTCGCTCTGGAGGGGGACACAAGCTGTGTGCATCTTCACAAACTTGCACAAGCAGCACGGTTCGAGGATACGCGCAAAGCTGCGAACATGCAGTCATTCATGTTCTGTTGCCTTTATTATGTGTGGTGTTAGAGATTCCCGCAACCATCCACTTAGGCAGAATATGAGTCATGAATGGCAGCTGCTCTCTGAATGAGCAGCTCTCCTGGTGCAGGGTCATGTTCCGAGTACTGTGGACATGGTCACGGCGGATCTATGCCTGTACTGTGAGGGTCAGAACACTCATCAGGTCCCATTATTCTCTGGGATGCGAGGCTGCTTGCGCAAGGTCAGGGGTTCTATTTACTTCTAGTGATATTTATTTCATCCATAAAGCATAGTATAGTGAGCATTCTAGCTGTTCAGGATCTAAATTTGTGCTCAAGGTCGCAGGTCCAAATTTCAGGAGTGGCCCAGATGTTGTACCCTTCAGCAAAGTACTTAACCTGCAGTTAAAATACCCAGGTGTGTACAAGGGTAATTACAAACTAATTATGTCATATAATAAGGAATTTCACTGTGTTCAGTCATGGGTTCAAGTATGGCTCAGTCTATACGGAGTTTACATGTTCTTCCCATGTCTGTGTGGGATTAGTCTACGTGTTATGGTTTCCTTCCACTGCCCAAAGCTATTTTTCAAATGAATTGGTGACTCTAAATTCACTCTAATGTGTGAATATATGAGTGAATGAGTGTGTAATAGCCATGTGATGGATTGGTGTCCCGTCCAGGGTGTAGCCTGCCTCACGCCCTATTCTTTTCAGATAGGCTCCAGACCACCAACATCTGGCACTGGACAAGCAGTTATTAAGGGATGAACTGTCAGATGGATGGAATTTTAGAACATGAAATACGGAATAAGGATTATGTATCGTAGATTATAAATTCAAAACGTACAGCGCCCTGAAAAGAACAGTCAGAGTCGTCTGTTTTTCCATTCATGTATGTTCCATTACGACAGATTTAGTTAAACTGGGAGCGGATCCTTAAATCATTTCTGAGCACCAACAGTCCGTGGTCTAAATTCATGCCTCTAACAAGGTTGTGATGTTTCTTCTGAGAGCACTTTGTGTTTGGCATGGGTGTCATATTGCTGGGGGCAAACCAAAGTGCAGTGTAGTTATTCTTTCAGAACATTTCCTCAGTATGTCTCCACAGCTGATCTACGCCATGCGACTTGTCTGTGTGATATACAATGACCAAAATAACACCAAGTGCAATCTATAAAGCCATCATGCTACTGCTATTCATCACGTGATTTTAAAAAGAAAGTCCACTTCAACGAAAAAAAAAAATCCAAGGCACTGATCTGTGTCATTTTTTGACACTTGTACAAATAACTCTCCATCATTATTATATTAAGTCGTAGTTATTTTGTGTCAGTTGCAAGTGAAGTAGAACATGATTAGAGCATTAAAAAATAAAACGCACCCCTTATTTCCTAAGCCTCCTGCTTTCCTCTACCAGGGCTTATACTGACAAGAAAAGCTTTACCTAACTAAATTCAGACCCACTCTGTCACTTATGAACACAAACCCATTTTGTTTATATTGAATAGTGTATGAAAGACCTCTTTACCATTTAAAATATAAAAGTGACAGTCAAATTCTTTCAGGCTTTTTTAATTATAAAACAGAAAGTATCAAGGTTTTAAGATTTATTTCCAGCTGAGTATATGTGGTTTTTTTTTTTTTTTTTTAAATAAATAACCAATGTGCAGAAATCATCATCGGTTCACCTAAAAAAACATCTCCATAAACTCCTTCTAGATAAGCATTTGGAGGAAGCTAAAAATACCCACAGATGCACTGTGACAACAAGAGTGTATCATGTTCACTGCTCCGAGACGAACACCTAGCACAGGCAACCAACCATGCAGCAGTGTAACTCCGATGCTATGGGATGACTACCTATCCTTAGAAGTCATATAGAGTGACCATCTCAGTTGACTGCAATGTATCATGCAGGCGCTGGCCAGTGTGGAGCGCACAGCAGACGAAAACTGGTTCCTATCATTGGCTCAGGTATTTTAAAACAGTAATGATGACACTGTTAAGTGTGGCACTCAGTGTTAATGTCCCACATTTTAACCCACATCCTACTGCAGTTACCCTAACTCTGAATTGCGTCACCTGAAGTGTAACTGAGAAAAAGAATATAACAGCTCAGGATGCAGCACGGTGAGACAGCGAATAGAGCTGCTGTTTCCCAGTGCTTGGGTGGTGTAAGAAAACATGGGTTCAATCCCTGCTTGGTCTGTATGGAGTTTCCATGTTTGCCCTGTGTCTGTGTGGGTTTCCTCCCCCAGTCCATAGACATGCTGTTCAGGTTCACCCATAGTGTATGAGTGACACAGAGAGTGTGTTCCACTGATGTATGGATGAGTGACCCAGTGTAAATAGTATATCTAGCAGTGTAAGTCACCTTGGTGAATAAGGTGTGTGGGCTGAAAACACTATGTAGCGTTTATTGGAAGTTGCTTTGGACAAAAAGCATCTGCTAAATAAGTACATACAGTATAAATGTAGGCTGTGAACCTAACCTTTTGTGTAATTTCTGTGGAAACATCAGCAAAGTTAATGAATCAATAATTGATTTTGGATCCCTGAATATATGTCAGGGGTGCAGTGGTGCAGTGGGTTTGACCAGGTCCTGCTCTCCGGTGGGTCTGGGGTTCGAGTCCTGCTTGGGGTGCCTTACAATGGACCGGTGCCTTGTCCTGGGTGTGTCCCCTCCCCCTCCAGCCCTATGCTCTGTATTTCCAGGTAAAACTCTGGCTTCCTGCGACCCTGTATGGGGCAAGCAGTTTCAAAAAATGTGTGTGTGTCATCAATAGTATTTACAGTCTCAAGGATATTTGAAAATGTGAAGAACTGTTGTTGAGATCAAGTAAGACCTTATTTCAGTTGACCTCTGGCCTGTCTGTGGAGCTGTCATGTGTAAAGGTCTCTGATCACACCGCTGTAGCAATGTAGGCCTCCATACATCCCCTTCCATCTGTTGTCACAATAGTTGCTTCTCTAGTGCAGAGTCATAGTGGTCCAGAGCCTTTCCAAGAAGCACACACACTAGTCACATGCACTGTTCCATTAATTTATTCTCACACAAAAGAGGACACTCTTGTCACCAGTTCACCTGTAACACGTGCCTTTGGACTGTGAGAGTAAACCAGAGCACTCTGTACCTGGGAAGAAAACCTACAAGGAGGACAATGCAACCTTATCAAAGGCAAAGCTGGATTAAAACTTGAATCCGAACCCAGGGCCCAGGAGCTGTGAGGCACCAGTGCTACCTGCTGTGCCACCATACTGTACTCCATTAGGAGTACATTAAAATAGCACAAACCTTTTCCTTGTGTACTGCTGTTTAACACCTTCATCATACTGACAAAGAAACACTTCACAAATCGTATCATTTTGATGCATTACCTTACAGGGTGTGTGCGTACTGCATTCAAACTCTCCACTGTGCCTCAGTTTAATGGGTGTCTATGTCATTTTTTTGAGGTTGCAGCGGCAGATTCTTCTTATCCCATATTTTAAAGCTTACTGAAGAGAGGAACTGACTTTGTGACAACAGATGTTTGTTTGTAGCAACTATGCCTACAGGTTTAAAAAAATAAATCTCAAGCACTGAACAGCAAAGGTCTACAGAATTAGACAAAACGTATACGTTAATAGCTTCTGTGTCAAATGGGCCATTTTATTCCCATGCTAAGGAAAAAGAACAGATGTTTTTAGTTTGGGAACATCGACAGCGGGTGAAATTCACCCCACTCTCAATCAAAAGGCAATTAAAGGTGCAGCAAGACATTAATCCATGTTTATCCATATTGGGTTTTCCTGCCATCCACGAGATCAGTTTGTCATAGTCATGAGGCGCCCTTGGAGGACAGGATTCTTCCGTGCATTGACAGAACCTTTGCAAGCGCAGCCAGGAGAAGCAGATTGCTTTTCACCGCTGGAAATGTTGCTATGCCCCTCAGCCATCAAGACCACCGAAGCCCACCAACTCGTTGCGGGAGAGCACACCTGGCTGACTTGCCTAGAACAAGAACATTCCAGATTCATGCCGTTGAACATCAGCTACCACAGCAGTTTTTCTTTTCTTTTTTTTTTCCCTCTAGTGTTTTCTTCTAAGTGATTGGATTAATATTTATAAAAGTAATACCATATTTTAAGTGACTGTGCATCACAAAGAGATTCATATTCAGAATTCTGCCAGTGACAAAAGCATGAAGCATACAAGTGGATTTTAAATAAGACAGGGGAAGCGAGTTCTATACTTGTAGCCTGAAAGTTGCTGGTTCAAGGATTGCTCCTTGCTCTTTTACCATTGAGTTAGGAAACTAAACCTCCATTGCTCCGCTCACATATCATATAGAGTTGTATGGTCCAATAAACCTAGAAGCAGCTTTGGATAAAAGCATAATTTAAGATATTTAATTTAATTTAACATAATGAAAATAATGAAAATTACATAAAAAAGTGCAGGGAAAGTGTGAAAGTATTCAGTTTCCCTGTGCAGGGAAACAACATAGATCCTTCCGTTGGTCTTTTGCTGCCATACCATGCCAAGCGTTCCCATTAGCTGTCATCCATGACAGGCCTCACAGCAGAGAAGGTCAAAAGCTCATGATATAAAGGTCATTCCTGGCTGGAGCAACACACTGCAGAGTCTCTGTGGCCGTCATTCACCATTACCTGTCTGAAACCGGACAGCTTCATTGTTGCTGCCAGCAATAGTGGTTATACTGGCGATGATGATGTCAGCAGAGAAATTTATTCAGTTTTTTTTTCTTACTTACATTTTGAACACATGCAATCCTTTCTCTCTTTCACTTCATTTAGAGACTAACATGTGAACTGTGATCTATGCATCCTGTTTGTTCGCCACCTGCAGCTTAGGCCCAGATATGCTGTGGAAGTGAAGTAACACCTGGAAATCTTTACCACCGAGGCCCTGGGCCCTGCTCTCCTGAGTCCTTTGACACTGCTCACTTTTAGAATTCAGGTTCGACATACAACATTTATTCATGCATACCGTTAGCAATAGCTACATCCTGTTATCGATGAGCCAAGCTTTCCGTTCTGTTAATAAGTGCAAATGGGAAACACACTGCAGGAGATTTATTTCAGGATGGGAGAGTCACTCTGCTTGTAGAGTGTGGTAGAAGCATATAGTGAAGGCAATGAGTGTATAAGAAAAGCTGTGTTCACTGGTCAGTAAGAATCTGTATGCCCGTCTGTCTGTCCATCCATCCATCTATGTGGTCATCATAGGGCAATCAAATGCACTGCTGCTCACACAAGCCAACATTCTGGGCGCTTTAGAGTCACAAATTCAGCTGGGACACATCTGGACTATGTCTACAAACTAGAGCACCCGGAGAAATCCATTGTGAACAAGAGTCAAGAGAGGCTTTATTGTCATTTCAACCATATACAGTTGGCACAGTACACAGTGAAACGAAACAACATTTCTCTAGGACCATGGTGCTTCATAAAACAACACAGAGTTAGCGACGCACACTACAGAGACTTCATAAAGTACACGTGTGCAAGACTTGTGCAAACGATGGTAGACATGGACAATAGTTCCAATGTTAGTCCACTCCCTGAATATTGAGGAGTCTGATGGCTTGGGGGAAGAAACTGTTACACCGTCTGGCTGTGAGGGCCCAAATGCTTCGGTACCTTTTGTCAGATGACAGGAGGGTGAAGAGTTTGTGTGAGGGGTGCTTGGGGTCATCCACAGTGCTGGTGGCTTTGTGGATGCAGCATGTGGTGTACATGTCCATGATGGAGGGAAGAGAGACCCCGATGATCCTCTCAGCTGTCCTCATTATCCGCTACAAGGTCTTGCAATCCGAAATGGTGCAATTTCCAAACCAGGCAGTAATGTAGCTGCACGGGATGCTCTCGATAGTCCCTCTGTAGAATGTGGTGAGGATGGAGGGTGGAAGATGGCCTTTTTCAACCTACGCAGAAAGTAGAGATGCTGCTGGGCTTTTCTGGCTATGGAGCTGATGTTGAGGGATCAGCTGAGGTTCTCCACCAGGTGAATTGATCACTTCTCAATGTTCATCATCTTGTTTTAGAAGAACTACAAGTCCAAAAGTTCACACAATTCAGAAGTTGCACTTGAGAATTCAGTTACTTAATCAGTGTCTCATTAACTGTACTGAATACTCAATCTGTCAAAGCAAAGTGGTATAAAAAAGTGAAAAATTTTACTTGTATCTGTATATTCTATGAGAAGGTAACTTTGGACTGAAATAATTTATAAAATCTAAAAATTATTTTAAGTACCATTAAGATTGTGGAGCATTATACTTTAACATAGTGTGTAAGTACTGCATATAAGCTCTGGTAGATAATCTTTTCTATCTCTTTAGGTAATATTGCTGGCATAGTTTTCACCTGTTATGTACATACTCATATGGAAATGTGTGAAGATTAGGTCTAAAGGATATCACAGAGACACAAATAGATGTCCTACTTTTCTGGCTTGAGCAAAAACAGGCAAAAAGCCATTGTGCTGTTCAAATATTTGACCTCTTTGCCATAGGAAAATACAATGGGGTACAAACAATAGTATCTCACAAAAACTGAGCATGTGGCCTAACACTTAAATTGGGTTGATTTCCCATTGCTTGCAAGTGCTTCTTTCTCAGGTTTCAAACGAAAACTGAATATTGCAGAAGCAACGAACTCCACAACGAACACGCTATGAACGAGCTGCCAGTGAATGATTGATGTGGACTGAAAGATCATTTCCTGTTGTTTCGGAAAACATGTTAAAGCAAATCAAGCCAACGCTCTGGTCAGATAATTAGTGCTCCTAAATATTTGACCTCCACATTGGCTCTGTTAGTTTTAACATGATCCAGTGTCACAGTGTCGCCCAGGGATTGGTTTCTGATCTAAATCGATACAAGATGAACACCCTGAGAGTTGCACGCCACCATAAGGTGCCTGGTTTCCTGCTGCCTTGTTTGCTGACTAAACAAACAATTTGGCGGCTGCTGACACTTTGATTATTATCTTACGAGACATCAATCATCTTGGGCAAGGGGTCTTGTCAAGAGGCGTGGGGGGGGTGGGGGTTGGGGTCGAAGCTCCCCGGTGACTTTGGCACTTTGAAGGCACCGTGTCAGCTTTGTGTTTAGCAAGCTTGGACTGCATGCCTTGGCCTTCTCATGGTCCTGCTCCTCTTTGATGACAGCTGTGATGGCTGAGTGGTGACACTGGGTGTCTTTTAGCCTCAGCAAATTACCAGAATAACCCCCTTCATGAGCGTGCTAATGTACAGATAGTCATTACTGATATTGCTCATCAGAGAAGAAACAGCTCTCAGTTTCAAGACTCCAAATGAGGCTATAATTCCTCGTACTTTGTTCGCATTCTTTTATTGACCTCTAAGTTTTTTTTTTATTTTTTGCCATTCTACTAGCTTTTCTTGATTTTTGTTTTGTTTTTTAAATATCTTTAAAAATTTGCAAGTAAGTTAATGTTTTCAGTGTATAATTTTTTTTTCTGTCATTGTCTTCTAAAGACTAAATGAATCTGAAGTAGGAAGGATGCTGAAAAGCATAGCTGAATGTCAAGTGCCAGGTTGCTAAGGTGCGCTCTCATCTGCACCGACTGAAAGCCATTGAAATTTCTAGTTGCGTCAGCACTCAGCAAACAAAAAAAGGGAAACGTCAAATGCCTAGCATGGATTCTAGTTACACCCCAGCATAGCATCGCCGTGTGCTCAATAAATGTGGCGTTTACAGGCAAAAATGATTCATCCTCCAGGACGAAAAAACACACTTTAAATAAAATGTTTTTGCTAGTTGCTTTAGCCATAGTGTAATTTGAAAAATATAAATGGTTCAAGAACTAAAGATTTGAGATCAGTGGGTCACAAGCTAATATCCTCACTGGACAGCTTCTTATTGGGCCTTAATAAGATATTCTTTGTGGGTTTGCGTGGGCTCTGCAAAAAAAATCTGTTCTTACGTGTATATCAAGGAGAGGTTGTGATGGAATGTGAGCTGCACATCGAACAGACATAATATAACTATAGCTGATGAGGACTGATGTAAATCTGCCTTTAGAGTCTGTAGTTATCAATGAAACAAGCACCTATTCATAGTTATAATGGCATATCACAATCATGAAAACTGCAGCAGTCCACATTCATCCATTTTTCAATCTAGTCCATCCAGATCATATTTTCTATGAAACCTCAAGAGCCATGTCAGTGTAATTATACTGAAGTGTTTCTATATGTGTCTGAGTGTTGGAGCCTGTACCTAAATAACAGGGTGCAATGTATTTATTCTGTTCTCCCCTTTTGGACAAAAATGTGCAAAGTACTAATAGCAGAAATGGAGTGATAGCCAGCATTCTAAATGCTCACATATGAGATTACTCTTCATTGACAAGTGGAGGACCTTGAAAGAGATGCGAATAGTATTCTCAGAATAACCTCTTTGTATGAAATGTAAGTTTCAATCTTACTTCAGAGCAACTCCATAAGTAGGTGAGAGTTGGATTTAGAAGGAAACTGCATATCAGAATTTATTTTATGAATGTAGGTACATACACTGCAGTCCCATCCAGAGTGTACTCCCCTTAGCTTTGCGAACAATGCTTCCAGGATAGGGTCCTTTTCACTGCAGTCCTGCTGAGGACAAGCAGTTATTGAAATCAGATGGATGCACTACATGTATATACTTTTTTAAAATTACTCCAAATGCACCAAGGATGTATAAAAAAAACATATTAAGAAAAATGTAAATAAATCGTAGTGCAGGATATGCAAAACTATGCATCATGTTTTTGGTCAATTTGAAATCTTTTTTTTTTAACTTAAAATTTAGTTCTGTATAAGTAAGCTTAATAAAAGGACATGCACATATCCTTCGAATCATTGCATTACAGACAGCAGTCGACCCTCAGTAACAGAGACAATACCAAACTTCAATAACTGAAAATAATTAGCATCACTCGATATGGACTGGGGATTTTTAGCTAAACCACGTTCCAGGATCTCTAGATCATCGTCCTTAAATCAATGTCCTCAAGGGCTCCCAGCCTCTCATTAAGTCAGGCCTCTTAATTAGTAAGATTTATTGAGTCCTTAATTGAGCTACGTGCTTAATAAGGGATTGTTAATAGCACCCCTAAATGCTTCATTGTAAAGCATCTTCCTGTTCAGGTGTTGTCTTCTCAGGATAACATGGTAAATTATGTTGTCATTATTTCATTCAGTAATGTTATTGAATAGACTTCGGAATGGTTTTCATGAATATTAATATTAATTATTCATTCTAATTATGTTGAGATCAAGATGGGGATTATTGTAGAAGGCATTTCAGTGCTGGCCAGCGATGATTCAGCAGTGTCAGAATGGTTTGAATAGCAGACACCGAAATTGCTTCAATCATTTCTTTGAGGCATGGGTATATGAAATACTGCAGTACAATGGATAACAATAAATCTAAATTTCAAATGTGCCCTGTTTAAAGACATACACCGATCAGCCACAACATTAAAACCACTGAGGGGTGAAGTGAATAACATTGATTATCTCATTACAGTGGCATCTATCAAGGGGTGGAATATATTAGGCAGCAAGTGAACAGTCAGTTCTTCAATTTGATGTGTTGGAAGCAGGAAAAATGGACAAGCGTAAGGATCTGAGCAACTTTGACAAGGGCCAAATTGTGATGGTTAGATGACTGGGTCAGAGTATCTCTGGATGTGGTGTGTTTCCGGTGTGCAGTGGTTAGTACCTACCAAAAGTGGTCCAAGGAAGGACAACTGGTGAACCGGCGACTGGGTCATGGGCACCCGAGGCTCATCGATGCGCGTGGGGAGCGAAGGCTAGCCCATTTGGTCCGATCCCACAGAAGAGCAAATGCGGGACATATTGCTGAAAACCTTAATGCTGGACATGGTATAAAGGTGTCAGAACACAAAGTGGGATGTGCTGGAAAAACAAGTCCAATCCATGGAGGCCTCACCTCACAACTTACAGGACTTAAAGGATCTGCTGCTAACATCTTGGTGCCAGATACCACAGGACACCTTCAGAGGTCTTATGGAGTCCATTCCTCATTGGGTCAGGGCTGTTTTGCTGGCACGAGGGTGACCTACACAATATTAGGCAGGTGGCTTTAATGTTTTGGCTGATTAGTGTATATCTTTAGTTTATATTTCCAGAGAAATTCTTTGCATTTCACCTATAAATCCATATTAAGAGTAAAGGTTTCTTGAGGAAAAAGAATATATTCTATATATATGTGTGTGTATGTCTTTGTGTGTAACAATGAAGGCTTTTGTTTTAAAGTTCCTTCAATTAAATCAGGGTATACAGAGCTGTCCCACTTTCAGGCACAATGTGAAATGCAACTCTGCTGTTCATTTGAATAAGAAGTGGTCGCTCAAGCAGTGAAAAACATGACAGGTTTCCATGTT
Organism: Scleropages formosus; assembly: GCF_900964775.1. Lineage (NCBI taxonomy): Eukaryota > Metazoa > Chordata > Actinopteri > Osteoglossiformes > Osteoglossidae > Scleropages > Scleropages formosus. Next base: position 2,976,799 of record NC_041819.1, on the reverse strand, counting down.
CCAGCCGGGCTTTAGAAGCACTGCAACTGCTTGGAGGTCAGAAGTAACAGCCTGAAATGTGTATTAGATGTAACCCCATCTCTCAAAGCACAAACAATCACTGTGCTTTTCATCTGCATTCCTTGGGTTGTTTCATCCACAGGGTTCCTAGTGGATGGAAGCTATACAAGCAATTCCATCATCTGAAACCAAACATATACACAAACACACACAGAGTAATTAAATTATTTACATAATTTCAGAAGACATGTTTCCTGGCAGCACATCACTAAAACAAACTATCATTATCCCTACATGTCTATTCATAGGACATGAAAGCTTTTAGTAGGAACTATCAGCGTACAATAACGCTAAAACCAACATCAGCTCTCGTACATTTACACATAAAAATAAACATGGGGAGAGCTGAGAAGTCTCTTTATAAGAAGCAGTAAAAACATTTTGGGGAAATCTAACCAAAATAATCTCTTTGAAATGGTTAGGCCAAGGCTGCCATCACATGCTTACGAAAGCAGTGCGAGACAGCATTCCTGAATGAGGAAAGAGACTCTACATGACAAACTTTACATGACAGATCAGCTATTTCATAATCTCAAATTTTATTGCCTGAGTTTCAAGAGCACTCCTTTTAAATCTTGACTGCAGATGCACCTACATTAGCAGTCTAGTGAGTGTGATGACTGTGTAGGAGAATTATGCAACATGTATTGAGTTCTATGACTTACTCTCCAAAAGCAATGGGAGGATCCCATCCTATGAATGTTTTAGGTGTTTTCTGCATCTAGCATGTGCTCCTCACATAGATATTTACTGTGTTTCCTCTTGTAAGCACACGTAGTTCAGAAAGCATCAGAAAGTTGCTACCTTGCAGTCACCCACTTGAAGTACCTTTTGTATGCTAAACAAAAAGCTGGAGCAGTAGTTGTTAAATTGTCAAAGTGATATTGAAATACGCAGTGCAGGGCACATTTACTGTGTAATCGCGATAAGTGGCTGGGTTTATGTCCGAAGCAATTCCACCGAAGTAACAGAAGGACAAGGCCGTCAGTCACGGTGATATGTACCCTCTTTTTTGACGGGCTAATCGATAACCACAGCTCGCTAATTTATGACAGAGGCGTTCTTTGGCGGCCGTGTGGGCACAGAACCTCAGCAGCCACCAGAATTTACCGCCTTGTCGGCAAAATATTAACAAAGACATTTATGGAGCCATTAGAATAAGAGGTCTGTCGGGGCTTTATTGTTCGCAGAGATGGATGGCGCTGTGTCCTATGTTCTTGTGATTTATGGCCTCAGACGAGTGGGATGTTCTCTTGCTTTGCTTTCTGTTCATTTCCCCTTATTGCACCTGAGTTTTTGGTATTTTTGTGCAAGTTTACATTCATACCAGCAGTTTGGAATTCAGTCATTTCTTCAAAACTGGTTCTCTGGTTGATTTTGCTTTATTGTTTGATTATTTGTGGCATGGAAGGGGGTGCGGTGGCGCAGTGGGTTGGACCGCAGTCCTGCTCTCCGGTGGGTCTGGGGTTCAAGTCCTGCTTGGGGTGCCTTGTGGCGGACTGGCATCCCATCCTGGGTGTGTCCCCTTCCCTCTCCGGCCTTACGCCCTGTGTTGCCGGGTAGGCTCCGGTTCCCTGTGACCCCGTAAGGGACAAGCGGTTCTGAAAATGTGTGTGTGTGTATTTGTGGCATTGCTCTAGGCTCCTTTCGAAGCCTGTTCATTTTGATTAAAAAAATCCTGTCCTAACATGAGTAGTTTTCATTCCTATATGTCACCTGAGATAATTTAATTTTTACTGAAATGTGTTATAACATTTTTATCATTACATATAATTCACAGCTTCAAGATATCACTGTGACTACATTAATGAAGAGTAAGAAAATTCACCATGAAAAAAAACTTTGTGTAATTACACTTCTCTTTTTATACGTTTTCCCTGCATTTTAAGAGCCTGGTGTATTTTTAACACCTTTGTGTATTAAGAATGAAGACTTGATAAGATTACATGTTACGTGCAGCCATTGATATCCAGAATTAATTCCGCGCTCTCTATTAACCTATGCAAAGCTCAATTAATTATCACGGCTGAAGACGCTCACCCTCTGTGACTTTGTCTAAGTACCCTCACTGTAGTGTTTTCCAAGCCATTCTCAGCTGTGACCCATGGCTCCGAGTATGGCTAGACTTTCGGCTGATTGACTCTTGAGCTAAAAGTGCATCGATGCCTTTAAGTCCAAGAGGAACCAATACCCAAATTCTCACATCAATCAGACAGAGGCGAAATACTGCTGTCTCCAGAGATGACTGATTATGCCTTTCCTTTCCAGTTTATTACAAAATTTATTATAGAAGATGACTACACCAAAGCTCAATTAATGGGAAACATGCAGAGGGACAAGACAGGGTGAAATGTTTCACAAGAATCTACAGGTGTTGGTGTTTCTCTTGTTTTTTTTTTTTTTTCCTTTCTTTGTTTATCATTGCATGACATACATGATATGCATAACAGTAATAAAGATATTTATATGTTTTTCTTTTCTTGGAGGAATTAGACATGATCCAGATCCTCTAGGGTCCATGTGTCATGCATGGTTGCTGGTCATCTGAGATTCAGGTTCCTGTGAGCCTGACTGTCACAATACTTTGCATTGTGTTTTTGTTGCACAGATAGAAGGTTTTCTATCCATTAATATTCCTTCAGCTGTTGTTTAGGGTCTGTGTCACTCATCAACACTCCTATCATGCACCTTTACCATGGTGCTCATTCCCATCACAGACTTGGTAAGTAGGACCATCTTGATTCCCAGAACTGCGAGATGAGTCCAAATCATACACCTGCTCCTTGACACACTCTGGCTCCCATGATACTCAGCTATTTCACGTGGTCCTGGTTAAATCAATCTGATAGGAATTGTCTTTTCATATCCAGCTTCCCCAATGAACAATCACCACATATTATGCCTATTTTTTATGTTTTGCCTTATTTTACTCTCAAATTGACTTCATGTTTATACTGATTGGTACTAAGTTTTTGGTTACTGTTATTTGAGGATTTATAACCAGCAGTGTAATAGTCATTTGGGGACTATCGCTATTGGTTGGAGAGTCACATCCATACAGAATAAATTTTGTGCTTTTACTTTAACATTTACATTGCACACATCTGCAGCTATGTTTCTTTCTCCTAATGTAATGCACAAATTGTATTTTCTATGAGATGTACGTCACTTTGGAGAAAAGTGTCTGCTGAATGAATAAATGTAAATGTAGCAGACATTCAAGGCAACTTAGAATTTTAGATAAGAAGCCTTACAATTACATTCTCATTTGTAAAGCATCCTTACTAAGTACCTTCATCAAGTGACGTACAGCAGGAGCTGAGATGTGGCAACATGGACCACTATGCTACCTGTTCCAGCTTTTGCTGTTGTAACATATAGCTAAGTCTTTAACAAAAAATTTCTTTTAAATTTTTGAAAAGTATGTGTTGCATGCTTATTCATCTGGGAAAAATATAGCTGTAAAACCAGTGCAACAGTTTCTAACCTGATCCATTTATTCAAAACTTGAACTTTATGGTACACATCTCCACTAGTAATGTTGCTGACATTCATGATTTTTGGATGTCATTCTACCACAGTTTAATAGAATTAATGCAGACTTATTATATCCTTAATAATCAAGAGAGAAAACATGATATGAAATGTTTTAATGATTTAAGGTTAACTAATCAAACACTGCTTAAGCGTCTGACACTTTTTTCAAATTATTGATGGGAGGATAAATTATAAATGGTTTTGAAACATTTATTTTTTCATATCCAACGATTCTTTTTGTGTGCATTTGCCTTAAAGCACGTGGGAGGGAAATGTGAACGATACAAACTTCATTATTTAATAGCTAAACACCATTTATAATTTTTTTCTCTCTCCAAAAAAATGCAGTTTCTAAGAGTAGTTTGATTAAATATTTAGCGCCGACCCTTTGATTAAGTCTGTAGAAGCAGTCTCTTTTCAACCTTGTTTTTGCAGAGTTCAGATGAATAAATAACGATTGTGTCTGTTGTTTATTTCCAGATTTATTGTTCCAGACAAACTGATTTATGGCATTTTATATTACATGATGATGGAGCTTTCCATGGGTTCTATGGATAGACTCTAACCATAGATTCCTGAACTTATTAACCATAATTAATTAACTAATTTTGCTAACAAGTAAACCAGTGCCTGACTATACATGAAATTCCCATATTACCAAAATGTTCATGGAACAAAAAAAAAAAAAAGGTATATATGTCTTTGAATTTAAAGCCAATATTTTTATTTCTTTTTTAAAGAATTGTAAAACCGGCTTATATTCTGAATCGAAAAGGCTTGAGGGGTATCATTACTTAATAAATGAAGATGTAATCATGGGCCTTTCAGCTGCTGTGAAACTAGAATAAGTAACTAGGGACTTGGTGCTCTTTAATGAGAACATTTGATATACTTGTTGGAATCTGGTTCAGTTCAGCTGGAGAGCTCCAGTTTCACACCAAGCACTCCGATCTGGCGCTTGGGCATCCAGTAAAGTGTAGCTCCTAATATCATTTTAATTTCAATGGCATTGTATAGCACTAATGAGCACTTTAAAAAACATTTTAAGTTTAATAAGGCCCCTTGGATCTGCGCTGATGTGGAACCGTAGCACAATGCAACACAAAGCGAAGGCCATGGAGGGATTCCACAGAGGGGCGTCACTGAGCAATTAGTCTGAATTGAGTGTCAGTAAATGGCATCACGATCACCTTATAGAAGAGCTGTCACAGACCAACTAGCCTCATCATGAGGAAAGAACCAGAGATCTAATCGGTATCATTTACTGTGCACAGTATGCAAGCTCTGTGGAAGATTTGGTCTGGTGTATGAGGAATGTACAGCCAAAAACAAACTGTATGAAGATATATAAGCAGGAGCAACAGGTACTGTAGCACTGAATAAAACATATATTTGTAACCTAATGCTTGTTGGTTTGAAGGACGCTACTACACTATTCTTCAGAAAGGTTGTTGAAATGTTCCGTGTTCCAGTAAAATATGATTCAGTAAAGCTTATAGTATATAAAATAATCAATGTAATAAAATATGATTCACTAAAGCAGATAGTTTATGAAGTAATCAATACAGTAAAATATGATTTGGTAAATTATATGGAGGGGGCGCGGTGGGTTGGACCGGGTTCTGCTCTCCGGTGGGTCTGGGTTTCGAGTCCCGCTTTGGGGTGCCTTGCAACGGACTGGCGTCCCATCCTGGGTGTGTCCCCTCCCCCTCCAGTCTTACGCCTTGTGTTGCCAGGTTGGACTCCGGCTCCCTATGACCCCGTATGGGACAAGCGGTTCAGACAATGTGTGTGTGTGTGTGTGTGTGTGTGTGTGTGTGTGTGTGTGTGTGTGTGTGTGTGTGTAAAGTATATAAAGTACACACACACACATTGTCTGAAACCACTTGTCCTGAGTGGGGTTTCACTGAGCCGAAGCCGAACCCAGCAACACTGGGTGCAAGGCTGGAGGCTGAGGGGACACACCCAGCACAGGACACCAGTCCATCGCAAGGCTCCCCAAGCAGGGCTCGAACCCCAGACCGATCGGAGAGCAGACCCCAGGCAAACCCACTGCACCACCCCACCCCTGTATGTAAAGTGATCAATAAATAATATATGTGTGTTTAACAAATCTGTAAGCACAGTTTGAGGGCATCATAGGACATGGGCTGATCCTTGATGTGAATTGTCAGTGGCCCACATCCCATCCCCATCAGTCGTAAGACAATACTGGCTCTCAACTCAGGTGTTAACTTGGCACAATTCAGCATAACATAAATGTTTCCTGTTGGAAGAGGTAGGTCTGCTCTGACTTCCCAGACTGTGTCGGAGGTCATATGTCAAAGGGATGTGCTGGCCAGGATCACCCATTACCAGAGAGGTAGGAGCCAGGGTGGGATGGGAAACATTAAAAGAGTCTGTTGTAAGAACTTCTTTAAATTAATCGGTGTGTGGAACGTCTCGTGACTCTGACCCCGAGAAAGCTGAGACCCCTCTTCCCTGTGTTGGCACATGGGAGGGGACATTACAACCTTGTTTTTCATGCTGGGGGCAGACACTTTAAATGGGCCAAATGTGAGGGTGCAGGTAAAAGGGCGACCCAGACAAACAGGCCACCTCCGCTATCTCTGTTTATGTCCAACAACAATGGCTCCATAGCTCCTCTGGAATATATCCTATATTTGCCTGCTTCTATTTATACCAGTATCAAGACTATTTTGAGTGTAGAACTACTGAAATAAGCTAAAATTAACAGCCCAGCAGCACAGCTGGTGAGAACTTTCATTGATTAAAATGTTTTTCTTTTTCAGACAGTATAAATTTTATTTTCAATATTTATCAGATGAGATGAGTTACTTGTTTGATTGTTTATACCATGAAATATTTGCTAATTCAAGAGACAGCACAGCAGCCTGTGGTCCATTGATTAAGCATGCTAATGTGTGCTTGTTTCATTAGTTTTTTCTTATTGCCAACCCTTCATGTGGGTAGTTGTAACATTATGATAATTGGGAAGGAAAAAACATCACTTGAAAATGATATTTCAGTGCTTCCTCAACTCCAGACACAACTTGAAGTGGGCTGGGATTGATCAGTCCACTGGATCCGCACTTAATCCCGGAAGGCCACTCAATATATGTGATTTGAGTGCTGGAAATCAGCGACGTATTTTAAAAACTTTCGCCAAAAAAATCATTGTGTACCACATAGAACAGTTAAACTTATCATGCCAGCCACATAATATGGCATGTTTGCATGTACATTTATATGTATTGATTTAGCAGACACTTTCCTGTAAAGCGATATACATCTCGCAGAAAAATACGAGTGCATCAACAGAAAGAGAGACTTAGATGCAGACGTGTGATTCTAAGCACAATTAATTTGTTACATTCTACTATATGAACCAAAGTCTAAATTCACTTAGCCTCTACAGTGGGCATCACAACATATTAAGAGGTTTTTGAAAGTAGTGAAATTTTTAATACATTCTGCCCAAACTGCACAAAATGTTAAATTATTAAAATTGTATTTAAATTAAACAGTAGAACTCAGTGCTGTGTAAATTTCAAGAAAGTAATAGCAATTCTGTACTTTTCTATATACAGTATATTCTTTAGAGGAGTATGAAGTATATAAATTAAATTTGAACAAACCAGATCTCTTATATCATTGTATTAAATAAAGTTTAACATGACAACCGTAACTATACAGCGAGAGAAAACAGGCCGGGGAAATTTCACAGTCGTACTTTAGGAGTGATTTATATTGGATGTCTGATTTGAAATGCGTGCGTACAGAACAGTACGCTGCACATGTTGACCCACTCATGCATAATGCAGTTTCTGTAGTTGCCAGTGCAGGCGAAGAAGCACATAACTGTCTTCCAGTCAACTGAATTCTGTATTTGCCAATATTTCTGTGAAGAAACAAAGAAAAATAAATAAATAAACAGCATGTGCTAAAAGAACAAAAACGGTATCCTGCTTGATCAGCTGCGCTGTAAGGTAATTCAACAAATTGCAAAGGGGCCTGAAAAGGAGAGGGGATAATGGGTATTTCTCAATGTCGTCTAAACTCCCTTGGCCTCGTGTTGGGGGCGTCTGAAGCAAACAGCACTGAGCTTGTAAACACAGAGGGGAGTGTCCTTTGTGTTTCATTAGAAGGCCCGTCATTCGATGTCTCCACTTAAGTGCTGGCGAAAGGGAGATGCGGATCTGACAGGCTGGCACGAGAGACGCATTTAGCACACGTTCGCTGTTTATTCTTATTTAGAACACCGTGAGGCGTAACCTGCTGTTTACATGGCGGCACCGAAGGTGCACTGGTTTGCAGCGGGTGTCATATCAAAGCTCTGAGCACCGGGCCGTTGACTGATGGCAAAGACAGGGGGCTACCGGTGCAGAAAAATGGTGGGGAGGGATTTTACATGTGCGTACATGAATAATGTAAACCAATTATAAAAAGTGTTAACAAAGGAAAAAAGCGTGTGTGCTCGTGTCTGAATACATATAAATGTGAGTGCACGGTAATGTCAATGCACTTTCACTCTAACTGCCTATTAAATTCCATTAGTGTTGTTATGTAAATAGCGTCTTTTTTAATATGTATGTTTTCAAAGGCAGTCAGCATTCATTAATGCTTTCAGCTGACACTGTACTGCGGTTGAGGTGTATGAATGCTCTCTTTGATATTCATATTCCCAGGCTAAACAAAGTCAAGTATGTCGCTAATATCCTCAGATCCATCTTTTCTCAAGTGGGAACAGATTTGTCGTTCCTGCCTTTACCCCTCACAGGTAAATCACCATTTTTCACTACGTTAGCGCTCCCTCTGTGTCTTCGGTAAACCCGGCTGACAATTTCCTCTGAATTGTAACTGAGAAGGGAGTGTCGTGCCAATAAATTGAGTGGGGCCTGTGGTTCTGATGGCGGCAGTGATTAAATTCTGGCGGCATTTCTGTTTCCCCAAACGAGAACCTTTCCATTAATTATTTACGACGGTTGTTGGGCTGTCATTATTTTGGCTACTCAATTATTTATGGTGGTCCAAGACTGCAGATCAGTAATGAAGTAACTGTCCCTTGAAAGTGCAAAGGTTTGCAGTGTACTTATAGTGTGAGACATAAGTGTCCGCCATAATTGGTGAATTAATTAAAGAGTGGGGGAGCAGCGTGAGCGGGACAGTGCAACTCCAGCGAACTGGATGGACCCAAACCCTGCGCTGCTTGCTAAGTAGTTTGCTTGAAATATGGACTTAGGGGGAGTGACAGGTCCGTTTAGAATTACAGATACCGCCAGTCATAAATACTCTCGTTGTGAAACCAAGAAGTGAATAGCTGGGCGGCAAGACGTCGGACCGGCCAGACACCGACAGCTCTGACTTAAAATAAATCTGCACATTCGCCATTTTAGTGTTAGTAACAGAATCTGATTTAAACACCATATGGACGAGACAAGCAGCCTTTCGAAAGTAACGGCCAAACAGAAAAAAGTGATACCCGCTTGCTTTTACAGTGTGGAAGTAATATAATGTCTTATGTATACCTAAATCACACCACCATTACAGTTTGGTGTCTGCAGCACAACTCAATCCCCCTGCGTTGCGGATTGCCTTTAGCTTTTAAAAACTAAATGTAAAAATTAATCTCCTTACATCTAGATTAAATAAGCACATTTTGAGTACTTTATGGTAAATCCAAAGAGGGGGAGAAAGTTAGAATTACTCAAGATTTGGCTTATTGCCTATGTCAGGTGCCATGTAGCATATTTCTACATATTCTTGTGTTCACTCAATGCAGAAGTGCAAAACAGTTGGTAGTAAAGCAAGATAAGAGGTCTTTTTATTGTGTATACTCAAAGCTCTTTTGAGCTTTCAGTAATACTAGCATATTTCATAAGTAGTTTGAATCTTTTCCGTTTTTCTTCCGAACTCAGAATTCTTCCTGGAGCTGCTGGAGAACACAGAGAAGTCGCTGAATGACATGTTCGTGAGGACGTACGGAAAGCTGTACATGCAGAATGCAGACGTCTTCCAGGACCTCTTTGCTGAGCTCAAGCGCTACTACACAGGAGGCAACATCAACCTGGAGGAGATGCTTAATGATTTCTGGGCCCGCCTCCTGGAGCGCATGTTTAAGCTATTGAACTCGCAGTACCAGTTTTCTGATGACTACCTGGAGTGTGTCAGCAAGTACACTGACCAGCTGAAGCCCTTTGGCGACGTGCCCCGGAAACTGAAGGCTCAGGTGACACGGGCCTTCATTGCAGCACGTACCTTCGTCCAGGGCCTCATGGTGGGTCGGGAGGTGGCCAATAGGGTCTCCAAGGTAAGGCTTTACAGCTTCTCATTGATCACACATCATTTTCTCTTTCTTCTTTTCTTTTGTGCTCTCACTGTGACATGAACTATAATTATGGGTCTTTGTGCAAGCACAATGGGTATGACCCAGTCACAAGTGTAAATATTGCTCAAAATGCAACTTTAGCCTCCCTCATTTATGAAGATGAACTCACCGTCTTTGATGTCTTCTACTAAAACATATGAATATGTAACAATATTAATTCGTCATCAGATTCCAGAGGGAACATCTTGTTTTTTGCATCAGTTCTTGACCTAATTGTCATGTTATTTTACCATTGCCTGTTTGAGTTAAATTACAGTAATTATATTAATTAGTAATCAATTAATGTTTTAAACACATTCAGCGTAAAGTCGGTTGTATCCCACATTATTTATTGTCAGGAGTGCTGAAGCACTCACAGGTATTTAAGTTACAAGTAAGAAGCTGGATTGTTTAGTAAATAACACTGAACCTGCTTATAATTGTCTATTTATTTATTTATTTATTTATTGTTGCTGTATGCAACTTAGTTCCGTTTCTCTCTGGGGATTAATGAGGTTTACATCCAATTCATTAATTTAATTTAAGTGCAAGATCTTACAAGGTCTAATTCATTCTCTATTAATAGTTTGTTCTCAACCAGAAGGATTTTTGCAAGGATATGAGAATATTTATGTATATATTACTTTGTAATATCTCAACTCTGATCTCACATAAATTTTTAACATCTCGTGGTTTGATTTATCCTATTTTTGGAGTCAGTTGCTCAGTGCATGTCATTACATCATGGCATTACATCAATCACTGGAGCCATTAAGTGGGGCTCAAGCAAACTGTGTGCAGCTGGGCGGAAGTGGAAACGGTAATAATATTTCATCACAGCACATCAGGTACAGCACACTCTTTACCTAAATAAGTTGTTTCTTCACCATCCACCCCAATTCTAAATATAGGAGCAGTTGCGATATCAATGCCTCGTCTTTGCGTGAATTTATCTCTGACATTCGTACTTATGTCATACCAGACAGTTGTAGCCGTCATTGTACTCGGTGCATTTGATCACTTGCTCGTATTCACTCCTGCGATGCATCTTATGACCAGGGTCTTTCTTTGAAATGTCTCTCAAATGATGTTCATGGAAATGAAGGTCCACGGAGTGTCATTTATGAATCCTCCACCAATGCTGCCGTGGTGAGCGCAGGCAATTAATGTGCCAATCCTCGTCCCTCGTTGTAAGAGCCCATTTGGAATCTGAAAGGAGCCCTTTTCTAAGACGTTGATTTTGAACCTCTTCAATTTAAAATCATACCATATTTGTCTTTGTCTGTATGAGCTGTGTGCTTCTGAGGGATGCTTATACAAAATCTTTATCCAACGTGACAATAGCAAATGGTCTTTTAACCATTTTTTTTTTTGCCTTGTTTTCCTCCAGGGGGTCCAAAGATATGGAGCAATGATAGCACAGAGCAATTTGACGAGGTTTTGATGCTGAATATATTGACCAAAAACAAACGTTTATCTGGAGTCAGACAAAAAAGCTTTTAATCATATTGTGTTTATTCTCTGCCTCTGGCGAAATCTTGACCTTTTTTCAGTTTGTTGAAACTTGCTGTTGGGGTTTTTGGAGCCAGCTCCTGTTTATCTCTGTCCCAGAGTGTTGGGGCGTGCCTGGGGGGGTCACAGGATGGTGGCTTACAATAAATTATACCCATTGGGATAAACAAAGGACTTTCAGAACTATCGCATGTCCTTTGCTGTTGAGTATAGCTTTCACATAATCAGGTTAACTTATTGCCACTGTGTCACGTATCTCAATCCAGAAAAAGAATAAAATGGGTGAAAAAAAGTTTTGTTTTTTTAACGTTCAACTTTTCACATTTGATCTAAGTAACGATTGTTGCATCCATGAAAATGTTTTAATACTCAAAATCACTTTACATGAAATTTTGCAAATCAATAACAGTTAATGAGCTTTACCTGAATATTAGATGACTTTGTGTATTGTAGACTTTGATTTAATTACTGACACAAGAAACACAGTCTTCACTGGAGCAGAAACACGTTACGTGAGCACAGTAAACATTGTCATGTGTTTGTGTTAGTGTATTGGATCTGTCTGCAAGCCTAAGTGATGCAATACAAATGAACCAAACAATCTTCGATCATACTGAAGAGCATTCTCAGGTGGCTGCTATTATTTTGTTTTTCAGTTTTGAATCAAAAAACAAATGAACACAACGTACACGGACTCTCCGACTATAAGTTCAAATTAATTTTGTAACTTGCCATGAAATGAAATTTTAAAGAAGTGTGAAATAGTTCACTCCTTTTACATTCACATGCACAGATTAAGCTCAAATTAGTCGCTGGTTCACCTGAAACATAGTTTTTTGGACAGTGGGTGGAAACAAAAGCATCTGGAGGAAACCCACACAAACACATGGAGAACATTCAAACTCCGCACAGGCTGAGCTGGATTTGAATCCACATCCAAACTCACAACCCAGCAGCTATGAGGCACCAAACCAGCGCTAGCTGCTGCCCCCCTTCCCCCTCATGCCGCGATATGAAATTGTAAGTCAATTATTTTTCCTATTCAGTAGGTGTACAGAGTCGTGTGCAACCTGGTTGCGTACATGACAGCATGAACCCAATGCTTCCCTCAATGTGTACAGACATCTGCTCAGTGGCACAGTTGCTCCTTGTGACACAGACTCTGTGAAGTACCATGTGCCAAAGACATGCTCTCCTACTGGGCACAGGGTTCCTCAAATATAAGAACAGGAAAGGAAAGGAAATGATTTTCATTTATGTTTTTCTCACTAAACCTCATTTTAAATTTGAGAGATGCACTGCATTTTTTTTCTTTTCAGTCTTATGTGAGTAATTGTTCTTCACATTTATTGACTTTGCTCCTTTGGAGTTTGGAGTGTCTGAAATTACATTTTGTCGAAGAAATGGTTTTTCCTGACTGCCAGGATAATACTTGAATAAGTACGTATATGTGCTTCCTGTCCTTGTGTTGGACTATTTAAAATAAAAAAAAAAGGTTTGGATTATTATGAGACTTTTAAACATTAATGTTGAATATTAACATAACATGGAATTATAGAGTTAACGTACTGATGGTCGAAAATATAGAATGATTTATTAGCTACTTCAGATGGAATTTCTTTTCATGTTTTGAAGTACTGGAAACTATTTCTGTTCGTAGTCACGCCTCATTAAGATGTTTTCAAAGGTAGAGCATCCACAGCTGCTCCTGCTTAATATGGTTACTGATATAAGCTGTGTTTTATAAAGGCCAGAGGCAAAGACATGAACCTCATGAAGAATGCGTGTACATACTGGGCTACTTCAGCCATTTCTGTGAGTAACAAAATTCTGTTATCAGGGTTTCAATAAAAATAACCAATATTCCAGTATGATATGCAACAACATTTCAGTGTTTGTCATTTCAAGCTGAGAATGACATTTAATGCATATCTAGAGAAGCAGCCAAAATATAATGTATTCTTGATATCCGTGGACTTGTTTTGCTTTTGTCGTGGGTTTTTTTTACATTACCTATAACAATGAAAAAAGTTTTGCATGTAGAAAAATTTTGTATATTGTACAAACCATCTACTGTAGATATTGTGGGGACATCAACAAAGCCATTAACCATAGATTTCATTTACTACTTTAAGAATTAAATCAAACACACTCAACAGCAAGCATGATGCAAAGTGCTTGAGAAATTTGTAAAGCTTGAACCTGGACTTGGACAAACAGTCTTTATATTTATCATTAATTAGTTGCTTATCCAAAGTGACAGTCTCATCTGTATATGCAGGCGTTTTTAATGGAGAAATTCAGGTACCTTCAGGGACACAATGGTAAGACCGTTCTTGGGATTTAAACCGCACTTTAGACTGCATGTCTGAATTCGTCTATTGGAATTCCAAGCAGATGTAATGCATCCGTGCAGATCCTTTGTGAAATTCACTGGGGATGAAAACTTAGCTGACAGTTGTGTGTCAAGTGAGCAGACCATCTGCCTGGTCATCATCTACACCCACTGATCCTGCAAAAAACACAGAAACAAGGCTGCATTCCCTTCTTGGGACCAGTACGACAGCCCATTCAACCCCAAAAGCTGTTTATATGCCCCTTTCATGAGAAAAAGAGTGTTGAGGCCTAAGAAATAACAACTCATCCAAAAGCAAATTTAGCATAAATAAATGGATAGAATTATGCAGATTGAGATTATCTCTATTACATGCTGGATTTATATGGCTCTATCAGAGATTAACTTCAGGAAATCTCTGAGATTAAAGTGCTCTTTTTATATTCCTCTTATTTTATTTGTACTTAAATACTGACGCATCATATTATTATGCTCTAAAATTCTTTTTAAATTACTGCTTGACAGCGGTTTAAAGTGATTTATTAACCAAGGCTTCTAAAAAGTATAATCTGTTGTAAAGAAGGTCACTTGGAATTTGGGAGTAAATGTTTCATGTTGGTGTGCTATGGATCTGATTTTTATTTATTTATTTTCTTTTTTCTCAAACTGTGATGTTAAGCATATTATGAGCTCATTTCCTGCTATGGAGTGAGTCATAGCTCATTTTGGAGAAAGGTTTCAGATGAAGTTCACACTTTTTTTCCTCTGGCCAGATCACATATTAGTATCTTTTTTTGGACTATGTAATGATGACTCCCTGGCATCTTATCGCTGTTGGCCCAGCAGAGGGGGAGTGATTATGATAGGTAGAAGGATCCTACAAGCCCGCTGCATAAGCGTCTCCAACAGGCCTTTTAGGCAACTGCAGGCCCTCTGAAAGTGAGTCCACTGCATGGGACCGTGTGGTTTCCGTGACCATGGGGTGTATTGCAGACAGACTGCACTAATTTTCAAACTGAAACTACAAGGTTTTTTAGAGAGTTCTTTTTTTTCTAAGACAGAAATAAAAAGTTAAGATCCCTTCTGATGGCTACCACAGTAAGCCTCTGCTTTGGAACTAACAAGGAACTTCAGGAAATCCGAAAGATCATGAGTAGATAACTAGTACCCAACCTGTTGATATACAGCATATTGCGGATTTCTTTTTTCTTTAGGAGACTGTCCCCCAAGTACAGCCAGTCCTCGGGAGCAGGGTGGGCGTTTCGGCAGGGGGTCCATGTGGTCCCCTCTAGCCGCAGCCCGTCCAGGGTCCCAGGCAGGGGCTTCCGCCCCCAGTGCACAGATTGCACCAAGCAGGTCGCTGTTCTCTGAGCCACAGTGGACAGATGGCCATCAAGACTGGCAGAGAGCAATGTTCATGGATCTCCATGTGTTGATCACAGATACTGCATGTAGTCTTTCAAAGACAATAATGTTCATTCTTGTTATTATCTTTATTTTAAATTGTTTCTGCATGGGTTGTTCCCCCAATGTATCCTTCATCCATTTTTTTTTTTTTGTTTTTTTTGTAAAGTATCTTTCATTAAAGAATGATTGATTTTTACTACTCTTCCCCATGACAAATTAATATAGATATCTCCTTGTATTGCAGGATGATTGTTTTATATTTTTGTTCGTTATTTAATCAGAGATTATCCACAAAATTAAATATTCCAAATAAAATAAGAAAGGATTTATGTTCAAAGAAATTACATTTTCATCTTGTAATAACACGCATTAGAAAAATGCCATAGTGCACCATAATTAAATTGATCTCATAATACAGAAAAATAAAACCATCAGATTGCCCATTTATTCCAAATACATTGTGGTTTTCGTCACTTTTAGTTTTTAAATCAGTTTCGATTTAAGCAATCATCTAACTTATTTTTTTTGGGGCTGAAATTTGTGTTTAATCCGTTTTTAGACATATTAACACCAGATGTTATTCCAGGAGCAAAAAATCTTGCCAGGGCCTATAAAGTGTACAGCAAGTTGATGGAGATCAGAAGTTATAATTTTACAATAAACAAATGAAAAGTGTGAGTACACCTGGAAGAAGGAAAGCATAGCAATCTGTCCTACATGTCTAGGAATTGTTGCAGATAAGTGGGGAAGACATGTTGGCTCATTTCCTGATCACACTTATTGACCGAATGCAAAATAAAAAAAAATATGACTAAATAAATTATATTAAAAAAACTAGTTTCACCCTATGTTCTCTTGATACTGTTTGTGTATCCATGAACGTTGCTGCCATCGCAGCAAATACTCTTCTAAAAAACACAAAATTAAATTCAGTAATAGGTGTGGAGTGGAGGTCTGTGTGCAACAGTAATACAACAGTAATGTAGTACTTATGTTACTGCGAGATTATAAAGAAGGAAACATGCTGTGTAACATAACTAAAAATGCTTGTCACTCATGTGATTAAGTTCTTATATCAGCATGTTTACATTCCCAGTACTTTTATCAGCCTTAGAGTGAGGGATATAATCCCTTTTTTACAACAAAGGTATGAAAACAGGGGGCAATTTTTGAATGCACAGCAGATATTAAATGATTTGGCATTTTATATATAGGAAAAGTAATATGACAATATCTCCAAAAGAGCAAATCAGCACAAGAAATTAATGGTATAACAGTTTAATTTGGAAGTTGTGCACCAACCGTCTTTCTTAACGTATTACAGCTTATTTGTGGGAGAAAAGTGAAGTGAAGTGAAGAGCTGGAAAGCGATTACTTCATAAGAATGAAATTCCATTTACCTCCAAACTTTCATTTCAGTCAGGAGCTGTTTGCTTGTTACTGGACTCCAAGAGTGAGAAAAGTTCAGAACTGCCAAAGAGTGATAAGAATTTTGGGAGGACAGAAAAATGCACAGTGCCTCAAAAAACAATGAAATAATCACCTTTTAAATTTGCTTTATATTGTATAAAGACAAAATTTAAAACAGGAGCCTTGTCACAACTGTCAAGTAAGTTTAAGAAGAATCACAAGAATAAGGAAGCCGTAAGATTTTCAAACATGTTGAAAAGAGAAAGAAAACTCATTTTTTAAAGAAGCAGGCTATCTGTTTTCCTCTGAAATCGGTTTCCAAGAAATATTTAACTTGCTATAAATTATATGATGTATATAAAATAGTGAGGTATGTTTGCAACTCTATTCAGTACTTAAAATAATTAAAATACTCAATTCAAATGTCTCTTCTCTGTTGACCATGTCTAATTTCAGCAATTTAAATATTATGCAAAGTGTACAGCTGAAGTAGGAAGTATTTTTACTCACCGATCATATTTGTGTGTGAAAGTATAAGAGGGAAAAAACTGAAAATGAGCAGAATGTGACATTCAAACACTGCCAGACTCAATGATTAAGGAGAATTAGTAGAACTGGGTGAAGGAAATTCCCATAAAAAAAGGTATGCTATTATATGATCAAAATTTCAATTGCATCAAAATCCTGAAGTCTTCTTCTTCTTCTTCTTCTTCTTCTTCTTCTTCTTCTTCTTCTTCTTCTTCTTATTATTATTATTATTATTACTATTATTGCAATAAATTCTATTTTTTATTTACAATTCTAATAATAAAAATAATAATAATAATAATAAGAAGAAGAATAGTAGTAGTAGTAGTTGAACAAGAAAAATAATAAACTAAATATTAATATGTCTATAGTTTGCATAATAGTTAGACTGTCATGAGTTGTGTGTAACCATAAATGTTTTTTCTGATGTGTATTTGAATAGACGTTGAATTAGACTCCACTGAGTTCAGGCCTGAGAGGAAGATTATCGCATCCAAGAGATCCATTGTATTTTTTCTGTGTCAAGTTTATTTGCTATGACTCAAATGCTAAGTGAAAGATTATTCCTTTTAGGAGAGCGATCTGAACGGACTGTATTTTCACCAGATAAAATGGATAATATATGAGGAGATATTTATATGCCTGTTTCATTTTACTGTAAAAGGTGAATAAGTGAAGGAGTAAATGAGGGAAGGTGAAAGATGGTTATGAAAACATTTTGAAAAGGCCAGATAGATAAATAAATTCATACTTACATTCTTACATGCTAGTAAGTATGTATAATACAGTACATTTTTTAAAATGTTTTACTTGTAGTGTAAGACCTAGAAAGAATATTTGAAAAATCAATCCAAGTCAAATGCTGAGTTTCTGAATAAAATGCTTGTTCATCCCAAATTCCCTGGTGCTTGTGGCTTGAAGGTGACTTTGATAACCTCCGCTGGTGTGGAGTAATACAATCCATTTTGGCATATTTATAAACAAGTGATCTATTACCCTGTTAAGTCACACACAAAAACTAATTAAAATGAAATGCCCCAAAACTAAAATGAAACCAGAAGATGGGGGAAAAATGAATGGGACGGTACAGTGGTGTATCCCGAGCGTGACAGGAAAGAATAATTGTGTCGCTTTCACCACTGGACCCACGGGCATGCCCTGCCAGCTGTCGTGAGCAGCTCCTGCAGAGAAACCTCAGTGCAGGAGATTCCCTGAAGACCGTTTTTGATTATTCCAAGTGCTCATGACCCACGATGCACTCCACCCGCACTGAACCGCGCTCAAGGACTTTGGTGTGGAACCATCAAGAGGGGCAGGAAAGATAGGCTTATCTGAGGTGTCTGCGGCCTCTTCTGTGGCATTGCGACGTGACTAATGGCACCAATCAAAAGTTTGAGCACAACTGCTGGAAACTTTTTTTCCCCTCCCTTCAGGCATTTTCTTGATAAGTTTGATTTGAAAATAAGCGGCGACGTCTTCCCAGCTCATCTCCAGCAGTTCCCATAGATCTGGGACACTTGTTTGTTGCTTTGCTTTTATGCTGCCTAGGTGTGCTCACATTTTTCACTGGTACGATTTCTATCCGTTTGACCTCCATGTAGAAATTCCTGTTTAATAATTTCTGAACTCACGGTCTCTGTCGATTTCTGTCAGACACCATATTAGTGATCTTCTCTTTTTCTACACTAGATGTAATATAGATTCAATAAGAACTTTGTTTCTGTAATTAGCTATTTCTTTTTGTCATGTTGCGCTCTAATCTTGTCTTTTACACCATGCACCTTATAAATCATTCTGTTTTATAAGCCAGCATGATCATTCCCTTCACCATTTACCGTGGATTTTGGCTATAATAATTCCTTCATACACCTCTCTCCTGGTAGCTCAAACCTAATTTGCACCTTTGCAATGTGTTCCAGCTAAAATATTGAAAATGCAACAGCTTTTCAGTTTAATTTTCACCGCCAGAAATTTCCATCATCGGAAGAATACCGTTGCAGTAAATCTCATTGAAGATTTATAAGCTGTCACAGGCACTTTGAGCAAATAGCTGAAAGACACATTTGTTGAAGATCAGTTCATTCCACTTTATGAAGATGCACATGCGTAGATTCTTTTGGAAAACTTCAGTTTTTTACAAAAATGTTTAATACGGGTGGTCCCTGACTTACGATGGAGTTATGTTCCACAAAACCTGTCATAAGTCGAAAATATCGTGAGTTGGAAATGCATTTAATACAGCTAACCCACTGAACATCATACCCTAGTATACGTGCGATGGCCATTGCGGACTTGCTGCCTTCATGCTGGGCAATTATCCTGAGTTTCTCCTGAAGAGTAATTGGCCTCCTCTTCTTCTTCTCACCAGTAGCAGGAGACACAGATGGGTGTTTCTGTGACATTAAAGATGCACAAAACGAAACCTAGATACAGGGGGCATCTGTATAGCAACCGCGTGACAGACCGGGAGATGCGGATCGCTGCTGCTGCCCAGCATCGCAAGAGAGTATTGCACCACATATCACTTGCCCAAGGAAAAAAATCAAAATTCAAAATTCGTAGCATGGTTAAGTATAAGTAAGTACGCCCTGAATGTCTATCGCCAGCTGACCATGGTAAAGTCGAAAAATCGTAAGTTGAACCATCGTAAGTCGAGGAGCATCTGTAGTGTACTGTGTTTAAGTGTCCATAGTGCCTTAAACCTGTTTGTGTATGTGAGGAACACACACCTTTGATAAAATACATTACTCCAGAAACAGCTAAATTAGTCATACAAGTCTTTACTGCGTAAGTCATGATCATATTTAGTCTTTTTTAAATCTGAAAGAAAGCAGCAACTCAGGTTAATGTTTGAGATGATTAGTGCAGTAAAACTGATTTTATTCAAACTTTTGTATGCCTCATAGCAAGCTGCACCCTGTTGTCAGCAGGAAAGCGGCAGACGCCATTGCTACAACTTTAAATAACGTTTTGAAATATTGATCAGCTTTGCTAATACCAATACACATTGCCGAATAATCTGTTCCAAACCAAAACATATCACCTCCATCTCCACAGTGCACTCGTTTTTGTTACATTATTTATTTTGGAAAGAAATTATCGAGAGAGTTCTTAATAAAATGTTAAAAGATATTTTACATTATTTTATTTTTTTTTAATCAGTTTAGTTGTGGACATGTGCTGTTTGATTATGCAAAGGCACTCATGTTATCTCCCTGAAAGATATCTGCTACAAAGTGCAAATTGATGATGAAACAAGTGTGAAACCAAAATCTAGCTCCCAGTGTGTCATAAACGCTGAAGATGGTTTAAAAAAACACCCAAGGATGTCTGATATATTATGCACTGCTATGCTTTTTTAAAAAAAAATGATAAAGAATGAAGAATGGAGCTTGCAAACAGCACACAGTGTTTCAGCTGCTCTACGGCAATTGGCAGATCACAGTGCTTTTCGGTTACAGAACCGGCCCTGCAACCAGCAGGCTGTAGGTTTGTATCCCACGAAGAGCTCATGAATGAAAGACTCACATTGAATTGCTGAGGTAAATGTCTACCTGCATGAGTGAAGGAACTGTAATATATCAAAAGAAATCTTACTGTGAAAAAGTACAACTTAAACATGGACTTTAACCAAAAACTGTAAACGACTAGGGCATGCTCATATTTTATGTTCTGTTTTATTGCAACATAAAGCTGTGTGTTTCGAACAGGAGCACAACTTCTGGCTCAAGAGTATGGTCATAGGATAAGCTCCTCATTGGAGGCTTTCACAAGCCCTCAGGATTAGTCGTTTGCATACGCAGTGTGACATTCTAGGCACCCAGAAACCCCTCTGATCTATCCCTGACATTTCCGTTCTACCTAGTGCCAAATGATAGTGCCTGTAAGCGTGGCACTGTTCCCCAGGGAGTCCTGATGCAGGAGTGGAGCTGGAGTGTAAGTATAATGGCATGTACCAGTTGTGCCCGCTGCTGGAGTCCTGTCCCCCCCTTCAGCTCCCTGAAGTGATGGCCCGGCTGGCGGCTGCGAGTGCTTTTAGAGATCCGCCTGTCGCCATAAATCACAGAGTCTGTGGCATTGCGTGCCGTCCCGGCGTAGCCCCAGCCATACCCCGATCACAGCAGGGTTCCACCGAATTTCGTGCAGTTTACGACTGTGGGCCCTGCCTCGACTTCAGCTCCTTTCGACTTTATTCAACCAGACAACACCCTGGATTTCGTGGGACTGTCTCACTCTCCGCTTCGTCCATAGAACTTGGGAGAAGAAGATTGCACCCAGCTTGACAGCGCTTAAAGCAGCCTGAAGAGAGCCAGACCCAGAGCCAGGTCTGGTTTCCTGAGCTGCTGCGCGCCAGCCTTGATATCCTAGCTAAACTGCATTTAGACACGATTTGCAGTGAAGGCTGCCAAGGCCAGAAGCTATTTAAAATGCAGCACTGGCTGTGCTTTTTCTCCCCGTATTCTTCTCCTCAGATTGCTGCTCTTTGATATAACAGCACTTCTTTGTCACATAATCTCATTTGATTAATTGGCTTTTATTCAGGTGCCGTGTTTCGGAGTTGCTGCGGCAAAAAGCAGCGTTTTAACTGGGTAATTATCAATGTAAGACCAATTAAATTAGATAATAATAACGACAGAAGCAATGAAGATTCTCTGACGCATACAATAATGGCTCCAGTACATGGAGGCTTGATGACTCTGTGGGGAGTGTTGCCCCCTCTTGGCTCCAGGGTGTTGCAGTTGACTCTGGCCCCATGCTTGCGTGTGTTTCTCTCACACTGCAAATAAATGCTGGTTATATGGGGCGTTAACTGTGAAGTGGCCCTTTCTGGGTGGCTCAGAGAGTGGTGTTCTATCATGGGTACAGGTTTACTTTCCTGTAGACTCGAAACTGATTGAACCGTTCATAAGTAGTTCGTAAGTAGTGTATCTTGGGGGGGGTGACGCAGTGGTGCAGCGGGCTGTGGTGGGTCTGGGATTCGATTCCTGCTTGGGGTGCCTTACAGCAGACTGGCGTCCCATCCTGGTTGTGTCCCCTACCCCTCCAGCCTTGTGCCCTGTATTGCCGAGTTAGGCTTCGGGACAAGCTGTTGTAGGCATTGTGTATGTGTATCTAGCAGTGTAAGTCACCTTGGTGAATAAGGTGTGTGGGCTGATAACACTACACAGAGTCCATTGGAAGTCGCTTTGGACAAAAGCATCTACTAAATAAATAATTGTAATTTAAATGTAAACTGACAGCATCAGAGAGTGGGGGTGCGGTGGCGCAGTGGGTTGGGCCACAGTCCTGCTCTCCAGTGGGTCTGGGGTTAGAGTCCCGCTTGGGGTGCCTTGCGACGGACTGGCGTCCCGTCCTGGGTGTGTCCCCTCCCCCTCTGGCCTTACACCCTGTGTTACCGGGTAGGCTCCGGTTCCCCGTGACCCCGTATGGGACAAGCGGTTCTGAAAATGTGTGTGTGTGTGTGTGTGACAACATCAGCTCTGCGTGACTGCAGCCCTTACTGGATGAATACAAAGTGACAATGGATGGATGGATGGATGTCAACACCATGAGGACATCAATTTTTACAGTAATAGCACATTAGGTTAGGGCTGATTGGTTGCATATCCATCTGGTCATTGAAGAGAATGTGTAAGCTATAGTTTGTTTGGTTCTGTTAGATATTTAGTTTCCCTTGAACACTAGTAGCTATATTTTAGCGAGGATGACATCAGAACTCAGTCTGGTCTTGGCTTCCTTAAAATATTTATTTAGTAGACATTTCTTAATGTGATTACCAAACCCAGTTTTGTGTTGCTAAAGCTGGCTTGCTGCAATTTTCAAGCAATAACTAAGTTGCATTATCCCTCTTCTGAAAAGATTTTATTTCCCAATTTTGTTTTGACAACATTTATATCTGCAAATAGTATCTAAGAAAAAGTATAGTGACTTTGCTGCAGGGTTCAGGAATTCCAAGGAGAGCATGTATAAAGTGATTGCAGGTGTACTTCAGACCAATGCAAAAGCGATGTTATCTTAGCAGATGCAGTTACTAAGTGGAAGATTTCTGAGTAATTCACACCTAGACCAAGCATGACACTGAGAATAAATTTAATTCTGTGGAAACATCCTCGAGGCTGTGCTGTGGAAAAAAAATGGAAGCAAAAAATTTCCCTCTCTGCCACAATCCAAAGGCTCTGACTCTGCAGTCTGAAAAGCAGAACATACAGAAATATAAGTGACCTGAATGCAAGGTGCTTTAGCGGTAGGTGTTAGCAGAGCATGGATTATAATAATGTGATCTTGCCTTTATTACCTTGCAAATATCCAACATATCCTACATTACAGACACTCGCAGCAGCTGAGTGAAGAGAAGCAGGAGAGTCCCAGAGCTAAAGTCATTGTTATCTCCTGTGTCAAGGCTGATTTAACTGATGTGGGTTGTCCACTGGGGGCTAAAGCGATGCGGGAAAGGTAATTTTTCTTCTAGGCCAAGCTCTATCAAGCCATTATCTGTTGCAGCACCAGTAAGACTTAGTGCTGCACCTGCAGCAGCTGTCACATAAAGCCTCCTTTGTCAAATTGTCGTTGAGCAGTAGGTTCTGGTTGGCATCTCAGCATCAAATGAAGCCTAACGGTTTCTACCAAAACAAACCGAAGTAGTTTGGATTCACTTCTCTACGAGCCTTTAGCACATTTCTGGACCAGCTCGTTAATCGCACTATGTCCACAAACCAGAAAATAATGCTATGTTTCCCCATGTTTAATTTATTACTCTAGTTAGCGTAGCTGACACTGAACCGGAGATGGAGATCTCGTCCATTAGTGACTGTGGCAGGAAAATCTTTTCATCACTTATGTCTTGAAAGCACATCAAATTCACCCAGCACCGAGACTCATGTGTGTTGAAATGCTTTGATACAGGGTCATTGGTCATTCTGACTCAGCATGGAAACTTTGCTGTGTTCATATACTTTGACATCTCTGGAGGTTAGCAGATGGTGGTGAAAGTTCTGCAGTGTTCCCTTTGGCCTGGATGGGGCCAAAATCTGGGTCACAGACCTTTATGTACTGTGACTGTAGAGCTGATATCAGTGACTGTCCTTTTTTACCAAAACATGTGAAAAGCGTTGCAGAATGATACCCGGTTATTTCTCATCCTCACAGAGCTCAAACTGGCCACAAGAATACATAATGACCCCAGATAGTCAGTTGGTGCCTCTAAGCTGCTCTCCATTAAAATAGATTTATAGAGAAGATAGCTGGACTGTGATTATTTTTTAGCCTGGAGGTTAATCCCCCTTAAGTGATGCTTAATCACACTCCTTTAAACACCACAAATCAATGGTCAGCACTCTGCCCAAATTAAACTTCTTTTAGCAGCAAGCATTTCCACTCCCAGCTAACACAAATGCCTGTTTAACTGATATGTCCATCTCAGAGAACAGCACTTTCCAATATTATTATTATTATCATTATTATTATTAGGCAGAAAAACAAATGTAAAATGTATTCAAGTGAAAAGTCTGAGACAATGCGTGTTTTTTTTTTTTTTCCTTTCCTTTCTTGCTTAATTTTGTCACCCTGCTCACTCCTGAGCTTATGTGACATTCACTGATTCACTGCTCCTGTTCCCACGCATACCTCCCTCACTCAGGAAGGTTGGGGATTTTCTTGATAATTTGATTTGGACAATTCAGCCAGGACTGGAGGCTTTGAGCTGTTTTCTGCTGTTTTCAGGGGAAGCACTATGTTCCAGTCTTGTTGTATTTCTCACATTTCATGATGAAGTGAGGCTCGCTCTGGCCCTCCAGCCGACTCCAGCCTAAGCACCGCTTGTCCTTCCTGGGCAACATGCCTCGGGCTGGGAGCCGCTCGGCGAGGCTCTTATTTTCCTAATTCTTCAATGTCTCACGGTCCTTTGTGTGGGCAGGTAGTCTTTCTCCATCCCAGCAGTCTTCCTCCATCCTGCTTTGTTTTGTGCTTTCATTCATCGGTTATATACTGTCATGTGTGACACAAGCAGGCTAGAGACAGGTAGGGATTGGACCCAATTGCGGGTGGGTTTTAGTCTTTCGGCGAGGTTCGTAGGACTGGACGTAAACGAAGTCAGGGACAGGCAAAGGTCTTGCAAGGCACAAACGTCACAATACAGGCAATCCAAAGGTCAGTAGTCAGGGAGAACAGGTGAGAGTCAGAAACCAGGAACACGGGAACAAACAAGGCAAAGACGCTGATACTGCAAAACCACAAAGGTGTTTGCGAGAATCCGCGTCATGGTGTGGACTCAGAGCTCCTTATATCCTACTGGTTCAAATAACCGCAGGTGCTTCCCTCGTTCCCGGGGCCGTGACATATACAATAGTTTTATTTGTCATCATTTGATTGTGTCCATGGTGTCCTTAGGTTTCCTGGAATCAGTGTGTGTGAATGGAATTTGGTGTAGAGTGACGTTATTCCAAGTCGAGATTATGAAATTGTACATCACAATAAAAGTGAGGCAAAAGTTTGAAGTTTTTCCAAATGTAATGCTGGCTGGCCAGCGATGTGTATGTGTCCTTCATTGCTCGTTGAATTCTGATACCGAAATGTAAATATCCAGTTATTAGCATTTTGCCCATGGCTTGAAGAAAGGAATACCACCTACTACCCTGGATTAGAAAATACTGTATGTTTTAAAAGCGATATGAATTCTGATGTGGCTTTAAGTGAATGATTTCTTTGTTTACATTTGACTACCTTTATGTTGAATACTTTAACTACAGTTATAGTTACATTTACATTTTTTTTTTAGCATATGTTTTTCTCCAAAGCAATTTCCAATGAACTCCATGTAGTGTTATCAGCCCACACACCTTTTTCACACCTTGGTGTGAAAACATGGATGACACTACACTGCTAGATACACTACTTACAATGGGTCACTCATCCATACAATAGTGGAACACACTCTCTCAGTCACTCACACACTATGGGTGAACCTCAGCAGCCTGTCTCTGGACTGTGGAAGGAAACCAGAGCACCTGGAGGAAACCCACGCAGACACGGAGAGAACGTGAATTCCACATATTATACGTAAACTTATATCAGCATTTAGGTATAATATATGTATTACACATTAACTTTTTTCTTTAACTTCTTTTATGTTATTCATTCAGCTTGATATTCTCAATTGTTGCAGTATTATCTGAGTAGCTGCTTGGGAAACGAAGGTTAGTAACAGGGGCTGTCTTTGTACCCCGTGGACTCGACCGGGGTCTCTCAGTTGCTCCATCAGGAGTAACTTAACCGCCTTTGTTGTGGGTTGGTATGTGTTAGTAGAGGAACTGCGCACAACTGAAACACAGCGCCTGCTGTGTTTAGTCGGCACTGAACAGAGCAGAGTAGGAGCAACTACTTGAGAAGCTTCTGCAACAAGTGGTGTCAGCATTGAAGCTGGATGGGTCCACCATTCTTGCATTCTTTCAGTGCCGTTTACCAGCTAGAGTTCCCACCTTAAATCTCAGCAAGTTTTTAATGTCACATCTCTCGTAACCTAAGTACATGTTAACCTGTAAATGTTCACGCTCTATAACTTCGAGATCATAACTGTTAAATAAAGGATAAACTTTCATGGAGCTACTGATGATGTGATGTAATTCTTTGTTTTAAAACAAAATTGGGATTAGGAGTGGTTGATTATTTGGATAAATATTCGTCCAGCTACTCCTGTGATCTAAATTTGTTCATATGGTGGAAAGTAACAAATTAACTGTGCTTTAGACTCACACGGCTGCCTCCACGCCTCTCTTCTTGTTGATGTAATGCAGTCAGTATATTTTTCAGTGAGATGTACATCACTTTGGAGAAAAGCGTCTGCTAAATTAATAAATGTAAATGTAAATTTATTATGGTCTTCTTCATCTTCTGGTCTTAGATGTATTTGATACCATGGAAGTCGATAGATACCCAGAGGTCTCATTCTGTTTCTTTTCTTCTAACAATTTCTTTTTCATGGCTGCCTTCTCCCTCTTTGTCACTTCTACAAAAAACCCAGAGTATATGGTCATATCCAGTTCACAGCAGGTGGAAAAGCAACACCGCTGGAAATTCTTTAGATGTCAAAGCAAAACAATCATAAAAAAATAACTGTGCATGATGCATTAAAAAGATGCAGTTTGTAAAATTAAAATTCTAGTGGAGGTTCTGTGCATGGCTCACAGCAGCTCTTGTGTCAGTATGAGCTGTACTGATTCCCTAAGCTGGGATGTCCAGTCTAATTTTGAATTGCAGTTTAGACAAAAACATCACTTAGTCTTTAGATATTTCAGTGTAATTTAAACAACTTGCTTTGTATCATTTTGAGAAATGCAGCTCTTCCAGCCTGGAGGCCTGCAATATCATCATTACTTCAGGAAACACGGTGCTTGGTTAACCTTTGATGACCTTCTGACATTTCTTCTCTTTGACCTATTCGTCAGTGTGAACATTTTCAGCACAGAGTGCTTCCCCTATCGTTCTCTTCTTACCTCAATCAGGATAGAGGATGCCTTTTGAAGATAATTTTATGTATGATTAAATGTGCTGTTCGAGAAAAGAAATGTACGTTTTCTAATTTAGGTGATGCTTTTCTCCAAAGAGACGTACAATGTTAAGCTGCTTACAGTGATTTACCCATTTATACAGCTGGGTAATTTTATACAGGAGGAATTTTAGGGTAGGGTAAATTGTATGTTCTGATATTTATTGTCAGTGTCATACAGTTTTACATATGCCATATAGAAATCCTCTGTGTGGCCCATATTTTGGAGGAAAAAATATCCTTTTCTGACATTGAGAAAAGATTTGTGTTTTGACACAGATTACCCCTGCCTCCTGTGTTACACTCATTCATTCTTTATCATTTCATTCAGTTTTCCAGTGATGTGTCTGGATTTTCCAGAGCATATCCTTGAAATACATGCATGTAAGGCAGGGTGCACCAGTCATCGCCGGTAATTCACTTTGACATACATACACTCAGAGAAATTTAGAATCAACAGTTCACTCAAAACACATCTTTGGACTGTGAGAAGAAACCAGAGCATCTGGAGGACACTCATGCAATCACAGGTAAAATGCTAAGACGGAGCCCAAACCCTGAGCCCAAGATCAGTGACGCACCAGTGCTCCCAAAAGCATCTGATTGACACTCTCTAGCCATGACAGTTGATTGCAAAAGTTTGCTTACCCCTTACGTTGATAGAGCCACTGCACAGTACAAATACTGTATATACCCATCATCTTTCTAAGTGTAAGACAAAAATCATGTATGAATTCCAATACGCAGTTTTTCTTTATTTTATAAATTTAACAGACTAAAAAAAATAAAATTAAATTTCAGACACGCTGGCAGGCAGTACTTAGTAAAACCTTCTGTGAAGGAAACTGAACCGTCTAAATATTTCTTATTGCCAGCAAAGAGTCGTTATTCTTTTTTGGATTTTCCTTAACACGTCAGAAATAGACTTACTTCTTGCAGGCTCTACATGTTTTAGATCTCCCAAAGATTTTCCAATAATATTAAAATCTAGAGACTGCAATTGTCCTTTCAACATTTTCATCTTTTGCTGGAAGTATCATGTGATTCATTATAAGGTATGTTTTGGATTGTTGTCTTCCTAGAACTTCCAACCTCTTTACAACTTTAAACTCTTCAACTATTCTGGGACATTAACTTTTAGAGTTTGTTGATTTGTAGTTCAACCCATTTTCCTTTCCACCCGCACAATATTTCAAGTGCCGCTGGCTGCCACACAACCCCAAAGCATAACAGATCCACCCCCATGTTTAACAGTTGACAAGGTGTTCTTTTCTTCAAATGCTTCACCTTTCTTCTCTGAAAGCATCTTCTATGGTTGTTGCCAAAAAGTTCAATTTTCATTTCATGCTTCCAAAGCATTTTGTTCCAAAAAGTTTCCATATTATTATTATCAAAGTTTTGTTTGGCATACTTTAAAGATGGGTTTTCATTAAAAGGTCATAGGAAAGGTCATCTTCTAGCAATTCTCCCCGTAGATCATTGTTGTCTGCAACAAGACTGTACTGGGAAATTGTAGACCTCCAATGAAGCTTTCCACATCATAAGAGTCAGGATTTGCTTTGCGAATACAACCCATTTTCAGATAGTTCTTTCAGAGATTTTACTAAATCTTCCAGATCTTTCCTCGCATTAGCAGTACCCTTTAGCTGTCAGTTCTTCATAATGTTTCTGAGAGTTGAAATGGCAAGCTGGATGCATTTAGGAACTTTTATATAATCTTCTCCTGCCCTGCAAAAATGAATACTGTAATCTTCATTTTCAAGCTCTCATGCAGGTTCTAAGAGGTGGTAGAAGGGTGATGGTACCAGAGATAGTAGAAGGGTCAAATAATAAAATCAGTATTTTTTTCATTCCTACATCTGTCTTCATCTCTCTTAATTTTGGGCCTAAAGAGTGAATCTAATTTTTGAAGCCTCAGAAGGAGATTGAGCATTAAAAACATTAATTTAAGAACTTTGAGTATATGAAGAACTTTTACTTTTCCAGGTAGCCAACTGTAAATAAGTATTGTGGTTGGAAATATATTCATTCAGTTTTTCAGTGATGGGTCTGGATTTTCGAAAGCGTATCCTTGAAATACAGGATGTAAGGCGGGGTGCACCAGTCATCACCGGTAATTCACTTTGACATACATACACTCAGAGAAATTTAGAATCAACAGTTCACTTGAAACAAATCTTTGGACTGTGAGAGGAAACCAGAGCATCTGGAGGAAACTCATGCAATCACAGGTGTAAAATGCTAAGACGGAGCTGGATTCAAACCCTAAGCCCAAGATCTGTGACACACCAGTGCTCCCAACAGCACCTGATTGACACTCTCTAGCCATGACTTAACTCCCCATCCCATCACTCTTACAGTTCACACCGTTAAGCCTAGTAGAACATACCTGAGTTTGAAAATGTGGAGTGCATCCTTTACATTTCCTGCTGCCCCCTGATTTATTAAAGACCATAGTGCCTTTTATCCCATATATCAGTATTTGAACTTGTTGCCTCAGTATTCTTGGATATGAGACTCTGAAGTGGTTCCCCCTGACAAATCTTGTCTTTGTATCTTTATCTCTGGCTTTTGAATTGTTCTGGATGCCCTTGCAGGTAGCCAGTCAGGGAAGAACAACGTTCACTTCCGAGGTAGATGAGTCGAGTTTAGGTTCCCAGTGGATGAGTGAGCAAAATGAGTTACATCACCATGCTGAATGGATCACATTCACTAATTTATTGAAGGGTTCTACAATGTTTCCCAAGCACAAGCATTGCCATGGTCATGGATATAGTTGAAGTGACAGGTAGAACGGGTTGTTGTACCCTAGAGCAGCAGGGTACAACTGCTATAAAATTCCATAAAATATAAATAGTTAAATCTGAAATTTACTTGTTAGATAAGCAAGATGCTGGAATTATAATATGGAATCTGTGGTTTACTGGATTTTGAAAGAATATCTTTTAATTTCTTCTTTAGTTTTCTGACGCAATGATCCACCTTGACTCTTGAAAGTCATGTGTAACTGGCATACATCCAACGTCTTCATGAAATGTGGTTTTGTTTGGTATTGTCATGCTAAAACAATGGAAACTGGGGCGAAAGTGAGTAGGACCCAATCGTGGATTCCGTTTATTGACAAACAAATCCAAGGAGTAAGACGAAGAGCCGTAGTCAGAGACAGGCGAGGGTCGGGCGATGAGCATTCAGGCTTTCTTGAAGCAGACAAGGGACGTAGACGACGAGACAAAGCACAGGTCGGTAGCCAGGAGATCAGGAGCTTGGAATGGAAAGGAATCGTTGGACGCACGGGAGCAGTGGTTGCTCAAGTGAGGTTCCTCAAGCAGGCGTGGAATCCTTTTCCTTCTATCCCATGCTGTCTTGATGAGAGGCAGGTGCGGGCGAGGTGCGGGTGACAGGTATTCCCTGGCATTATATGGGTCTACTAGAAAAAAAAAAACCTAATGAGGGTTTGTATTTGTTGAGGAAACTTTATCTGAACACTTCTTTCTTCTGGCTGTTTGTATAGATTTAAGACCAACATAAGTAAATGTGTGGAGGAAATATCAGTGGCCAGGTACATTAGTATAGGTGTGAGAGACAAGCTGACAATAAAAGTGTTACACAAAGCTGTCTCAAAAGTTTATTTTTGTTGGACACAGTCTCTCACAAAATCCTCTGCCTTTCTAAGAACCAGTCAAATTTATTTGGCTAACTGAGAAACTGGCAAAATTACTGGAGAAATACTCAGAAAAAATACAATAAATCTTTTATTGTTTCATGGCCACTAACTTTGTGACAATTTGGAATTGATTTTGAGGAACATCCTTTCCATGGGTCTTGTTTTCAAGAATGGATGTTATAACATTTATCTTTATGTGAACCTCTCCAAATGGAGCAATGCTTAATTGAAGTGTGTGTGATACTGTGCAGTTTTGCTTTTGTAGTTTGTGAGATTCTGCAGTGGTTTGGGTTTGTTAAAACCATGAATTTGTTGCTGTCAGTAACTCGAGATGAAAGACAGCTGTGAATTTATGTATGTATAATTTTTATATTAATATTGGAATGATATGAATAAAGAGATTTGTTTTCTACAGGACAAGAGAGCATGTCATCTCAATTTGTTGCAATTACAGAATGTCTTTGAGGCTGACGTATCTCAGTGAGTCAGCAGTAAGCATATTTCTTTCTCATTTACGGAAATATGGCAGCAAAGACTTTTTCATATCATGTTTAATGCACATTGCTTCTCACAGACTTAAAATCTGTCTTTTGCCTTTTCCCGGTTTTTAATGAAGTCACTGCTCAGTTTTGATGCTTTATACTCTGTATACAATCTCTGTATTCGGAGGAGTTTAAGTAAAATTCAAATTCCCAGAGACTGCTGGGTTATTCTTCATTGTCTTTTTTGCCTGCATACATACACACACACACACACACACACACACACAGAAAGTGTATACACATGTACACAGTACTACACACAATATACTGTATACAAAGAAGTATATATACTGATGATCCGTAAAGTGACCGAAGGTCGGCGTCGACTGAACGGTTAAATCATCATCATCATCATCATCATCTATATATATACTGTATATATATATATATATATGTATATGATAAGATACTTTGTCATTGTATGCAATACAATCAAATTTTGTGTGGCAACCCTCAGAAGAACAGCAGCAGAGAGAACACTTATATATATAATATATATATACAAATAAAATAAATAACTATAATACAGTATACATATACTTTGCTCATATGCTGGCAAGTAACAAACTAACTGTACTTTAGAATCATGCATCTGCATCTATGTCTGTTTCTGCTAATGTAATGCACACATTGTATTTTCTATGAGATGCATGTCGCTTTGGAGAAAAGCGTCTGCTAAATTCAATTCAGTTCAATTCAATTCAATTTATTTATAAATGAATGAATGTAAATGTCAGTACACACTTCTGTTCCTCCTTTGCCTTGGAAACAATACGAGTGATTGTTGAAACAGACTTGATGGTACTTCCATCAATAAAATATTATTTATAGTGCTATTTAAATGCAAGAAGTAACAAGAGGATGTTCTTCGATCTGCCCAGAACTGTCAGTAAGACATACTTAAACCATTATCAATAAAAAAAGATCAAATCATTTATCATATCTATTTTAGTTTCCAGTTGATCATTTGGATTATGCAGGAACATAAAATGTTATGGTGTCTGGTCTAAAATGTCACTTCGATTTCTTTTTTTTTTTTTGTGTGTGTGTGTTACTATGTATTTTGGTGCCTACAGCTGTAAGATTTCATTTGGTACCTGGTCTCCTGTCCCCTCTTTCAAAGTCCCTAAGTCCCTAATTTGGTTGTTAGACTAAAAGTCCCTAAATAATTATTTATGTTGTTGGCTTGTGTGGTGTTTCTCATTATTTCCAGTTTGACTTTTAAAGTAAGGGTAAAACCTGTTACAGTGTTTCCCCTTACAGTGGGCTTCAATAAAGCACTTTTTTTAAAAAGTCAGTTGTCACTCATCTGCAGTTTGACTGATGCCTTGGTTGGTCATTGTAATTGTGGGTTTGATGAGTTTGGAGAAAATCCATCATTCTGCTAGGTAACTGGGGTTTAAATTGGAGACATTAGTTTGGTTACCTACTGCACAAAACATAATGCCATTCCACCATCAGGGAGACAATGAGAAAGACTGACAGGGCATACAGCTATGTTCCAGTGCTCTCCAGGGCAGCACCATGTGATCTTCAATGTGAATAATAAAGCTACCCTCTGCTACATAACAAGCATGGAGGCATCACAGATAGTCAAGTCTGATACAGAGCTGTCAATGACTAACTATGGTGAGAACAAAGGAAAAATGAGCTTAACATAGTCAGTCAGTCAGTTTTCCATCTGCTATTCCTGGCGAGGACTGTGGTGGTAGCAAGTGGACCAGGCAGGTCCAAACCTTCCTTTCCCCAGTCACTGTCTCCAGC
This sequence comes from Scleropages formosus, assembly GCF_900964775.1. Classification (NCBI taxonomy): domain Eukaryota; kingdom Metazoa; phylum Chordata; class Actinopteri; order Osteoglossiformes; family Osteoglossidae; genus Scleropages; species Scleropages formosus. The sequence continues at coordinate 2,943,133 of NC_041819.1, read as the reverse complement.
TCCTCATGGGGGATCCCGAGGCATTCCCAAGCCAGCCGTCTGATGTAACATGTCCAGTGTGCCATGGGTCTGCCCCGGGGGTCTCCCCCCAAGTGGGACATGCCCAGTATAACTCAAATGGGAGCTGACTTAGGGGCATTATTACAACATGCCTGAACCACCTCACCTGCTTCCTCTCAGTACGGAGGAGCAGCAGTTCCACTCCAAAGCTTTCTTGATTCCCCAAGCTCCTCACCCTGTCCTGGTGAGTGAGTCCAGTGATACTGCTGAGGAACTTTGTTTTGTCCGCTTGTGACCATGATCTAAATCTTTCGGTCATGACCCAGAGCTTATAACCACAGATGAAGAAGGAGATGTAGACTGAGTGGTAAGCCGAGAACTATGTCCAAAGGCTCACCTCCCAGTTCACCACCACAGATCTCACAGTTGGAGGTAATGATTTTCATACCAGCCGCTTCGCACTTGGCAGCCAACCATTTGAGTGTGCAGTTAGACAAGGCCAAAGGGCCAACATCATTAGCAAACAGCAGAGATGCCACCCTTAATCCCCATAGCCTCCAAGCCTCAACTGTGCCTTGATATGCTGTTGATGAAAATGCATAAATTAATATAGTACTATTGTAAAAGCAGATGTGTTTTTGTTTATCAAAATGTTGTCCTAATGCCATTGGCTTTTTTCCATTGAAGTTTGCCATTTTTCTGAAGTTTTCTTTATTCTTACATATCTTAAAGACCTGCCGTCAAGCGATGACATAGTCGCATTCTAAGAGCGTATCATCTTTATTATGGTGTGTGAGACACTAAAATCAGGAAATGAGAATCTGAACATATTTCATAGACACCGTATTGACTTTGAGTGGGTAAGCTGCTTAGTGTGACTGCTGGGCCTTTGAGGATACTGACACTTTAGTTTTAGTAGTATGAACTGAGCAAAATCACCATGTGAGATGTCTAGGTGTTGATATTTGTGAGTGCAGGTGAGGTGCAGAATCCTACTGTGAAGCCGTAGCGCTAATGGTGGTTCACCTTGTTAAATTTAACATACAATTCTCTAATTTATTGTGTAAACATGGCATCAACAACCATCTTTAGCATCATAAATACTGGCATGTTCGTGACAAATCATCTGACCTCCGTGTTGGCATCTAGCAATAGCTCTTTGCCTTTGCAAATGTATTAATTTGGGTATGGCTTAGATTATGGGGGGAGTGGTGGTGCAGCGATTTTTTCTAGGGTCCTCTGTATGGCAGGTCAGCGGTTCAAGTCCAGCCTTGGCTGCCTTGTGGTGGACTGGCATCCCATCTAGGGTGTGTCCCCACACGCGCCAGCTTTGCACCCTGTGTTGCCAGGTTAGGCTCCGGTTCACCGCAACCCCACTCGGGACAAGCAGCTTCAGACAGCGTATGTGTGTCATTGCTTAGACTAAAAATGATAGCAGCAGGAAGTACGTAACGAGTCTTGTCCTTTTCCCCACTTGTATTATTTTATTTGTTTATTTAGTGCCGTATTCTTGAAGCTAGTCCCCTTATGACTAGGAGATAATGAGTCGAACATCCATATAGCCCATTGACTGTACTGATTTTGTGGTTATGTCTAAGACATTGGAGGATTGTTGACTAATGCCTCACTACTATATTGCTAATGCCATAGAATTACATCATAATTCGCATGTTAAACAACTAACAGTGCAACAGGTGACATGACACAGAAACCCATTATTCGTAGTCTGAACAACATCTTTTCCCATTCAAAAGTTCTGTTTTACAGCTCTGCTCAACATGTTATTAGCTGTAGGTTTTGTACTTGTGTAGAAAATTTCACATCAACAAAACACTGCTCTGATACTGTGAAAAGGGAAACTACAAATTGCTAGGTATGATCAAAAGTAAATAGTGTTGCATGGTCTTGATATAAGTTTGAATGTGACATCAAGCAAGATGAAAATAAAAGCAGGGTGTATTCAAAGCTATCTCTGAACCAGACATTATTTGATGTTTTTGGTGAACTGCATAAATCAGTTTTTTTTTTTTTTTAAATCCTTTAAACTGGCATTTTGATGCAACTGATGTTGCTGTTGCCATTGACACTATAGCCACACATACTAGTTGAACGGGAAAAGGGGTCATTAGGTGAAAGACGACGAGTCGGAAGTCATGTGTTCATCTGCTAGGGAAGAAACAAACTGAGACATCAGGAGGAGCGTCCTTTATCCGAGCTTCTTTCACGGAGCGCCAGGGAGCAATTAATCTCAGATATGATGCCTTGCACTCCTGTTTCTTCCCCCAGGTTGTTTAAAGAAAGAGCTCGTCACGCATGGCTGAGTATTACATGTAATCTTAAACTGGAATGAAATACTTCTTCGTTCGTGCAGGGTTTCTTATCAAGCTTTGTTGATCGATAGACAGGCTTTGTTTGGACTCCAAAGACTCATGTTAAAACTTTCGTGTAATTGCTGTTAGCGTTTTATGAACGGCTCTTTGAATTGCTGGTGAAATATTATGTGTGTAATGCGATGAGGGGAAATTAACTTTTTTCTTTTCAGATTCAGTCATTTTACACAAAGAGCACTTTTGGTGTAGTCGCCAGCAGCCCTTGACAGGTGACCTAGATTTCACCAATGTACCTGAAGGTGGTAATGTGGTAAAATTGCTCCACAGGTCATCATAGCTGTGGAAGCTGTCATTAAATAACAAAGTGTTATAGATATATGGCTTGATTATTACTGATGAGACACTTCAGTCATGGCACTATTTTGCCATAAAGTAAAAGTTCTATTTCAATTTTATTGATGTATATTTATTTGTAGTTAGTACAAAATAATTTGTCCATCAAAGTGCCTTTGCTGTTAAAGCCTTAAGGTAAAAGAAGTTGTTTACTTTACAATTCAATATTACCACATTACTGTTGCTTAACCTCAGCAGCTTCCAGGAAAGACTAGTGACATGACATGGAGGATAAATATATAGCAAAACTATGTTGGGCTTCCATCGTCACATCGCAAGCAAGAAGATTAACGTGTGCAGCAATATAAATGATACAACTAGGGTGAGAATCCACTTTGGAGCACAGATGTGTTATACAAGAACTGCACAGTATAATTTATGTAATATATAAATTGTTTGCTCATGCATAGTGCAGGATGCTGTGTGAGTAATTCCTTTAGATTATGTATGATGCATGCTTCAAAATGTTTTGTTAGTGTGTGTAAAGTCAAAAGGAAATATGTTCTGGAAAAAAAATATGACAGCTATAGATATATATTTGCTCCTTTTGCTATAACTTTGTTGCTATAGCTCCAGGAATATGTGAAAAAATATTAATAAATCTGTCCATACTCATAAAACATATTGCTTTCAGTCAGGTATAGTTATAAAGTGCTGTGAGAAACTATTTGCCCCTTCCTGATTTCCTCTGTTATTGCAGATGTTTGACACGGAGTGTTTTCAGGTCTTCAGTTAAAATCTTGTATTAGGTTAAGGCCAAATAAACATTTTTTTAATAACATTTACAGAAATAACATTGTTTTAAAAGTAATTATTAACCTTTTAATTTAAAAACAATTAACTTTAACTTAAATTACTCTTTTTACGGTGGGTTCTCTCTACAATACCCATAATTTTAATTCATTGCTTCTCTCTGCGTTGCTGTTAACAGATTGTATTAATTGTCACTGTCCTGCTATCCTTAATCTTCAGTAAAACCATTCTGTACATTAATTAAATACATTACATTTTATTTTATCATGATTTCTATCATGCACTCTCTCAGCTCTAAGCAATATATAAGCAACCTTGGGCTTGTATGCAGCAGCAGTTGATTGTTTCATAACCTTTATGGGCTTTATGTGTAAATACTTGATACTGATACTGATATTTTGCCTCATTTAATGTCCAAGGCATTGTTTTCAGAATTTACAGTCATACACACATTTAGATACAGTCTGAAATCTAATTGTAAAATTCCGTTTTTTAACATAAATACTTTATACCATGATGCAAGCTTGGTGCAAGGTACATGTTTCATGTATTACAGGTGCTGAGTTATTTTGCTGTCTTGTGCCAAAGTCTTGTTCTAACTGTCTTCTAAATGTTCTAACTGGCATGCAGTCCATCCCTTGAGAAGGTACTCAGAATTGTTCCAGTAGAACAGCCTGCTGTAGAAAAAATTAATAAAAAAGATACTCTTACAAAAAGTAAGTTTCGTTTTAGTTTCTTAGCAGACACTTATGTCCAAATCAAGCTAGCAATATAACCTTGACTCTTCATGTCATCCTTTCATGCAACTTTTTACTCGGGTAATATAGGTGAAGTACATTCCTCAAGGTAATGTGAGAGGAATACTTTGAACTGCTGGGCAGGTGAAATGGCAGATGAGAGCAGTTAGATCTCAAAGAGATCTAAAAACCGAACTGGAATCCCCTGCTCCCTTGTAATACCCTTGACCAAGGTACTTACTCTGAATAACAGCAGTAAAAATTACCCAGTTTTATAAATGGATGAATAATTGCAAGTAGCTTAACATGTAAGCCTAACATTGTCAATTACTGTCACTTAACATGTCAGCTAAATGACTAAAAAAAGAATAAATGCAGCAGCTTATAGCAGATATCATAGTATTTTGCATCAGCTTGTATTCAAAAGAATTGGTTTTGAATTCCTTGTAAGCATCTATGGAGTACACTCACCAGGAATTGCTCCAGTAAAAAATACCCAGAAGTATAAATGGGTGAACACTTGTAAGTAGCTCAGTGTACTAACCTGACATTCTAAATTGCCTTGGAGCGAAGTGTGAGCTAAATGAATTAATAGGACGCAGTAGTGGTAAATAATAGTAATCAGTAACTCGTCACAAATCCATACAAATCCATATTTTTTAATACTCTCTGTACTCACCAATTCAGACTGACATGAGTTTGTTTCATATACTTGCTTGTCTGACCACAACACTGAAGTGGCAGACATTGTTTGGTTGTCAGAACAGCTGCTCGGCCAGATCAATACGATAATCCGCCTCTTCATGGGCTTCTTTGACCTCCCCATCACAGCTTGCCACCCGCCATGGGTTTTGTTTGTGTAACCCACCTCTCTTTTGCTCTGCAGGTCAGTGTAATCCCACCCTGCGTCCGGGCGCTGACCAGGATGCTGTACTGCCCATACTGCCGGGGTTTGCCGAACACCAAGCCCTGTGGGAACTATTGCCTCAACGTTATGAAGGGCTGTCTGGCCAACCAGGCCGATCTGGATCCTGAGTGGAACCTCTTCATCGGTAAGACTTCGTCCATCAACCAGAATTCATATGTCACTGTTTCCTTGGAAACAGGCAGTCTTTGTCCAGATAATTTTATCATACTGAAAAAAGAAACTTTAATGTGCATTTGGTTGGCTACATTCTGAATTTGGGGGGCGCGGTGGCGCAGTGGGTTGGACCGGGTCCTGCTCTCAGGTGGGTCTGGGGTTCGAGTCCCGCTTGGAGTGCCTTGCGGCGGACTGGCGTCCCGTCCTGGGTGTGTCCCCTCCCCTTCTGGCCTTACGCTCTGTGTTACCGGGTAGGCTCCGGTTCCCCGTGACCTCGTATGGGATAAGCGGTTCCGAAAATGTGTGTGTGTGTGTGTGTGTGTGTGTGTGCATTCTGAATTTGTTTTGACTGTACCATTGCTTATTTTATGTTGGTTGGAATTTCATCCCCGTTATTTCGCCCAGGAGACAGGGGAATGAGACACAAGTGTTGACGACGCTTAAGCCCAGGGACCACATGGCATCTGCATAACTTCCTGCTAAACACCTGAGATTAAAGGCATGAATTTAACATCCCCTTTTGGTTTGCAGAGTGTGTGCAGTTATTTAGAACAAGCAGGAATCCCGTTGGAGCGTGTTAGTGAGCAACACATCAGAGGTTTCTGACAAGCTGGCCGTCAGAAAGGACCAGGCGAAATAATGCCACCCCTCTCACGGGAGTTACGAGACGCGTCAGAACAGCAGACGGCTCAGAGCACCGAGTGAACATTTTCAGAGCGCTGTGACAGATACAAGGGAATGTTCAATTCACTTGGATGAAACAGCCCGCTATTACGGAATTGCTACTTTAACCGTAAGCCTAGAAATAATTTGATACAGTCGCTGTAAATTAACTGAGCACTTTAAATTCCTCCTTCATTCCCTGTCTTTACTCAAACCAAACCACGCAGGCAACAAAACAAAATAAAATGGTCAGAGAAATTTGGGGATGTGCTTTGCAATTTTAGATCTCATGAATAGTTGCAGAAAGGAAATTATAGTTACTTTGGTTTCCTAGCTAAAACCTCTGGAATTATGACCATGCCAGTTGACATCAAATTATCCTTATGAAAAACTGTAGTGTTTAATTATTTACCTAATTGTTATCCTGTTTTAATTGTGATTCAGTGAAATACAAATATTAGCATTCTGAATTTCCTTTGACCTTTCTCAGAACATGTATGGGGCTGTCACTGAATTTACAATCAATTTACCTCCAGGGGGCATTTCCCCTACATTGGAATTGCATATCCATTGTTAACATGAGGGATTAAATGTCATTTTTTTGTTTTCTGAAGCCCTGACATTTCATATTCATTTTTGCCCTAAGGATTTTTAATTAGCAATTGGAACAACCACAAAGATGTATTGATTTTGATTTTGAGACAAATTCCTTCCTTGCGAGGGTATCCGATTGATCACATCTTTGAGAATATTTTTACTTAAATATTCATCAAACAGCTGATGGAACGTGGGTAGCTCCTCTGAACACCATTAAATGTGAGATTAGATGTGTTTTTCCTCATAACTGACAGTCCTCTCCCCAGCCTTGCAACCGTGGCATTTACCATGTGTTGTTGAGAGCCTTTGATATGTGGAACAATAGATTCAACCTTTGACTCACTGAAAGTTGTTTCCGTTTCACTTGTTTCCTTACCTCTGTATGCTGCAAAAACTTGTATACTCCAAAAACCCTGCATACTTATATAATTAACCATAATCGCAAAGCAAGTTGTCATTGGTGGTGGGTGGTCTGTGAATATATTTTCTAAAGTTTTCTTTAAGACTCATTATGTTTTTATTGTTTTTTTTTTTCTTTGCCTGTCACGGCACTCTTTTTAAATGCTTAACAGGGTATTACACGTTAAATATCTATAAATCAAATGATGTCACGTCATGTCATGAAGACATTCAGGGTTCCTTCGACTTTGCTCAAAATACTGCTGCTATGTAGGCGCTCACTCATTGTCGTTTCAGTCTAACACCCTGTTCCAGATAGGATTGGCTGTTGTACAGTGTTGGCTCCACCTTTTTGTATGCTGCTTGGGCTCTCACTTCTTGCCCACCATGGTTCCTCTAGGATAAACCCATTAAAATTAGTAATTGTACAAGTAGTCCAGAAATTATTGTTTCCACAGTTACAGAAACTAAACCCATTACAAACATGCTTTGACTGAGAATATTTTTAAAGCAGGGTTTTGTATAAACAACCAGATTACAGCGCTTATCTCAGACTCTTATCACACATTTAGTTGTGCTGATAAATAATGAACATGGGATGCCGTTTTGTGAAATAGAGCCAGCAGCACTGGATTTCAATTAAACATTTTGTCTGTCATATTTGTATATTTATTTTATTTATGCACTAGTTTCTTATTTAAATTTAACTGGCATATTGAAATATTTTTCTACATATTTTCTTAATTCAATACTAAGTTACACTTTCACACATAATTTAAATGATATGTTTATCTGGATATTTAAATATTCAGTAAATGATGCTAAAGGGTGTATCAGCACTGCCCAGTGTGAAATCTGAACCTGCAAGTTCAAATTCTGCATCTGTAATCCCTGAAGAATCAACTGCTCTCCAGTGTTGCCCCCAACTTTGTGGGATGGTCCTTTTAACAATCACTGAAGTCAGGGGATCTTTTTTCCTTTTGGACATGAAATGCATTTTTTTATTACTACAAAAAATCCACAAAAAACATTTGTAGAGCATTTTGATAAAACAAAATCATGTTTGTACATTTCTAGGAACCTTTTAAAAGATATGCATCTTAATTCCAGCTCACCTACCAGGTCGCGAAGCTGATGTTTTCTTTATCGACCAAAGCAGGAGATACCAGGGAGAAAGAGGGAAATCGCCCTCACAATCTGTTGGCTGAATTCTTGCTTTGTGGCACCGTTATCGCACCTCAACCCACATTCTCACACCTCTCTAGCATTGAGATGGAGCTATGGCAGAAAGATACTTTCAGCAGAATTCCAGTTATATCAGAATGTTGGCTATTCACATTCCCCATAGCCTGACCTTAACTCATCTTCAGCCAGGTGCTTATGTAGAGTCATCGTGGTGCAGCCAAATGTGGCAGATGTTTATTCAGTCAAATTTATTTTTTAATTCTCTCCGTGGAAATGTTGAATCGTTAGTATTCACTTCCCAGTATAGATATTTGGCACATTAGTTGTACTGGAATGTTATAGAGAAACCCCTCAAATTACACAAATAGACTATTCTTCGATCCCTTACGCCAGTCAAAAGTTGCGTATGTCAGATTTCCCCTCGTCTCTTTCCATTCAACATCATCATGTACTCCTTTATATGTGCAGCATCCTTCACTATTGTATTTATAGTTGATACAGCTAAACCTGTTTCCCCTACTATAGACAATAATCTTTTTCCTCTTTCATACTTCCTTATTATTTTCAATTTCATCTCCAAATCGATTGCTGTATGCTTGCGAGACGGTTCTCATTTTCCTTCAAGTGCACGTTTACCACCAGGCATTGTGAATCATGAAATGGGTGAAAAATATGTGAAAAAAGTGCTACACAAACTAGAGGAGATGCGTTCACGGCTCAAAACACGCGGGAACTGGGAAGATGCAGCTTTCTGATTGTCTGGCTACGTCAACTTGCGCTTAATATTTCAGATGTTTTGCGTAAAATAAAAGCTCTGTCCGTGAGTAATGTGTATGCCGGGAATTTTCTATGTAAATCCAGATTTACGTAAGTCAAATTTATGCAAGCAGAGCGGTGTCTGTACTGGCATGTGCCACCATTTTGGTTTTATTTAATAGAAGCAGGGCTTTATTTGTAAAATGCAGTTATCATTCTCACAAAAGGTTCCCTTGGTGTTTTTTTTTCTTTTTTTTTAATCGTTCAGGTGCAGCGTGTAGCGAACTATACTCCAGGACTTGCTTTGAAAGCCCAGGGAACTCATAGTCTCGCACTGCTGATTGCTCACAAGATGTCAACCCTCACGTGTTTATTATTTTTTATGAAATAAAACTGATTTGTTTCACTCTTCATTCTGGTCCTGGCAGTGGCAGGCCTACACTTTCTTTTGCCTCAGGCAGGCGAAGAGTGCAGCTGGCCTACAAAGTGGGCCTGCAAAATAGAATATGAATTTCTTCCAGCAAGAGCGCTGTTGGATCCTGTGGGACTTGAAGCCACTGTTGTCACAGGCACTTTTTATTCAGAGTATCTGTGTTTTGAAGCTAAATGTGTATTAGTTTCTATCACTGTGTATTTCAATGTGCATTGGTTTCTGCTGTGTTTGTTGTACAAGGTTGGTGAAGAAAGTATGCAATTTGTTCAGTATGGCTTACACGACTGAGAGCTAGCACGCTGAATGAGATGTTTTCATTCTTACAAGTTCTCAGCAGTAAAAACAAACCGATGAAATGCCAACATTGCAGAAGTGTTGCAGTTCAACCACTCTGGCCACAGGAACCAATCCTAGATGTCTTCCCAAAGAAATACATGGGAAAGGCTTCATTTACTTCCACATATACAGAAATACAAAATACATGGTCAGACTTCCACAGGTCGTTTAATGCATGTGTTTGTAACTGTTAATAGCTGTGTCAACCAACATACTGTAGCCCGAGAGCTCATGTTGTGCTCAGGATGAATTTACCCTTTGGGCCCATCTGAAAAAGTAATAACCATTTACATTCAGCTGACATTTTTCTCCAAAGTAACTTACAGCATTAAGCTACTTCCCATTATTTACCCATTTATACAGCTGGGTATTTTTGTAGTGGAGCAATTTAGGGAAAGTGCCTTGCTGAAGGATTCCACGTCTGGAAGTGGGATTCAAACCACTATGTTACCAGCTGCCCCGTTAATTCTAACGATATGTTGTTTAATCTTTTCCTAGGTAATGACTTTTTTATTTAATCTTATATAAGCGGGTTTCTGGTGGAGTAATGTTTTATATAACAAAATAATGATGCAGCACAGTTTATAATTTAGCAGTAATCACAGCTGAGAAGACTTGTGGATAGGTGGCATTCATACTGAGATGTTAGGTTGTAGCTGGTCCTCATCATAAATATCTAGCGAGCATCAGTTCAGCTATCATCTAGGTATCTTCTTGCACGCGTAACAAAATAGAGCGGAAACTTCTTTTTAACAGGTTTAAATTTTGTTTCTAAGTAGTTTTGGACATTTCATCTCCTAAAAGTTTCAAAGATGATGTTCTGCAGCAATCTGAAAACTATTTTTCATTGAGGTTCCCCCCTCCCCCCCATTTGGACTCTGAGTGCCGTAAGTATCTTAGCTGGAAAGAAAATAAGAAGCTCTGTTTATTCCCACAACCCTGGCATTTCGAGAGCTAGACTTCCAGCTGTGGTTACCAGAGTTCTTCTCGTTATTTATATATAAGAACTGGAATAAAAATGATGTGGAGTGCATTTGTTCTGTGGGATAACTAATCTTGGGTTTCCGTAGAAAAACTGGAAAACTACAATACCATTGTGGGACTTTCTGCTAAAACTCAAAACATGTTAACTGAAAAGCTGCAGTGTATGTATCTTTTCTGCTTTTCATTTATATCTCTACAGGATGGAATTTTGCATGTTTGATTGTCATGTTTTTCAGATGGAAGTGTTTTAAAAGTAGATTAGCGAATGTGCTGTATATTATTATTACTGTGAACACACTGAGGCACAATAGAATTGCCATAATATGTGCTTGTAGATAAATAAATAAATAGAAGTATAATAGCATCATATGTTGTTTCTTCAGGCCTGATAATTCTAATTACCACCTATTGCTGTAACCTTTTCAAGTGCATTTCCCATACTAACAACTATTGATCAAATTGTGCGTTTATCTCAGTGAGATAGAAAAAAATGCTGATTAGAACTTTTTATCTAGTAAAAAGAATAGCTTTATTTCCTTTGTTTCATATCTGAAGGAAACTTGAAGGGTAAATTATCCATATTAACAGTAATGAAAATGTAACAGGAGCAATAACTCACGGTAGTGCCAATTAATTTGTGCCTGGTATGATGGGAATTTCTGCATTCGTGTTCCACCAGAAAACAAACAATCAAGTAAAGTAACAAAAGAAGTTATTGCACATTAAATGTAACAGCTGTTTATTATCCAAATTACAATATGGATCTCTTTTGTAACATTCCAACTGTTATTAAGGGCAAATAAATAAAAAAAAGATACAAACATTCAGGAAGCATAAATTATGATGCTATAAAAAATATTGTTACAAAATGCAAAAGTGTCTGACATGAATGGCTCATCATTTTAGGAACAGTAATTATAGCACAAATACATGGATTATGTATGGAATGTAGAAGTGAAGAGCCATAGAGGTGTGTGAGCTACTTTTGTAAAAGCCTTGGTTTACCTCCAAGCATCATGACCCCTGGAAACATGGAGAATACCGTGTAAAAGGCCATCTTCGAAAATCATGGGAGTCAAAGGGCTGCCAGGTCCTAGGATGAGGCTTATTATGACCTGCTGTGTGAAAAGTATGTGGGCGTGTTGCCTTCTGCTCTAATATACTCATCACCAAGGTGAGGTTCTGCTTGCGCAAGAGACCACATCCCCTCTCTTAAACCCTACAATAGGCAAAGAAAATTTAATGAATAAATGAATGAACCGACTGATGGGTTGAATGGATGAATTCATTTAGCCGAATTAAAGAAATTACTGACGGATTGCAGGGATTCAAGTGTTACTCGGTCGACAGAGCAGGCGCCCAGAGTTGGCCTGGGGGATTTTAATTCTCCAAATTTAACTTCAAAGAGAATGTGTGGCTGACTCCACATCTGTTTTTTTTTTTTTTTTTTTTTTAAATCGTCTTTCCGCCTATTCATATCTTGGCCTTTGGTATTCAGAGAACCAAATCCCACACAGAGCAACAGCAGTGCTCCTGCAAAGGGTGAGTTATTTCATTAACATACGCCAGCCATTAAGAGGTGATTATCATCTTCATTAATATTTGAACGGGAGTCTTCGAAGGACATTATTAAAAAGAGAGAATTACACAAATTAACAAATTTTTTTTCCATACAGTAGGTCATCCTGTCCTTTTGAAACCAAGAGCACATGCTGCTTTTTTCGTCATTAAGTTGCTGAAATGTTGCTCAAAAATTTTATCTTAATTTTCTAGAACTTTTGAGTTTGAAAGTTAAATTGTATTATTAGTGTTTTCATTCATTCATAACCAATAACCACTGGTCCAGTGCAGGGACATGGTGAGTATATAGTAAGCCGTACTTATTGAGTAATTTTTATGTGATTGACCAGTGAAGAGTTCATAAAAAAATAAATCTATTTACTTTTTTGGGAGGGGGAGTGCGCGGTGGAACCACGTAATAGATGCGTCGTAAAGATGAAATGAAGTCGCTTTAGACATAATATAGCCTGTCTGAACTGCTTGCCCCATACGGGGTTACAGGGAGACGGGGCCTAGCCTGGCAGCACAGGACGGGGGGGGCTGGAGGGGGAGAGGACGCACCCAGGATGGGACGCCAGTCCGTTGTAACACACCCCAAGCAGGGACTTGAACCCCAGACCCACCGGAGAGCAGAATCTAGTCCAACCCACTGTGCCACTGCACTACCATGCCCTCCCCCTACATAATATAGTCTAACACCTATTCAAGTCAGAAAAGAAGATGGTGGTCATGGACTTGAAGTTCTTCATAGATTTGTCACTAGTAGAACTTGTCTGTCTCCCAGTAGTTCAAGAGAGCTGCCGTATTTACAATCCAGGATGAAGAAAGGTACACACAGACACATATGGTACCTTGGCACACAGCATACAGGGAATTATTCAAGTTTCACAATGAGATGAATCCCCTTTTTTGCTCAGGAGGGTTGCGGCAGAGTGGTCCTACAGCACATTACGGCTGTTAATCTGCAATAATATCACAGTAGAGATGACAAGGGTGAGCCATGGATCAACCAAAACAAATGAATCTAATGTGCTTTAATGAGACGACAGCTGGCATGGAGAACGTTTGCCAAAAACGAGAGTCTTGGAGGGAATCAGGGACATTTTAAATCAGAAACTTATTTGTGTTCGAAGTAAGAGTGATTTGTGTAATGTTCAATCTCGATGCGGCTCAGTGCTTCACATGAATAATTTTCTGTTTCCAAACCCCAAACCATATGGTGGAATTTATGTATGCTTTAGTTCTGAGTTCATCCTTGCGTCCTTATCATTTCCCATAAATTGAGCAAGATTAAATACACACGTTGAGTAACTGGATATTATTGTGTTGAATTATTTATGTACAAAAAAGTTGAGTGCTGTATTTCTTTTTTTATTTATTCTTTGTAGCTGTAGAGGTTTTGTTTTCTAAATTAAACCATGGGCCTGACTGGTTATTCTAGTCAGCCTGATTTGTGTTTCCCAAGGAGTCCTTTTTGTCAAGTACATCTCTGGCCAGTTGGAGTTTATTGTTCCCTGCTGGTTTAGGATGCTTTCAATTCAAGCAGCTGAGGGTTAAATTGGCACACGTCTCCTAAACACGGTAACTGCTGAACAAATCTGCCCTAATAGAACAGTAATGAAGCAAGCCACTCTGGTTTTTTGCTGTTGGATTATTTCCTAATGTACCCGAGTGGGTGATTACTTCTCAGCATCTAGGTGTATGAATATATAAATATCATCTTCTGGCTGGATATTTTGCCATCATTGCATTAGTGATATGAATTCATAAAATTTTGGTGGCAAAGCTTCAAATATTCCATGTTTTTTGATAAAATGTAGATTTTTGTTTTGCATTGAAGGAAACATTCATTCATTTTACACATTTCCATTAATAAATGCATGAAACTGCAGGTGCAGTTTATTCTTGTTTTTTAACTCCCCCTACTTCCCACCCAGGTATTCCTGAGAACACTGGCATAATTAGGTTTTAATTACCATCAACCACAGTGGTTTTATTTTGCAAATCACTTAATTACATAAACTTTACATCCCTGTTGAATGATGTGCTTAAAGGTCATTGAAAGAAACTATTTATCTGAGGTCCAAGGAGCATCTTGGTGTAATCATACTACCTCCAATAAATTGCAATAGTACATCAGTCTCGGGAAAAATGTGTTTCCCTCCAGATTATGCTGGACGTATCATTATCATTTTTCTTGTCAACAGCTTTTTTTTTTAGACCTTTTTAGGTGGAAAGAGGTGAGAGAGTCCTTAAGTTTATCATATATTCCCCTCACATACTGGCAGCATTCAAGCTTATGCTCAGAAAGATGCATGCACATCTCCTTGGTCAAAGTCTTAAATTCGGCTTTCTGGATCATAAAGTTATAAATACAGCACCAAAGTGACTGCAGACACTTATTTTTTATTCTTATGTTAAACCAAGCTGACAAAACTGTAGGCTATAAAACAATGTGCTATTACATACTGGCCAAGTGTGCAATATAACTGTACCAAGGTCTTGCATCAAAAAATATTTGCCCTCATATTTTCCCAAAGGTTGGATTAAATGCACTCTGCTTATAAGAAGAAAAATTTCTCTGCCTGGATCTATTTTTAGGTGAAATGTCGAGGGTTTCAAATTGGCCAGTGGAAATTACTGAGTTTCCTCTTGGCAATATCTTCATCATCTCACCTAATTGAGATATGGGCTTGTGTTGTCCTTTGTTGACTTCTTTGTCACCACAGTGTAAATGATCCATATTGATTTTGTTTGCTCATTTCTTTTTAATTGCAAGGTTTGTTTTACTGTGTAACATTACCTAACCACAATCTTGCGATTCACCAAAATTTTAGTCACTAATATTTCCTGCCCTGTGAGAAGGGTCTCTTGTGAATTGGATATAAATACAAGCCCCTCTACTTCAAGACTGCCACTAATCACTATCCAAAAGACTGAAAGGTTAGTAAACTCCACTATCCAGCTGAGAGGAAACTGACCATAGGCAGAATGCTTTCAGTCTTAATAAAATGTAGAGCTTTTTCAAAAAAGTAAAATGTATAATAGCATTTGAATTTTTTATTTAATAAAGGACACCACTCCAGTACAACAAAGGTTCTCTTTCAGTAAAACGTTGGGTTTTTTTGGTTGTTCATCGTTTCTTTTGATGTGGGAAGCTAGTTAAAATTAGTTATATTCACCCCCCTTTGTCCCCAGTAGTGTCACGTGACATAATTGGAGTTGCATGACTTTATCGTAAATGTGCTTAAAAATTTCTGTTGAGTTTGAATTGGAAATATGAACTTGAATCCTCCCACCTCTTTCTAAGACTGCCTTTTGGAGAAGACCTAGGCTATGAAGGCACCACTGGTTGCATCGATCTTGGTCTTAGTTCAGCGATCACTGTCTACACATGAAAGCCATATGTCATTTTAAGTCAATACTGCAAGGCACAGAAAGTGAATGTGAGGATGAATAAGTGCTTCAGGCTTGAATAATCCATTTCACATAATGTGACCAGCATTGCATTGGTCCAGCACATACGTAAGAATAATGCTCTGGTTCTGTAAGCAGAGCTAGATTTTTTTACTGAGCAGAAGCAAAAAATGAACTGACTGCTCAGATTTTTTAAAAAAAAAAAGTAAAGTTTTTGGGCAAAAATATATATGCTCTAATAGGTACCAGTTTTGCTCCTTGTAAAAATGACAAACCGTCTCTGTCGTTCTCCAGCCACAATGGACCGGATTAGGTTCTCCTCTTTAGCACTGGCCATATTCTTGGGCATCAAACTAAAAGAAAGGGCACTGTGGTTCCTAAATACCAGCGGCATAGAATCCACACATGGGACAACTGGTGCTTTCGCTCTTCATGTCCACCTCCTCCAATAATTTTACAGTGACGCTCACCTTTCACCCTGCTCAGGGCAGCTGCCAAACTATTATAGGGTTTTTGGCAAATCTGGTCCTTGAGGATTTCTGAGAACACTGTTTTACTGAATATGCTACAGGCCTATTCTGGAGGTGAGCCTCATAACACTTGCCTTCAGGAGAGTGTTTAAATGGGTAGCGAATTAACCAAAGGTACTCATTCTTGCATGGATATCTATGGGACTCAGGGCTTCATGTTTGAGATACAAGTTTCTTTTTCTTTTTTCCTCTCTTTCCTTTACAAAACACATTCGGTATTCCCTTTGAGTCAGTGGATGCGAGCAAGTTCCCCGTTCTGTAGCGTCCGTCGAAATGACTGAGCGGCTGATAGTGTCTGTGACAGATATGGCAGGTACAAACAAGATAGTCTGTTCCTGCTTGTCAGACGGTGAGGGGGTGGACGGCTTTGCTCAAAACTGAGCACTGGTGTGTTCCGTGCCTTCCTTCATGGGGGCTCTAATCTCAGCTGACGTATACAAGGACGACTGTACCTCAGTTTCCGATGTTTACCTAAAAGTGTGGGAGGGCAGTCTCTCCCCTTGGTTCATGCACAGAAATGGCATCTGTGTTCCATTTATCGTGCAGGTTTTTTTTTTTTTTTTTTCCATTTCCATAACGTTTGAAGTTTTTTTCTTTTCTTTAGCCTCAATGTTGACAGAAATGGATGAATGGCCTTTAACTGAATTGAAGGACACTGGGAATCTCTGTTTCTCTCTCGCTGTATCTAATCCTCAGAAGAATAAGTACTGCTGTGCTACTGGAGCACGCCATTGCCAGGAGGCCCTGGTCCTGTGGTGTGTCCTCCATGGACCAGCTGGCAGGATGTAATGCAGACTGGCCCTCTGGGAAATTGTTAAAAGTGCTACCTGGAGATTTTGTCCATTTTAAACATAATTTACCTCTTTTGTTGCGTGTAAGCAGTGGCAGTGGGTCAGTATAGGTGATCGAGGGTATGCAGGTGACTCAGTGCACCATACAGAAGGTGGGATCATTCTATAGATGTAGAAAGGTTGTCCAGGGGGTCTGTTGTGAACTGAAATGTTTCATGGCATTTTATGGAATTAAACTTTCAGTTTTACTGCTAACCATGACTGCATAACAATTTCTTATCATAGACAAGCATTGGATGAACTGCTAAGATTCTGTAGTTTTGGTAATTTCAGTAAAACACTAAGCAATGCTGTTTATTTTTCTGTTTTTTTTCTTTACTTTTTCAGAACACAAACACAGCTAAACCAAAAATATATATATATCATTTTATCTTACTATTAAAATATAATTTGTAAGTAAAGATTGAATTTCCTTTCTCTAAAAAGAAAAGGGATAGTCTTGAGGATAAAATATAAGACTGAACTGCCCCATGTTATTATACCTCGTTGTAATGGACATCTGGGAATGATGTCTTTGGTTTCTCGTGTTGATTTGGTCTCTAGTTCACTAGGTATAGATGTTGCATTGTTTTTGTGAGGAAATTGGTAATATCTGGCAAGATAAGAAAATAATTTACTTTTGCAATTTGTTGAATAAAATATTTTATGTTGCATCTAAAAATGTTATGGTTGAGGAGACAATAAAAACACTTGTCGTGAAATCTTGTGTATCTTGAAATATTGCTGCGGATATTATTGCAATATCTAAATAAAACTAAAGAGCAGAATGACTGTATATTAGTAAATACACACACACACACACGCATTTTCAGAACCGCTTGTCCCATACGGGGTCACGGGGAACCGGAGCCCACCCGGTAACACAGGGCGTAAGGCCGGAGGGGGAGGGGACACACCCAGGACGGGACGCCAGTCCATCGCAAGGCACCCCAAGCGGGACTCGAACCCCAGACCCACCAGAGAGGAGGACCCGGTCCAACCCACTGCGCCACTGTGCCCCCTATATTAGTAAGTAGAATCACAAAATTTTATTAACTACGGAGGACGCAGTGGTGCAGCGGGTTTAGCCTGTGCCTGCTCTCTGGTGGGTCTGGGGTTTGAGTCCCGCTTAGGGTGCCTGGTGACAGGTTGGCGTCCCCTCCTGGGTACGTCCCCTCCCCCTCCAGCCTTGCACCCTCTGTTACCAGGCTAGGCTCCGGTTTGCCCCTACCCCACTTAAGACAAGCGGTTCTAGTCTGTGTGTGTGTGTGTATTAACTACAGATTTAAGCAAAACAAAGTGTTGTGATAGCTTTTTATGTTATGTTAGCTTCTTTAAAAACATTCCATTCAACATATTCCATTCTTTGTCACTAACCGAAAAATGTTTATATGAAGTTCAGACCGAGATGATGTGATAATTTAAACTTAGACATTATTTGCACGTATTATACAGTCACATATTATAGCATTCCAGTGTTCTGTCTCCAAGAAAGTGCATCCAGGTGGTAACTGTCAACAATGTGAACTTTTCACACAGCATAATTCCTTAAGAAATTGCTAAATAAAAAAATGTGAAAATGAAAGTGGAGAGCATAAAAATGTAAACAGCAGAATGTGACTAACGCTTGTAATACTGAAATACAGTGAATCACGAATAAAACAAAGGCTTGAAATTTGACCCAAAAAAAAAAATATTCCAGTATCACTTTGAAAAATGTTAATTCCATGGATTGTGACCTGAAGATGTAAAAAGTACTTTAAATGTGTTTGGCTATCTTAGTCTTACTTTCAACCAGTACTAATCAAAATACTTTCTTATTTTCAGTTACAACAAAATGGAAATAATCTTCACTTTAAATTTTCAAAATTCAGTCCTCTAACCTCAGCTTTGGCAATGAAGTATAAATGGAGTTGTTGCCAAATACGTTTAATATATCCTTCTTTTTTAAACCTTTTAGACTTTTTTATGTTCTGATAGCCTGGGAAAATTTTTAAAGTTTTGCAGTATACTAAAATTTGTATTTGTGATGTTTCATTTGGTTTTCAGAGACACTCAGGGGAGAGTGACAGCTAATCTGTTTGTGAATTGGCCTTTTTAATGCATTTAGTGTTTTTATTCAAGACAAATAAAAGCCAGCTGTGTCAGAGCATTATTATTCAGACATCAGGGGATTTAACTCTCAGCATGTTCTCTTTAACAGTGGTCACATTCTTGGCCATCAAGCTAAGTTAAGGGGTGATTGTTCCTTCAACAGTAACTGGACCTTTTGTGCAGAAAATTTGCATTCTAAATTAAAGTTTGGATTACTGGCTATTAAAAATACATAACTGCACAGAGGTGCGATGCTTCATCTTCTTTTTGAAAGGAAGGGGGTATACAGCTATGGGCAGCAGGTCATGCAGTAGTTTCAGTTGCTAACTTGAAGGACTCAGGTTCAAATGCCCCCTGCTTATTCTGAGTTGCAGTTGCAGTAAAAATTACCAAACTTTTGAAGTGGGTAAACAATTGTTAATTGCTTTGGAGAAGTGTCAGCAAAAATTAAAAAAATGTGAATGATCTTTTGCAATTCAGCTATGGTATAATTATAATATTTTTCTGCCCTCCCACTGATGCAGTATTTGCAGTCTGTGGTCTCTCTCACAGAGATGCCTGCTAAGAAAGGCAACAGGTAGGCTGTTCTGGAGGACACCAGGGTCTCGTCTTGTCGCAGGCAGGCTAGCTGAGAGATCACAACTCACAGGCAGTGTAAACAAAGTACAACCACTCTGCTGTGTATCCAGTGGATGGTCCCTGATAAAAGCTAAATAGTCAAATCCAGCTGTGGCTCTTGCTGAAGGGAGACACAAAGAGCATCAGTTGCTGACAGCATCCTTGATGAGCAGGAGACAGCAGCGGTACATCTCACCAATCTCACCAGCCAAGACTGACTCTGCAGATTAACACAATGCTCAAATCTCCCACCCAGACAGGCAGCATTTAAAGGGGGTCTAATTAAAATTCAAGGCTCACTTTTGCTTACCACTGTTCAGTCTGCTTCAAAAAAATTTAAAGAAAACCTGAATAATCGGATGGAGAACTCAGCATCAGCTCTTTGTGCTCATTCGGGGGTTATCAGTACACCGTACAGAGAAAATGAAACAAAACAATGTGTTGCCATGTTTCTGCAGTACACAGAGGTTTTAACTATCTTTTTCCTCTAGAAATGTCACGTTCTTCCATGGTGGTGATATTCTGTTATAGGGGAGGGATCTTCAGCAGCAGCCTGCCCATTACTTGCTTATTGGTTTTCAGTACTGGTAAATAGGATTGTAGTAGCTATTTGCATTCAGAGTGCTCTCTGTGGCCCATTTTAATGTTTAGTTATGTAGAGTTCAGCTAATATATAAGCCTAACGCTGAATCCTTCCTGAGCTGTAAACAGCCTGTGCAGATTGTTTTGGAAGTTGTTCCCGAGAAACGGTCAATTTGAGTTCTACACTACTGGTACATTAGCTTAGATTGGTGTATGCCCATTGCAGATGAATAGTCATCTGTACAGCAAACTACAGGTATAATTATTGATGCCATAGCAAAATGTGTGGCTATCAAATCCCATCTGTGCGGTACAGTAAAAATGGACTGTAAAATGTTTGTGTATTTTGCTACAGGTGAGAAAAAAACTGAAACATAACTTAAGTATTGGCCAACTGGGAGTGTGGTAGTTAGAGCTGCTGCTTTTGGCACTAAAGGTCCCTGGTTCAAGTTTTACCTGCTTCTGTGGAACTCTTCAGCTAGGTATTCATCCTGAACTGCTAAATTATCACTGTATTTGAGTTGGAGAGAAAATATGATGTCAAACATCCTAGTAATATGCTGGGAAAAGCGGTGTTGAATATTTCTTAATTAAAAGGAACATATTTTAAAATACCAAAATGAGGTACTCTTTGTTTGCTGCATCTGCCGTTTACAGCACAGTAGAGCGTGCAGTGTTTCAGAAGTCCTTTTGTGTATTCTGACCGTAAAATTATCTAATAACTTTCATTAGTGTGGTATCACTCTTGTGGATTGCAAGGATATCTTAGTTCATGAAAAACATCAGTTTCTTATCACGAAGTATGTTAAAGTCACCTATAACACATTTAACTAGTTTACAAAGTAGAGAAATCACCAAACACCTCAACATTTTAACTTGGGTCCCCGATTTACGATGGTTTGACTTATGATTTTTTCGACTTTACGATGGTGAGCTGGCGATAGACATTCAGCAGGAACTGTACTTCAAATTTATATTTTTTAGTTTTTCCCCAAACAAGCGATATGTGAAGCAATACTGTTGATGCTGGGCAGCAACAGCCATCCGTATCTCCCAGTCTGTCACACAGATGTTTGTAGTAGGTGTATTAAATGCATTTTCGACTTACGATGTTTTCAACTTATGATGAGTTTCGGGAAACGTAACCCCATCGCAAATCGGGGATCACCTGTTTTCAAAAAGTTTTCATCAACTTCTAAAAATTACAAAAACTGTGGTCTCTGTTCTGTTATTCCAGGATCAGTTTTCTGAAAAATTCTGTTTCACTGGAGAACTCGCTCACACTGGAGACATTCTTAAATTTGTGTCTTTTACAGAACTCATTTTAGTTTTACTTGTCAAATGAATTTGGTTTTTTAAAGGATCTCTCTTGGTTTCTGCAAATGCTTTTTATACAGTGATTGGGTGGGAAGTATCATATGTTTAAACCTTCTTATTACACTGGAAATTATTGCAGGACGCAGTAACCAGATTGGTTTTGTGGGTTTGATGGTGGTCACGTGTTACAAAATATGTGTCTTTAGGATGAAAAATTACTGTTGACAAAATATATATAGTAAAAATATGTGCTGTGGAATTTGTCAAACCCCCATCTATTTGGACGACACAGGAGGTTTGCAGACAGCTGTTTTATAAGAACTGAAGAACCACAAGTGAGTCTTTGCATTTCCACTTCTCATGAGTAGAAAGATCATGTGAAGTGTTTTTATTGTATTGTGTTGGGCTGGATTAGCTTGCTGGATTCGATTGGTTCCACTGATGTATGGATGAGTGACCCAGTGTAAGTAGTGTATCTAGCAGTGTAAGTCACCTTGGTGAATAAGGTGTGTGGGCTGATAACACTACATAGAGTTCATTGGAATTCGCTTTGAAGAAAAGCATCTACTAAATAAATGTAAATGTAAATTGCATTTTATTGGATTGGACATTGTTGCAAAGTTTCGTTATGTCACAGCAATGGTTGATTACTGATATCTCAGAAAGTATAAAATATCTTCCTGAAGAAAAGGTTGTTACCTGCTGCTAAAATGTATAGACATTGTAAAATCTGTTCGGCAAAATTGTTAAATGTAAAAAATCGGTATTGTTAAAAACACTGGGAGAGTTTATTTTGTCCTGGTGGTTTCACACAAACACCCTTGAGAGTTGATTTAACACTGCCAATTCGGCTGTGAGCACATCAAGGGAAATGCAATGTCAGGGACCTCTTACGGGTATCAACTTATACGTCTTCCACTTTATCCACTTAAACAGGAGAGTATTGACTGGAGCGCTTAAGCCCTTTCCTCAAGGGTGTAACACCAGGGGTCCTCCTTCGAAGTGAGCCTGCCACTTCTGGGTCACGAGTTCCTTAACCGCTCCATACTATGTCCTTACGAAAGTTATGCATTTAAATTGGCATCAAGTAGCTTTGTCCACATTCGTGCTTAATCCAAATAATCTCTCCAAGCTCATGTTAAGGGTGAAGTGTAGGACCTGCTCTGAGCCTGTTATTTCTTGTCCCACATTTCTCCAAGCTGTGCTTCGAGCTGCTGGACTGCACTTTCTCACACACTTCCATACATTCGTGTGTTGCTGTGTATTCTACTCAATCAGACAAGGTTACGTACCACGCTTAAACCTGCAGCCTATTGGGCAACAGCGTTATGTATCATTTAATTCCAGTTAAGTTAGCACTCTGTTCTTATGTTGTTTCCTCTCATTGTTTTGCTGTTGTTATTATCTAAAAATGATAATGGACATTTTTCTCCATTTATGCACCTTAATTATTCAAACGAGTTTTATTTCCACTGGTATCCAAAGAATCGCTGCCAAAATAAACAACATAACAGGAATCACAAAATGAAGATTTTGACAGTAAAAATTGCTACTGTCTGAGTGAGAGGTCATACACATTTTCAATAATCATATCTGTGACTTTTTTTGGAAAAAAATATCCAGAAAACTTAGTGTCCAGTTGGAAACTCCTGGTTTCTAGCCCATGTTTCATATTCAGAGGTCCTTTTGATGATTACTAGACTTGAGTCCCACTCAGTGGGGTCGGTTCTGACCCAATTTGATTTTTCACTGATCATCTCCAGCTACAGCACTTCAAAGCCTTCCACCCACTCCCACCCCCACACCACTGAGGACAAACATTTTTATATTCCACATCCATATTATTTTTTTCAATGCGAGACCCTCATCGTTAGTGTCTGTGGCAAGGGAGGACAGACATTTATCAACGTTTTGCTTTCGTCCTTTCGAGTCTGCCAACCTTGCATGGCTTAATGAGGTCTTCGAAGAGGAGATTGGACTGCATGGGGCTTGTCGCTTTGACCACCACTCCAATCACCACAGGTCCAACCACCACGCCACGTTTCCTCAGGTAGATATGTAGGTCAAAGAACATTCATCTATCACAGCGGGGAAGCATATACCTCTCTGAATCCAGGAGAGGAAACAAGCTGAAAATCTCTCAACTGACATTGCTTGTCGTCCAAGGTTGTGTGAATGCATAAAGTCATATAAGCTCTGCTCACACCTGTGCACCTTGGGAAAGCACATTAACCATGAGTGCCCAAGACTGACTCCTCTGGAGGTTATAGCGTTTTATTTGCTGTTGGTAAGACTACAGATTGTTTGAAAGTACATTTGGATGAGGGTAAACTTTATGATGCATGCGACAAATCTCACAGGCTTGTTTTGTTTATTACTGGATTATTAAGTGTCACTCTGTCTCAGTGTGACACAGTGCTTGGAACCCTGTGAACACAAAAATCCCCGAATAACAAAGACGCTGTTTATCATGGGTCTTATTAGTTCTGAAGGATCTGTCCTTGAAAGAGCTGGGCTCACGCAGGGATGTCATCGTAAACCCCAGAGCCAGCCGCCGTTGTGCACAAACAACTATGAGCCACCTTTTTTTTTTTTTTCTCTAATCTCTCCACAGTTTTGTCATCCATGGAAAAGTGTGATGTAAACTCTGAGAAGCAGAACAGCTTCTTACACTTTGTCTTGTTAATGTGGCTCCCTGGTAATCAGTCAACATTGGCATTGCTGTGATAAAAAAAAAAATGCACTGACTGTGTTTTTCCCCTCCATTATTCATATCTTCACTAATAAAGACATTGTGGATCCTCGCTCTGCCACACCTGAAAATGACCCCTAACAGATTCACAAGTGGAAGGATAAAATTCTTTCCAAAGCTCTACTTCCACCATGTTTTTTTTTTTTTTTGCATCCTTCTGTGTCTTACAGGTATTTCGTTTATGATTTGTTTTTGTGTCACTTATATTATCCATTTTCATGCCTGAATTTCTCCCAGCCATCTGTTTGAAAGATAAAGGGAATATACGGTAGTGTATACGTCAGTGTGCTGCACAGTTTGGTTTTGGACCACCTAATTTGGATTAGAGGGGATTTGGGAGCTTGCTCTGTAGCAGGTCTCTATTTGATTTGTCTGATAGGTCTGCTGATAGGTTTGATTCTCAGAGAAACCTCTTTCCCCAGTGTGATATAAATAAATAAATAAATTTACATTTACTTATTTAATTATTTATTTAGCAGACGCTTTCCTCCAAAGCAACTTCCAATGAACTCTATGTAGTGTTATCAGCCACACATACCTTATTCACCAAGGTGACTTACATTGGTAGATACACTACTTACAATGGGTCACTCATCCGTACAGCAAAATACTAACGAAAATAAATACTGACGAAAACACATTGTAACCTATATGAAGACAGGTGGCCAAATTTTAAAATGAGGTTAAGCAACCTGAGAAAGGAAAAATCTTGGAATATGTTTTTGTGTGAGCATTCATTTCTTATTGACTTCATCTTATCTCAATTCATTACATTCTGACAATTGTTGATGCACACACATGCACACCTTGCTGTTCCTGTTCCAGTTGTGTCTCTTATGGGCACCTACTTTTTACTCCATTTTTTCC
This sequence comes from Scleropages formosus, assembly GCF_900964775.1. Classification (NCBI taxonomy): domain Eukaryota; kingdom Metazoa; phylum Chordata; class Actinopteri; order Osteoglossiformes; family Osteoglossidae; genus Scleropages; species Scleropages formosus. Next base: position 2,917,919 of record NC_041819.1, on the reverse strand, counting down.
ATTCTATTAAGAAAAGCTCTTTTTTTTTTTTTTTTCAAGCATAGTTCTAAAACCTCACATTTGCATTGCAGAAATGTGGGACAGTCTGCAGGTCTGGAGTAGGTTTTCTCTATGTACAGGTTTTGATTGAGTTTGCAAGACAAATATATTTCAGCTTCCTTAATACAAGCAGTTTTGCGCACTCAGTCTAAATCAGCGAAATTATAATTATCATACCATTTTTATTATTTAATACTGAAATAAGATACAGTAAAAAGTCAAAGACTGCAACAGTACAGATAAGACTGAATTCTGTACTTCACAAAATACCAGTCTTATGTAAAAAAAAATCATTTATCTACTTGGTTGAGCAAAGCTTCTTTTGGTTTATGCAAAGGGAGACCTTTCTTTATTGTTATACTTCTATGATTCAAATTAAAATGCTCCTTTCACCTTAAAGGTATATATGCAAAATTTTCTATATATATATATATATACACACACAATAGCGGGGGCGTGGTGGCGCAGTGGGTTGGACCTGGTCCTGCTCTCCAGCGGGTCTGGGATTCGAGTCCTGCTTGGGGTGCCTTGCGGCGGACTGGTGTCCCATCCTGGGTGTGTCCCCTCCCCCTCCGGCCTTACGCCCTGTGTTACCGGGTAGGCTCCGGTTCCCCGTATGGGACAAGCGGTTCCGAAAATGTGTGTGTGTATATAGACAATGTGTGCATTACATTAGCAGAAACTAAGATATAGTTGCAGACGTGTGATTCTTAAGTAGTTAGTTTGTTACTTTTCACCATACGAACCAATGTTCATTACACGAGTTGCTGCGTAAAACTTTATCAGAATATCCATGACTCCTGATCACCTTCCTAGTAATATTTTTTTGGAGCTTCATATAAACATTTACGTTACATTACAGGAGTAGCTGCATAAAAGTTTATCTGGGCATGATCTTAAAGTTATAGTGCATGAACATTTTCACCTTACATGATGGCACAGTGAGTAGTGTTACTATCTCACAGCACCTGGGTGGTGTGAGAGGACATAGGTTCGATCCCTGCTCAATCTGCATGAAGTTTGCATGCTCTCCCTGTCTGTGTGTGTGTGTTTTTGCCACGTGCTCTGGTTTCTTCCCACAGTCCAAACATATGCTGTTCAGGTCCACCCATAGTGTGTGAGTGACAGAGAGAGAGTGTGTGTTCCACTGATGTATGGATGAGTGACTCATTGAAAGTAGTGCATCTAGCAGTGTAAGTCACCTGAATGAGTTGTATTCACCTTATGGTGAATAAGGTGTGTGGGCTCATAACACTACATAGAGTTCATTGGGAGTCACTTTGGAGAAAAGTGTCTGCTAAAAAAATAAATGTAATACATGAACTTAAGAGATGATGGGCAAAATGAGTCCATAAGACGTGAGTTTTAAGACCCTTTTCAAATGTGGACAGAGGTTCAGCAGTTCTGAGTGAGAGGGGGAGGTCGTTCCACCAGAACGGAGCCAGAACTGAGATCCTCTGTGCTTTACCTTTCATGCACGGGACCACCAAGCGGGCAGATGTGGAAGAACGTAGTGGTCTGGTTGGGGTGTAGCAGGTGATCAAGTCTTGAAGATATCTGGGAGCAGTTATATTGATGCCTTTGTAGGTCATAACCAGGGTCTTAAATTTGATCTGAGTAGCTATGGGAAGCAGTGCAGAGAAACGAGTAGAGGAGATACATGGGAACACTTCAGCAAGTTAAACACAGCTCAGGCCATAGCCTTTTGTATCAGCTGTAGAGGTTTGATGGCAGTAGCAGGAAGGCCAGACGAGAGAGTTGTAGTGTCTAGACGGGATGTCACCATGGCCTGGACAAGTAGGTGGGCAGAGTCTGTTGTGAGGTAAGGACGGATCTTGCGGATGTTATACAGAATGTATCTGCAGGTCCGGGTTGTGGCTTCATGTGCTGAGAGAAAGACAGACTTGAGTCAATCATCACTCCCAGACTCTTAGCTGAGGAGGTCGGTGAAATAAGTGAGTTGTCCAGTTTGATCGAGAGATTATGACAGGAAGACAGGCCAGCTGGGAGGTGTAGGATGTCTGTTTTGGAGACATTGAGTTGTGCCTCTTGCCCCATTATGCCCCATGCTTCCATGATAGGTGCTGTACCATTGTGACCCTACCTTAGGACAAGCAGTTATCAATGAGTTATTGACTGACTTAAATAATGAAGCGTATTATTTTAACCCCTGTAGTCAAGAAATTGCATTTTGTTTTTTCACCAAGTTTCTTGAAGACTTTTTCCAACATTCGTTGTCAGCCAGAATTCTTAGTGGGACATTTGACCATCATTTGCTAGTTTAAACTGGGATTACACGGAATGAAAAAAAACTATGATCATAACATGCAGGCCCAGGGGTGATGGCAACTCTTCACAAAAAGGTTATTCCATACCTACAGAAGGGTCAACATGTCAAGTTTCTCATCCAACAGCACTTTCCCGCTGACAGTGAAATTATGAGTAAGGCTCTTTGTCAGGCACTGGCCATCCTGGGAAAGCCAGTAAGGTAAAAATGGAAAAATGAAACCTACACATAAACAGTAACAGAATTCACACATCCTATTCTAGGTGCTTTGACAAGTCCACAGCACGTATGAGCCAATGACCCATGTAAGCCCCTTTGGTGTGGAACATTAATAAAACTGTACATTAATCTCTAATGTAACTTGTGCCATGTTTTATGTGTGTTAAACTGGCATTGAAGAAATTGTGGTTTTTGATGTTTCTTCTTCATTATGCATGTTAAATCATTTTTTTTCTTTTCTATTTATACACTTTTCCATGGAGAAATGCAAGGAACTCATACTGGTATCACCTGAAAATAGCCACTGGTGATCTAACCTGTTTAGTAAACCAAGCAGCAATTAGAAAGACCATGATTTGCCTGTGGTTGAATATCAGAAAGAAAAAAAGTGGATATGACTACATACTCCCTCTGAACTCCTGCGCATGTTATTAAAATTCTTCTATTGGGTCTTTTTTTAGTAGTTCTATTGTGATGATTCTTATTATCCAAAACATGATCAGCCTTCCTTTCAAGCAAAGTGCTGTTTCAGATTTCTTTAAAAGGAAATTGTGAGACCTAAATGAGCATTTTCCTGCCTCCAGCCCCCAAAAATGGCATAACAAGTCCATTTGCGCTGGCACCCTGAAACAGTGTCACGTTGCTGTTCACTGTTGATAAACAGATTTCATCCGGTTGGAGGCGGTCCCGCATGTATGCCACTAAAGAGGGGAGGGCGGTGGGGGGAGGAAGGGCATAAAACCTGTAGCACAGCAGTCCAAAATGGTTTAGCTGTGTTCCCCACTTAAATGAGAATATAAAAGCCTGCGTGTGTGCGTTGTTGGCAGGCTGGTACTGGTGTGGCCCCTACAGGGAAGTTTGGATTCAGGCCGCCACGGACGTCGCTCTCAGTCTCACACTCGATGCACCATTCGGTCCCTGGTGCAAAGCTGTAAACCTGCCCCCAGTCACTGTCGGCCCTATCTCTCCGTCTACAGCTGTCCTAGCACCAGCGGCAGTTCCGGCTACCTGCTCTCGGCACAGTCCGTGGAGCCCATCTGATAAGCTTTTACGGCTCTCAGTGCAGCAGCTCTGCTGACCATTGCCGGGAATTGCTGAACTCCCTGCCCTCCAAAGGTCATCGTCTGCAGTCTCCTCCAGCTCCTCCTCCCCATTTCTATCCTGCTCCAAATAAAACTTGTGTCTCGCAGGCTGTAGAACCTTCTCTGACAGGAAGTGGGCTTCAGTGTGAAGTCCTCTGAAAATACTTGTTTCTTTTTTCCATCTGACCGTGAGGTTTCATGACAGCTGGACTGGATGGAGACACACATTGCAGCGCTACGCTGACTTTTGCGTCAGCTGGAAATGAATGACAGCTCGTCCCGTTTCCACTCGTTCCCCCTCAAGTCTCATATGTGTAATTACGGGCTTCGTCTTTTTCTTGTTAATGAGCATGTTGTAAGACTCCAGCTGAGGATGTCTTATTTATAAGGACATTCAAACCAATAATTATTTTAATAGCCAATAATCATGCACAGTTAACAAATGCGCAAATATGTCCTTTTTATTACAATTTATATTTGTCAGTACTCTATTTATGGTACACTTTCTGAGATGATAAAATTTGAGATGATATTTTATACGGCTTAAAGTTCAGATCCGGTGCTGTTTTAATTTGGTTATGCATAAATGCTTGTTTCAAAGAAAGCAATGACTATCTGGCTGCTTTTGAACATTCACCCCAATTTATCAGGAAGAGCGAGGGCTCTGTAGTCTGGCATTGCAGAGGACTTTGGACAGCTCTGGTTGGTTTACTCTGCTCGACTATCTGGGTCTGTTAGGGAAGAACTGCCTTTGAAGGCAATTTGAAACTGCACTGTAAGTAAAAAGGAAAGCAGCCAAGGACACCTCGAATGCAGAGCGGGGGAAGGAAAGAGGCAGGAAAATGTGCTAAGACTGGAGGTGGCTTCACTGAACCATTTAGTGATGACTGTTTGATGACCGCTTCCCCTAGGGGGGCTATCAGCCAGCACAAATAGATATTAATTTCAATGCTTGCTTTTGAAAAAGTTGCACAAAAAGCAACTCATGGATGAGGAAAAAGGAGAATTCTGGGGTGACAAATTGCTTTTAACCACAGCATTTACCCATAAGAAGATAGGAGGTAACTATGATTATCCAGGGTTTTGAACAAAAAGGACTGCATTTACAAGTGGACGATGTCTGCTTTAAACAAGCACCTTGTGGAGAAAATGGACTGTACATGTCAAGCTATTGTACTCAGTAATGCATTTAGTGAGCTCTTGTTGTGTCTTTTTATGAGGTTCTAATTTTTTTTAACCTGTCGCTGAATAAAACTATTAAATATTCACCACAACTGTGGATTGAAACAAGAAAGGAAACCAGACAAAGACTAGTACATAGACTTTCGCCTAAAACCAACTTGATGAATTAAAAGCCTTCACTTTGCTGGGATAAGTGCGTTTGTGAGGGGTGAAGGGGGTGTGAGGAGGTATTTAAATGAAATACAGAGCTTCAAAGTTTGGGGCATCAAATACTAATTAAACAATTTTTTTTTTCTTTTTTTTTCCTTCTTGACATCCCAGGGCCTTCTGGGTTTATAGTTGTATTGTAAGCAATCAGTCTTATTAGGTAAAACAAAAAAAAAAAGAAGTCCCAGGAAAAATATTTTGGTTGAAAGAGATGTTTTTTTAATGGTGGGAAAAGTGATATTTTCTCAGTGAAAAGCCTTTCTGTTGCTCTTTGCTGGATTGTTGTTAAATGTAACCTTGCTGTTTTGCATTAGCCTGAAAGCACTTGATATAAAGCTTTTGCAGAACTGCTTGCATATGTAAGCTCAGAGCTCACCGAGTTCTTTGGCATTGATTACAAATTTGAAAAATCCAGATTTGCCTCTCATTGTCCTCATTTTCATTTGTTAACGTTCCCTGGTCTCATTTACAGTCGTGCCGTAAAGTAATACCAACAAACCATGCCAGGATCCACTGTTTTTCTTGCAGTGCTTAGCTTCAACTGGCAAAAAGGCTTTATTCTTGCATACTTGATATGAGCAGAAAAGTAAATATTGAGTATTTTTCCATGTTGAGGTTACAGCTTGATTGATTGCAAGTACCCCAATCATATTTGTGGTTCCGCACTGCAACACGGCTGACCAAGTATGTCTTTGAGCTCTGTGACTGCAGGTACATATCATTTCATTTCATTTCTAAGGTCAGGGTAGCTCCAAGTCTGAGGAATTTTTATACACTTATGATACAAATCACAAACCTCACAGTTCTGTCTTGATTGGACATATTGAGTTTTGTTGCGACATTTTTCAAATTCTTAGTTCCTAATAATTTATAAACAGTACAGACCCTGTGGGGACATGGTGACATAGTGGGTGAAGGTAGTGCCTCACAGCTCTTAAGCTTCTTGGTGGATATGCAGTTTAAGTGCAGCTCAGGGTATGTGTGGAGTTGGCAGAAATGTATGGAACAACACTGGCAAAACACTTATGTTCCTTCTTTGTCTTAAAAATCATGCAAATGGTTACTATGAGTCGGACTTCACTTGATGCTATTTCTGTCCATAGGCCCCATATAGCTCACTTGACAATATTACATAAAAAAAAAAAAAAAATTATTGTTAATATGACTAAATTAACTGCTGTTTTTTTTTTTTTTTTTTTTTTTCAGGACTAAAGTAACTGCTGGTTATTATGTTTTTTTTTGTTTGTTTTTTTTTCCTTTTTTAAATATTATATCTTCAGATTCTGAGAAATCAAGTAGTGCAGTGGCTCGTATATTCTTTATTTTTGGCATACACTATGAATGATATACCGTATAGATACCTTAAATGTCTCTTAACCAATAAATGCCATAGACCCTGAAATGATGTCATTCAGCTTTAATGCTTTAATAATAGTGTATGTATTTTTGTAATTATGAATCTGACATCAGTATAGATATGATTGTGGTTCTGAAATATCTCACTAGAGCTACGATTTCCTGAAAGTTCAATAAAGGCACTTTATTTCATTCCACCAACGCTTTAAAAAAATGTATACTCAAACCTGCGCTTCAGCTACAGAGCAATAATCCCATTAGTGAGTCCAAAGGTTAAAATAAAATTCAGTAAATGCCTCATCCCACTGCACAACACAATGTAGAACAGCAAAGCAAAAACTACTGAAATAACAGAAGACATGTCAAAGATTAAATCAACTCTTAAGTTGTTTCATTAAAGGTGTTCCCAGTTTCATGTCTGATAAATTCCCTGAAGTTGTCTGTGTTTAGTCGGGGGTGCGGTGGCGCAGTGGGTTGGACCGCAGTCCTGCTCTCCGGTGGGTCTGGGGTTCAAGTCCCGCTTGGGGTGCCTTGTGGCGGACTGGCGTCCCGTCCTGGGTGTGTCCCCTTCCCTCTCTGGCCTTACGCCCTGTGTTGCCGGGTAGGCTCCGGTTCCCCGTGACCCCGTAAGGGACAAGTGGTTCTGAAAATGTGTGTGTGTGTGTGTGTGTGTGTCTGTGTTTATTGCTGTTCAAAATATGATGAATAATCATGATGAAAAAGAATGGCCAGTGACACAAGTACCATATATACCTGTGACAAGAATCAAAACCCTGAACTGTTTTTGTACCGGTAATCGAGCCATCAAATCCCCCCCAATCCATCTTAAATGCTCCACTGGCTGATGTGATGAAGCAGCCCATAGCATCATGTCTTCTCCTGCATATAAGCCCCTCCATTGCTCTATATCCTGTTTCACCAGCTTTTGTCAATGCAGCTCTTTCCCCAGTGGACTGAGAATTCCCTGTGTAACTTTTAGATTAAGTTAACCAACCTGAATTGATTACGCTGAGCAGTTCTCCACAATAGGATCAGCTAAAAGGCGTGTCAGACAGTGATGCGTTATTTACCAAAACGTGTTAATTAAGGGGATGCTCCAATTCATTTCCTTTTTCTTTCCATGTAAGGATGTTTTAGCCTTCAAACTGATTCTTTGTTGTTAATGTGCATTATTTGCATGAACACCTTTCTCTTTTTTAAGAACACCTGAGTTCTTGTGATGGCAAATAAATTTTGCAAAGGACACACTGACAAATGCGGAAGTGCTTGTCTCCCTTTTGTATCAACTCAGAATCACATGTACTATTGGGTTATAAACTGTTGTCATACATACACTTATATGATCAAATTCAATGACATGAGTTCAACACATTGACTGCAGACAGATTGCGGCAGCAAGTGGTATAATTTTTAGGGATATTGCCATGCCATCTGAAGGTTCATTTTTTCTAGATACCCTGAATCAATACAGTAAAATACCCCACTGTATGAAAGGGGAAATCTTCAGTTAACTGCTTGCATAACACTGCAAGTTGCCTGGTAAAAAATAAATGTTAATAAGAATATCATTGAATATTTAACATTGCAGCATTTGGGACTCAGTGGTATTCAGTCTGTAAAGAGTCACATTTGTAAAATGATTTTAGCAATGTACAATCCACATGAAATTTTACATATTTTTAAATCAGAAAAGTTTAGTAAATAAAAAATAAGAATAAAATAAACTAGGCAGGACTTTCTCCCTCCCCGGAGGCAATAACTTCAGATTTTTATTTGGCACAGTCATGCCTGTTGTTGTTTTGGAGTCATCATTCTACTAGTTTTATATATTTCTTGAAATAATTTCTGATATTTTTCACGGTAGGCTGTTAAGAGAATTTTTTTAATATAATGGTTGCTGGTCCTACAGACTTCGGACATTTTCCAAATTTTGTGCCCTATATTTTGTTAATTAAAAGTTTTAAAGTTATACTTTATGAGGCGACAGTTTAGACTGTGGTGTGTTGCTTAAAATTCCTTTTACCACAGTAAGTGTTTGCACTGAGGCGATATTAAATGAGTTTTTCCACTTCTGTTTTTTTTAACCCCTTTTTTGTCCTAATTTAGTCATTCTCAATTACACAATTCACATTCGTCTCCCCCTTGAAGCACAACACCCACATTGAGTTAGTAGGGATGAACATACTCACGAACTTACTCGAGTGTGTGTGTTTGTGTGTGTGCCTGCTGTGAGATGCCTTTTTCTTTTCACTATTCGGGCTGTGGGTGTCATCGTGTCATCGGGCGCAGTAACACACTCGGAGAAGATGCAATACATTGAATTCCCCACACAGCCCTGTAGGCACCCAGCTGACCGTTGGTGTTGCCGTGAGCAACGAAGAGGAGGGAACCCAGCCGCCTCACCCCCCCGGGGAACACTGGCAAATGTGTGTTCCCTGCACCTTCCTTATGCATGGCAGGGACTCAAACCCGAACCCAGCTGCAGGGCACACAGCAGTTTTACCAGTGTGCCACTGGGGAGACCATTCAGTTTCCATCCCGTTGTGTATTTGTCTCCTATCCTATTTGTTTTTCCTTCCCTCGTCTCTTGAGCGTTGGCACTGCTGCACTGATGTTGGAAAGACAGATTTACTGAGCCCATACGCATTGTTCAGAGATAGCAGGATATTGTCAGAGTGTCCAATCACCCCGTGGTCCCGGGCCTCAGCATCTCACTCTGAATGGGGAGATGGTTATACATTAGCGGAACACTGTACATTAGCGCTTTCGATGTCAGAGGATATCTGTTCAAAGGCGCCATCAGTCATGGGCACCGCGGTAATTTGTCCTGCTGCTGAGTGTGCACACAGTGATTGGTGGTTGGAGAAGTGAAGCTGTTTGTTTCATACTAAGGTAAAACAAACTAACTGCTGGCAAAGGAAGTGGGAATTAGGAATAAAGAATGAATTCTAGAATGATGGACAGCAAAAGATAAGGCTGTGGCAAAGTGCACACCTTCGATTTTGGACCACTTTTCACATGAGGGGTACCTTAATGGTCAAAATATTATTTGTTTCATTTCTGTGTGAAGGCATTCTCTATCATTTGGGAGCATCATCATTTGAGGGAATTATGAATTATTTTATGACTACTTTGGAAATCACAAGGCTTTTGGATTTAAAATCACATTTTCAAAAAAAAAATCTGGCTCTCGATTGCGAAGGTTACAGTGCTGAGGATGATTGAGGGAGGATCAATCAACAGTGTGTTTCCATTTTATCAAAAGCGTTTCATTTTCTCTGAAGGGAGAGTCCAATTTACAAGTAAATGGATTTACACAGAAAAATGTGATATGTGAAAATACTCCTAGATGAATGGATTCAAAGAAAAAATGAAATTGCTTCAGTTTTTTATGGATAGAACATGGCATCTAGGCTTGCGCAGAAGATAATGTTTCACCTTCAGATGAGCACTGACAGTTCTCTTTTAAAGGTTGCATTTTCTTAATGCACTTGGAGTTTTTCTCCACACAAATGATCCACAGTCATGTGAGCTTGAATAGAATGCGTATCTATTATTCCATTATCTTGTTTTCTAGTATGAAAAAGTCAATTACATTGTGTAGTTTTTATTTTTTTTTAATGCTCCAACTCGAAGTAGAAGAGCCACAGAAAGCTATGTACGTGGCTTGATGAGATGCCATACGGCAAGATCGTGTGCATCTTTCTATGTTCTAAAAGAAGCAAAATCTAGTAAATTTCTGTTATGTAATGTATTGGGTTCAATGAAATTCTGTGCATGAACAGTGCTTAAATCATAGTATTTTGCATATTCGTGGACCACAATTTGCACTTCGTAGTTGAATTTCCCATGTTGTGGAAAAAGACATTGCATGCTCCTTAACTGAGTCCTTACATTTGAGATATTAAATTGTTATTTGTATGACAGCAAGACCTCTCCTGGCACTTGAATTTACAACATTTACAACATTGCCTCTAACCACATGTACGTTGTATTGAACAACTTTCGACCAATACGAGTCATGGCTTTAACATTACCAGATATTTTCCTGGACACTCCCAGAAAATAGTACACACACACACACATTTTCAGAACCGCTTGTCCCATACGGGGTCACGGGGAACCGGAGCCAACCCGGTAACACAGGGCGTAAGGCCAGAGGGGGAGGGGACACACCCAGGACGGGACGCCAGTCCGTCGCAAGGCACCCCAAGCGGGATTCGAACCCCAGACCCACCGGAGAGGAGGACTGTGGTCCAACCCACTGCGCCACTGCACCCCCTGGTCCAGAAAATAGTAATGCATGGGAAATCTGACAAATAAAGCAAAGCATGAGTGGCAGATAGATCGACTCAATTAAATTCTGGTGTTTTCTGCAGTCCTACTTTTTGGTGAGTCTACAAATGCTATAAACGTGTGAGGTCGAGTCTGGGCTGAGTTGATATGTCTGGCTTGCGGGTGACCAGGCATTAGAGAGTCTAGCTCAGAGCTAAAATATCTTTACCATTTTGCACAGAAATTAGGCAAGTTCTGGTATAAACACCAAAACAAAAACACCTCTGCAGGTGCTCTGCAGGAATAGCCAAAGAGTCCCTTATGTTCCTTCCCATGGGCCACAGTGGGACTTGAATGTCCCTTGTTAACTGTCCAATTCTGAGTGTCGCTGGACTAACAAGGCCTCATGGGAAGGTGATAGGAAGGTGTGTCTTGGCTGGGTGTTCATCTCAGCAGTGCATCTAATCCTGAAGCCACTGTTACTTCTTACCTACAAATGCAGTCACATACTTCTTATTGTTAATAATTATGTAAATAACTTTTGATTAAAATCTGACTCATACTCAAACAACATCTCATGGTAGCTTGTCTGCACAGAGTGTAGTGTTTTCTTAAGTAGGGAATAAACGTCTGAATCAACAGTTTGGTGTAATTTAAAGTGAAGTCTCATTGGGAAAATTGATTTTAAAACAATTAACTAAAGAGGTAAAGGGCTTATTTAATTATTCAAAGCCTGGGTAACTTTTTATGGTGATATGGTATTTTTCAGCTTCATGACTTCATGGCTAATTAGTTAATCCTTAACACCTGTGGGGTTGCACTCAAAGTTCGACTGTATGAGGAGAGAGGGGTAGCTGTGGAATCAGACGTTGGGTCTAATGCCATACGGTTTGTAGTTTCATTATGTTACATCTGCAGGCTTTTTACTTACACAGTGCAGATGCATTATGTTGCCATTAGGTTGACAAGGAGTTTTCTTCCAAGGCAGACAGTTTTGGTTACATCACAAAAATCTTTTGCCACCTTGCAATAATCCTGGAAGGATTCAGACCCAATTACAGGAATTATTAGAGGACAGGGTGCAATATGACATGCTGGAGCAGCAAATAGCACTGGAACCTCAAAGGTGGGGTGTGTAGTAGAATGGGCTTAAATCCAGCTCAGCCTAAATGAAGTTTGCATGTTCCCTCCATGTTTGGGTTTGTTCTCCCTCAGTCTGAATATCTGCATTTTAAACAAATTGGTAACTCTAAAGTGCCTGTGGTGTGTGTGTGTGTGTGTGTGTGTGTGGACCTGAGAGTTCCATTGCTGTGGTGTATTAATAGATGAATTATTGTAGGTAGTTTAGTATTGTTTATGCAGCACTACAAGTCAAATTGCACAAAGGTCTTAGCTGAATACCAGTTAATAATAGTAATAAAAAGATAATGAAGCATTTTTAATACTCACCCATAACACATTTGTAGGTATATCTTTACAAAACTTGTTTAAAAACAGTCATGTTGAAGTGAAGGAAGAAATAAAAGTTCAAGTGATGCCTACATATTAATAAAAACCATTAATGCAAAGTTATATTGTGCATTCTTCAGAGCATCCCTAATAAACAAAAAATCAAAGATAACAATAAACACTCAACCATTTTAGAGGAGCCTCAAGGTTATATTCTGTGACACTAAAAACCTGAGTCAACATTCAGTAACTTTACAAAAACACAAACTGTCGAGACAACAGCCATGATGACTGTAATTGTGGTTTTTCTGAACTGACAGCCAACATCCAACGAACTGGATAGAGATGAAAAATGTCTCTTAATCTTTTGGGGGGTGGGATAGAAAAGTCTCACTATCAGGCATACAGGGTGTCTGCAGCAATGAATTCAACACTGTAATACTCTGTACTTTTTTACATAAGCACAGTCCAACAAGGTTTCTATTCATCCTATGTCTAGAAGTGATCATGATGTGGAATGTAATTTTACAGCATGGGATGTTCACTCAAATCAGGTTAAAAAGTGTAAATTAAGCGAGAGGTTATGTGAAGATGAAGGAGCAGAGACGTTTCGCCGAGACGCTCTCTGCTTCTCATCCTCTCTGATGCCTCACCCCTGCCAGTGTGCCTGAGGCCTACTGGCTTCTCTCCCCCTGCCAGACCAGGAAAAGGGGTGCCATATTTGGTGGGTGCATCATGGTGATCTTAGTGAGCCCAGGCTGAACATGCCTTTCTCTCTGTCCTTCTTTGGCAGATGCCATGCTGCTCGTGGCCGAGAGGCTGGAGGGTCCCTTCAACATTGAGGCTGTCATGGAGCCCATTGATGTGAAGATCTCAGAGGCCATCATGAACATGCAGGACAACAGTGTTCAGGTTTCATCCAAGGTTTGTCCTGCTGCTTCTCATTTCTTCCTTCCAAAGTGAAAACTCACAAAAAACTAAATTTTTCAGTGCAGCTGCTCAGCATGAGATCAAATGTCTGCCTTCTCATAATCCTTGTGTTTAATTCAGAAGGATTTCCAGCTATGATGTTGCTGTCTGACAGTCTTGAAGCACTTCTGCCCGATAAGCAGAAAAGTCTCATGCATACCTGTGTAAACAAACACATTGCTCACTTTCCATTCCTGAGAAAGATTTGCTTAAATCACCTTCTGCACTGTTAAAAGAGACCTATTACTGTTTTCGTACACATATATGTATTCCCACTTGTACTGTAGGCTTGACCGAAGTCAAGGTTGAACGAAATGTCTGATCTCTCTGCGCGGGGTGCAAGCCGCTGTTATGTGTGTTTCATAGCTGCAAGGGAGTGAAGAGTGTATCCTAAAGACTGAGAGCTGTTGCACAAAACAACAGCCATGGTCATCATGTATTTTTTTCTGTGAAATACGAAATGGTAGTTAGTAGCTTAACCTACACTTTTGTTCTTTCTTGAAAATTATTATCAGGAATACACTCAGAGGCTCAAATACGTAAATCCATCATCAGGCTTCCCTATAAAAATAACTTGACGTATACATTAACTACTGAAGCTAGGCTAAAGAAAGCATGCCCCGTATGAATACAAACAAGAATGTAAAACTGAGTAAATGGCTCGGTTCAGGATCACAAAGCTGTGAAAATCACCTTGTGCGCATGTCGTATAAAATTGCTGCTTTGCGCTGCAATCACGGTGAGGAATATATGGGCACCTGTGAAGAGATGCCCCCCCATGAAAGCCATACATAACATTAAAGCACTCCATCATCATCGGGTCAGGAATCCGACGCTGAGGTTGAAGTCAGAGGCCCTTGCGTCGGTGGGCAGCATCGGCTGGGATGGAGAGGCATCTAGATTTGCGGCGGTTAAAGGTTAAGCTCACACATTACACCCAGAGAGGCTTTTAAAGAGCCGTGGTCCTCCATAATTTCACCTTCCGCTTCCTCAGTATTCAGCAAGAGAAACCTCAATTTCTCGAGTTCACTACCCTTGAAATTGCAATGTTGCCAAGCGCTCTGCAGACACGTGTTGTTTGTGGCTTATTTAATCTTTTGCCATCAGTTCAGGAGCCAGATTAAGTGTTAAAAATTGATTCGTACGACAATGGCAGCGGCACATTTAAAATGGCAATGCGTCGGTTCAAAGGACATATCAGAGCGTCTCCAGTAGATGTACGGATTACTTAGATTCATGAACTCCTTGTACCTTGTAGCCTTAGAAGCTCAGAGAGGATTTACCAGGGATGGGAAAACAGGATTTTAATGCCACACCGATCATCTGTTTGCTTAGATTTCCCAATAAATATATAAACTGAAAGCTGTGAAAATTCTTTTTTCCTCATTTCACTTCAAAAATCATAGACACCACATCTCCCAGCTATATGGCTTAAATAAGAGTTTCCAATAAACAGTCATGTCTTCTGCTCTGTCCCATCCCCCATTGTAATCCACATCCATAAAGCAGAGACCATTGTAATCTCATTTTAAATCTTTTGAACTGAAACATATTTCTCAGTCCGCATTGCAAAGTGGAATGCTTTTGTTAAAACAGTTTTGCACTGTATGTTCAGGCAATTTCAATTCATAAATTATGCGCTATACCAAAGATAAACCTTTACATTTAGAAGCTTGAAATGAAACTCATTTGAGCACTTGTCATTTTCAGTTACTGAATTATATTTATACATTTTGTGTTATTTGTCCTTGATTTGCCCATTTTGGCCAAGAATTGCTTGTAAAAATGATTGCAGGCTGTACCACAACAGGAATACCGGGAATAAATGCATGTAGAATGCATGATAATGCCTGAAAATTCAATGACTGTCACTGAATCATAAATAGTAGTAAGAAAGCTGCTATGTTGTCTGTCCTTGTAAACAAGCATGTGGGGCATGGTGTAAGGTAAAAATGTCACACATTTTAATTTAAGACATGGCACTGTTTCACATCTTGCCTTTAAAATCTGTAACACCACGTAAGGAAGCTTTAAATGTTTTAAGTTTTTCAAATCGAGCCAGTGTGTTGTCTTTGTAGACTCCTGACCAGTTTTGATGATATGTTGGTGAAGTTTTTGGCAGCATTTGCTGTTGCTTAGCAACCGCTCTCACTCTGTGTTCAGGTCTTCCAAGGATGCGGGCAGCCCAAGCCTTCGTCCACGGGCCGGTCCACACGGGGCATCTCAGACGTATTCAACGCTCGCTTCAGGCCCTACAGTCCTGAGGAGCGACCTACCACAGCAGCCGGAACCAGCCTGGAAAGACTGGTAAGGTGCTGAGGGCAGTGAGGGCAGCTGGAGATTGGCTGAAAATGCTCTCTGGTTGCCTGGATCCCCAGGAGGCTTTTCATTAGAACTTTCCTCCAGGAGCTGAAAATGAATCATTAACATTCAAATATGATCAGGCTCTCCTGATAATATTTCTGCATCATTATCGTTATTATTTACTTTCATTCCTCCCTTGCCTTGTGTAACACGCAAGTAGTTGCTATGAGTCGACTTGGTGGCACTTACATCCATCAATGGTAGTTATTTATTGTGCTGCTTCTTAAGGAAGGATTAGGAAAAACTAAGACAAAATATTTCCCTTCTTAAGACTGAGCAATTTGTTCTATTCATTGTTCATGAGTGTTTTTTGATGGGTGAAAGATTTGTTTACAGTTTAAAAATGTTTAGGAGGTGCATCAATGCTTTTTTCTTTGCTTTAGAAATGGTCATAAGGAATTAACTCATCCACATACATTCAGTTCATATCAGGGTTATATTAGACAGTTGAACTGAAGTAGACTCTTCCTTTCTGTGACCAATATTTTGTAGAAAATCAAGCATGCAGATGTATCCCTTTCTTCCAAATTACTTTTTGCAAAGGAAGCTTTTTTCTTCCAGAGAGCAGTATTTTATATTTATATGTGAGTGCGTTTTAAAACTGGAATACTTGTATAGATTTAAATTTTTCATTTAAATTTTCACCACATTTTGTACCTGGATATATTTCAGGAGAAATTCAGGCCAAGAATATAGGTTGAGGGTGTATGGCTCATGGTACTCAAACCAAAAACCTTCTGGTTACAAGTCTGCGCCCTTAAGCACTATGTTGCCTACTGGCCTGCCCTTAATGTCGTTGTCCTTTTCATGACTTTGTATCAATTATGCTTAGCTGAACTGACAAGTAGGACAGTGTGTTATAGCTGTCTGAGGTGGGTCTATCCAAGCAAATCACAAAGACAAACCCAAACTGGCGTCTGCTTCAGCACACTTTTTTTTTGCTTAAACCATAGACACATATGCAGTTGTGTGTATACTGCCAAAACAAAACACTCTCAGGTTAATTTGGTACTCCAAACATAGCATCGTAAGTCACTTTATACAAAGGGCTCAGCTAAATAAATAAAACACGGAAACTCCAATCTGTTAATGTCTATGTTATTTCTGTCTCTGTCCAAAAATAATACATGTGCGATAATGTTTGTTTTACTAAGCCCAGATGACCTTCTTGAGATTGTGAGCCATACTAAATATGAATTATATTGGTCGATAGTGCCTGTTTAGTTTTTTAAAAGTCTTTGTTGACATGGATAAATTCACTGTAGAAGCTTATCAATGAATCCTATAAGCCTGGCTTTTCCTACTCGTCCACAATGGGTGATTCATGCACCACTGTAGTTTAACCTTCTCTAGCAATAACATGTCATTGTTTTTGTTGTTTTTTTTTCCCTCTGCCTGTGGAAAAAGTATTAAAAATGTCTTACTAAAGGTGAAAGAAGAAAGAGAGAAGAAAAGCAGGGCCTTGCGGGTATAATTGAAAACCAGCATCGAGCCGCGTCATTTGTTAATCAAATGGCCTCTGGCCATTTTCTCCTTCTGTGCACGTTTAATTTCTGTGTGTTTCTCATCTTGCTTGCCTGACGAACAGCCGAGTATTAACCTAAAATGTGTGCTTTTTTGGGGGAATGAGAGCTCACACAGATTTGTATTGAGCAGGTCTGTGCGAGCACCAGGTGAGGCATACTTACAGTACTCCATCGAGGAGGGAACGGGGAGTGCAAGATTGGATATTCTACCGGGACAATTTATCAAATGCAATTGGTATCGGTTTCCTGTCTAATGCATATATATTGCATTTCTCTCAAGATGTGTTTTACTTCTCTCTGGCCCTCATGCATCTTCTTTTCCAAACTAAATCTGTCTCTTCTTTGTCTTTTCTCTTTCCTTCTTTATGCTGCTTCCTAGAGGATTGTGTGGACCACAATGCAGCACAGCGTAAGCCTGCCCATTCCCACATTTGAGCCGTTCATTCGCCTCACGTGTAGCAGATCCCAGGCCATATCTCTGTCCTTTCCATGTTCAGTTCTCTTTTGTAAAGTTGTCGAAATGCAGCTCGCCATGTTAGTGTGTCTATGTTTATTCAAGTAAGTAGGCATCCTGGTGAAATGGCAACATTTAAACATTTTAACATGGATGACAGTATCCAGGGACTTGCAAATCGTTGCTTTTTGTTGAGTTTTTAATAGGAAAATGAGTCTGATTCTAAGATGATTCCGACTGAGACTATCTGGAGAAGAATCTTGTGCTGCCTTTATGTGCTTTCCAACATTTGAATCTCTTTAATTACAGTGCTCGCTCTTGGTATTGGGATACAAGGAAACATCTCTGTGGACTTGGTTCAGTCCAGTTAATTGCTGCATCCAAGACATTTGTTTTTCATTAAGAAACACTTCATTTGTTAGAATGTTATTTATGCGTTGGCCACCGCCGGCGCATTAATTTACAAAAATCCATCCAAGTTTGTTTAATTAGTTGCTAAACAAGGTCAGCTATATGTAGCCGCTTGGCCTCTCCTGCTTTCTCGAGCCACTCCCTTTACACACATCAAAGGTTAGCACAGTGACACGAGCTGACAGTGGGAGCCCCATATCCAAAAACTGAGGGACTCAGCCATTCATGTTTGGTGACCCAATGTCATCGGTGCAGGTGACACGACAGCACGCTACTGGCAACATTCTCTTGTAGACAATCCAAAAGTAGGTCTGTTGGGGAATATGCTGGAGATGTAGCAGAGTGACAGAATTTCCGGAAAATGTGCAAAGGCTCAGTTGGATGCAATATGGCTTTAAAAAAAGACATTAGTCGCACATGGACGGATGATGCTTTGAAAGTCATCCAATTAGCTTTAGCTGCACACCTCTAGAAGTGTTCCTCCCAGGTGCAGGCAGGCTGGAGAGGTTTCTTGAGCTTGTCAGCGGCTCTTTCTTTTGTGGTGGGGCACATCTTTGACGATACACCTCTCAAGGTAAACATCCATTTTTAATGGTGTCAAGAAACTTTCCAAAATCAGTTGTTGGACAGCATCTGTTTATAACTTTTCAGTTACAAGTTTGCTATATAAGTTTGTGATAGCATGGAAAAATACATTATGTTGTAATGTACATCTATGTTTTTTCAGTGCTGGTTTTTTCAGTTTCTCTTGAATTACAACCTGTGACTTTTCCAAACTATATTTTTCTGAGTGATTTTTTTTTTTTTTTCTGCAGTCCTGAGGGTCTTGCACTTGCTGGGTAGTCTGAGTAGAATAAAAAGTTTGGAATGCATGACCTCTTAGCTTGCTTGGTCATTTTCACTTGAAATATCTTCTGAGAAGTGTCCATATTGGTTATATTTAAACAGTCATGCAGTACACTATGCCTGTTAATTACCTCATGTATTTTTTTTTCTTTATTTGTATTGGATGGTATTTTTTTTGAGTAATATTAGCATGACTTTTGCTGAATTCTTTGTCTTTACTTGACATATCCCATCTTCCTATTGCTTTTGACATTGTTATTGTTGTTGCTGTTGCTATTTTATTGATAATAATTTACAGTTTTCAATACTAGTAGCATTTTCATGATACTCTTTTATTTTAAAACTGGTCAGCAAAACCTTATGTCACAATCTTCTTACAATGTATATTCTTTTATCATAGATCACTTGAATAATTTATATATGTATATATATATATATATTAGGAGGATAATCACATTTTCCTGTACTTCACTGTACTTTTTTTGCCACGAGGCACCCAAAAACGTGAAAAACATCCCAAAGTGCTTTCTGGATCTGTGCTCTAAATTGCCACACGTCTTCTGTTGTTTAATGCATTGAAAAAAAATGCAAGTACACAGCTTGACAGTGAGTAAAATCTGAAATGAAATACTTCTCTCCACGTGGAAAATGACAATCATTTATTTCATTACTTGTAAGTTCTATGCCTGGTAGGAGTGACTGAAATTATTGTACGAGAAATTTGTCATTTTAATGCTTTTCCTCTCCCGGGACATGTAAGATGTCTTCCAGGAAAACCTGTTAGTTCTCTGTCAGTCATTTCAAACAGTTCAAAATCCTGGAATTCCATTTAGGCCAATGACAGACGTGTTACCTAAAGAGTCACGGAGCGGGCCGAAGGCCGGAGGCGTTGCTTTGGTGGTCTTCTTTACCTGCAGCCCATGAACCTGCAGAGTGAAGGCAGAAGTGCTGACCTGTGTGACTTCACTGTACTGCAGCACCATTAACCATTGAAAGGGGTGAGGGGCACAGCTCAAATGAATCCAAGAAGCAAAATGTGTTGCAAGGGTGCACCGTCCTTCAAAGTTTAGTGGTGAAACTTTAATGCATTGCATTCTGTTCATTTTTGATAAACCCTTAACGCTACCACTCCTTTAAGTATATTGAACCCAGGATTATATTCTCCGTGAATGCAGCAGGCAGTGGGATTGAAGCTTGCTTTTCTCAATGCATGTCCAGTGCAACAGCCTACTAAAAGGCTTATAGAGCAGAAATGTAATGGTTATGGCTTTAAACCTATGATCAGAAGTCTGGAGGTTCAAATCCTAAATGGAAACCACTGTTTTACACGTTGTCAATGTATCTGAACAGATCTAGTAAATTCTTCATATTACCGTAAAAACATGTATTATGGTGGCACCACGTGACATTTTCCTAGTAAATATCTTACACTTACGGAAATGAAACACTAATGCTTTCAAAATATATACATTTTATTTTATGATTTTCTTCCCCCTTCTACTAGTCATGTCTTCCATAAATGGGAAAGCAAGCTAAAGGTATTTTGAAAACTTTTCACTTTAGCGCAGGTGGTACTGCAGGTATAGAGAGAAGAAAAACATTGGATGTTCATATATAAGAATGCATAGTCCCAGTGCTTTAGTACATTTATATGGGCAGTGTGAACCATCTTCTTCTGCAGATTCCTCTATAAACAGAGGTGCTCTATCATTCATGAAACAATCGTTGTTTGGTTCCTACTTTCAAACGTCTGCTCCCATGCCTGCAATCGCAGTGGGAAGTTCTGCGTCGTATGGGGCGCCTCTCCCCTCACTTTCATTTTGTGCTGTTTGTTCATCCTCCGCTGAATTATTCATGGGCCCTGTGTCGAACGTTGACGCGGCAGGGTGTTCCTGTGGTGACGCTTTGGCTTTGCGACTGAGCTAGCCCCGTGCAAAGGTACATTTGATCACAAATTGTCAGCGCTCACCGCAGCCATTGCCATTTTGCAAGAGGGCTCGAAGGGGCACCTTGCCTCCTGTCACCAGGCATGTCTACTTAATTGCCTGACATAATGCCACCGTGCGTGGTTAGAGTGCTGCTTTGAAGCACACAGGAAGAAAGATCATCTTTCTGAGAGTTTAACACAGGTCACAGATAAGTGCTTCAAAGGCTGTTCCATACATGAGTATGCAACACATTCACATAATTTGGAACAGAACTCTTCAGAGCTATAGGTGAAAGTTGGTGAAATGCGCGCTTGGGTATAACACAAACTGTCACTTTTGGCCTCTGATAGGCACAGTTTGGATGCCGAGTTTTCTAAGTAGTACTCTGGTGAAGTTTCCAAGAGATCTTGCATAATTCCATTTTTGGATATAGGTGTCACAGGTGCTCCTCCAATCGGTCTCCCCAGTGCCCTGTGGGAAGGATGGAGAATGGATAACCGTGTTTATGCTTGGCAAACCATAAAGTGACACACAGTGCCCCATGGAGGGTTAAGGAGTCTCCAGTCCTAGAAAACAGGCAGAAAACAGGTGGTCCAGCAGACTTGGACTGTCATGTCATTCTGTGTGTGATTGCTCAGGATGGTAGCCCAACACAATTCTACAGCCTCACATTTTAACAGATGTTGGGGACTGGGACTACTATCTGCATTTTAAAGGTCTCAGCAGGTCCTTAAGGTCTGTATGGGTTGCCTCAGTCTTGTTTATATGGTCTCCATGAGCTGGGCAGTATCAACAAAACTGTCCATATATAGTAGATCTTCCATTCTCTATATCTGCTTATTCAGTCAGTGTCCCGGTGAGCCATTATAACTGCGGAAGTATAGGTGCCAAGATACAGAACATCCCTGACCATTGTGAAGAACAACCAGTTCAACTGTACCATATACGGTAACTTGTTTTTTCTGCCATTCTTTCGTACTTGTACCATTACGGCCAAATTTTAAAGAATATTTCAAACAAGGAAATGCTTTAATCACCAAATATTCTTTTTGCTTCATTAAAGTCAAGAAATTTACTTTTACCGACACAATCTCATGTTTTGAATTTGGAAAAAAAATTTAGAAAAATGTAAAAAGCAGCACAAGGGGGTGTGGTGGCACAGTGGGTTGGCCCACAGTCCTGCTCTCTGGTGGGTTTGGGGTTCGAGTCCCGCTTGGGGTGTCTTGCGACGGACTGGCGTCCCGTCCTGGGTGTGTCCCCTCCCCCTCCGGCCTTACACCCTGTGTTACCAGGTAGGCTCCGGTTCCCCCGTGACCCCGTATGGGACAAGCAGTTCTGAAAATGTGTGTGTGTGTAAAAAGCAGCAGACGAAAATACATTATTCATCTATGTTGTTTAAACAATGCAATATGTTGTTACCCATGTGTACCATATGTTCATTTACTGAAGCCTGCACTGGACTGCTGAGTACACTGCTGTTGTGATGTACCCCTCCAGCCTTGCTCCCAGTGATCCAGGGATCGGACAAATGGTTAGCAAAAGTGACTGAGTGTAATTTTCTGAAAGGCATTAGGCACTGAAGTCCGTTTTTGAAGACTACCATAGCCCCTCCTGGAATTTGAACCAACAATCTTTACCTTGAAAGTGTACATGCCAGTCAACTACACTACCAGCTTCCTGTCATTTGTCAGATTGAAGAGCAAATTTGAGATTTTGATATGTTCTTTTAATCATCTCAAGACTTTTTATTGTTGTAGCATGGTCATGATAATGATCAGAAAAGTTTCCGTTCCAGTGCATTATGGGAGTTAGGCTGTCAAATTTATGTTTGGGATCAGTGCAAAACAAAAAGCTGGAACTTTAAAGAGTTCTAGTCCTCTGTGAATTCGCTATGTTTGCAAAGACATGACTTACATACAAATACAGTACAGGTGGAAAATCTCAGAAGTGCAGGTCCTTTGTGTTCTCCCCGGCATCTTAACAGAAGAAGTGAGGAGATAGGGTAATGGTGGGATGAACCTATGAAGGTAGCCTCAGATAGACTCAAGACATTAAGATAAGGTTCTTCACCTTAATTAAAGGTGTGATAAATTTAGTGCAGGCTGCAAAGTCAAGGATAGGCACAGGGAAAACAGCACTAACACTTTTTATTGGTGAACAAAAACTGTTTTGACAGCGGCAAGCTATATCAAGCTAAGCAAAGGAACTGGTTTGCAAACTTAATTTCCATTAAATTGTTGGCATCTTTGTTACTGTTTTATGACATCTGTTTGCCTGTGGTGAATGCTGCCAGTGACACATAGGGAAGTTATTAATTGAATGCTCTGGATCCAGTTCATATATATAGTCAATGAAAGAGCAGGAAACAGTTATTGCAGTTCCAGATATTTTTGCTATGTGTTAATAGTACCCCAGAGACAGCTTTCTGAGCTTCCAGCTTTTTGATTTTCAACAGTCAATTCCAGTTTGTCCCTGGTGAGACACATGATGTCTAGTCTAATCCTGTGTCCTATTCTGAAATAATACACTGATTATTGTCATATTCATATGGAATCCATGAATATTGGATTTGTTGCCCTCATAAAGGTGTCCTAATAATTCAGATAACCACTCCAAAGAAGAAAACAGCCCTTGGTGTGCTGTACGTTCCAAGACTTTAATGACGCTTTAATGAGGCTACATAAAAAAAAATTATTTGTTTTTATTTGACCGCTGTCTGTGACAGGCAGACAGTAATATGCATCATGACCTTTATGTAAGGAACTTAATGATTCAAAAGTTCTCACATGTTGAGGCATAATGGTGTTCTCTTACTTGGGTTCTCCAGAACTCTGCTGTTTGAGAGCTCTGCTCAGCTTTAATTACTGAACATTTATGGTCAGAACCATGGTATTCCTGAGTTAAATGCTATGAGGAAGAAGGATGTGGTTGTCAGGGACACACTCACAAGTACATTTCCTGAATGCTAGCTCAAGCAACCACCAGCTGTAACCACCCAGTAAAGAAGAGTCATTTTAAACCCCAAAAGCATTCTCTGTTTCCTTCTATTGGTTCAAGTTGCAGCTTAATGGAACGGAGCACTTGGATGTCCTGTGTTGCATGTGGTTTTTTTCCCCCTGTCCAGCACCCCCCCCCCTCCCAAACCCCCACAACCACCACCTCAAAGCCACAGTGGCTAAGGGGTAGGGAATAAAACACAACTCTAGTAATCTACACTTGCTGTTTGCTTCAGATTGCCGTGTTGTGTATATTCAACACACAGCCTCACGTCCAATTTACCGCATCCACAGTGGTGACATTAATGCAAGATTTGCAAGATTTGTTTTATTGATTTGTTTAAAGGGGTTTAAGGTCTTTGCTCTATGGCATGGCTGCCACTTATGGAAAGCAAATTCAGCACACACCTATAATTATGGACGTAACGGGCTGCTACCACATGCAAATGGAAAATCACAATGTGTTGTGCTTTTCGAAGGCAATCACTTAAGGACCCATAACAGAAGTGGACTGGAGACTGCAAAAATTCATCAGTGCACATGATGGTTCTGCAACAGAGGAATATATACTAATTTAAGTGAACCTTGTGGGAGAATGAATGCGGAATCTACCATTGGTTATGTAAGGTTGACGTAACTAGATCTGGCTCCCGAGGTGATTTTTCTTGTTTATGCCGAGCGATTTTGTAGAGAACAGCTGCTCGCCTCCTATATGTGATCTTTTGGCTCACCATGGCTAATTTCCAGTAGAATGTTTTGACATTAAACATTTTTTTTTAAAGTAATGGTGCATACATTTGGTGCGTTTCTTGCTGATATTTTATTTGAATGTTATGATGCCTGCACCAGTCTAGGGGGTGCTGCAGTTTACATTTACAGTTACAATTATTCATTTAGCAGATGCTTTTCTCCAAACTGACTTTCATCTCAGAATAAATACAAAGAGTGCATTACTGGTGATTTGTGGAGGGTATCCATCTCCAGCTGTAAAAAGCCTCTGTGGGCAACAGAGAAATACAGGCAGAATAATAACAATCAGCAACAGAATAGCGCAACACCACCCAATTTGCACACAAATTTTGCACCCAGGCTGCAGCAGGCCAAGACGAGCAAGTGATCTTCCCTCATTGTGGTCCACGTGTAGTGCATCCAGTCATGTTATTTTCGAGCAGCCCTGATGAATTAATTAAACGCAGTTGAAGTTGCAGCTTCTGTTGCCGCTGCATGCCAATGCCAACCCCCCGCTCACCCCAGGTCCCCCTCCAGTCTGTCATTACCATATCCGCATAACCTCCCCAGCATCCCGCAGTGTGGGGACTGCATGTGTCTGCCACCCACTTATGATTCTGCCCGTGTTCTACTGAAGAGCATCCATTCATTACTCTCTGTCTGCAACATGCTTGGTTTTTCTTCGCAACGGGCAACAACCCTACTCTCCCAACTACCCCCTGCCCCTCCCCAGCACTGCACACCCAATCTCACCCCCTTATATTTCCAGTCCAGCTGCAGGGAACCAAGCATCCTTGACACTTTTCTTTATTTTTCTTCCCCCCACCCTTACACCTTAATCTCATCTGTTACTTCCAATCCTGTTTGTTTTTAATCTCCTCAGGGCTGAACTTTGGGTTACCTCTGCTCCCAGTGCATTCTGGGTTTTTTCAGAGGGGCGTTTAGCAGCAGACTGAGGTGGGAGTGACACCCCCTCCTCCTGTTCACAAACACCCTTACCTGAGTAATGCATGTGTCTCACCTATGTACGAAGCATTTTTCACCATGATCATTTACTGGGAGGGTAGTTATAAAGGGTTTTATCATCTGGATTTATGACATCTGACAGGTTGAGATTACTCCTTTCTGATGGGTAGTGGAAAAGACTCTCTTGTAGTCATTGCAGCCAGCAACACATCCATAACACATGCAATCTGTGCACAGTCAACAGAATGCTATTCATTCCTCAACAAAGACATCAGTGAATCCTTCCTCATACATTGATATTACCAGTATGTAACAGGGCTGTTATTATAATTCAGTTTAGATGTTTATTTTAGCCCAGTTCTGTACAGCAGCATCTTTGCTAAAAGAATTCAGCTGTCTGCTCAGGTATATGTATGAGAACTTTGCCCTAACTTCACAACCTGGTTCTTTCGCTTTTCGTTTAATTCTTTACACCTGAAGTTCTATAAAGAGACATAACTTGATGCGTGCCTCAGTGCCCTTGTGTTCGGCATTCTCTCTGTGCGCAAAGGAGACACCATCATGTTCCGTTAGCAGCAAAGGGTTGGTCTTCCTGCCAGTAGCCAGCAAGAGTTTTTTTTTTCTTTTTTTGTCATCTGTCCTATATTATTTAAACAGGGGCAAAAAGTCGACATGTATAAGATGTCTGAATATAGAGTAGGTGTAATAGTGCTGGAGTTCGCTTCCCATGGATAAACTTGCCCAGCAATTGCTGCACAAGAAAAAGAGAACTGTTGTAACTCATGCTGTTATTTTTCATGCAAACTTTGCAGTTTTTTTATTTCTTTCCCAGCTTTCTGTAATATTTTTTCATGTGTCCTTCTGCTGTATAATGAGCCAAAACATGGCAGTTTTTTGCTTCCTTTCACGATAAATATTGGCTTGCATAAATTGGAGGTCTCATATAACTACATGAAAATATGTTGATGTTGAAAAAACTTTAAAACACACATACATTGACTGAAACCACCTGTCTCGAGCGGGGGCACGGTGAACCGGAGCCTAGCCCAGCAACACAGGGCACAAGGCTGGAGGGGGAGGGGACACACCCAGGATGGGACACCAGTCCATCACAAGACACCCCAAACGGGACTCAAACCCCAGACCTGCCAAACCCGATGCACTACCGCACCCCCTTCATGTGAATCAATAGACGTATATCTTATTAAGTTATTATCATATTAAGTCAATTTGCTTTTTAAGAAGAAAGAAATGAATGAGGTGACACCCGCTGATCAAACAGTACAGGAAGCAGTTTGGGAAACTGTTCCAGTGCAGCTGTTCAGGCCAGTAACGCATGGATGGACTTGACGGCATCAAATTCCCCAGGCCGTCATTCATCTCTGCTGACAGACGGCAACGGATGGTGCATCAGAAGGATCAACAGGACTCACCAGCACATGCCACGCTGGTTAATAGGAATGTTTTCCGAACATTCCTCTTTGCAGTAATAACCCAGTCCTCCCCAGCCTATCTCTCGCCACAGTTTCCAGCTCCAATCAGGTCAAGTCGCAGCCTGGACACCTTTCAGAGAATCCAACACTCATCTAATCAAGCCAAGATCAGAAGGTTTTTCTGCTTCCCAATGAATAAAACCCATTATGTTCAGTTCTCACAAAACATCACAGCACCGCAGAGCATCTATAGAAGTGTTTGCTTATGACCGAGTGTGCGTGCCGAAACATGATTTGGTTTATGCACCGTTGTAATGTTTACTGAAGAGAATCCCACATTCATCTTTTATGAGATGCTTTCTGGGAATATGGAGACGGTTAGCACGGTTTAATAAAAACAGATCGGGCCCTCATACATTTTCTGCTGCAACTTTGCATCATCTTTGCATCAGCACCAACTTCTGCAAAACATTTAATCATACATCTTTTGCATTCTTCAAGGAAAATTAAGTGCTCGTTTCCTTCCTTGCTCTGTTAATGTCACTCTGTTATCGGGATGCTTTAGAACTTCACCCGAGGAAAAGTGGGCTTCTGAACTCTTCATTTAAAAAATATGTTCAAAGCCTCTGCTGTACTACTATTAATTTTTCTAATAGCTGTTTATATATTACTCATGTGCATTTGGAATAATTTTAAAGTCCTCTGTTTTGTCCCTGGGGTGCAGTGATTTTTAGGAGGGGGATAGAGGAATAATTTGACTTATGTTATGCTTTGTGGCCTAAATTGGCTGATCGTGTCTCCGTTATCTCTAATTTCAACTGTTTTTTAATATTATCTAAAAGCCAGGAAAAGTTTGTTCTCCCCCATGGCGAAGTCAAGTTCTTTGGTGACTCAGATGAACCGCTTTGCTCCGATGAGGACGTCACATTTGTTCCCCTGCAGCCAGATGCTGCTGTTTCTCGGGTGACCGGGTGCATCTGTTGGATGGCTAGGCATTATCGCTCGTTCCAGTGGAAGGTGACACTGTGATCTCTCCTCATTCAGTCACTTCTACTCACAGGACAAATCAGCAAGCGGAATAAACTCACAACATTATTTCATCTGTGTTGCTTTCCTAATGGTTGACGCTCACCATTTAATGAATAAGGCCAACTGCGACCCTCTGCCTCCCTCCAACTGCACAGTCACCAGGGACCAAACTGTTAGTGAGAAAGAGTTTATATAACAGTTATGTAAAAAGAGCCAGATAAACATACGGATGTACGTGGATTTAAAGTACTGAGTAATTTGCGAACCGGCTTTACTGTTTTGTATTTTAATGTCACTGCTTTCCTTCAGGCAAAAAGGAAGGCAAATAAACATAGAGCTAAATGCATATGTTTTCCTTTTGGGCATGCCACATGCACACAGACATGCAGTAATTACATAGAACACTTAGAACAGCACCAGCGGTCGCATTTTTTCCTTTCTGGTTTACTTTCCTGTTCAACTCCATTTATTTCAGCCCGTAACACTGCAAATTGCATTAAGACATCAGACAGCTGCTTTAATGAGCGACTTTCATATCGTCTTTGTTTTATTTTTTCCTGTGATGAGAATAGACATTTTTGCCGGATGAAATGAGTTTTCAGAAAGCGGAAGCACATAAACTCGTTCTTTTTGCCGTAGCAATATCCCTTAAACTGACTTTTAGTTTTTTTCATTTTTTATGAAGCAACCTATAAAAAGTGCCTTTCAATTTTCCTGTTTACCTTAGTAAAACTAGGTTTTTAGAAAGGAGTCCCAGACTTTCCTGCTATGGGCTGTGAACTACAGGTGTCCTCAAGGAAAAGCATACAAATAATTAATTATTGCTTCTTGAAAGATTTTTGTGAATTTTATTATGAATTTCAATTCTTTCATCTAATATAAGCCCACATACCCGGGAAAGCTGCTAGCATACTTGTTAGAGCTGTTGCCTTTGGGTTTGATATTTGGAGGTTCAAGTTTCCCTTCCAGCTGTAGCATTTACCCTAAATTTCTCCAGTAAAACTACTCACTGTATAAAATGGTAAATAATGGTAAGTTCCTTTGGTGAAAAGTGTCAGCTAAATGAATAAATGTAAATATAATTCAGATGGAGGTTGTATTTGTGGTCTTCCTGGACAGTGGTCAGGAATAGTGACTTTTTCATAAATTCTTTCCATCATTTTTCTTCATACCAGCGTCCTGGTGTGAAATGCAAAGGAAGGACAAGCCCAGGTTGAACTGTCCAGTCAAGTGCTGGACCTCAGTGGGGAGCCCAGTTGATAGGGACATCAAGTAAAAACTGATATATGGCCCAATCTCAAATCACAGCGGCTCTTTCCTTGAAACAGCGAGGTAACCTGCAGCAAGGCTCTGCTGTCTGAACAGGTGACAGCAGGTGTAAACCACAGTCCCACTGGAGCATAAGGGAAGAGCTTCCGGATGAATATTTAATTGCCAAGGAGTTTTTACACCTCTGCTTCCTTGCGTGTGATGATGGCCTTGGTATCAGATGCCATTAATCCTGGCACCCCGCACAATACTGATCACACTTGTCTTGCTTGGTTAATGAACCGTTACGTTGGTTTTATTTGAAATCATAATGGAAATACTGCTATTCCGGTTCTGTTTGTGGACTCTGTAATAGTGAATTGACCACTGATTTTTGAAAAAATACCACTTACATTTTCTGCAGTAGACTGTGATTCCAGAGAATTCCACTGCTTTGTTTTGCTTTCCAATTTTATGTGCTTCCTGCTCGCAGCTGCGGCCTTTTTGCTGAAGGGAATCCAACACTGAGCCAGTTTATTTATTTTTCCTCATTTTTAGGCATTGCTGTTGTGGAACTTGGAGAAAATAAAGAGCACAAGGCCTTGGCCTCGGTGGCTGGCAGGTTGTGCGTGGCAGAAACAAACGGGGTGCAGATTGGAAGGAATGACTGTGGTTTCCTCTCCTAGATACCAGTGGAGACCACAGTGGTGGTGGCATATAGGCTTATCGCCGAGGGGGGCAAGGTAATATCAAGGTATGCCTTCCAAACACTTAGAGAATATCAATCATTATGGCTGCTGCTAAATTTGTGTTGCAGTGGCCTAGTTTACGCCAGTCTAAACAGCAGCTCCTCAACTGCCTACTCCTACAGAGTGACACATCCTTGCATAACAGCAGCATCTGTAAATCACAGCGAATTTAGGACAACGTTGGATGTCTGCGTAGTTTGTTTCCCAGCGCTTTATGTCTGTTTGCCATTCCTTTGTGTATATTTAGGATGTGAAATTTATTTCGCAGACATCAACCCGGCGACTTTATTTAGTATGCAGTGTGGAGTTGTTGCCGAGCTCCGTCTGCACCCTGTCGCGAGCGTTACCTGGAGGAAATGAAGTGCATGAGCACTTCAAACGTATTTCAGCAGAGATCGGGGGGAAAACCTTGGACAAGGCCCAATTTTGCAATTGGGGGTTTTGATGGCAGTCGTAAAAACGTCAGCAGGTCTTTGTCAGACGTTTCTTACTTGTCCCCCCAGTGATGCCTGACCCTGCCCAACCCATTATGAGCCTCAGGAGATGCAACCAAAGGTGACAGTTTGCAAAGAAGAGAACAATTCCCCCTGTCACCTGGTTTCTATATCGACTACTCCCAGCTCGTCTCTGCTGAACTCTCCTGACCGGTGTCAAGCGTCTTCCCACCGTGCGATGACACCAGCTAATGAATGCCACAATTGTACAGAAGCCTGGACAGGAGCGGAGGACATGCTGAGCTTCATATTGCCACACACTCTCCCTCGCACTTGGGAGCGGGTATCTCGGCATGGGGAGCAAACCCATGAGGCTCAGCCCTTCCTTACCCATCACAAACTCCTGAGGCAGACTGCACTGAGTGTGAAGATGAAGATCATGTCCTGGCATCCTGTGACTCTGTTCACAGCTCCCAGTGATTCCATTATCACTCCCAGTGGCTAGGAAGCGGCAGCGTGAACAGCTGTGCGAGTTCCTCACGAGCACATTGAATTATAGAGACGGCACTCAGCTGTGGTCTGCGGCTGAAGGTGCACAATGCTTTTAGCAACTCGCAGCACATCACTTTGATTATTTAGCCTTTTTGGGTGACTGGGGAAAAGAGGACTTCTAAATTTGTTGTGGGAGGTCAGAAAGTGACTATATTACAGAAACTCTGCTCTCTGGTCTTTGCAGCAAAAGAATTTAGGAAAATCGGGTTTTGGTTTGCATTTCTTTAAAATATATATATAGTGGTGCTGTGTTTTATCCTCCTGTGAAGAGGATTTGGAAAATAGGACATCTATCATACTTCTTTTTTATTTAAGGTTCAGTTATCAGTTATCAGTGGCAAACAAACATGTTCTTAGAAAGGTGTATCCCTAGAAGTCCCTCACTCACTCACTTTCATTTACTGCTTGTTCTGGTCAGGGTCACGGTGGTCTGGAGCTTATCCTGGAATTACTGCGCACATAGCTGGTGGGATACACTCTGGACAAGACACCAGTTTATCACAGGGTAGCCCCACGTGCACACACTCATTCATACACTACGGGCAATTTAACATCACCAATTCATTGCTCATTCAAAGAATTGCATGTCTTTGGACTGGGGGGACTGGGGGCGCGGTGGTGCAGTGGGTTGGACCGGGTCCTGCTTTCTGGTGGGTCTGGGGTTCGAGTCCTGCTTGGCGTGCCTTATGCTGGTCTGGCATCCTGCCCTGGGTGTGTCCCTCCCCCTCCAGCCTTACGCCCTGAGTTGCCGGATTAGGCTCCACTTCCCCGCGACCCCCTATGGGACAAGCAGTTCAGAAAGTGGGTGTGTGGACTGGGGGGGGGACAAACCGGAGCACCCAGAGGAAGCCCACGCAGACACAGGGAGAACATGCAAACTCCACACATTGAGCCAGATTTGAAAATGGGGCAGAATGGCGATGCTGGGGGAAGCCCTGGTGTGTCACACCTCCTCGGCTGCGAGGTTTGATGTGGATTCAAATGTGGCTCAGGCTGTGTGGAGTTTGTATGTCAATCCACTTGATCATGTGGGTTTCCTCCTACAGCCCAAAGACATGTGCTTCAGGTGATATGATTATTCTAAATTGATCACAGTGTTTGTATGTGTGAGTGAATGAGTGTATTTCATTGCCTACATTGGACTTGTGTCCCTTCAAGGGTGTATTGTACTTCACATGATATGTTTCTGGTACAGTCTCTGCCTCACTGTGATCCTACATTAGACAAGCAGTTTTGAAAATGTACATTAAATTTATCTGTGCTATATTTCAGGATTCTACCATTTAAAAATATGCCTTTGAAATGTATTTTTATGAAGTGAATTAATGCTAATTCAAATCTGTGCAATGTCCCATATGCTCAGTGCACAGTCTTCCTGTCTCATTTTCTTTCTGCTGTAAAATACAAAATAGTTTCATATTATGCGGTTGTAACCAAGGGGTAATCTGGAGATCAGTCTGCTTGGTCACCAGGCAGACGTGATGAATATGTATTTCCACCTTGAAATCTGTGGCAAGGATTAGAGTCGTTTCTCATACACCTTGTTCAACATAATGAATGGTCTGTCTCTGGCAGTCATTCCTCAAACACCTCGTACAACAATAATGAGTGGTGTCTCTCTGGGTTGTCCCTCACACTGACCCTTCAATCAGTGCCATCCATCGTTATAAGGGCATGTAACTTGTTAGATTTCTTAGAAAAGGTAAGATCGTGCACCATGTACAGAAAAGCGAGTCTGAGGTGCTTCTCCCACTCCTGAGACACTCACTTGAGGTCAATGACCGTTGCATTGGGAGGTGTGGCACCGTGAGGTGCCTGCGCTTCATGGAATAACGCAGATCGCAGAAGTAGAGCGAGAGTGATATATTGCATCACTGCGGATTCATTAGCTATCCAACACCACCGGCCATCTACAGACCCCTCTCCACACCTCCCACACACAGTGCTCATCAAGCCCACCCCACACAGAGCTCAGATCCCCAGGGAACTGGGAACTGAGAGCTGGAGGTGCTCCGATGGATACCCTCAGGGCTCCATTTGAATGATCCTCACCCCTCGAACCATGTCTGAAATGTAACCTTTTTCTTGACCCCACTTCAAACCGAAAATTAATATTGCATTTAACCTTGAGGTTGTGTTTGAGACAGCTTTCAATTTTTGGTGTTCCCATCCAAAATTGGGCAGCCCATTATAATTGTTTGTAAAGGAATGACATAGTATGGACTGTCACATAATGTTGTGTTACACCTTTGAACCAACTTTACTAGTCCATGATCCCAAGACGTGCATTTATTTTTGGAACTGATGCTCCATAGACCTCATTTACTTGAAATGATACCACTCCTCTGTGTGTGTGTGTGTGTGTGTGTGTGTGTGTGTGTGTGTGTGTGTGTGTGTGTGTGAAAGAGAGAGAGCGAGAGAGAGAGAAAAAAAGAGCGCCACTGAACCTGTCATTTGACACTCTTTGCCCTTTGTTATTATGAGATCCTATCTGCCATGTCCATTTCGTATAGCTGTCCAGGTCTGACCAGATACAACACAGTTGTATAAAATGTGATCGAAACAGGTGAAGTTCACTTTTGTGCATTCAAATGCTTTGTGTGGAAGATGCCATGAAGCTTTATGGCAATCAAATGTAAGAAGCCATATTTCTGATAGATAAAAGCTGACCGCTACACAACCTGAGGGTTGGGATTGTGTGCCAGCGAGGAAATCAGAGTTCATTTTATTTGAAACGCTTTTTATGGAAAACAACATGTAGGTGTAAAATTTTCAGTGATGCACGCAGCCAAAGCCTTATAACATGCTTAATTAGTCACAACTTTGTCAGGCTTGATGTGGGGTGCCGTGTTACAGTGGTGCCACACTGCCTTCACCGAAGCATCTTTCGCTCAGTGCTCCCTGGCTCAGATCCCGGCCTCTCTGTGTCACAAAGTGTTAATGGCTGTTACATAACTTCTGAGAATGAAGTAATGTAGCATTTAGAACGTGTACTGCAGACGTGTGACCTGGCTTTTGTGAGGACCGGAGTAAACAGACCCATTAGTTCTACAGATGAAGGGCTTAGAGTACACAGCACTCAGTAAATTAATAAATAGCACTGTGTGTTTGGTGGTAAAACATAGCGTCAAGAAAGGATCCTTTGGCCGCAGTTCAGGATTCGGTGGTTAGTATATTTACCTATAGGAATTTAAGCTTGATGTCCTGATGTATGAATACACAGGGCGCCGCTGTGAATTTCTATTTGCAAAAATCAAAATGCAGCTTAGCATATTAATAACGTCCTCCTCTGGCTTGACCGTGCTCTTCGAAAAGGGCGTTCTTGAAAACAGGCCGTCACATTCAGCAAACTTCTGTAGCTGCTCTTCATGTTAAGTACCGCTCCTGTGTGGGAGACATGAAGGGGGGGACGTTAAACGCTTTTCAGCAGCGCATTCCATCATGAGATCAGGCCAAAGGGACGGGAAGGATATTTTCCAAGATTTACTGTGTATCCCAATATGAACTGGTTTTCTAATGCCGAGTAAGCTGGCAGGAGCTGACTTCATTTAAAGAAATAAGTGAAAGAGGGCAAAAACATGGACCCTGCTAAGTGGAGTGAAAGGTCCTTTTGTACTCATTTTGCTGCAGATCTCACTATGTTTTGTTGCTTGTTGCGCATTGCACTTCAGCAGCTACATCCGCTACGTATTTGTCCCTTACATCAAGTTCCACGAGCCTCTTTCTGTCCTCCTTTCAGAACTGGTACACTATGTAATCTATAAGGAATGGAGGTACAACAGATGTCAGCATTTTGAGTACATCTATGTGAAACCAGACTTGCCTTGACCAAAAAACACAGAAACTGAACGTTCAAGGGGTGGAAAATGGGTCTTTTGTGCTGATGTGTACCTGTACATCAGACATGTTTGGGTTCAGTTGCTGAGTGTCAGTAATATGCAAAGTGACTGAGTATATGAGTTGTATACCTTTGTGGTTCCCACTGTCCAATACGGCAGCAGAGGCAGTGTCATGATCTGGGGATTCCTTGCTGGGTGAAATGAATTGTCGTATGGATATCTCAACCAGCATGATAATGATAGTATTCTTCAGAGGCACACCATTCCAGCATGGTTATAGCTGATAACTAAATGAAATGAGTGTGAAAGTCATATGTTTCTTTAAAATTGAAGTTAGGAGGTACAGTATTAATATTTCTAACATGCATGGGATCATTTTGTTTAAGGATGATCCAAAACAGCAAAAAGCGTACATATTCAGAACCCAAAAGAGGAAGATGAGTTGAACAGGGCTCAATGAAGGCCAGTTTGACTGACCTCAACCTACAGATGTCCTCATAACTAATAAATACAGCACAGTTGACAGAGATCAGAGGACATCTGTGGTCTGACATGTTTTTATTTTGTTGTTTAACCACGTGCCCAGCTCACAAATCGTCTTATTTATTTTTCAGTTGTACCATCTTATAGCATGCCAAATATCTGCTGAAGTATTTCAGGTCAGGTGTCTGTTTAAAATTTGTGTAACATTACCATGCCCAAGAGGTGATAGACGACCAGCTGGGTTTGGAGCTTCCTAGATGTTATGCTTTTGTACCATCCTTAGGAGCTTTGATTCCTTTTTTTTTTTCTTATTCCTTCTGGCTTTTTAAACACTGATTTTAAATACATACCCTTACTGAGTGTGCATCCATCCGTGTGTGCTTTATATATTTCTAATTCCAGTTGTTTGCTTTACTAATTCTACTTGTTGCATGTATCTTTTTCTGTTGATCTTAATTTGTGGCAACTGTGTTGCAAAAAGTCCAAAAATAAATTTAAAATAAATTAAATTTAATCAATTAAAATGAATTCAGTGTTCACTTTCTTACTAAGTAAGCATGCATTTTCCCGAAGAGATCCCAGGATTGTATGCCACAGCGCAAAAACTATGGCACAGTGGTATTCAAATCAGTATCTCTCAGTCTAACTACCCCGGTGTGGTGTGGGACAGGACTATAATCCTCACATAGCGTAATGGGCAAAGTAGGTTCAGATACACTGATTCAGAGTACACAGAATTTTGCCTGACCAAGCCACTGTAATGCCCATTCTCCAGCAAACAAAACATGCTGGCATGACTTCCGATGTCCTGGACCTATGATGAAACAACACGGCTAAGTAGGTGGGATTTTGGGGCTTTGTGAACACGCCAACACCCCAAGACAAAAAGATCCGTGCAGTTTCCGTGTGGGAGTCCTGCACAGTATCGCTTTTAACCGTATTTATTTCCCTACATTGAAATTTACCCAAAATGGTATTGTTGTAATGAAACCTGCATGTTTGGTAATGTTTTTTTTTTACCCTCTAGTATAAGTATGAACATTTTGGTCAAAAACACATTTGTTTTGTCCTTCTTTTTAACTGTTCTCAACTCTTTTCTATAAACAATATATGCAGGAATGGATTTTATATGGGAGAAATTACTGCAAATTTAGTACCCCATCAGTAGGAAATACTGTTTTTCACTGCAACAATGTGTCATCTTGCTAATGGGCTCAGTTACGGTGGAACTTGACCCCCTTTTTAACCAAGTCTGTTTTTTTTTTTTTCTTTATTTCTATAGAAATAAAACGCTTTTCAGCAGCTCAAAGGATATTCCTTTTCCCTTTATACCTCTGAGACGGCACTATGCTCCGTCCACATTTCTGTCTGGCCGACTCTGATAGCGGTTGCTCTTCAGCACCCTATTGTTTGTGTTTTCTGGCCTTCTTCTTTTGCACAGAACTGAGAATTGGCCGTGATTCCGGTGATAAGATTAGGGAGTGGAACATTACATGCTTGTCATTTAAATCAATCAGTCAAAAAAAGTTCTTTGCTACAGCACAATTTCACATCCAACTATCACAAAGAGTCTCTCAGAATTTTGCCATGTGAAATTAAATAAGAAAAAAAAAACACAGTGCCAGAAGTTATAAGAAGTTATACTCTGGCCCCTTCCTGCTAGATAAGAGTGAACCTTGCATACAAATGCATTTTGCTTGCAAGGCAGACATTTCACTCATATAACATTTCTGTACAGAATAATCCACATGTTGAGGTGGGCAGCAGACAGGAAAAGACAACTGAAGTGTGCTGCTGCTTCCTGTGTGGTTGTGTAACGTGCGGTGCCATCCGTTGGGATGGCCTGGAGGTTGAAGGAATGCCATCGACCCTACGGACCCCGGCATTTTCCATTGTTTCCGTATTCCAGCCATGGAGCTTCTATCATGAAACAGCAGGTTAGAGTAGTGATGCATCATATCTGGTATCATTTCAGCGACAAACAGGAAGGATTACATCAGCCAGGGCATCTCGGAGGGTTTCTTCATTACCTCCTTCTGGGAATTTTGTTGGGGGGGCTGCAGGCTGCTGTTTGCTCGTGCTGCTGCACCACTGCCCCGCAACTCGCAGTGCGACATGTAGCCGTTGGCTGACAGGAGCATCTATCAAAGGAGCACACACCTCTCCGCCTTCAATGCCTCCTGGCTGGTTTACAGCCAAGCATGAGAGACAGCAGGGTTTGACGAAAACTGGGGCGCAAGCTGTGCCGTGGGGCGAGAGGGAAGAACACTGATACAAATAAAATGAGAACAGACTGGTGGCATAGATGAAGCCTGGGCAAGGGCCTCGGCGGAGATGAACTGTGGCAGCGCGAGGGAGGTGTGGGTGGCAGACCGTCGTGCGGCCAGAAAGGCTGTCTGCGGCCGCCACATGTGCGCAAAAATCAACAGGAGCTAAACCGGGGGATTTCGAGCAGACCTCGAGAACAAACAGCAGATGGGGCAAGTTGGAGTGGCGGTTTCTCTGCGCTGACGCTGACTGGCCGAGGTGTGAGTGGGAGTGGCGGACCGAGTGCCAAGGGACAGCAGCATTCAGACCGGTCCCCACTCCGGAGTGAGTCGTCACCATTCCTCTGGACGTGGATCTCATTTTTAAAATAATTCCAAGACGTGACCTTACTGCCGTATATCTATGCTCTCATATATAGTAATTTGTTTGCTATTAGAAGACACCTTATAGCTTTTAATTTTGCGAAGGCAATCCTTTCATGCAGAGTTACTGGAGGATGTGAAATTATACACAG
This sequence comes from Scleropages formosus, assembly GCF_900964775.1. Classification (NCBI taxonomy): domain Eukaryota; kingdom Metazoa; phylum Chordata; class Actinopteri; order Osteoglossiformes; family Osteoglossidae; genus Scleropages; species Scleropages formosus. The sequence continues at coordinate 2,880,085 of NC_041819.1, read as the reverse complement.
TGATACATTTGTAAATAGGCAATTCTTGGCTGGAATTCTGTGAGTAAATATAGGTTTATTTTTTGACTGTTATTTGACTCACATTTTTAAAGGTACGGATACTCTGCATGGAAATTACAGCAGCCATTATCTCGAGGCAGTGTTGTCTGCAAGGTGAACAAAAGCTTGTTTGTCGAACCAAGATGATCAGGTTTAATTACTCTTCTTCACTCACGAAAAACACTCGGAGAGAAAGATAAGGCATAATTAAAGAGCAAAATAGCATGTGTATGTGTGCGGCAAAGGGAGCGGCCACAGCTCTGTAAGCTCGGCGGCAAACCCCTTGAGAACACATCCGATGTGTCAACGCTGAGATGGCCTTGTGGAGATGACACGCTTCTAATAAAAATGTGACAAAGCAGCAATAAGGAAGTCCAGATTTCCAACACATGGCGCGCACCTCCTGTTTCTAAAGCGTTCTCAGTGGCAGACCTGCCTCTGACTCACTGATCCGCCCGATTTTGTGCAGGAAAAGTGTCGCCCATGTGTCATTTCTCCATCTGCAGGCTTTTAAAAGGAATACCACCGAAAACGTTTGTCTGTCGCATAAAAGCCCCAGTGATAAGTACTAAAAAAGGTGTCTGAATCGTATCGGTCCTCTTTGGATCCCTGTCCTGATCATGTTTTTGTTGCTATGGAGATGTGCGGCATGTTACCTGCGGTGGCACGAAGACAGGCGGAACACTGGCCTGGCTGGTGTCCGCCGGTTCATCTGCGTAGACATCAGGCGACGGATGACAGCCCTGCGCCGCTCGCTCGGTGACCCACTGGGTCCAACCGCTGGGAAGAGCCACACAGAGCATCAAACGCCAACGCTCTTTCATGGCTCAAATCAAAAGATCTGACTCTGAAAATAGATTGCTTGTATCTTTTTGTCGCTTTCATCAGCTACTGGAGGTCTGGCTCTCAAGGGTACCGCCGCCGTGTCTGTCAAGCAATCTGTGATGTCGGGAATATTTACTTGTACAAACTTTTTTCCCTAAATATGTCTCTGCCACTTTGGCTTGTTGGGACTCTTGCGTGTATTTATTTAAGTTACCTGTTTGCGTGTTCGATACAGGATTATATGGGCAGCATGGTGGCACAGCAAGTAGTGCTGCTGTCTCACACTGCATGCGTGGCGTAAGAGGACATGGGTTTGATCCCCACTCAGTCTGTGTGGGGACTTTGCATGTTCTCCCTGTGTCTGTGTTGGTTTCCACTGAGTGCTCTGGTTTCCTCCCACAGTCCAAAGACAGGCTGTTCAGGTTCATCTATAGTGTGTGAGTGACAGAGAGAATGTGTTCCACTGATGTATGGATGAGTGACCCATTGTAAATAGTGTATCTAGCAGTGTAAGTCACCACGGTGAATAAGGTGTGTAGGCTGATAACGCTACATGGAGTTCATTGGGAGTCACTTTGGAGGAAAGTGTCTGCTAAATAAATAAATGTAAATCTAAACCTTCACAGCATCCATCCATTTTCGTTAATTGCTCGTCCTGGTCAGGGTTGTGGAGGTCCAGAGCCTATCCCGGAATCATTGGGCGCAAAGCCAAGGGGGGTAAACCCTGAACGGGAAGCCAGTCCTTATACAGCATTCCTGATCAAATGTCTGACTTTCTTTAATTTTGACTATTTGCAGTTACTGGAAATTGAGGGAAGTTCTATATAAAGTAATTAAAAAAAAAAAAAAACTTAAATTGTTTATTTTCTCACAAGTTAAGGCATAACGGTATGCCAGTGATTGGTTTCCAAAGCTTCTGTTTGCCTCCGTTTGATCTCAGAGGTATTAACTACAACCCACACAAAAACGCTCCTATTTGTGTACTGAAAAATGCAAACTGTCATCTGTTGACCCAGCCCTAATACCATTTTAAACACTGGGACCTTAAAGAAAAGAATGACGTAAGAAAGAAAACATTCTGCGGTTTTGAATGTAGCTGTGAGACTTTTGGAGCTTGTGAGGCTTCAGTACCTTAGACGTTTCCAAGATTTATGTCACTCATTAGCCAAGAAATGGTGCTTTTTCAAGACTAACATAAGCTGTTGAGTGTAACGGTTTTCGGGGGTCCTTTTTGTGTTTTTTTTTCTTTTTACATTTTTATGTTTTTGACATATATTTTTTGACATTTTTCATGTCTGAAACATGAAATGTTATCTGTATGTGACACTGAAGGTAAGTTCTGCTAAGTGTCTCCTTCCTCACTTCTGTCATACACTAAATTCTCATCTCTACCATGTGCCTCAGGGGACCTGAAGCATCTTAAAGTCTCTTTCAGGCATTTGGCGGATATTTTCGGTGGTGGTCTCTGTATGGTGATTAATTGGTAATCATGAATCTTTGGGCCAGTGGAAGCAGTACAATTTGTGGTATTACATGTAGACACAAGTACAAATGAATCGCCTTGTATAGTCGGTATTTCAAATCAAAATCAAAGATGGATGGATGGATGGAAGGAAATTCCATTACTTCTTAACTGCAGTGCACATCATTTATGATAAATAAGTTTGTTGCGCATATGAACCCTAGCAATATGGAATGAAATGGTGACAATGGCTGCAGTGCAGCCGATGCACTGTTCTCATAGCCATAAATACACAGCTGGTTCTGTCTTAATCATGTTTACTGCTGCAGAGGTTCACACTACAGCTGTTTACAGCAATTAGAAAGTCCTTCGCATTTCCCGCAGGTACCTCACACTCTCCTTCACCTCCCCAGACACACACACTCGAACGCATGTACGTACACACATACAAACACTCACACACCAGGTCACCAGGGATGCAGGAACAGGGATGTGAAGTAAAACTAATCAGGCTACATCACTGCTTGAAAACTTCAGCAATACCATCAGCACTATAGAAAATGTCTTGTGTGTGTCGCCCTTGTTGAATACACTCTTAGCAAAGAGTTAGTTTACTTCTTTATTTTAGATCTGTCATTATTACCTTTACAAGTCGCCACAGTTGGTAACTTATGAATTGGTGGAACTGTAGCCATGGGGCTAAATCAATGCAAAATAACAGCATTGATCCTTTGAAGCAGCGTGATCTGGCAGCGGTCTGAGGTGCACGCCGGTTCTACCGACCCAACGGTAAACGGAAGGTACTAGTTGCATGAGCAGAGGCAGGATGGCGGCTAGGATGCGTTGTGCTGTTGGCACGTTTGGATCTCCGTGGAAGACAATCCTGAAGTCCATTAGTGCAGAATGTGGCGGGCACCGTGCCCATCTCCGCCAAAGCAAGAGTGATGAGAAGGAATGGGCTGTGTTGTGAAATGATGTCACTCCAGGGAGACGGGAAGAGAACAGACTCCCAGCGCAGTTAGAAACCACACACCGTTTCATTGGCTTGGCTCACATTACCTGTGCAGAACTCTAATTTCAGAGAAGCGTGGAGCGTAAATGTTCATTATTCACTTCCTTACTGAAGAAACCTCTGAACTGGCAGTGGTGAGCCACCGTGGTGAGTGCAGTTCTCTCTTTGTCATCAGCCGCCCAACACGAGACTGCGAATACAGAACCGCTACGCTTCCTTCCAAGCTGTCTCTTTGGGAAGCCAGTAAAATTACCACGTTCATGTAAGGCTACTTTAACGCCTTTTGAATTTCAGCGGGACTATGACAGTTTAATGGCCGTTATTGCAACAGCTGATTAAGGCCTCCCTGTAGGGTATGTCCACAGAAGGGGCTGGTGGGAGAAAGTGCTGGCAGAATACAGAGCCCATTTCTCTTCAGGAGATTAGATTCCGAGAGCACCTTCCTTTAGCTCGGCCTGGGGGTCGCCTTGGGGCCATTCAGAGTGGCGGATCACCCAGAGGGGGCCTGGTGTGCAGGATCACCCACAGGACCTGTGGGATGGTGTCCAGTCCACAGGTCGGCTCCCAGCCCGGCGCACAGGCGGACACCTGCTGCCGAGCCCATTAATACATTCTAATGCCGATGGCTCCTGTTGTCAATGGCGACACGTGGAGCTCCAGCATCACAATGCATGAGAACGTCCTGTTGTATCACTATCCCCACCGTCTGTCTCCAGTGGTTACAGTACAATCCCCGAACTACCTTATTCTTATCAAGGTTTTCTTTTTTTAATCAATGTTTTTTTTTTCTTTTTTAATTTTTAACAATCCATTTTGTATCTTTATCAATTTATAATTTTTCAGTTTTCTTTTTTTGTTTTTTGATATTCTTATTTGTACAGGTTTCCTTCCAGCGGAACTCCTCTTTCCACTTTGGAATGGTACTTCAAATGTTAATAATACACAACTGACCATCTCTTGCTAGGCCTATTACCTTTTCCATTTTTTTCATATTCTCATGCCGCTTCTGAAGTCTCGGGTTCTAATGAATTCCTGCTATAAAAAAGATGAAGCTGAGAGCAGAAAAACAAGTGGAATTATGCATTCTTCCATTGTGTAGAAGTATTGGTAGCATGTATGCCTAAGTCCATAAATACTTTATATTGGACTCAGAAATGTGTGTATGGATTTATCCATGTACTCACCAAAGTGCAGCTACTTCTCTCCTTCCAGCAGTGGCCTAGTGCCACCTATTGGCCAGATGATCCATGGTGCTAACTGGAGTAACGTCACACATCACACATGTGGATCGTGCTATTGTTTTTTGCATTCTCTGAGATATTCCACAAAAAAATTTAGTGAAAAGTAAATGTCAGAACATTATTTAACCTGAGCTGCCTGTGACAGAAAGAGTGGATCTACTGCATCCCTTAGTGTGTCGTTGCTGCACGAAATCTCCTCATTCAGGATGTGATTGGAATTTTAAAGGACCAGAGGTCCTCACACATTTTCCCATACATGTACAGAGCAGGTGACGAAAGTCATCTCCATCTCCGGAGGTGAATGATCCCAGAGATTTTGCAAGGCAGTGGTGCTTCAACCACTGCAGTGTCCCAAAATTGCTGGAATACACCAGGTTCAAGTGATCAGAGTTACTTGATTTTTCTAGCTGCACAGAATTGAATGTTCTGAGATGACTGCAGATGGGTTTCTGTTCCATGTGCAGCCAGTAGCCCAGTGTGATCAGCCTACGAGTCACGTCGCGACGCACCCGTCACGCTTCCCCCAGTCTGCATTCGGCTTGTCCGTCAGGTCCAGGAGTCTGAGAGCCTTGCTGTGCGGCACCAGGCTCGTGACCCGGCTTTGGCCCCCATGTGATGGGATTACCACATCAAAAGGCTCCGACGTGGCCCCTAACTGGGACATCCGAACCCCTCCTGCTCGGCCCCTGCCTTGAGTATCCTGCAGAGCGCCACTCATTCACTCTTCAGGGTGCCACAGTAGTGAGCAGAGCCTTAACTGCTGGATCGCTGGACCCAGATCAGTGTGAGCTCCCAGAAAGGGGAGCAGTAGTCTAGTCGTAACACCTTATTAAACGAGCCCTTCCCTACAATAATCATACAGCATCATACCGAAAACATCAGGCACACAGCACTGGAAGATGGTAATTTGGTTATGAGACGGCTCATAATTTCATGTTGTTCAGATTTTTTTTTATATATAAACCCCCACCATGTAGCAAGAGCTACAGTTCTGATCTTTCTGTTATTTAAATGTCTGGTTTACTTGAGGTTTCTGTTTTTCACATTTGAGCTCAGCTTTCGATAGCAAGTCGCTCTCTCTTTTCTGCACCACTTTTTTCTTGTTTTTTTTTTTTTTTTTCTTTCCATCAAGGCTCACACCTTACTCTCACCTCAAATGCTGCTACCTCAAGGCTGTGCAGCATCATGCAGTGTTGATTACCAATGACAGTGTCATTCTGGGTCGACCTGGAGAGCCCCAGTTCAGGTTGTGTTACACTTCAACCTCGTGACCTATTCCAGAAGAAGAAACTAAAGTTCTTGATTTAGGGAATATTAATGATCTATGTATGAGAAGCCTGATATTTCTGTTTTAATGTAACACGCAAAGATGATTATGCATGATTATAAATGCAAGAAAAAAAATGTTGTGTATGCTAAAGGCTTCAGCAGTTGTGTCAGGGGATGGTTTCAAAGGGGGCAAATTGTTAAAACAGCTGTTCAAACAACATGGTATGAAATCATTCATTAGTAAATATCTGTAATTATCAGTAATTCACAGGTGACTTCATACAGAAATGGGTCATTTACAGGATTTATCTGAGTCTGGACTGGGGACCAGTCCAGGAGTTTTGAACCTTCTGGATCTAAACCGGGGGTGCGGTGGCGCAGTGGGTTGGACCACAGTCCTGCTCTCTGGTGGGTCTGGGGTTCAAGTCCCGCTTGGGGTGCCTTGCGACGGACTGGCGTCCCGTCCTGGGTGTGTCCCCTCCCCCTCCGGCCTTACGCCCTGTGTTGCCGGGTAGGCTCCGGTTCCCCGTGACCCCCTATGGGACAAGCGGTTCTGAAAATGTGTGTGTGTGTGGATCTAAACCAGCAAACCCCTTGCCATCCCAGTTTCTTGTGTTTTTGACCACACGCGGTTGAAACATAAATTAAAAAGGCTTCAGACTCCATCATACAAAGGCACAGGACAAGTCTCACGAAACGGAACCCTGGACCGGTCTTGCTCATCTCGGCTCCAGACTTGTCTTGCTGAACTGAACCCAGGACTAGACTCACTCCTCTGAGCCCTTGACAAGTTTCCCAAAAATGAGTTCTGGAAAAATCTCACTGAACCAAAACCTAGACGTTTCACTGATCCGAGCCCCGGTCTGGTCCCACCGAACCTAACGTTGCACCGCTATGCTCAGCCAAACTCTGGACTGGTCCTGCTGAACTGGACCCGTGACCACACTTACTCATCTAAACACTGGACCAGTCTCACTGAATCGAACCTTGGACAAGTCTTAGTGAACCAAACCATGTACCTGTCTCACTGAACTGAAACAAATCACCAAGACAAGTGCTTGTCTGTCCAGGGCCCATGACTGCGGTACAAGCGGTGTCCATTACCACTGTTGGCATCTGGCGGCCACAGTAAGTTGCCTCTAATCTGACGGCACGATCTGGTGTGTTACGGATCGCTAGCAGGAAGCTCGCTGGCTGGCTCCTCGCTGATCAACATCAATCTGTCTTGCGCCTGATTAATATCAATTAACGCTACAAGTGAAATTCAATGATAAACAAACAGGGCTGCAGTGTGAAGGGATGACTTCTCTGACAGCTGTTTTTGCAGAATGAATTCATCATCCCGATCTTCCTTATCAGATGAAGTGTATCCGAGCAACAAGGACACAGTGTGATCAGAGCATTACATCTTCAGAGCGTGCGCATCGTACGCTTGCGGTAAACCCAGCAGCACTATTAATCTCAGTTTCCATTGCGCAATATTGTCTTCCTGCAGATTCATTCTGAGATAGTCCTTCACAATCAGTTTTTTTTTTCTTCTTTTTCTTTGTTTCTCTCTTCAGGTTGTCAATGTCACGCTGTTTACTTTGTATTTGAGAGTTTTATCACACGTGAAGTAAAATGTTTTTAGATGTTTGCGCTGATGACCTAGAAAAGAAAAATATGATTAAAATATCATGTGACTTTTCAGATAAAAGTTGTATTGCTGTCAAAGAAAAGTTGTGACAATAAATTTCTTACTACCAGAGATCTGGATTTTACACAGTTTACATTATTTCTGTTTGGATTTTAGAGAAATGTTTATATATATTTTATTTTTTTGACAGGAATACTATTCAAATACAGTATAACAAATTAATCTTATAATTAATACATACATATAAATAATAAAAGAATGGATAAAGTTGCATCTTCATTAACATCTTTTCTAATATTCTTCTGGTTCTAAATTAATTGAGAGTATGCCGTGAATGATCAATAAGCTTGTTTTCGGTTACCTGGTTCCTCAAGAACAGTTAATTAAGACTCTGTGAAAATCAATAGTTATAATGTGTACAGGAATTGTTGAAGGCAAAGAAATCTTTGAAAACAGGTGCCTGGGAAGGACATTGCATGTGAAATTAGAAAAAGGATTCATGTGACCAATGAGGGATTCGTTTTAAAAAAGCGTGAGTGCATCCTTCTTAAGGGACAGAAAACATTTGGTTGTTTAGAGCAACTGTGTCGAACTTATAGCTGTCCTTGTCTCCACACTTGAGTAATTGAATCCTGCTTAGCTAAGATGTTTATGCAATATTCATGAGTGTCTCTGCGAGCTCGGAGCAGGGTGGGAATTTGATCGTTCCTGCAGCCGCAATGTCAGCAGCTGCATCGAAATGCTAATTATGAGCACAAACTCTGCAGGCCCCGCATTGGCATCCCATGCATCCTTCGCTGCAGGTTCTGTGTCACGAGGGAGTCGAGGGTGTTCGTTTTCAATTAGCGATGCCTAGTTTGCGTGATCCAAACCAATGTGTCGTTTTGTGCTTCCTTTTGCCAGGTGGTGGACATTAAGGAGAAGCTGAAGCAGTCCAAGAAGTTCTGGTCCACACTTCCTGATGGTATCTGCAAGGAGGACAAGGTGATGGCCAGCACAGCCAATGAGGAGCAGTGCTGGAATGGGCACGCTAAGGGCAGGTAGGAGTTCCGCTGTGGCTCTACCAGCCATCTGCCATCACTTCATCACCCCAACTTGAAATCACAGTATTCTCTGAACATCACATTGCCTACATTTCACTGGAACGGCAAGCAGCGCAGTATGCCAGGCCAGTGCCTTGCAGGATATGGGTTCAAATTCCCGCTCTTGCTGTAGTCCCATTGAAAATTTTTCTGTAAGTAGCTTAGGGCAGTATACCTGACATTGTAAGTGGCTATGGACAAAGGCTTCAGCTCAATAACTGAATGAATAGAGGTTCCCGCTCATGCAGGAATGTGGACGGAGGTAGGAGAAGCCGAGGGACGCAGGCATCAGCCCTCTTAGGCTGTATCCTCAGTGTCTGCTTGTGTCTCTTTACGCCGTACTCTGAAAAATCCCTCCGCTGCGTTGCTTTTGCCTTCATCCCACCACAACAGCAGGAGGAAAAGAATCTTTTCTTGGCTGAAATTAAATGTGAAACAACTTCATTTCTCGAGAAGGCGATGGGAAAAAAAAAAAAAAGGAAGCAAATGATATGCATTCTCTCATCATTCCCCGGAGAGCACCGTACATGAAAGCCAAGCCAAACACGGGGCTTCTCTCCCCAGGAGAGGAAATTTACTGTTTGTTTCATTTTTTTTTCCTCTCTTCTAACACACATCACAGACTAAGGCTAATTGCATTATCAGCGAAAAATATTGGACAAATGAGTTTAAATGCTGCTGTAACCCATAAGGGACAGCCAAATTGCTGTGATTACATTTCCAAATCCATTATTTAATATTTTGGAGAAATAATATTTAGAGTACTGCATATTTATGAGTGAGATTATGAAATCTGAATCAGTGGCCTCCACAAATTTCTTTTTGAGCAGGGAGAAATAGGTCTGTCTGTGTCAGCTAGATTTTTCTTCCTGAAACTCAGGAGATTTATGTTTTTTCCACTCTGCAGGACATGAGTTTTTAAGTTTATATGATGCAGTTGCGTGATGTTATTCAGAAAGGGTTCACATTTCTGAAAAAAGTCATCAGTATGATGAGAAATTGTTTTATTATTTTTAAATACCTCTCATTCAGTGTAATGAATTTTTAACAACAATACCAAAGATTGATTCAATAGGACATTTTTTTATTATTTGATTACTTTCTGATGCAGAATATCCAGGGACAAAAACCCGTCTCCATTTATACTTTTTGTAACTGGCCGTATACCGTGGTTGTGGTAGATGACTTTTAAGGAGTAGAGATCCTTGGATTTTCTCGTGTCATTTATTCAAACTGATCTTTCTTTGAGGTGAAGGACACTTTTCCACTCTGCAACACAAACACCTCCGTGTCCCAGCATCCCACAGATCAGAGAAATCCACAAAGGCAACGGCAAGCGCGGTCAGTGGTTTCTCTCGAACCCACAAAGAGAGATCAGGCAGGACGATATGAAAGGGAACGTTGGTTCCATTGTGGTCTGTCTCCCCACAGACCATGAAAAGGATGCACCTTGTCCTTGTAGCACAGAAGTAGTGATATCACTCATCTCCACTGCTTTATTTTTATGGATCTTTGTTTCCTGCTGTTAGTATGAAGCAGAAAGCCTGGTGGAATTATATTGCTCCCCTTTGCATTGGTCTTCGTGCAGTTTTAATGTCAGCAGATGGTGCAATAAAAGATCTTTTAATCTCAGCCGTGTTAGTTTAAGTCCCCCTGTCTTTGGTGTGAAAAGTAAGCATGTGTTTCAGTGGTAATTTCTTACTGGTATGGCAGGTATGGATATCCACGTTAGCATAATCCCCTCGTGAGTCATTATTTTTCCCGAGTGTTTTTTAGGGAATATAAACAAAGCTGAAAGGAAGCCAGAGGAATGTGCGTTGATATTGTTCATGATCGTCACACAGTTTGGCCAAGAGGGAGTAGAAAACTAAAAGAGTGGCATTAACCTTTGGCTGTGAAACACCTGAGTGGCCATAGGTGGAAGATGCTTCAAAACAGGGGTGTATGTCAGTGCATTTTAAGGAAAAATGCTCTGTGTGTGTACAAGACATGATGTATCATCCTCACCAAGAGGATTACATTAACACCTCACATTTACTCAGGTTTTCCACCCCGTAGGAAAAAATTAACTTTCCAGCAGTGCCCTAGAAAGGAGCTGTTACTGTGACACTTCACAGACCGCTGGGAGGTGATGACATACATATGAGGTCGCCGTGGAAACAGGAACCATATCCCTGCCCTGGTTGGAAAATAGGGAGTCTGGATTCAGGGAGGAAGTGTTTAAGTTCTTACCAGAGGGATCGATCAATTGTGGACTGGACCTCGCTCGCCATGAGATCATTCCTTTTACCCTTGTGACCCCAGACAAACCACAGTAATATAGTTATTTATTTACTCTTTTTTAAAGGATTGTATAGTATATAGTTTCACATGATTAGCTTTACTGACATGATGCGAGAAATCAAAGAGAAAAAGATCCGCAACTTATTATAAGAATATAGTTATGTTTCATACTTCTTGTACATATGAAAACGTGACACATGCATTTTTTGGAGAATGTCTTCATCAGCATACCCACATATTGTATAAACTAATACATATATATATATATATATATATATAATTCTGAGATCATTAAACAAGAAATGACAGAAATTATGTCATCCTTAATAGACCGGTAGTGTCAAATGGTAACACAAAATCGTGGAAGCAGCACAAGAGCCATGTCAAAAATGTCACAAATGATTGCACAATGCATAATGTTTGTACAATATGCAGGTATGCTGATGAAGGCATCCCGCCTAAATGTGGCCATCAAGAAATATGAGCTCGTGCGTCCTCTCCAATCTTTGCCTAAGAGATGTGAAAAAACTATTTACAAGCATCTCATTACTTTTTTAAAGACTGAAGAGCTGTCAACCCTGAAATGACAACCCTTTTTTTTTAAAGTGGAGCTCCTTGAGCATGAACATTGTTTATCATTTTATGTGTGAGAAAAAATGTGCCGTTAAGAGTAACAGAGATCCTTCCTTTTTATTAAATTCAAGTGGCTTTTGGCAGGACACCTCCAACACCACTATGTCATCCACCATTCAACGTGCAGGATTTTACAGACAGCTTAATAAGAGCTCACTGTCTTTCTGTTTATAAAGGAGCAGTTTATAGCTAAATTTGACAGTCTGTGGAATGTTTATTAAATTTGTTTTGTTAACATTCAGTCATTTTTGTCCTTCAGCAAAGCATAGCATGAGAGCTGATCTTTCGTTGTGGTTTAAGGCTACATTTTTTTCCGTTTTCTGTGAGGAAGAAACGGACCTTGCAGCTTTTGGTTGCATGCTTGTAATTCTCCAGGTACCTTTCATTTCTAAATGACTGCATGAGAGAAGATATTTAACTGCAAACCCAGTTAAACATACACACACACACACACACACACACACACACACACACACACACACACACACACACACACACACACACACACACATTTTCAGAACCGCTCATCCCATACGGGGTCACGGGGAACCAGAGCCTACCCGGTAACACAGGGCGTAAGGCCGGAGGGGGAGGGGACACACCCAGGACAGGACGCCAGTCCGTCGCAAGGCACCCCCAGCGGGACTCAAACCCCAGACCCACTGGAGAGCAGGACCGTGATCCAACCCACTGCGCCACCGCACCCCTACCCAGTTAAACAGCTTTTCCTAAGTGTGTCATTGGCATGAACTTTTTATTCTGTACAGATACTTCCCAGAAGTGTCAAAAGACGGTTTGGCCAACCAAATGAACAACCCTGAGGTGGAGGTGGACATCACCCGGCCAGATACGTTCATCCGGCAGCAAATCATGGCTCTGAGAGTGATGACCAACAAGCTGAAGAACGCCTACAATGGCAACGACATCTACTTCCAGGATTCCAGTGAGTGATCCTTCCAGAACGTCGCATACACCTCAGTGTAGTTCAGCTAGTGCCTATTATAGCTGAGATACACTGTGGTAAAAAGGCTGGGCAAAGGGGAAGATATGAGTTTGCTTTTAAATGAGCTTTTTATCATAGCCTACATAATTACATTTTTTCTGTCTTTTTCGCTAACTGCTGAAATTGCATTGCATCGATATATCTGTAATTAGTCTAATAAATATTCATCAAGAACATATAATTAGCACACACAGAGACCTGTAACTATGTAATCAAAATTTGTTAACAGATAAACCAATTAGATATGTAACATTTCATAAAAACAGAATGTAAGGAGTTTAAGGACAGCATGTGAGGTTTAAAAACGATAAAAAAAAAAATAATTATACCTTTCCTAATTAAAAAGGACACATTTAATTCCACAGCATATGAATCATCTTCGGCAGACACAACAGAAATGTACCTGCGGTGACAAACATTGAACACATCTTTAGTTCGCAGGTTCTTGTATGAAAGTGTACTGTAGCTCTCGAACCCAAAGTGAATCTCTCTGATTCTGATTCAGTTGGTGAATGAATATATACATACCTTTTGTAACAATGGGGGAAAAGAGTGAAAAGCCACGGACAGGGAAAGTGCAAAGCAATATGTATTTAGGATGAAGTGCATATCTCAAATTTGCACTCCTTATTTCTGTGGCAAAACTCTGCCATTGGTTTGGTGTGTTATAAGGAATAATTTCTGTGTTTAATATTCATGAATTCTGACACATTTACAATATGCTTAAAGCTGAATAACCTTTATGCATTACATTTTACCGGATTCTGAAGAACATGCCGTTATGCCGTCAAATTTTACATTATTCAGAATGTGACAGCATTCAAAGTCGGTTGCTGTCCGCGTTCCTACAAGAAAAATCATTTTGTTCGCTCTTCAGCACAGCTGATACACACAATGCGCCACAATGAAACACTTAAGATTTGATTAAGTGCAAGTTCCATTCAGGTTACTGCTGAATGACTTTTAGACTTACCCCCCCTAAGAAATTCAACTTTCTACTCTCATATCCAGGGAGATCTGGAAGTAGCGGTCCTCGTAAGAAATTCGGCATGAGGTGCATTACAGTCTGGCTCTTTTATTTTAGTGTTCTGAAATAAGATCAGTTGTGTCGCTGTGAATCTTCCGGTCACTCTGTCTCACAGATTTGCTATTTTCATCATAAAGGCAGTAAATACCAGTCATTGCATTCTGACACCATGTGCATGTGCTGTGTAATAGCTGCAGGTTACAATAAGGAAAGTGAAAATGACATTTTGCACTGTCTTCAGAGTGATGTGCTTCCTTCGTTTATTGGGTTGCCTCAGGCTGCCCAGTTCCGAATGTCTCATAGGCAGTAAATGTTGAGAGCGGCTGTGGATGGTTATGGAGCCAGTGCAGCTGACCGGATGGCAGCTATAACACAGCACACTGATGCTGAGTGCCTACAAGGTGTCAGACAGCACTGCGGTGCTGAGAAAATGGTAACTGTAAAGCAGCACGCTGAAAGTGAACGGGTGGCCGCTGTAGCGGACCATACCGAAGCTGAGTCGATAACAGTTCTAATGGACTGTACAGAAGCTGAGTCAAATTGAGCAGTAATGCAGTACACTTAAGCTGAGTGGCTGGCACCTGTAATGCAACATGCTGAAGCTGAATGGATGGCAGTTATGTTGCGATATATTGACGCTGAGTAGGTGGCACCTCTGATTCAGCATACAGCAGCTATGCTGAGTGGAGGACATCTCTAATACACTCTTCTCCAACTAACAAAACCAACACGTTCCTCAAAATCCTGTTATAAAGTGGATTCTCATAACTCTAAGATGTAATTACAGGTGGTCCCTGACTTAAGATGGTTTGACTTACGACTTTTTCGATTTTACGATGGTGAGCTGGCGATTGATATTCAGTATAAACCGTACTTCGAACTTTGAATTTTGATTTTTTCCTGGGTAAGCGATATGCGGTGTGATACTCTCTCGCGATGCTGGGCAGCGGCAGCAATCCGCATCTCCCAGTCTGTCACGCAGAGGTGTGTATTAGGTGTATTAAATGCATTTTCGACTTACAATATTTTCGACTTACGATGGGTTTTGTAACAGGGACCACCTGTACTATTATTTTTAATTGCAAAAATGTTTTTATGGTTTCCTGAACCCCCAAACTGACATCCATTTTTGCTGAATTATTACCAAATCCCAACAAAATGGACGCAATCATTTGAATTGTTAGCATTACTTTGCAGAAAATAAGAAAGCACTTTTCTCTCTACTACTGGATGGCTGCCTACCTGTGCTCTTTCAGCTCTTTCTGTTCTGTAGCGCATGCTTAACAAAGTGCAGGTTTTCTTCAGGTACCCCACATTCCTAACACAGTCCAAAGATTTGGTGCTTCAGGAGGATTTGTGACTCTACATTGATTTGTGTGTGTGTGTGTGTGTGTGTGTGTATTTAATTGCTTTGCTGCTGACACTGCACAAAAAGCCAAAAAAACGTGTCTAACCCTGTTACCACATAAACCTTATAAGTTCTGCTACAGTAAATTTGTGCTTACACAACATAAATAAAGCATATAATACTAAACATGTTTATAAAAAATATATTGTCATGGCTTGTTATTAACAAATTAATAGTATTAACTATTTTAAAAAAGTAAAAACACCAATAGACATTGAATCAATACTTGTAAAATATCGCCCTCACATAAATCTCTCTGTTTCCCTGTGTTTCTGTATCTTTCCTTCAGGTGCTCCAGGTTCTTTGTACAGCTGAAATACATGTTTCTGGTGAATTGGCAACTCTCTGTTGCTCATTGTGTGTTACTGTGTGAGTGTGTTACATTGCTGTGATCCTTAAATGGGTAAATGATGGTGAAGGGCAGGGGTGTGGTGGTGCAGTGGGTTGGACCACAGTACTGCTTTCCGGTGGGTCTGGGGTTCGAGTCCCGCTGGGGGTGCCTTGCGACGGACTGGCATCCCGTCCTGGGTGTGTCCTCTGGCCTTACGCCTTGTGTTACTGGGTAGGCTCTGGTTCCCTGCGATCCTGTATGGGACAAGCGGTTTTGAAAATGTGTGTGATTGGGAGGTGAGTGGCGTATAAACCTTTGCAGGTCACTTTGGGTAAAGGTGTCAGCTAAATGCTCGTTAGTAATCATTCTAAGTCACTTTTATTATTATTATTATTATTATCAACATTAATACAGGTAGATTACGCCACACTGCTCAGTTATTGGGAGGGCTGTGGAATCCAAATGCGGTCCTTGTAAATGCAGAGAGAGATGCCTTGTAAGATGACATAAGGGTATGAAATGAAACCCCTCTCAAATGTGAGTGAACGGAGTGTATCTCAGAGGTAGCCTGTATAGTTCACTGAAGCTGGAGGAGGACGCCTTTAACGCAGCACATTAAAGCTGAGCAGATGACAGCTAAAATACTGGATGTTGAAGGTGAACGGGTGGAAGCTATAAGGTGTAACACTGAAGCTGAGCCAATGACGGCTGTAATGAAGGATGCTGAAGATGAATGGATGATACATGTAATGTATGAGACTGAAGCTGAGCGGGTGACGGCTGTAATGCACTAGAGGTACACGAATTCTGCCGCTGATGAGCCACCTTGTTCGTTCTGCAGGTGACGAGGGCAGCGGCTCTGGCAGCGGAAGCGGCTGTACCGAAGCGTGTGTCACCGAGTTCGACTTTGTCAGCACGGAGGCTCCGATTGTAGGGGCGGACAGGAGCGCAGAACGAGCGATGGGAACCCGCACCGGGCCCTCCATCGCTCTGGTGGCAATCCTGGCCCTCACGGCCGTGGCCCTGCAGAGGAGATGGAGATAATGCAGGTGGAGGGCCGGCCTTGGACAGCAGGGATTCGCCGCTTCCCTCCCAGGGGCCAGGATGTCCATGGCCTCCCCAGCTAGAAGAACCGGTACAGGAGAGTCCAGCTGTACTTTCCCCTCCCCCACTCCCTCTCCCCCATAGAATGCCCATTGCACTCAGTGGCCAAAATTTCTTGCCCACCTTTCACCTTTTTGCAGAAGCGCTCTCCTGGACAGCTTGGTGTCTGAGATATCCTTGCGAGGAGGTAAAGAGATCTGAAGGAGAAAGAAACATGCCCTGAGGTCTGTTTTGTGTCCTCTTATCCTTCAACAAAAAATTAACAATAATAATAATAATAATAATAATAATAATAATAATAATAATACATGGGGGGGAAAAAACTTATTTTCCACTGTGAGAATACATAGGAAAGTCATAAGTAAGGTCTTCAGTGATATGAGCTCTCAGCTACTTTGCTGGCGGTGTGCGAGAAATGTAAAAAATGCAAAGACAAAAACAGTTTTATCCCTGAAACAAAAAAAAAATGATTCAGTTCTATTAATGTTTGCAGCAGCTGGACATTCTGCTGTTGTATTTTTCTAACTCTAGAGATAATGGTATCACATATATTTTGGATTGTAACAATAATTAAATGGTTTGTTTTTGGTGAGAGATAGCTCATATCTAAATAAGCTTTTACTAATGACTACTTTGTGTTCCTTTAAAAATTTATGATTTTTTTTTTTTTTTTGTCTTTGGTTAGTATATATATATATATATATTAAAAAAAAAAACTAAAAGTTGTCATTTCAGCAGCAATGGCTTAAGTAAGTGGAGGTAAAAAAAATGGTAAAATCCCAGTCGGTGTCAACGCTATCTTTCGTGGGTGGGCTTTAAAATGAGGCACAGATACGAACTAGTATTGTTTCCCGTAATGCACCCGTCCTGTGTTCTCCAGATGGAAGTGCTGGGCAGGGGGGGTTATGGGCAGGGTGACACTCTGAATTTTGCCTTGCCCCCCCCATCTTGTCCTTGTGCACAACTGAGCATGTTCCAAACAGTGGTTCATTATTGTGAATACCACAAACTTTTTAATGTGTATTTTTTTAAAAGAGGAAGAGTGCTGCTGAGCTCCGGAAGGCCCATGTCTGTTCACAGAGCAGAAGTGGAAAATGTATTTCTCACTTTTAGTCTGGTATTTTATCATCTATTTTTATAATCACAGATTTTAACTTATATCTATTAGCTCAGGGTTGACATGTCTGTAAACATGCAAGGTGTATTGTCAACCGTTTTTCGTTTCCGTTCGATTGCTTGATCGTTTGGTTGGTTGATTGATTGATCGACTGTGTGTTTTGTGTTGTTTTTTCTGTCTTTTTTTGTCTGTCTGTTTGCTTTTTTTGTTTGACAGTTTGCAGAGCTGTTTAATCCCTGGCTCTCTGTCCCGTATTTTACACGCGAGCGCAATTCAACAAGACATCAGTAGTACCAATTGTAGTGCTTCAGTGCAATTTCAAGAAATCAACCGCAAATACGAATCGGAAACCATCCAACTCTTGGAAGCACCTTTATAATCGTGTGGAACGAAAACAGACCTTTATAAACACACACAGGGGGCTGGACAAAGTAATGGAAACGGGTACGGCCACCTTTTGCCTTCGGAACAGCTTCGGTCCCTTTCGGAGCGCTGTCGTACGAGTCCTGAACTGCGTGTACTGGGATGTCGCGCCATACCTCAAGGAGAAAAGCCTCCAGCTCTTTGATGCATGAGGGAGGCAGAAATCTACTTTGCAGCCAGCGCTCCAGTACTTCCCATAAAGGTTCGGTGGTTTCAGATGTGGTGACCGCAGAGGCTGTTGGAGGTGTTCCGCTTTGTCCTGGTGTTCATGACACTGCTCTTCAATTTGTTTCACCACGTGCATGAGAGCATTATTGTCCTCGAAATGGGAACATCAAGAGGCAACAGTGTTTGCACCACAGGGTGCACCTGGTCTTGTGAAATGGTCTCATATCCCTTGGCTGTTATACAGTCATGCAGCGCAATCATCAGACCTAATGACTCTTATGAAATTGTTACCTATACTGTTACTAATCCCCTACACCGCTTGCCAGCTGGCAATCAACGCTGCAGCTTTATCCAAACATAAACCTATCTGGATGTAGGAAATAGCATGGAAGACAGTATGATACTTTTTCCCATTGCTCTGGGGTGCAGGTTTTGCGCTCCTTACACCAGATAATGCTATTCTGTGCATTGGCCTCGAACACAAGCAGTTTGTAAATGATAACTCCGCCATAAATTCCAGCCCTGCGAATGTCACTTACATGCAGTTTTTGTTGAGACTGGGGCACGGAGTTTCCAGTTCAACTATCTGGTCATTTTTGAGGCTGTAATTTTGTGAATTCAGCAGCCATCCTGTGGAGCGTCCCTCTATCCCTCTCACTGAGCCTGGATGGCCAACCGTTATTGCCCTCTGCTAATGCAGTTTATCTACGGTACTTTTTGACACTATTCCCCTTAACACATTAAATCATTTAGCAGTTTTTATGAGCAATGCACCTGTAGTTCCAGCACCGACAATTTGGCGTCTTTGGAACTGAAGCAGCTGCATTTCTAACTTTTTTAGTTACTTCAAAGTTGAACTCCTTCGTCATGTTGTGTTTCCATTATACTGTCCACCCCTTGTGTGTGTGTGTGTGTGTGTGTGTGTATGCGCGTGCGTGTAAAATTAAGTGAATGGGTATAGAGAATTTTTTTTTAATTTTTTGCCAATTTTATTGTCACCTGCAAGAAAATGGTTGTCTGAGGATATTACTTAATTACTCAACGTTACTGATTTGCTCCCACTGCATTTGTTTATAAAAATATGAGCTGAAAAATACATTGTTAATGTATCGTGGAACAAACATCAAGTACAATGTTAACATTTGTGGGTGTTGGAAAGATGAGGGCAAAACCACTGTAGATGGTGGTGGATCGAGCTGGTGAAACGAGCGTGCTGTGCACTTCTCTGGCACATCTCGGAACAATTTCGGCGAAGTCGAGCATGTGAAGGAGGGCGGGATGTGGCAGATGCTGGTGAGAGTAGTGACAGAAACAACGTGGAAATGGAGAAAGGGGACATCCCCATGTCCTCCGTCCAAGGGAAATGAGTTCATTTGCAGGAAAATTGGACAGGGTGAGGGGAATGCAGATGAGAGCGTTCGCAGGCTGTGAAATGTCTCCAATTACCAAAGCAAGCTTTTGTTTTCTTCCTCAACTCTTCTCGAAATGTGTATCGAGTGGCCGTATTCATTATCAAAATGGCCACATATAAAATAGCCTCGCAGCAAGAAAGCTCATGGATGTCACCCATCTGATCTGAAATGGTTTCCTTTTTATCTAATTGAATCTTTAGTGATTAAATTCATGGCAAAATATTCATCGTACGTGTCGCACAAGCTTTATTTTCTTGTCCGTTTTCATTAGATACTCGTTGTCTGAATGTGTGGCATATTACTTATGAGAAATCAAGGAATAATAAGCAGGTATGTATTTGTTATCTGAGTTAATTCGCGCGCATTTCGATTACAGCAGTGTGACATTATGATGCTCAAGGTCAAAACAAAAAAAATGGAGCTTGCGTTCCTAAACTGCTTTTTAATGAAGTATTTTAATGTAATGATGATGCAAGAGGCCTTTTATCTTATTTTTTAATCATCGCACTTTGAATATGTTTTACTTCTTGTCAAAAGAAAAATGTAATTTTAGGTACATTAGCAAAAACAGACATAAAAAGCCATTTCAAGACGGAAACTATATTTAAATTTGGTGCGGAGATCCATTGTACCATAATTCAGCTGAGAGCAGAGCGACGAATACAGCGAGCACTACCTGAGGGTTACAGTCGGAGCTCGAGACATTGTTTGACAAGCAAAGGTGAGGTTTCACTGAACATATGAGTGCTACAAGCAGACCTGCCTTACAATTTTTTAAAAAAAATATTAAAATGGTTTGCATTTGGGTTTTCTTACTCTTGTATACAGACAAATAATGATGGTGTGCAAATAAACATTTATTAAAAATCAACTGACTGTTTCCAGTGTCTAATACATTGAATGCATTGAATGGATAAACCAGACAGGCATTTCTACTGTGACTTGGTAATTAAATTAATAAGGGTAAGATTTCTGTATTTTTGTACGTCTATCTATAGAAAAGCTTATATACAGGCACAATTAATATGCTTGAAAATAACTCATGATACTTGGTAGTGTTCAAATGAAAATAACTGCTTTTTTTTCTGGTTTATTATGCTCGAAAGCTATTTAAGGACTAAAGGGAAAAAAAACAGAGGCACTGAACTGTTTGCTGAACAGACTAGATTAATCCCTATAGCTCTCTAAAATAAAGTATCTACACACCTAAAAAGGAAGTAAAAAATAACCAATTTGCAGTTTTATTTAAAAATAGAGTAAAGGTAAAACAGTGACCTCTAGTGGTGAAATGAGCACTAAGCAGATTGTAAGTACAAGCGTTAATACTGGAGAAAAAGTGCTTGGACTGTTATGAAGCCGCAACATGTGCTGGTGACATTTTAATCATCAGTGTGTCACCTGAATAATATAAATACAGGAACTGTGGCACACTGGCTGGTGATTACATAAAAGTCTACTTGGGCAGCGTTAACAATAATCATATTTAGAATACAACGCCTTGGTTAATCAGCTTGTCAGTTTAAACCCCAAATCCCCCATCAAAAAAAAGAAGGAAAAGAAAGGCCCAGTTTTTTACAGTTCAGTTATAATGAAGTGAAATTCTTATTCAAAGCAGCTTATTGCAAGCTAAAGGGGAACTTTTTGATGTACGTTCCTCAATGAACAATTGCACTATTTGTTTTCTGTCGTGTCTTACCAGATTCTTTAGGAAACAAAGGGGGAAGGTGTGCTGTTGTCAAATCCCTAAAATATTCTCAAAATACATAGACGAATAAATCCTGTACTCTTTCTGCATAACAGACACTTTCCCCAACCTGTTTCATTTAGAACCATGTTCTCTTCTTACAGTGCTTTTTTCCAATGTTTTCACAGCACTGAGAAAGAGAAAAGTACAGAAGCGTAAAACACCTTTTTTTCACCAAAACTTTACAGAATTCTCCCCTTACAGCACAAGTTGAGCTTCAGCACAAAACTCCTCTGCGATTTTTCATTTTTCATCAGCTCTACAGACACTACAGGACACACTAAAAATACATTCCAATTCATCTACATTTGTCTTGACTCCTTACAGTACTTTGATTCCTCATTTGTCATTCATTGTGGTCGTTTACCGTGGTGCGCGCATGTATCTGCAGTGAGTATCGGTTCTACACATTCTAGGCTTCCTCTGTGTACTTGGTGGTGGTGAACTCTGCCTTTATGAGCGGCTCGCTGTCCTGGGTCCTCCTCTGACGCAGGTACAGCACCAGCAGCAGCAGCAGAACCAGGAGGCCCAGGAAGGCTCCCCCGATGGAGGAGCCCACCAACACGGCCGTGCCACTGCTGCCGTCACCTGCCGGAGAAGAGAGAAGCAGGCGCTCAGTATAGGAGCACGGCATACCTTCTCGTCACAGTACTTCACCTCACACTCTTAATACACGCTTATACACGATGCCATCAGCTCATTTGCAATTGGAAACCTATCGATTTTCACACATTTTAGTGGAGTAAGTGGCAGAAGTGTGAAAGGCAGACCTTCCAGGTCGATGGCATAGGAGTATCCCAGTTGGTCTGACGTGATGTAGACCTCCTCGTTGGTCACAGGCGGAAAGAAAGGCACCATGTTGTACTCCTTATTGTGGCCGATCGGAGCCATCTCATCCGGAAAGCTCGAGTTGGGCGGAACAAAGCGCTTCATCCACTCATCGAATACGGCATCCGTGAAGGAGTGCAGAACCTGAGTGAGCAGAGACGGGGTCAGGATCTGAAGGGGGCACCATGTAGTGTATTTATTATTCATTTGTTGCTTAACCTCCAGTGTTTGGCCCATTTATATAGCAGGGCAGAGTATCCTTATCAAGGGTATTGCCGCAATATTAGAAAGTGGGACCTGAGCCAAAAACCTACAGGTTGGAAGCCCATCTCCTTAATCACTACATTATTCCCACGTCAAAGTGAACAAAATAGATTTTGGAAGTCAAAGGCTGACATTTGAAATCCGAGTTAGAGAGGAAGCTCTGCTGCCGCTGCGACCCTTACCAGGAAGATCGGGTCGTTGGCCGCAGAGTGAGACAAAGCGCTGGTCCCATTGAGGAACCGATGGACCAGGTTGTGGAGGTTGGTCATCGAGGGGTCTGACTCGCCATTGGGTTTATCAAAGCCTTCCAGAGCATTTCTGGAAATTAAGAATGAGGAAGATATAGCTAAAAGTTTTGTGTTGTATATATTTTTTTTGTTTAATAAAATTTTAAAAAATGTTTGCTGCTACCTGTTGCTGTAGTATATTCACATACAGTGGAAGCTGTTTCCTGGAAAGCTCTATTCCACAATTTACCACTAGAGGGCAGCAACGGCGAACACAGCATTTTCCATGTTCTCAGAACTTGGTTTTTAAATTATTGTACTTTTCATTGTATACCAAAATAAGAAAGAAGTTTGTTCAAAACTCCTGAAATATTTTTTATTATTATTATTTTTTAAAAGGGGGGCACAGTGGCGCGGTGGGTTGGACCGGGTCCTGCTCTCTGGTAGGTCTGGGGTTCGAGTCCCGCTTGGCGTGCCTTGCAGCGGACTGGCGTCCCGTCCTGGATGTGTCCCCTCCCCCTCCGGCCTTACGCCATGAGTTGCCGGGTAGGCTCCAGCTCCCCGCGACCCCGTATGGGACAAGCGGTTCAGAAACTCTGTGTGTGTGTGTGTATTTTTTAAAAAACCCTTCCTGAACTTTGGCTTTCCATGACCTTTGACCCTGCATATGCCCAAGTGTCTGTCTAAGGACAAATGCTGGTCACCTGAAGCTGGACGTGGAATTGGTGAAGTATGGGGGGCTGTCAAAGTCCTTCAGGCCAAGGCAGTGGCGCACATCGTCCATGGTGGGCAGGCTCGTGTTGAAACCCTGTGACACACCCCTTCTCAGGAAGCCCTCCTTGGTTCCATTACAGAGGGTCACCAGGCGGTTGTAGTCCTCCAGGCTGGAAGAAAGTAGAGAAAGTGTAAGCTGGGTTCAGCACTGGGCATTCATTCACTCACACACACACACTGAGGAGCCAGTTAACAATATGAGTAAAAAAAAAAAATCCCAGTTCAGCTATCACTGTCTGAACCACTTGTCCCATATGGGGTCGCAGGGAGCCGGAGCCTAACCCGGCAACACAGGGCATAAGGCTGGAGGGGGAGGGGACACACCCAGGATGGGACGTCACTCCATCACAAGGCACCCCAAAGGGGACTCAAACCCCAGACCTACTGGAGAGCAGGACCCAGTCCAACCCACAACGCCCCCGCGCCTCCCGGTTCAGCTATTATTATTCTTATAATTTCCTTGTTGAGCTGGTGCTTTTATCCAAAGAAATTGCAATTTCACGGATTTATATTGTCTGAACATTTCCACAGTTTAAAACAGCAGTTAATCTGGCTGTCATTTCCAGACAAGCTGGATGAAGAAGGAAACTCATTCATGACGAAACTGTGACAATTAATTCTGTGACTCTCATGCATGGGCTAGACTCTGATGATTAATGTACTGTCCAGTGTTGACTCAGTACTGTACTGTACTCAGGCAGCTGATGGGTGCACCTCGCACACCTGTCACACACCACTCCCCACGTGGAGAAAAGAGACTGTGGACTGATGAGGGTGGGATCTTCAGGGTTAGGGCCCCCCAGGAGGGAATTGGTGCACACATCACACTCGTTCCGCCCCGTCGCGAAGTTCCAGTATGGCACGGCAAAATTCTCATCACCCGTCAGTTTCTGCGTGAAAGACAAACACGCAGGATCCCAGATTCCAAATCAGACTGAAGGGACTCACTTAGAAACACAGTAAACACCTGTAACATCCTTCACGCAACATAATCAAAAAAAAAAAAAACAAATGCATTACTAGGAAATGATTTCCTATTCTAATTATTTATATTGTTATTATTCGTTTAATATTCAAGATATTGCGAACATTTCTAACAGAAATAGCAAACATTCAAAAAACAAATTTAAAACAAATGCGCGTACACATGCTGGCAATGTCAGTGCGCAACAAAGCTAATCTAAAATACATAAATCACGAAACTTCACAAATTAGTGGCAGCATTGTTTGGATAAGTCTGCTAAAGACCCGAACGCGCCGTCCTTTGGCCGTAACGCCACGCTGTACGTCACGCTACTTGTCTCAGGTTCAGTCATGTGACAACATCACACCACCTTTGTTCTGGCAGCTTTGTGAAAATAACGAAGCACAGGGCAGGATGGGAATTTCAAACTGCAGAAGAGACTCAGTGGCGCAAACGAATGATGGGATCGATGCTGGCGATCATGACGTTTTCTCAAACACAGGTTTAGAGGTCGGTATTGAACTGCATGACTCCTACAACACCCCGGTTTGGAGAGCGCTGTGCCTGTCCAGGAGATCGCATTCACGCCGTACCTGCAGGTCTCTTTCCAGGAGCAGGAGGTGATATCTGTGCCAGGTGATGAACGCCGGCCCTTTGTGGGAAAAGTCGATGGCTTTAAACGGACGTCCCGGACCTGCGGAGGGCGGTGTCAAGCAAAGCCTCGTTGAAGTGAAAGCCATGTATTCTGCATCTCAACACTTAAACCATCTCTAAGGTAGAACAGGTGATTTTTCTATTTGGACGGTGACAGATTGTGCACCAAGGCCCACGGAGTGTCACGGTGTCAGACGATCCTCTTTACCAAAGCGCTTCTGCCCCGTTTGCTCACCTAGGAGTGTGTCCCTCACGGAGTAGTAGTGCTGCCACACAAAGAAGTCGTAGATGGAGATGTTGGCGAACTGCGGCTGGGTGCCGTTGGGACCCAGGAGGCCGAGCCAGTGCTGGGTGGCGATCATGAAGTCGGGGTGCGTGGTCCTCTTGGCGAGGTCCAGGGTGCCCAGGAAGCGCCTCAGCTCGTCGGCGCTCAGCGAATGGATGTCCTTGCGCACCACCGGGGCCTTGGGCTGTTCGCACGTGGGGCCCGTCCAGCCGAACTTACACTCGCCACAGTTGTACCCGGCAAAGTTTCCTACGGGGCATGAGGGAGAACAGAGATCCATCATTATTTATTCATGCTTTAGTCCTCAGATCCTGTCCAATAACTTTCTGCTCTGTTCAAGTTACATGTACATATTTGCAGAAATATTTATTTAGCTGTCACTTCTCTCCAAGCCGACTTACAACGCTACTTACAGTGATTTACCCCAGATACAGCAGGGTATTTTTTACTTTATCAACATTGACTAAGTACCTTGGCCAAGGGTACTACAGTGGCAGGGTCTTTCAAGCCCAAAGGGTGCGGATCTAAGCGCTATAGACCCGCTGACAGGTTTTTTTTCTTTACAATCTTTGGAAAAGAGCCTGGAAAGTACTTTTCTGCTCACTCTACAACTATACATGGTATAGAGCAGGAAATACAGAGCACAGTGCCAAGGTGTAGAGCACTTCTCACAGGCCTTACCGAAACACCTGCAGGTCCGGTTAAAAAATTTCATGGGCCATCTTTCGCGGTCATCGACATTCCTGAGCGTGTACGGCCCTCCCCAGGGCTTTCGGTCCACTCGCACGTCGCTGCAGTTGCCCCTGCCCGACAGAACGCCGCAGATGTTGTCCGGGTTCGGCCCGAGGGGGGGGCAACACCGCTTTGACAAGATGCCCTCCACGGTGCAGCAGGCCCTGGGGAACTGCGCCCCCGCTGGGTCCAGCCACCCCCAGAGGCACAGGAGCAGCACCACGGCCTTCGTCATGGCCCCCGCTTTACCGCGTTCCACTATCCGTTCCCCAGCGGCGTCCCGGGTGCGAAGCACAGCAAGGCGGCGGTCGAGCGGAGCGCACGCACTCCGACAGCACCCTTTGCCTCCGCCGGTCACATTCAGCACAGAACTGAGCTGTTGGCCCACAGCAGACACAGCTCAGGCCTTCGGAGGGGCTGCTCGTGTTCTGACAGGAGCTCCAGCAACAAAAGCCCCCAATTTATACACTCGGCTGCCGTGCTGCTCGGAAGGATTTAGCAGAGGGTCTTGTGACCATCACCTGACACAAGAGCCGTGCTCTGCATGCTCGACCGGGGCCACACTGCGGGAAAAGAGGAAAAAGACCGCCGTTACAAAGGAATACTGTGTTTGCCCTCGGTACTGGATTAAAGTACTACTCTTTACAGACCGACTTTAAGTTTTCCCTCCTCTGAAACCACTGCACTCAGTCATAAAGTGAAAAAAGGCTGTTTGTCTGAGTTACAATGAGTTTAGAATAACTGGGAAAAATCCTTAGATGAAAGCAAACTGGATATAAAATTAATATAGATATACAATATATACAACTAATGAGAATTTATATGAAGTTAACTGTATTTTTATGCTGTGTATTTGACAAATATTTGCATATTTCAAATAAATGCCCATCGTCATCTGTATCTTTAAGGATGTCAAGCACACACACACACACACACAGTTGGAAACTACTTGTCTCAAGTGGGGTTGCAGTCAACCGGAGCCTAGCCTGGCAACACAAGGCACAAGGCTGGATGGGGAGGGGGCACACCCAGCACAGAACACCAGTCTGTCACAGGGCACCCCAAGCAGGACTTGAACCCCAGACCCATCAGAAAGCAGAACACAGCCAAACCCACTGTGCCACCATACCCCATCTAAAGTGTGCCATCATTTATAAATTAGTGGGATTCAGAGGCTTGCAGATGCAATTTGACTTTTGTGAAAGAGTGGTAGGATGAAGGGGGTCACAGCAGCACAGCAGGTTTGGCTGGGTCCCACTCGCTGGGGGGTTTGCGGTTTGAGTCCTGCTTGGGGTGCCTTGTGACAGACTGGTGTCCCGCGCCCTCCATTGCCAGGTTAAGGCTCCAGTTCACTGCGACCCCATTCAGGATAAGCAGCTTCAGACAGTGTGTGTGTGTGTGTGAGACAAATAACACTGAACAAAGTTATTAATAATCCAAAATTAAAGTAATTATATATGTAAATCATTTTATTAAAATAGATTAAGCAAGCTGGCAACAGTGGAGAGGAAAACAAAAAACTTCCAATCACACCTGAAGGGAGAAAAATAAACCTCTGGGGTGAATATTTCCAATATGTAATATTAATAAGAACTGTCAAGACTGAGCTACAACCTATAGAAGCTATAATTCCTTGTCCAAGCCTAAGGTTTCTGGTGCCATCGGTCATGTTACACTATCAACGGTGTCCGACAGCAAAGTATACCAAGCATCCTGGGTCAGTGGTGGCTTCCGTCTCACTGCATAGTACTAGTAAAAGACAGGAAAGGAAAAAGGGGTAGCAATTATCAACATATAGCATATCCAAGGTAATGACACCAGTGGACAACAAATTAGAGTGCTCAAGGAAACTGTAGTTGGGCAACATTCTTCATTAATTTAAGAAGTATCTCTATCAACAGAGTATAATGTATAAACTCCAAAACCACTGCTTTGTGGAAAAACTGTGACTCTTCACACTCTCATTACAGGTGAGACCAATTCACCAGTACACCAGTCCACCTGAACTGCAAGTCTTTGGACAATGGGAAGAAACCAGAGCATCTGGAGGAAACTTATGCAGGCACGGGGAGAACATGCAAAATTCACACAGATGGAGCCAGGTTTTAACCTGTGCTTAAACAGCTTCAGCACAGTATATTAGCGTGTCATTAATTATGACTTGTGTTATTATAATTGCATGCCTGTTACATGCGTTGTATACCGTACATGTTGTCTGTTCACAGCTGCTTTTAGAGCTACTTATATATTTATATGAAGGGTACTGGAAGTGTCCTGTGCTCTTGCTGTGTACAGTTTCTTCAAACTTCTGTTTCAAATCATCAAGCACGTCAGAAATAGCTGTGGTAAAATACATGTAAACAAGGGGTAATTGTGGACTCCAACAAAAGGAACACTATGGGCCAGAAGTGACAAGCGAAAGCAATTCGTCACAGTGGTCTGGTAGCCTTGCTCACAGCGCAAAAGGATCATCCTTGTGATTGATAAGATGACCTGCTCTGCACAAAAGCACAACAGTACAACAGTAGGCGCTTAACTTTGTAGTATATACACACACTTTTCGGTGAATCGTTGTGGTCATATGAAAGTTCTACATAGAGCTCTCACCGCAGTTTACGTATGATCGTGTGACAGGAGTCACAGGACCTCAGTTTTACGCACATGGTACAAACAGCAAACACACTAAAGATAAGCAGTACTGAAAATTTAACTAAAAATGCCACTTTTGTGGCTGTTTTTTCATTTTTTCCATGTTTAAGATAGGTCCAGAATATGTCTAATGTATTTCATGATGAAAAAATGCCTCATCATAAATAAAGAACAGGCAATTATGACTTTTCCATATGTCAGCTGCGTACCAATGGCTATTACTTTTAATACGTAATTCAAAAACTATTTAACACGCAATATTTTCTGTCTGTCTAAAACAAATCTGGATCAAGGTTCTTACCCTGAACTTATGAAGTAAAATTTGCCCAGTCATATACATGGGAGAGTAACTGTAAACATCTTAACATATAGCCCTAATGTACTTTGTGCAAAAATGTTAATAATAATAATAATAATAATAATAATAAGCTTTAAAGGAAGGAAAAAGATTTTGAAAAGTTCTCATACTCTTGCAAAATTCTTTAGCTGCTTTGTCCCTTCAAGAAAAAGATTGGGAAATTGGGATTAAGGCTTTTGACCTTATTAAATCGGCCGCAGAGACTAAGTTTATCATTGGCTAATGAATCATGAATGGAAGGACACCAGTTCCAACAGAGGAATATAACCTGTGAAAGGAGAGACTTGGGTATAAATGAAGAAAATTATACAGGCAGTCCCGATTACGAATCAGTTCCGTTCCTAAATCTGCCTTTAAGTCAAATTTCTACGTAAGTCGGAAAAGTTAGGTACAGTTCGTGTCTCATGTGAGGTTGTCAAATGTATATAGTATATAGCGTACCTTTATATATATATATAATAAACATTAAAGAAACACTTCCAGATACACTAAAACTTTAACATAATAACACAGTAATTATAATTCTAGTATTTATAATAGAGAGAGACATAGAAAGAGATAATAAATGTTACTATGGTATTTACAATATAGAGAGAGGAGGAAGAGGAGGAGAGGGAGAATGTGTGTGTAGGTATAAAAAAAAAAAAAACTTTAATGTTCACTTTTACAATGTATGTTGGCATTTCACCCTTTTCTGATCGCTTTATAATTTCCGCTTTAGTTTCAGTTGTGATCGTTTTCGTTTTCTTGGATGCATCACCATCACCTGCATCACATTTATGCATTGGTGCTATGGTTACAAGAGTAAAAAACAAAAAAATGAAGCCAAATACAGTAACACACAAGACACTGTTAACAGCAACGTGGTCCAGCTGAAAAGAACGGAGTCTGTCCTACCTCAGGCTCGCGCAGCCACAAGCCAACGAACTGCAGTAGATGCGCAATGTTTTGATATGCATCGCAAAGTAGCTCCCGTTTCTTATTATGAACCATTGTATGTATCTCAAATTTTTCATATAGTTGGCTTTACAGGGGAGAGGTTTGTAACTACGGGTTGTACATAAGTTGGATGTTTGTAACCCGGAGACTGCCTGTAAATGATGCTGCCAGAAACAGAAAAAACTAAGTTCATTGTGCTGGGATGTTTGACTCTGGGCCAGATTTTCAACCAAGATATTTGTCAAAGAATAAATGGAACTTCATATTTGTTTATATGTTTAAATGTATGGTACCTTGCAAAGTTTTAGGCACTTGGTTGGGGAAAAAAGCTGTAAAGTGAGAATGCTTCCAAAAATAATGCTCTCAATTAATAAACTTCCTAGAAAGCTTAGTAAGCATCCATCGTCAACAACCACTTGTCCCGAGTGGGGTCGTGGCGGGTTTGGCCGGGTCCCGTTCTCTGGCAGGTCTGGGATTCGAGTCCTGCATGGGGTGCCTTGCGATGGACTGGCGTCCCATCCTGGGTGTGTCACCTCCCCCCTCCAGCCTTGTGCCCTGTGTTGCCAAGTTAGGCTCTGGTTTGCTGCGACCCCGCTCGGGACTAGTGGTCTCAGACTGTGTGTGTGTATTTTCTTTCTTTAATTACATACAAAACCCTTAGTGTAACACTATAACCTTTTGCAAAAGGAATGCTGGGAAATCTAAAGTATGCTTTTTCCCATTGACACTAATGCAGAAGACATTAAACAACCGTCAAAAACAAATATTTTTGTGAAACATCTAAGTGCCTAAGACTTTTGCACAGTACTGTATGTTTTACATAGTAACCCTGCCAACAAAAAAGATATTAAGGTAAGAGAAAGTTTAACAGAATTACTTTTACTACCAGATTTAATATTAAACTGCATTGAGAGTAATGGGCCACTGATCTATATACCTTAGATAACCAACACGTTAACCAAAGAGAGGGCGGCACAGTGGCGCAGCAGGTTTGGCCTGTGCCTGCTCTCTGGTGGGCCTGGGGTTCGAGTCCTGCTTGGGGTGCCTTGTGACAGACTGGCATCCCATCCCGGGTATGTCCCCTCCCCCTCCAGCCCTATGCCCTGTGTTGCTGGGTTAGGCTCCAGCTCACCGTGACCCTGCTTGGGACAAGGGGTTTCACTCAATGTGTGTGTGTGCTAACCAAAGATAATTCACAAGTTTTAACCTCATTTAGTATTGTAATTGAGCAGTTTAGCAATGTATAACTTTTCCTGGGGTACAACAGCAGAATCCCTTCTGAAGCTGTAACCTTCAAATGACTTATGAATGGCCCTTCTGCATTATTAATTAATGTTAATTCAGACCACACACACACACACACACACACACACTTTCAGAACCGCTTGTCCCATACAGGGTCACGGGGAACCGGAGCCTACCCGGCAACACAGGGCGTAAGGCCGGAGGGGGAAGGGGACACACCCAGGACGGGACGCCAGTCCGCCGCAAGGCACCCCAAGCGGGACACGAACCCCAGACCCACCGGAGAGCAGGACTGTGGCTCAACCCACTGCGCCACCGCACCCCCTTAATTCAGACCATTTATGCCTAAGATACCAATAAAAGTATGCAAAAACACCAACTAATAGGAACAGAAATATTAAAAATAGTGTATTAACAGCGTAATTCAGTATTATTGAAAGTGTGCATTTCCACCATGAATGGGGGAATTGATTCATTCGAAGGAAATTTTTCAATCCGCATACCCGCTTTTATACTAGGGATTGCGGCTTTTCCATTTTAACACAACTGTCAAAACTACCGTGGAGCAGCAGGTCTCGGCTACATTCGATAAAGACTGAAAAGGTTGCGTTCAATGCCTTCCTCATTTTATTAATTCATTATAAAGAATCCCTCTTTGTTGTGATGTAGGTAATTAACCCCCTCTGTAGTCCTTGTTTTTAGAGTAAATTCACAGGCATCAGACAAATTCACCTTTGAAAAGTCAGGGCTCTGGCAACAGCTGTGTCTGGATCCCAAAAAAAAGGGGTACTTTTTTACATCCAGGTGTTCCACTCACTTGTCGTGGATTTCCTCTATGTAGTTCGGCTTCTAATAATTTTCCACTTTTCCCAATATTACACATCTACAGCAAAGGCATCTGCCGTGGGTAATTTGTTTTATTCATTAATCTAATGTTTTTAATAAACTATTGAGAAGGTTGTACTTTCTTAAAGCACCAAAGTAAATAAAAATAATCCGTCAGCTGGAGAAAAAAGATCATTTTAAAAAATCCTGTTTAATGTTTATTGTTAAATGTTTTCAAAATGAGGGGGTGCGGTGGCGCAGTGGGTTGGACCGGGTCCTGCTCTCCGGTGGGTCTGGGGTTCGAGTCCCACTTGGGGTGCCTTGCGATGGACTGGCGTCCCGTCCTGGGTGTGTCCCCTCCCCCTCCAGCCTTACGCCCTGTGTTACCAGGTAGGCTCTGGTTCCCTGCGACCCCATATGGGACAAGCGGTTCAGAAAATGTGTGTGTTTTCAAAATGTTTACTATTTTAAACAACTTTAGACAATAACTGCGCGCACACATTTATCACCGTGGACGGCCCTTACACTAATGGCTGCCCGTGTTCGCCGCTTTAAAAAGCTCCACCCGTTCTCTTTACTGATTGGGCTATAATAATGACGTCAACAAAATCTGAATTCCCATTGGACTATTGAAATGTCATTCCGGCTGTGTTGACCAGTTGCAACAGCAGACGCACTTCCCATTTATTGCCCGATTTCACACATAACCGCAGTGAAACAACAAACATTGTACTTAAAAAATAAATGAAAATGATATTTCCGTTAACGGTAACGATGCTCATGTTTTATTTATGTTTCTTCCCGGTGACTTTCGGGAAAACAATACATGGAGTATTCAGCAGCGATGCAGCAAGAAAAGGCAGTGGGCAATACATAACAAAATTTCTTTTTCATGGTAGGTAGGTGTATGAATTATAATTTCGAGCCACATTGACATTCCTCATCATGCCTGCCATTTGCTAGCTTTTTCTTCTACTACATGGTTTAGCTGGGAAGAAGTGGGTTTCATTTCTCCGCTGTGTAAGAGCCTTGACAAGAGCTGCTTTTCATGCGGTCGTTGGAATTGTGAAAAACCAGTGGAGTATTAATCCAGGCCTTCAGATCATGCTTTAACAAATACTACTGTACCTTCATAAAATATTGCTAACTTTAAATGCATTTCATTATTTACAGAGCAAGTTTTTTTTTTTTTTTTTTTTTCTGTGCATGATGTGATCAGATGTGCTGTTCATGGTAACAAAATGAGAAACATGGTGAAAATATTGCAGTCCCCTCTGCAAGGTCATGATGCAGGTCCACAGTGGGCATCCAGGCTTTTATAATAAAGAGCGTTCAGCTCAAATCCACACGACTACAGGCTGCGCACACAGTATTTGCACGGATTGCAGCTCCATAATAATTTGTATTTTTAAGGTTCTCAGCTAAACTCGTGTTACAATTATTTATGCCATGGTTACAGTTACACTGACCATGTCGACAGACTACTTTCCGTCTGCTAAACCGAATGTACTGCTCAGAACATTATATAATAAGAATAATAATAATAATAATAATAATAATAATAAGATCCTGTTTAAGGATTGCCGGAGTTTGAAATTATATACGGCGCGTTCATCAAACAAGCTCATTTTTTGCAAAATGGTTGTAAAAAAGGAATGAAACAACACTGTTTCTTCTGAATTGGGTATGCTAATTAATTGAACTGAAAAGTATATTCTTTGTGGCCACATCTGTCTCTTCTTGATAGTATTATTATTTGCACTGTAAAGTGCAAAACGTAATTCCGTTCAATTCAATTTATTTTTATAGAGCGCTCTTCTCGCGCATTGACACAGAGCGCTTGAACGCGGGATAAAGCAAAGAAACAAATACATCAGACAAGGAAAGAAGGACACGAAGAGAGCAGTTGACTACACACCAGCGTAATACATTATGATTATCAATCAATGCTTTTATAAAGCTATATATATAAATATGTCTCGTGTACTGGCCAGGAAGGAAGGAAAGGAAGAAAAAAACTGCTGACTGAAAGCAAAGGGAGAAATGAAAACCTCTGGGGGTCCAAGTGCTAGTGGCTACCCCCCCCAGCATTCTAGATTATATATAATAAATAGATAATAAAATCAGATTAAGTCAGTTTACAGGTAACAATTACATTGTTGCTGGTATTGCAAGCTTGATTTCCCAGTTCAGCAAGTGCGTCTTGTGCATCATGGTGGTTGCTCATCCTGATCTTCAGTCAGCATGGGGTGCTTGAATGAATTTTGGAGAAGGCAAAAAGACATCTTCACTTGAGACACATTTGATGTTTCCAGTTCACCATCTACTTTTTACGTTTAGAAGTTTAAATACTTTGTGTAAGTAAATGGAATTTTTTTTTGCTTTGTCCAGCCAAATGTCTAAATAAAAACAGATTTGCACAATGATGGAAAAACTCTAGAAAGTCTTAGAGAAGACAGGAATATTTTAAAATGGTACATATTGCATAATTGAAAAAATAGTATCGATATTAAATGCATACGGAGTGTAATGTACAGAATGGGGCAATTACATTTGGTCCTGGAGATCACCAGGTTTTCCAGATCAGAAAAGGGAGCTAAATAGGATTCAGTTAAGCCTGTAAGTTGAATCAGGTGGTTCGCTGCCCAGCCGGAACAAAAAATCCCAAGGCTTCATCCTCTAGGCTCCGTGCTCCAAAGGGGAATGGTGCTGGTGTAAAGTGGGGCACGGCAGATGACGGGGATATGCATGCAATATTGTCTAATTAGACAATTTTGAGGAGTAAATAGCACAAAACAACAGCCTTTGTTCCTAGTATGTTTTATGGAAGTGATCCCATCGTCCGGTTCTATTCTTGGGAGTAAAATGACAGTGAAGTACTTGAAAGACACTGTGTTGTCAGTAAGGGGCCACCAGATACAGGGTGATTCACTTCAATGCTTTCAAAAATTTATTACAGTAACTATGCCTGATATGAGCATGTAGTCTAACCAGTTTGTAAAGAAACCCTCTCGGTTTTTTTTTAATCTTATAAAATATGGGAAAAATTAAGGGTAACTCTTCTAGCACCTTGCTTATGGGTATCACAGCAGGAGGTTCTCGGCCTCTTGGCTTCAACCTAGTATAGTGTTGGTGATTTTAGCCGGAGCAGAGTGGAACCTAATAGGGACTGTATGTGGCTTGACCACAGCTTTTTCAGGGGGAAGCTCTGCCTCCTGGTAGGATTTTATTTGATTGTGGGTAGCCCGTGGAGCCTGAAGTGCAGGGTTTTGGATGGCTTTACCGCTATCCCCACAGGAAGAAACAAATTTCTAGTAGTTTTTATCAGTTAGCTTTGCTCTCCCAAGGACATTGACAGTTCTGAGGATCCAGATAACCTGGTAAATCATTTTTTGTACAGCTAAATAAACTAATAGTGACATTAGTAATAGCAGTACCCTTTCTGTTATTTCAAATGTGATGTTAAATTTCCCTTAATGAATGCTTGTGATTGGCTGAGATTGTCAGTGTGATAGGAAGCTGGAATTATATAGTTGGTTTGATTTTGTTGTAGAACGTGTGTGATTGTGTTAATAAACTGAAGGAATATAGTGACACTGACAGCACTGAGGGTAGATAACCTTATGGATTTCTGAAACAAAGAGTGTGTCTCTGTCCCAAAACATGTGAGACACACATCTCCTGCAAGCCCTCGTACAGAATTAGTAAACTGAAAGAAAAATAAATAATAAGCAGGCCATGTGAAAAAAGCTATATACTGTAGTACACACACACACACATTTCCGGAACCGCTTGTCCCATACGGGGTCGCAGGGAACTGGAGCCTACCCGGCAACACAGGGCGTAAGGCCGGAGGGGGAGGGGACACACCCAGGACGGGATGCCAGTCCATCGCAAGGCACCGCAAGCGGGACTCAAACCCCAGACCCACTGGAGAGCAGGACCTGGTCCAACCCACTGCGCCCCGACACTGAAGTAGTAATCACTGTGAAATCTGTTTCCTTTAGTCTAATTCCACATTTTCCCACTAGAGAGCAGCAACAGTCAATGCAAATCACATGCTTCCAAATTCTAAAAACAAATATTTTTATTTGTACTTTTTTGAAGAACAGATGAAATAACTTGAAACTTATGAACTCCTAAACATAGAGTATTTTGTGGTAAGATTTTTTTTTTTTTTCAAGCTTTTAGGTAAATTACATTTGTCTTTCGGTAATTTAATATTGAAGTAATGCAGTTATTTGCAGCTAGCAAAATATATATTAACTAGGAAAAAATATAGCAAAAATCGAGGCGTTAGAGTAGTATGTTGTTCTGGCAAGGATTCCTTAAAAATATACTTTCTTTGATTTATACATATATAGCTAACTGTCAATTCAGGGTGAGTGCCTTGCTCAAGGGTACTAGAGCAAGAGTGGGACTCAATCCAGGAACCTTCTAATTGGAGGGCTACAGGTACCCGTTTCCCCAGAATCTAGAAATTGCATTTAAATTTAAAAAAAAAAAAAAAAAAAAAGGTATAACCTTCTTTATTACTGAGACCAGAAAAAAATGCTTGAAAACATGATGAATATGGAAAAATCTCTGCGTACAAACAGAACTGGTGGTAATTGACTCCCACCATCAGTGTGCATACAATGCAGTAAAGCAGGGGTGCTTTGACGTGTCGGTTCTTCTGCTCACCAGGAGGGAATGCCCTAATGGTCTACAGGCTGGAGGATGTAAGCACAGCCATGAAGAAAGATGCCAGGCTGCTGCTGTTCCAGGACCTGGAGAAGTTTGACAACCTGAGCTGCCAGCACCGCCTCTCTAGAGCCCGTCTCTCCAGTGAGTCCCAGAAAACACACATTTCCATTCACAACACACACATAGCAATGTAAGACACTGCAACCAGTCTGTCCCTCAGCTAGAAGCCCTGTTAAATAGCTGTGAGTAGCATGGTGACACAGTGAGTAGCACTGCTGTCTCACAGCACCTGGGTGGTACGAGAGAATGTGGGCTCGATTCCTGTTCAGTCTGTGTGGAGTTTGCATGTTCTCCCCGTGTCTGTGTGGGTTTCCTCTGGGCGCTCTGGTTTCCTCCCACACTCCAAAGACATGCTGTTCAGTGACAGGGAGAGTGTGTTCCACTATATGGATGAGTGACCCATTGTAAGTAGTGTATCTAACAGTGTAAGTCACCTTAGTGAATAAGGTGTGTGGGATCATAGCACTACATAGAGTTCTTTGGAGAAAAGCATCTGCTAAATAAATGTAAATAAAATTACAGGGAAAACATAAGCAACCAACAAAATACAAAAGTTTTGTTTTCTTCTGAAGAGAAAAGGAAAGTAATAAATGTCTCGCTCTCTCCAGACAGTTGTTTGTGAGCACGACCATTCACTTTGCTACCGTTCTCCCTTGCTGTCTCCTTTTAATATATGCTGTCACAAACATTGCGCCTGCCCCCTTTGTGTCACCTTTTATTATCATTAAAATGTTTTGCTCATCCTCTTTGATTCTGTTGTAAGTGACTGAACAGTGGCTGCGCGTAATTGGAGTGGTGTTAATTTCCGAGCGGCTAATTGCAGCGGCATGGAATATGCATGTGGCGTTGTCTCCTCGCCGTCTCGGAGACAATGCGGCCCGCTCCCGTCGAGGGTCCTCGACGCCTGTCTCGATGGAAAGTGCCATTGTTTCAAAAATGGAAACTCCAAAATGAAAGGCTGCCGTGGCTTGGCGTTGCTGAGCACAAGAAGGGAAGGGAACCTGCCTTTGATGTCCTGCAAAATGAAAATTCCCTTTTTAATAACATTTCAAAGGGGTAATACACATGAAGGTGATGCTTAATTTGTGAAATGATCTACTTATTACCATGCTGATGGACAAACGCATCCATTTTCTTAATGGCTGCGTGAACGCTCTTTAAGTTGCATTGCGTTTCGCAACACATTTCGGGGGGTGTAATGTGTCGGTCAGAAGAACGGCACCTTTTTTTGAAATTGTAATCGAGAGCTTTTTGCTTATTCGTGCATAAAAGGAGCTCAATGCTGCACAAATTGAAGGAGTGCTATTAAACATTGTGGTCATTCACTCCTATTTTTTCAGCACATGCCCCTAACATTTAATCCACTCATGTCAATGGTAAGCCAGTGATTCATATTTACATGTTATGACAGTTGTTTACTTTCTCTTTTTTTCATAATTTCTGTCATAACACATCTGCGAATTACAGATGGTAAACAATACATTTCCAATAGTCAGCATTTACTGTTTCTACTGTTTCCACTGCAAACAGCAGCCAACATCAGAGCCCAACTGGAATATAATCAACAATATGGTCAATAGTTGTCAGAAAGCTATTGAAAGTGATTGGTGACCTTGCATGGGATAAGCGGTTCTTGGTAATGGATGTCTCGGTGGATTTATGAGGCTGGTGGGATCATAAAGCACAATGAAATAAGTTGTATAAATGTGTACGTGTGCAAATTACGTGTAGATGCACGGAGCTTCGTAAACTCTGTCTCGGACTGGTACACCGTGACCTGGCTGATGTTTCTCCAGTGACACTAAGTGCAGAGGAACACAACCAGACCATCCCACACACTGCTGCCTCCCCTCGGGCATGGTACGTTTTGTATGCGGACCGCTACACCTGCCACCAGGACAAAATCGCCGAGGATCTGAAGGACCTCCGCTTCCAAATCATGCTCTTCAACCCTAACGCCGAAGGCGACCCGTTGGACCACTTCAGCGCCGAAGAGGCAGGTGAGTTGGCTTTCTTAAAGGCGGTAGACATAAGGGACGGCACTCACACACCTACAGTTTTCATTCACTCATTCATCCATCCATTCATTGTCAGTAACCATGCGTCCAGTGCAAAGCTGCCCCGGTCCAGGGCCTTCCCAGGAAGCACGAGGTGCCAGCCTGGATACTCCCTAAATTGAAGAGCAGTCCATCACAAGCAGTGAACAGAATGACTGAAATTCATTTTGCAAGTTTGCACAAACGTTTAGCCACAGTTTTATTACCCCTGGATAAGTTAGCATTAGCAATGTTGCTGGTTAGCATCAGACATGTTAGCTTTAGCCTTGTTAGGTTGAGAGGAAAAATCAGTTTTGTAACTTTTAAACTACAAAAGGCAAACTTGCAAGCTTGCATACATTTATAACTGAATGAGAAAGGAAAGTATTCACCCTTGGTTGAAGATATTTTATGCTCTGCTTAGTCTGTTCAGCTTAGTTTAAAGGGCGTCCTCTTTGATAAAGAGGAACCAGTGGAATCTATGGAATTGCTGACCTTGTACCATCGTGCAAAACGGGAATATTCCGTGCAGCAGATGCTGCCATTTACTTTAGGATAAGAAGTCTAACAGAGGATGAAATAAGGTTCAACACTAGGTGGTACCTGGACAAGACAAATGTGCTTTTTTTCTGCGTGCGGAGTGCATTCTGTGTTATGGGGAAGAAGGTTATAGGTGGGTCACGATAACCTGTCAAACAAGTTGTATAATGCTAATGTTAACATTTTCCATATGGTGTGTGTTTGTGTGAGGCTAACAAAGTACATAAGCACGAAACGATGCTGTAGGCTTCCGTGAGTGTGCAGACAGAGTCTCCGGCATCGTGAAATAAACATCGCTGGGTCTTACTTGTTCCCTCTGCTGCGATTCTTTGATTTTGCAGCTACCACACTAGCATTAGCCCGCCCACCCAGTATACGTGGTAAAATCAGCGTTAAACTCATTCAAAGGGTTTGTACTGTCCCTGTGTGATTAAATGAACTCTCCTTGGGGTGAATTCAACTCCGTCTAAGCAATTTTTAGAGTGCGAACGTTTAGATGACGCTGTGATGTGATGCTCTGCGGTGATGTGCTTAAGGGAAATATTCCAAGGCTGTGGGTGCTGTTGACTCCGCTGCCCCAGGTTTGCACGGCTTCTACCTCATCTTCCTCGTGGCCTACGTTGCGACCGCCTGCATCTACGCTCGGCTCTTGTGGAGGGCCCTGCACAAGGGTGGACCCATGCACACCGCGCTGAAGGTCCTGTCCGCAGCTCTGCTGCTCCAGGCCGGGTCAGCACTCTTCAGTTACATCCACCTGGCGAGGTACAAGACTAGCTGGTCACCGTGTTCTCCTTCCTTACCATAATGGGTTTTCTCTCCACTCTCATTGTCTGCATTATTTAACAAATCATCAGTCAGCATCTGCATGCTAACAGAAGTAGCGGTAAAATTAAGATAATATCGTTTGATTTGTTTGTAATTTTAAAGAACTGCACCCATTCTGTAAGTAACTAATGTTAATGTTTAAATGCTGGAGTGTTATAGTACGACCATGTGCTTATGAGAGTTTACACTGGTGTTTTGCAGGTATGCAAGAGATGGTATTGGAGCTCCTTTCATGGGAACCTTGGCGGAATGTAGGTTCCGTTTCATCCCAATTTTGTGACAGCCAACAACCTTGTGTGCAGAGTTTCACCTGAGTGTAAACAAGCCGTGCTGATCTCTCTCTCTCTCTGTGTGTGTGTGTGTGTGTGTAACACTGTTGGTTCAAGTCCCTGGAAGACTTCTCATTTATGCTATGCAATGCATTCAGAAATCTTGCAGCAAAACACATCTGTATAAATCTGTCAAAATAATAACATTGAAACTCATGTCTGTTTTTTCGGGGGGGCTGCAGTTTGCAACATGGTCTCACAGGTCCACATGGTCTTCATGCTGCTGAGCCTGTGCATGGGCTGGACTCTAAGTAGCAGGAAAACTCAGAGCAAACCCCTGCAGTGGGACACCTCGCCCACCTCGACTGCGCTGGCTCTCGGCAGCGTGGCCATCCAGGTCAAAATGCATCTGACGCATACAGACACACCCTTTTCCCATTTATGTTGTAGCTCAGATTTTAAATTTTTCCACGATTATACACATTATTTTATAGGCAGTACTTTCCATATTACATACAGACAGCTTGTAACATTTTCAAGCATTGGGAATGGCTTGTTTTTTTAATTGATTCTCAGATGTGTCTGCAGGGGGCGCTCTTGGTGTGGGAGCAGTTTGAAGACACAGACCACCACAGTTACCACGCACATGGCAGCACGGCAGGTCTCCTCCTGGTTGCCCTGCGCGTCGTCCTGGCTCTACTGCTCACCTCCATTCTGTACCGGATCGTCAGGGCCGAACGCAGCGGCCTCAAAAGGGACTACTACCTCAGCTTTGCAAAGGTGCAGCCGCCAGTTTCCGTCTCCCGTAAAACCATCACACTAAATCACGTGTCATTCAACCGGAATCACTGCTGTTTTAATTCTGCTGTACTATTTA
Organism: Scleropages formosus; assembly: GCF_900964775.1. Lineage (NCBI taxonomy): Eukaryota > Metazoa > Chordata > Actinopteri > Osteoglossiformes > Osteoglossidae > Scleropages > Scleropages formosus. Next base: position 2,838,828 of record NC_041819.1, on the reverse strand, counting down.
GTATCATCACAACTCTATGCCTAAGAGTTAAAGCTGTGGGCTTATCACCAAACGGCTATTAGTTCAAGCCCCAGGAGGAGTCTGAAATGACTGAGTAAAATATCCACCTTGATATATTAGTATATTATAATATATTATATATTATAATCTCACTATATAAATGGCCTGAAAATGTTTGAAAGGAATTATCTACCAAGCAGAAACAAGAATTAATATGGATATAATTTTACTGTCGGCTCACCTGCTTCAGGGCTGCCTCTTGTGGTTCCTCTGCCACCCAGTCCTGGTTCTCCTCTCGGCAGCTTTCAACGAGCATCACAGACAAAAGGTTAGTAAAAGGTGCGGCGCCAATCTCAACCTGGTGTGACTGAGCACGGCAAAATCTGTAAACCATCAGCCTCATAAGCCTTTCTGATGTTTTTTTTTCTTTTTTTTTCACTTTGTAAAAACCGTTAGGTCACTACTATCGGTGTTATCCTGTGCCAGTCCATATCCGTGGTGGTCCTGTACAGGCTGTTTCTCTGCCGGAGCTTGTACTGGGAGGTCTCCTCGCCGTCTTCCGTCACACTCCCGCTCACCATGTCCCGGGACCGCAGGTGTCCTTACTGATGCAGGCCTTCCTACAGGACAGCATGGGGCCTGCCACAGTGTCCAGACATAGGAGCACTGCGATTGGTCAGGAACACGGTGAAATGTGCTTCTCCAAGCAGGGACAGGATAGAAGGGTCCCTCACAGCCCCAGGGTTCTTCACTGGACTAAATACATGAAGAACCTCAAAAGCATGAAGACAAGAGCGTATGTCTACACTGCACTGTATGCTCTTTGGGGTTAGCTAGAACTAAGCAGTGTCATGGACTCAGCCAGGTGATGCTCACGTGTTTAACGCAGGGAAACCACAGTTTTAACATGGGTGCTTCTCTGAGGGTCTGGGAAGAAATGTGCAACCTGGGGCAAGAAGGGGGAAAATTAGTAAACAAAATATACATGAGAAAGAGACATCACCTAGAGAGATTTTATTTGAAATATTTTTGCAGTTTAAATACAACATAATCAATATTGTAACAGCAAGACTCTATAGCAAGACTAAAGCATGTGTGGCATGTGGTCGTAAGTACTTTTCTTTGTATATTTTATGATTGAATGCAGATTTCTAGCCTGAACCAAGGACAGTGAAATGTTAGTGAAAAAATCCTCTTACTTGTATTGCACAGCAAATATTCATCTATCAGCAATAATAGCATCACTGATTGTTTTTATAAAAACAGTAAGAGCATTTGTGGATCTAAAATATGTTCCACATTAAAAATAAATTATATTTATGAGGAACAAAAGATTTGATTTCAGTCTAAACTATTTAAATTCATGTATTTAGCTACAAATTATGTATACTGCTTCTAAAATGATTTGCTTTTTAGATGGTTGGGTGAGCGAACATTTTTAATTTAAAACAGCAAAAACTGGATGTGTCGGGGAAAAAAACATTTCCTCTAACCATCTGAACACACGTAAAACTTCTGCTTTTATTGAGAAATTCTACTGGGGTAAATAAAGGTGTGTTGTATGTTTTGTTTGAAAATTCTATAAAAAATGTTTTACAGGACTCTAAGCACCTGTGTTCTGAAGCATCTTAAGTGTTAAAAATGTGCGTAATGTTTAGATCTTCGGGACAGGTACGCATCTCCAGTGGACACTAATAATGTGTGTCACAGCAGAAGTATTGTATTTAAAGCTGCTGCTAAGAAAGCATTTTGACACCAGTACTTGTCTTTTACATCACACTTTGTCGGAAGCCTCATTTTAAAGGGGAATCTTAAACTGTAAGCAAATGTAAAAACTGCAGATGCTACGGAATTATTGCATTTGCCTCTGCTGATCTCCGTAGGTGGATTGTTGGCTCTGCCACCAGAAGGTTGTGGGATCAATCCTCTTTGCCTTCTGAAATATGAGATTGATTTCTGAAAAAATGGTATACAGCATGTATAGTTACAACTCATTCTCCGTGCTGGGCCTTGTTATTGCGTCAAGTTGGCGTACTGGAAACCCCAAACCCGACTGCTGTAGAGCATTCGACTGGACCTGTGCCAAGATGCCGTGTAACAGCTGGAAGAGGTGTTAGGCTGGTTTACCGCGTGAAAGCGAAGCCGCAGTGCTGGGCGAGCCGAGAAGGGAGGCAAGCTCTGGACACGGCATGGCGCGCGGCATAGGGGGCAGCATTGCCTTCCGGGTGGCTGAGCCGGTATCCTTCCCCTCGCAGCCATCAGCGAGCCCTGTGCCAGCGCTTGAATGGCAAACACTTGCATGGATGTCTGCTTGATGTTTTTACCCGAAATGTGGCATAATGCGGGAGATGTACAGAGCGGAAAGCTGCGGACTCCCAAGAACAGCCATGGAGAATTCTCCTTAAAAGGAATTAAAAGCTGAGTTTCACAACACGCATCACTGGAGGACATATCAGCATTCAAATTAAATTGATGTTCCAATTTGAAGGTGAAAAATCCTAATTTGTACTTCAACCTACTCTAAATGTTCACTGGAAAACAAGATTACTGTTCGAGTTGAAAAATGCTCAAGGTTACTTATTTTTGAAATGTAAATTGTGTTATCTTCAGATTGCCGTGCCAACTGAAGGGCGAAGCAGCGAGAATGCAGCGCGGTGCGATATACTGTTACAGCTCGCTTGACAGGTCAACATGTGTGCAAATTTCTATAGATCTTATCCATAATTGTCAACGAGGAGTGTGTGCGAGCCACCCACAGTAACACGCTTATGGAGCCTATTCATTTTGGCTTTTTCATTATCAAAGATGGTAATTAAAAGGAACACGAGATACCTGGGGCAGTCCGCAATCAGCATGTGCTGACACCGCCATTGTGCGGGTGCGAGTGTGTGCCAGGCCCGCTCTCCCGAGCTCGCGCTGCGGTCCAGATAAACTCTTTGAATGCTCACTTCTGTATGCCGGCCCGTCTAAGGACAGCTCCTAAATTATAAAATAATAAAGGGTTATATTGACGCACGCATGTTGTTGTTCCCACCCCTCCCCTGCGTGCCCAAACGGGCGTTCTGGATTGACGGTTGGCTCTCCCTTCCCCGCGATCCGCGCCCACTCCTCTGGCAGCTCACCCATTTACATTTCAGCATAATGCCTGCCTTAGAAAAGGCACAAGGCGGCCCTGATAAGTTACAAAGTGCTGGAGGGGTAAACTTCATAAGAGAGGTTTTGGAGCTATTTACAGCGTTCAAATCCTTCAAGTGCTCGTAGCTCGGGGACGGGATCAGCCTTTCGCAGCGCATGCCTTTCACACAAAACAAACACAATGCGCAGAGAGTGCTTTGCTGTTAATTGCCAGATGACACCGGTTGTAGTAGACGCAGGCCGGCGCATGCGCGGTGCCGTGACGGGGGTCTGCGGCTCTGGGGACGCGCCGGGAAGCGCTATACGCTGATCTGCCGGGAAAACCGAGCTGTGAACGGGCGGCATCAGCTACACTGGCATTCCTCCTCATCAAAGTGTAAACTTGTCATTTATTTCGTTAATGAAAGATACCCAAGTTTCTGTTTAACATACATTTAAGCGTAAAGAAATTTTTTTTTAAAAAATCGTTCGCAAAATCTCACCGTGGCGGATGTGACTCGAAGATGTGTTGGAGAGAAAGGTTTTTAATAACAGCTGGGCTCAAAATTGAAGTCCGCTCAGTTTCAGGGTGGGCTTTCCGTGTGATCAAGTTTTTCATCCCAGATATGAGCGACATATGAATTTTGTATGGCAAAATATGGAAATAATTCAAAGGGCCTGACAGTGAGAAAATTCTGAAAAAGGCCCTGAAGAACACGGCACCCTCCACACCAAGCGCGAAGGGGTGGGACCTCTTCCGTCAACATGGGCCTCCTCCCAGTTCCGCCGGTACAGTTGTGGGGTTGTGGTCCCAACCTGCACACGCATCGCATAGCTGCCCCGCAGTTAGATTAAATCTGTGTTGGTTCCAGGCAGTTATGAATGCGCCTCTGTGTGTGTGTGTGTGTGTGTGTGTGCAGGAATGGCGAGTGTGGCGGCCAGCCTTGTCCCCTCCTTGTCATGTGGGGAAGTGTCAGCACACGCTGCCATGCCAGCTTCCTTTCCGCCAGCTAGCCGCCGGGACCCTTGTCTGCCGCCCTTATGCGGTAGGCGTGCAACGAGCGAGCGAGCGCCGGATGCCGTTCTCGCCGCCGCGGGGACGATCCTCCGTCTGAGCCGTCGCGGCTGCCCGTCTCCCAGGAGACAGAAGGAAGTTGTCGCAAGAAAGTACACCCTTCAAACTTTCCAATACTGCTGGGAATTCTATTTTCTCTCAACAAAGATTTATACATATTTATATGAGCCCAAATGCAGATATGAAGTGTGTGTGTGTTGGTGGGTAGCAAGAGGAGGAAAAAAAAAAATCTCGGAACTGCAGAGGTAAACTGTATGTAAATGCCACAAAGTAATAGACTTGTAGTGCAAATCACACCATTTTATCTTTCATTTTGCTTTCGTACCTTTCGTGCCCCCCCAACACCACGTCCCCCCCGGCCCCCAAACCCGAACCCAGCCCACCCCTCCTCTTTCCTCTGGCTTAAAGGTGCATCAGAGATATGCATTTAAGCATATTCAGAACACGGGGCGTGAAATTAAATGTGTGGCAGAGTGAGAAAAATATACAGACGCTGGAGATGCCTTAAAAATAGTCATTTATGCAGATGGAGAGGAGTGAAATCATTTGCAATGGGATGACCCCCTCTCGACGTGCACCCCCCCTCCCCCATCACTGTTCTTCACTAATCTCTCGCTGTATCTTCATTTTTCATTGAACTTGCCAGTTTGCTGCTAAGCGGCCTTGTAGATAAGGCAAAGTGCTAAAAGGAGGCGACAGAAGGCGCTCGGTGGGCCCGTTTCTATTGCACTCTCACCCAAGGCAATGGGCAGAATTTAACGGATTCCTTCCAACATATGTTTTTGCCAGATAAGTAAACAGTGTGTGTCGGAAATGAAAAAAAAGCATTTGCAATTTAATGACATTACAGCTCCCAGCTTAGCCTGCCGTGCTGCGAGGCGGAGAGCTGGGAAACGGGGGAGCGGAAGAATGGAACTGGGTGTCATCAATGTTTTTTTTCCTCTCTCTTTTTTTCTTATCCCCCCCCCCCAACCGCTTCGGAAGAAGCACTACTGAATTTCCCTCTTTCTTTTCATCCACCCTTTCTTCAGTCCATTCGCCGTCCTTCAGTTTTCTCTCCCTCCCTCCCTCCCTCCCTTCCTCCCTCCCTCCCTCCCACTATCTTGCATTTAGTTTTCCCTCCTTTCGTCAAGGAAAAAAATTATCTATTATTTCTTTTTCTGCAAAACAGAATGACCGCCATTGTCCTGTCCCTCTTCCCATCAGATTTCCACATCCTGTGAAAGATCACGTTTTGCTTCTGGCCGTCTTGCTAGTCCGCGTTTCGCTGCTCGGCCTTACGCGAGCTAAGTGGACAGCGTGGCACAATGAGCCAATTCTTAAGTGTTGTCATAACCAAAAAATTGCTCCCGCATTACAGAATAAGCAGAGATCGATCCCTTGTAATTGTAAAAAATGCTGCTCTTCCAACAGCCCTCTTTTCCCTCCTGGTCTCTGGCAGCTGCGTTATTACAGCGGACTAATTGTGCACGAAAGCAGATTAGGGCAGCGTTAGGATGCACTTCTTGACCATGTGCTAATGTGATGACAAGTTGGGGTCCGTCTTCGTCCCGGTGCTCCAGGCCAGGGCACTTTTGGCACCAGCCTTAATCTGCCTTTGGTATTAATTCAGCAAACCGGTGCGTTTGCATATGGATCACTTGCTCGCCCATTATTTTTACAAGAAAGCCTTATATTCAAGCCCCCCTTTTTTCCCCAGTGTTGATCTCTCATTAAGCGTGCGATGCAAATGCACCGGCGGTCCCTCTGTGAGGGGCGGGGTATCTCCCCCCCCAGGGCCGAGGTCTGCCTGAGCAAGTCCAGCGCCAGGACTTCAGATTCAGGTTTCACTAAGTCCCCCACCCCCACACGCCCATGCTTGTCCATGTTCCCCCTTTGCGCTCGGTTTTGGGATGTTCTCTTCTAAATGTCAGCCCCGGAGCTGTCCAGCGGTTCAGAAGACAGACAATGCCCCCCCACAACCCCCCCAGAGCAGGCGTCCCGCAGCCGCCGCAGCCTCAGCCAGATGCAGAGGCTCGTGTTACCGATGAAGTCACTGTCTGCAATGTGCACGTGCTGCCTTCACCGGTAGTCTGGTAAAAACGCAATGATGATTGTAGGGAGTGCGAAGGGACGACGGATTGGTCAGCAGGGGACATGGACGTTAGAACACAATTGTGGGGATATCTGGGGTCACAGAGGAGGAAGATCAGCCACGCAGAAATAAAGGTGAAATATGTTACTTTCAGTTTTTGACAAAATAGTTACATATTTATACATCACTTTCTGTGTAATGAGAGCATTCATTAAATTAGTAAATGAATGAGAGTATTTACATGTACAGTTAAGATGCATAGATACAGGGTACGTTCATAAATGGTATACAGAGCGCTTTACAAGTAATATGTATTTCAAAATTTTATGCACAAAAAGAGGTGGAAAATAGGGAACTGTGTCATCAGCCAACGGGCTTTTTGGACACTGGCAAAGAGACAGCGATTTTTGTAACTTGTATCAGTAGGCCTGACATGTACTCGCTAACCAGCGTTATTTCCACACATGGGAAACTACCCCCATATTTAACATATTTGAATGTTTATCTGTTTATTTGGAGATCAAACTGAAGTTAAGGCATACATGCACATGCATGGTGAGTGATGTAAGAGGATATTTAACCTGACAACATCAGCCAGTGACTTTGCATTTCTGTGGTGCCCTACATACATAAATCTATGTCTCATCATAGTGTATAGCTGTGATTGATGAATATTTTTAAACATGCCACTCTTAATGAAATTTGTACGCTCATGATAGTACTTTGAAAAAGAAGCTAAGATACCTTGAGCCTTGCGTGAATTTTTTTTCTGGATATGAGAAAAGTGGAGGCGTAAGTTGTGGTTCTGACCCACAAACGATTATTAAAGGGCAATTCTAGACAGGCGGCTTCCACCCATCCCACTGCAACCAAGAAAGGCAGATTACTATTTTTGTTCGGAATTTGAATGCGTAGCCCATTTAATGACAAACTCTGCAGCAGTTCATTTTTATACTTTTACACTTTGTTCGGCTGAATATTTTTAGGGTTCAACGGCTGACTGTGACAAGACATCCTCCGCCTCAAAGACCAAGAAGAGGTCTGCTGTTGTACTCATAATATATAAACTGATTTATTCTAGTAAACATATAGCTTGGGACATGTACATGTAAGTCATACTTTGTTACCTGACTGCATATGTTATTATTGAAGCGACTCATTAACACTCAAATTGAGGACACCTTGGCAAGAAATCCCAGAACACCGTAGCAATCAGCACTTACCCAATAAAGCGTCACCCATATCAAAAAAAAATGTTATTCAGTAATGTATTTATTCATATATTTTTTTGGATGTGTGATATTTATTCCCTGCCTTTCCCAAAGAAGTAAAAGCATTTAAAACTTTCCTCAGAATATAAATACATTTACTGATGTAAATGCAAATATATTGTTATATATTTTATTTTTTTGCACAAAATGTATATGTATGACCCAGTGGTATAACCGCAGTCACCTGAAGCTGAATGTGGCTTTGAGTGCCTGAAATTGAAAAATGAATTCCCACACATCGTCCAAGACGATGTAAACAGTAAAAAAAAAAAAAAAAGAAAAACACACCAACAGTCAAAAGCACTACAGCATGTTAAAGAGTGTACAAGTAATGACACCATCAGTCAAAGTCTTACAAAGTCTCACATTTTCAGAATCACCTAAGTACCAAAAGCTTGGTGATGAAAGTCTGTCTGTGATTCATTTATTGTATCAATATGGTATTTCATTAAATGGCAAAATATGAAGGGTATTAAACGATGGCTTACAAAACGTCTAAATAAATAATGTTGAATTCCTGTGATTTTTTTTCTAAAAGATGTAAAAATATTTTTATTAAGCCTCTGTGCTAATGTTTGTATATCACACTCTGTTTAGTAACTGAGATAGTGCTGTCTGGGATTTGGCGTTTCAGAAACTTGCATCTAATATAAGATTATTTAAAATATGCAAACACACATATTACATATTATTCACTGCCATTGTTATGTGTTCCTACTCTACACACACATGTATATTATTAACAAAAAAAACTTTTAGTAACTAAATAGAAAAGGTTCTATGGAAGCACTTAATGTAAACTGAACAAATCAATTAAAAGATTTAAATATAAACTAAAAAAGGTGCCCCAATGCATCTGGAATGTATTATTTAAATAAATGTTACCATGATCCTCACTAGGAACAGCGGCCAGAAGAAACTGAAATTGAAATAAAAAAAAATGTTTCTTATTAAATTAGATGAATAAACATATAATAATTAACAAATAAAAACTGATATGGTAAAATAATTATTTACAACAGGATGTCCAACCACTGTTAATGTAAATTTAGCAGTTCTGAGTATTTCTGTATTTACTTCATTTCACCCATGTGAAACCAGCTCTAGAGTGGAGGGCCTGAAAGTCACAGTTCTGCTTGTGCTAATTTGTATGAAGACAATAACACATCTAGTTAACCAGCTCTGTGACAGCAGCTGAGCATCTAAAAAAAAAAAAAAAAACAAAATCTTAGAAGTGATTTTTTACTTTTGACTCATGAAAATGAGAGTCCTGCTGTCAGCAAAGGCGCACACAGCAATGCAATGCAAGCTGCCTCCCCTCGCAAAGCAACAGCCGGAGTTTACACACTCCACAGCTGAGACGCGGGACTCCAGAGTTTCGGGACATGGGGATTAACGAGGGAATAACATATCATTTGGCCATGATCTCTTTTGCTCCTGTTGTTAATTAAAGCAAGTATGGAGAATTTGTGTGCAAAACCATGATATCACTATGCAGCGAGTGAATCCCAAATAAGGCTTTGCATAAAATAATCCTGTTGAAACGTGAATAAATAAAGCATCTGAATTAATGTGGGCAAGTTTTTCATTTAATAAACGCTGGAAGAAACAGAGAGAGAGAGAAAGAGAGTGAGACAGACAGAGAGAAAGAAAGCGGGAGTAAGAGAAAGCTTTACATCTCACTTATTTTGAGTAGAGTCAAGAGTGTTTTTGATTCATTCCTTCCCATTAAAAGGTGCAATCTAGAGCCCCCCAGATATCCAACGTAATAACCAGCAAAATAATCTGCTTTATTGATAGGCACATGTTAGCCGAGTTTGTGCCAATTTCCAGGTACTTATCTATCGCCTGTGTCCCGTCTCACGGAGGGATATAATTCTATGTGACTGCTCTCCAGGGCACAGGCTCTTGAAGTTCATTAGTCCTATTTCTGATAGATATATATTTTGCCCTAAAAGCCTGAGAATTTAATACGAAAGTCAACGACAAGATCCGCCAGGGGAGAGCTGGAGCTGGAAACAAGACATGCCGCCTCGGCTAGGACTGTATGCGTCGTCACAGCCAGTGTTTCTTTCTCGTTCCACTAGCGCTGGATTCATACAGGGAACCAACGAGCTCCACACACCACAGTCTGGACCGCTCGACCAGAACTGCCTCGAGAAGTGGCAAAAATGGCCAGTTTAACCCAGTCCGATATAAATACTAATTTTGTCAAGTAAATTAATACAATTCATTGTGTCCAACACAAATGAGAAGCCTTTTATTTTAAAATTTCAGTTGGGGAGGTCCAGGCACTGAGATTCTAAGTATAATTTCATCAAATGGCTATATGCCTCACACTCTTTTTGCAGTCTTCAACCTGCAAGTAAAACGCATCACAGTGGGGTAAATGGTGCCATTAAGGTTAGTGATCTTAAATTAGTGATCTCAGCAAGGTGAAGGATGAAAATTAGATTTTAGGCAAAGAAACCATATGAAATTGGATGACCACACAAAGGAACCGAGCTAAGTGCTGCTTTTCTCAGTGATCTACCTGTTCAGTTGTTCATCCCCTATATCTACCATATCTAAGAACACATAAGTGACATAAAGGAGTAAACTCTGTACCATTTGCTTTGAAACAACGTTGTAGCTTTTTCCGAAGAGCACCAAGCTGATAAATACATTGTGAACTAGTGTGTCCAAACTCTTCTTCATTCGGTCTTACAAACAGAGGAACACTCTGATTTCCCTTGCTAATGGATCCTGTTTTGGTTCTCTGCTACAACTAATAAGCACAATTAGCATAGTATCTAAATCAAAGTGTTTCAGTGAAGTCTTACACATGAGTTGTCATTTACACGATCTTAGTGGCAGGATAACTATCTCCGTCAGCGCTGTAATTCTGAGACGAAGAGCAAAAATCAGCTGCGAAGTAATGATCCCCCTCCCCACACACACTTCCCATGAGCCAGTGGAAAGGTGGTGATTGCTGATGGAACAATTTTGAGATATTCAAAGTATTTTGAATGGGGAGCACAAGCCATTATAAATAGCAAAGACAAAATCATGACAATTATTAAATTATGAGCGAAAATAGTAATGACTGATTTTCAGATATGAAAGCAGAAGTGTAATGTAAAATCTTGAATCTGTGGTGAGAAGTGTATTAAAGAGGTGCCTATAAGAAGTGAAAAAAATCAGTACTTTAAATAAAAATAATAGCCCTACATCCAGAGGTGCCCTGCTTGGTTGACTTCAGTCCTTAAGTGCTACTCTGAAGTAGCCCTTAGTCTTCTAAGATGTCCTTCAGGAGCTGTTAAAAATGTATTCTCCAAAATTTTTTGTCCTTGATCCCAAAAAAGTAAAGCTGGACACTAGGTTTTATTATAAATAAATAAAAGATCCAGTAAGATTGTAAGAATCTGGCTGTTATTTTTGACCTGCAGTTCAAGTAATGTCAGGCTTTATTGCACCCTTTGCACTGCGACCCTGTAAATAATAAACATGGGCAGTAACATCTTGCTGTTTTACTAACCCCGACACCGACACAATGCACCGCATTTCAGAAGCTTGTCCTACACATAAACCCTCCTCTGATCTGCACAGCAGCAAATTGCTCTGGCACATTTCTGCTTTGTTTGGGGGCAAATGCTGCTCTATCAGTGACATAGTTATATCCCTTGTGTGCAAAGATCTTAAGGAAATCCCCAGTCTCTTCCCAGAAGACATCATGCATTACTCCTTGACTTTGATGGCGGGTCCTTGTGGGAACATCTATGATGCAAAATACAGAAAAAAAAAAAAAACATGAAAAAAAGCAAATGGGTCAGTCCTGTCTACAGCTTGATGGAAGTGTTCACAAAGACCATAAAGATTCATCTTCACGACTAAATATAGAGACAAAGTGAGGAGGGGAGGCAGGTGAAGCAATGTGCAAAAGAGAGCGACTGTCATGTCTGAAATGACGCCTAGCATTCGGAAAAATGAAAGAATCAAGTTCTGAAATTTTGAAAGCACAGTTTCTAAAACAGCTTTAGCTTTGTGAGTTTGGGTGTTAATATGTTATTGGAAGTTACTTAGATTTTGTAGAGGTATTTTTTAGTGTATAAGCATGTGAGTTGCACATTCGATCACTATGAAACAATTGTTGGTCTACATCATAAACTGAGTTAATGCACCTGTATTTTCCTTGACCTCGTGGTATCACTGCATGTGTTTAATGCACACACTACTTTTAATTTTATTTAAATTCAAGCAGTACAAAAACTCTGCTGAATCCAGCTTGTGTGTGTGTCTGTGTGTGGGTCGGCTGGCGTTTGTGTGTGCACGAGCAAGTGTGTGTATATATACACACACACACACACACACACACTTTTTCATTTCATCTGGTGTCCCTGGGCAATGTGACATATATGGTTTTAAGTCTCTGATTTGCCACATTAAGGTGTTGGGGGAAAGGTGCAATGAGAGATAATTTAGGTATATTTCCGCTCCCGGGAGCATACAGAAGCAGGAAAATGTGGCAGGTCCTTTTCTGAAAATTACAGGTACTACAGTACACAGGAGCCATAAACATTCCCGATATAAACCTACGATGGAGCGATTGCTTCGGGAGAGGTTTTACACACTTCGATTAGCCCGAAATGAACCCGGCAAGTGGGTGATGTCTTTGAGGTTCTGCACGGAGAAACCTCACCAAGCGACAGATCCCAAGCCCCTCTGCAAAAACCGAGGCAGCCACAATCGCCCGCGCTCCTACCTTTAATGTAGTGCGAGTAGGAGAGATACAGAAATACCTGGATTTTAACTCACCTAAAGGCACTGCTGTGCAGGGGGTCATCTTATAACAGTGTTTTCAAAAATATTGTAAGATTTAGCATTGATGAAAATTATGGGAATTCAGTATCCCTGCTTTCATCTTTAGTCCTTACTTTGTTTTTTCATTAATAAATTCCACAAACTTGTCAACTGAAACCTAATCTGCATATAATCTGTGAACTGTTTTAAAAAACAAATTTTATAGGTTTAAAATGGTATGCAAAATCGAGAATGCTCTAGCATCACCCAAATCATTCATCTAATATTAATTTTGCAAGAGGAAAATACAGTTTAGACTGAGGTGTCTCACCATTATTTTTTGGTTATTATAAATCTCCTTTGGGGAGTTTGAAAAAAAAAAAAGACAGCACAGAGGTATATATTGTCCAGTAAACCTATTTGTTATGGCATCATGGAGGGGCAGAAACTTGTTATATGGCCTTGAAACCTGAAGGTGATCCGTTCAAGTCCCAACACTGCTGTAGTACCCTAGTCTGAGGTATCAAAAGATATAGATACATAACTGCTTAATTGTTCACATGGAATAGCTGACACACAACTACACAGCTGATAAATCCTGCAAATAGTTTGCATAAAACTATCAACTAACGCAATATGATAATAATAAAATAACAAAAATCCTAAAATGAATGCCAAATATTTACACTTGCTTTGTAATAAAGTCCAAAAGGAGGAGTCAGTGTAAATAAAGAATGACCTTAGTTTGAATGAATGAATTCTTAGTTATAGCACCTACTCATTTTATATGTATAGTATATATAGCATACCTTTTTCCATCTTTATGCAGGATACCATATGAAAATTGAGCTCTGATCTATTTAAAAAGTGAATTTAAAATTCAAATTGATTTATATGTGTGGTTGTAATCTTGACTTCATCATTCCTTATGTCTTGAGGGCTGGAATTTCAAGTGAGGTTCCTACAAACATTAATCATTGTTAGACCCCCCTGCTCCGGTCAACACTGAACACTGTTAGTCTGTCATCAGTTTGAAAAATTATGTTATGAAAAATTAAATTAAATGACTGTGACCAAGTAGAAAATCAAGCATTCAGCTTGCCATGTGTGCAAACCCAGAGATTGAGGTGCCCTTCAGTTAAATCAGAAGTTCTTAACATTTTCTAGGCCTCAAACCAATTCAACAACTGGATGAAAGCATAAGGACCTCTCCTTGAAAAAAGTCCATTTAATTCAGAGAAAATATTTCACTCAGTTTACTCCACTGAAACCTGATTACCTTCACATAAAATTATGTAATAGACAGAAATAGCACAGTAATATTTTAATTTTATTTTTTAACTTTTATTTAATTAGTGTTCAAAGCAAAGACATTAAAGCAAGACTGGTCTTCACAGACTCTTTAAACCCCATGGACCCGAAGTTACTGTTAAAGGCTATTCACCAATGAAAGTCTGCAATATTTGAATTAAATCCTAAGGTAATTCAAACATTTTGTCCTCTCAGCTAAACTTTCAATAACACAATGGAAACACAGTGACCTATCATTATTAACATCCATGTACATTTATTTTTACTGAATATGAAACATCACTTACGCATGCCAGATTGTTGGCCCAGATCTGTTCAAAATATCAGTCAGATTTCTGCTGAAGAGACAAAGGGCAACTGGACGCCTCAACAAACACCAGACTGAAGTTCACAAAAGTCGTACATGATGTTAACTGGACACACATTTTTGGGTGTTATCACACCGAAGGAATTCATTAGAATCGTCCTAAACAGGGGTAATGTGACTGGAACGTCAGTGTGGGGCTCAGCTTGGTGCCGTTCATAAAAAATTCACTTCCAGACCGCAGGTATTTACTGACACTCGCATTCTGAAATGACATGTACTGGAAATCCCTCCTCCGATGTCCTGCTCAAGTGTTAATTAAGATGTTAAGCAAGGACTTCAGTTCAGGGCAAAAGGGAATTAAATTAATAAGGAAAATTACATTTAAATCTTCATTTTGCTTATCTTCAAGTAGGAGAAGATGTCTTCCAATTACATCTCGACATTTAGTATGAGGCCCATGAGGCTAAAGGACCGCATCTTACTTTCAGGTTAACGCGCACCTTTGCTGTTATCATGTTACAGTGTCACACAGGCTGGCCCTGGAAGTGGCCTTCACAAGCTGCTTCATATTTAGCATAACACCTCCAAGCTGGTATTTTAATATCAGGTCAAGGGTGGATATAAAATAGAGCAAAGAGGTCGCAGGATGAGGTCTTGAGGTTGTCTCAAAGATGATCTTGAGAGACTCGGCCATGAAACCGTTATATTCATACCTGTTTCAAAAATCGTGCCACCTGTTACATTCGCCAAAGTCTTCCTAAGATTAGTAACCAGTCTCATCAGCAGATGATGTTCATCATTTTATATCATATTCTCAAAACCGGTACCTTTGTTTTTTTTTTGCTTACTAATGTAATACCATGATCTGAATACTAAAAAGATTGCACACAATTATTCTGCTTGTGCATTAAATATGCATTTTTCATTAACATTAGATTTTTCTCTCGCACTTGATGTGCAGTATAACATACTACTTAGTTTAAAATCTTACGTAGTTAAATTAATTCCTTATGACTTAAATGAAAATAATGCTATTTACATTGATACAGTCTACCTGCACATTTTGTCATGCTGTGGAAACACACAGGACTCAGCTAATGGAAGGAACTTATTAGAATGTATAATTACACTTGAAGTACAGTAATTGGCCTGAATAATTTCTCAACATATTAACATGATGCTGTAGAAGAATGATATTTGAAAAAAATCTGAAACACCTAATTACGCAAAGCAATTGTACAACAGTAGATGGAACACACTTCTGAACTGCCTGAGCCATTAATTTACACAACATACACTAAATTGGCATTACTAAATTATTATTTCTGCATTTTATGGAGGAAACACAGAATCTGAAAAAAATTTTTAATTTTTTAAAGAAATTTCACATCTTCCAAATAACTGCACAGTGTACAGCACTAAAAGGTGTGAATTAACTTAATAAATAAAATAACCTAATATCTCGTTTCCAAGATCATGGGGTAACTAACATAACATTATTCATAAAATTTCTTAACACACTTATCTGCTTAAGTGAAATGAATACTACAATTTAAATCAGTGTGATATTAATAAACACAAACATATTTATATTTTAGTTTTTTTTTTTAAAACCTTCTCAAAATATGTCCTTGTGGGCCTTTAGTTCTGTCCCTTACCTTCTACACCAAACACGAATATATTAGGACTCCGACGTTAGGTTCACATAGTGAGACCCCTGGTCAACACTCCCTTGTCCACAATATAATCCTGCAAACAAGTTCTTTCCTTGTTTAGCCATTTTTAAAAACTTTTCTTAATCATCCATTTGCATAGCTGCATCTCCACCTTCCCTTTAGTCTTGTCTCCGCTAAAGGGCGGGGGGGGGAAAGCATATCTATTCAAAAGGCATTTAGTCCATCTCTTTCTTGGCCGGTAAACCTATTCATCAATTGTTCTGCCTTGTATATTGCATTCTAATGCTAATCTAGCGTGTTAAATATCTTTTTTGTTCCCCTTTTACCGTTTTGTCATTCAGTTTATCCAGTTTTGGTCACCCATTTTATTTATTTATGCGCCTTGCTCCATTCATGTGCTCATGTATTTTTTATTATGTTGTTTGGCTGTCATGCAGTGTCAACTCACTCCATTCAATGGGGGGCTACTTGAAGGGCTCTGGGGGGACAAAGCGTGTACACATTGCTGTGCTATTCACTCCGGCCAGCTGGATCGGCTGAAAAAAAAAAAAAAACCTTGTGAAAAGAAATCCTCCACAATGGACACAGAAGAAGCGCACAATGCTAACAGTTTTCCAAATACCACTGATTGCTTTCATCACAATGAGGGAAAGCAGGCTCTTTTTGCTGAGCTCCACTTCAACAAACAAGGCTTTGGACAAAAAAACCTCCCAACCCGCGTTTTGTTCCCACACAAAACCTCCTCGACTGTCTAAACGCTCCCACTGAACACACAAAAAAAGTCCTTTCAGATTTCTTCCCCATTTTTCCCTACATGAAAAGTGAAATAAAAAGGGCAAAGAAAAAGAGGGAAATGGTGGTGAGGTGGTGATGTGCGTCCTTTTATAAAAACCTGATGACCTTTCGGGGCCTTTTAGTCAGCAAATTATTTTCACTCACCACTGTGTATGACAATGTCGAAAGACGTGAAAGAAATGTGTGTGTTCTTAAGGAGCACATATGTCACAGGACATGATCAGTTATATTACAGACTGTAAACATGCTGATATCAGGGAGACACTGATGCTGAATTATGGAGGCTAGAAAATATGCGGCTGCTTTAAAGACTGTACAAATATAAACTTCACAAAACTTACAAAAGCAGGGGAAATAACATGTTGCTTTGGAAAATGACAGGTAAAAAAAAAACATGCTATTTTAATTAATTTTCCCAGTTCTATACAAGGTACGGACAGAGTGATCGGGGTGTTACAATAGAGAATGCAGGGCACTGAAAAGGT
Organism: Scleropages formosus; assembly: GCF_900964775.1. Taxonomy (NCBI): domain Eukaryota; kingdom Metazoa; phylum Chordata; class Actinopteri; order Osteoglossiformes; family Osteoglossidae; genus Scleropages; species Scleropages formosus. Next base: position 2,821,941 of record NC_041819.1, on the reverse strand, counting down.
TTAATTAACCGTGTCGGAGATAATTATCCCTGGACAGTCCAAATTAGTTTTGCATAATCGGTCTGATCCATATGAATTAACTTCTTAATATCATTTAATGGGGGAAGTTTGCATAATTAACATGTCTTTAATTTTTTTAATTATAAAGCATAAACATAGTTATACTTTTATATACACATGCAATAATAAGGATATTTCAAATCCATTACTCCACCTACCAGTTTGCTCAAAACTTTTCTTTTTCCTTGTTACTGTCAATCTTAATACCAAATTATTTTTTAATCTTCATCACATTCACTATTAAAATGTGGTAATTCAGTGTTTTTTGACCCCAGATACAATGGCTTGATTTAGAATTCAAAGCAATCCTATTCAAAGCCTGAACAAAAACGGCCTTGGAGGATAGCTTACACTTCACCTGGACCGAGCACATCAGAGCAATTCAGATTTAAAAAACAAAGAAAGAAAAAAAAGCAAGCAATTCAACAAGAACTACAGAACATTCTTTGCCTTTCTTGCCTGCATCAAATATTATCCATAATATTTTAGCTAAAGAAACCAGAAAAAACATAAAGGTAAAGTAATACGACAGAACACCATTAACACAGACTGTAAAAACGAGATTTAGCAATTACAACGGCTAAACATTAGGGGTTGCTTACTTTAGTTTGATGCACCAGTAGGTTAATGAACATATCCACATGCATTTCACATGGGCTGTACAAACTGTTACTTATTAAAGCATTTGGTGAGTATATACCTATATGTTTCAATAAGCAGGCTATGTTAAGAAGTGGATTTATTTCATTAAAAAATAAAGACTGAACATAATGTTGCACACGCACTACAAGTTTATTGTGCAAATGTTACAGGACAAGTAAAGTCCTCTTTAAAATCAACTGGTCACCATGGAGCATTCACTAAACAATAAATATCACAGACAACTATATATATATATAACAGTACTGCATTTAAAACTGAAAAATATGCATTGGGATTCTAGTGAAACAATCCACTCAGTTCCAGGACCTAACTGGACCTCTAACGGTGCGGAAACTAAGACCATTTGTCTTCATTTATCTGTACACATTTACACGTTTCCAGCTAGACTGCCTGAAAACAAGATCTACATGACGCTGCTTTAAGGTGGCTTTGCCTTTTCTTATAAGTCCACAGTAAATCAACCTGAAATATTAATTAATGGACCTATAATAATTAATTCTCAACAGTTTGTGTCACCAGTTAAAAAACACAAGAGGACCCTGAAAGATTAAAATTGTAGTGTGACTGTCAACAGCTCTGGGTTCAACAAGGTCAGCGGAAAAAAAGGTAAATGTGTTGGCAACAGGTTGGCCAAATGTGTACCTTTTCGAATCTGCATTCACATTTATAAGGGCAATAACTGCATTATAATAAACGCACGGCAACAATTTTCAACAAATAGGCATAATTTGTTCATTCCCTCTGGGATTTCACGTGATTGTTGCAAATAGTTTCCACAGACATTTCTTTTTAAAAATTGCCTTGCATGAAGGCATAAAATTATTTACATACACATGTGACATTTTAAAAAGTGTCTGTTTTATCACATGTAGTTTCATGCAAGCATCCAATAACCTATCTCACATACTCTGTGTACACATTAAACCTCCTCAAGTCCAAGGTATCATAATGCAGATGCATACGCAGGGTAAGGTTCAAGCTGTGGTTTGCCCATTCCTGGTAGTAAAATATAAGCCAGTGGGGGCTGGAGACCCGCTGGGGGCCATCCTGTGCAGTTACAGGGTATCATGTAGCCAGGGTTGCCCGGAGACGGGTGGGAGTGTGTGTGAGTCCCACTCCCCACAGTTCCTGATCCGCTGAAGGTGGTTGCGCTGCCGGGGTACCCAAGAGGCGAGGCGTACGGAAAGGAAGGAGGTGAAATCTCTGCCATCTTCGAACCCAAGTCAAAGAAGGAGTAGGGGTTTGCAGACATGGATGGGTTGAAGAAGACCCGAGCCGCGGCGGCTGCCGCTGCAGCAGCTGCTTTGTCTGGATTCCCAATTAAAGACTCGGAGAGGGGTCCGGTGGGCAAGCCGCTGGCCTTCAGCGCATCGTGATCTCCAAGGCTGTAAGGCACCGGAAAGGCAAACTTGTCCTTCTTCATGAGGGTCTTGGGCTTCCTCCTGGGGCGGTACTTGTAGTCGGGGTGCTCCTTCATGTGCATGGCTCTCAGCCTCTTGGCCTCGTCGATGAAGGGCCTCTTCTCGGACTCGGTGAGGAGCTTCCACTCCGCTCCCAGGCGTTTGCTGATCTCCGAGTTGTGCATCTTGGGGTTCTCCTGGGCCATCTTGCGGCGCTGTGCGCGCGACCACACCATGAACGCATTCATGGGCCGCTTCACGTGGTCCACGGGCTTGGACATGTTCACACAAGGCACTTGTAACCTGTCCAGGTAACACTTTGTGCGACAGCGCTGTCACCGTCCCCGCTTCAACAGGCGCCTCTTTCAAGCAGCAGAGAAGCGTGAGCTACGCAGTGGACATGCAGCGCATCGGTGTGTACGAGCACGCGCTTTGCAAGTTCTTCTTTTCCTCAAGTTTGCCTCGCACTTCCGAGAGTTTCTTTCTTTTTCTTTCTTTCTTTCTTTCTTTCTTTCTTTGCCTGTTTGTTTTGACAGCTGCCTTTGATCACAAACGCATCATCGATCGACTTACTTTACTGCGAGCTCTTCATCCTGACGATGACAGGTAGGTATCCGCTCGGAGCAGAAGTGTCGAGTCCCACTCCGGAGCCAACATACAGCCCCGTCCGCGCAGCCAGTATACACACTTCACAAAAGTTCAGTTTCGAGACTCATCCTGAGAAATTCCACGGCGGGCCGCGCGGCTGTATCGGACCGGGACGCAGACGCTGACAGTGTGACACCGGCAGACGCGCTCGCACACGGCCGCGTTCACTCCTCCGCCACCTGCCGCCGCGAAAGGCTCAGCTGCCGCATCCAGCACGCGCGCGCAAGTGGTGGCTAACTCGAACCGCCCCACGTGAAATAATAGTCACTTGAATGGCAGGTATCGCAAGGCCCCCCCTCCCTGTCTTTGCTCGGACGCGCACGCGCACTGCCTCTTGAACTCAGCGGCAGCACGGCGCTGGCTATGAACGCGCTTTCGAAACGAAGGGGGCGGGATGAACTGGGGGTTGGGGGTTGGCGGTCGGGGGAGGGGGGGCGTGGCGGACATTAACGCGAAGAGACGAATAAACCACACACTCATACACACAGCGATCGACCGCAGTGTTGCTTGAGTTAATGGGCTGGAGGTGATGGTAGCCTCGAACACTGAAAAAAAAAAAAAAACTTCTACAGGAGCTTAGGGTCAGTGTTTGTATGTGTTTGTCCATGTGTCTGTGTGTGTATGTGTGTGTGTGTGTATGTGTGTGTGTGTGTGAGAGAGAGAGAGAGAGAGAGAGAGAGAGAGAGACTGAAACTAACTTTGATTCCTTGTAATAACAACAGTGAAATCAGTTATGACTGTTGCTGCCAGTACCTCTTATTATTAGTTAGAAGTATATACTATTCCAGGATGGAATAGTATTCATATTGAAATTTTCCAGTTATTTAAACTTTTTTTTTTTTTTTTTTTCAAATTTATACATGTACATGTAAAGCACGTTTGTAATATTTTGTATATTTCTGTGCTGATACATTATATTGTTATACATTATAGTATTATACATGATACCACTATTCTGTGCTGATACTATAATTTTCTGAGCTTTAACTAAAAGTTGAGCTCATAATGAGGTCGGGGGAGACCAGGGTACGATGACCTGGAGGTGTAAAAAATTAAGCTGAATTAAATTCCGTTCCAGTGACCCGGTAAAGAAGACTGCCGATACGTTTGGGAAAAGAGGAAACCAGTTCTGGTGTATGGAAAGTTTGCAAATAAACTGCAGATTACTGCCACGGGCAGTGAAGGGGTCTGAGGTGGCAATCAGATGTCATTTATGAGTTTGTTTTTGCCTTAGTAAACACAGGGGAAGACAGTGGGTTTTGAACAGAAAGGAATGTGGGTCGATTTAGTGTGCCTCAAGTGAGAGTGAAGTAAACCAAGTGCAATCAAAATTAACCACGTAAATCATATTGTTTCAATTATAATAATACCCGCATTAAAAAGAGGTTTAACAGAAAATGCCCAGCCAATGTGAGGAGTTATTTTTTTAAATTTTTTTAAATAATTTTGTACGATACATTTCTAAATGTGATCTGTACAACGGGCTTACGCGTCCGCGCGCCATACATTTTAATTCCTTTCCAACATGTGCAAGCCTGTCAGCGATTTCACATATGAGTGTTATTCTTTTTTCTTACGGCACTGAAACTAGTTTCTTATCATTTAACAGCTCCTCCAGGCTTCATTAGCTGTACCCTAATTGGTCACGTGCTCATTATGTAACCGCACTCTCCACTTAAGTACACGTCGCAGCCCTGCTTTCTGACAATTAACTCATCTCTTTAGCTCAGTCCCTCCTCCCTCCGCACACACATTTGGACACTGTCATCGTTGTCCAGTTGCTCTTACATTTACATCTCCTTCAATAAAATTGACATCCTCATATAGAGACCCTTGCTTACCTGCACGCGGCGGTAAGACACGCGCAAAGGACGGCGCGTGGACCACACAGTCAGAGAGAGTACCTCACGGCAGGCTTGCCTGGCTTGTGTCACGTCATAATATGTGCAGTCTGGACTTTTCGATCAAACAGAAATTAATGACACATTGAAAAGGAAAAACGCACACGCGTAGCAAATAAAATAACACCATGCAAGTTCTCAGTTTTGGGATGCGGTGCACGGAGGTGGTGCTCGCGCGCCGGGAGGCGGGAGCCGAAGTCCAGGTGTGACACAACGCTGCGCGCGCCTCCGGAGCCGCGCGCCCTGCGTGCAAAGCGTAACACGATAAAAACGGACTTTCCACTCCAATGCCATCTTAGTTTTTTGGATTAAAAAAATAGCTTTTAAGATACAGACGTTGCTGCACATTAAATAAAGGTGTTGAGATTACCTTGACGACATAGTTTTTGTACCAGGGTACGGGGTCCGTATTACTCCCGTTTACAATTTTTACTTCACCTTACTGCTCTGAGTTCGCGTTTTCCGCACTTTTGTTTTCTGCAACGGAAACAGACTCGGTACATTAAAAGCATCGTTTGCACATTTTATTTAAAAGATTTCCTTGTTAAAATGTATTTTCCTTTACCATCTCGTACAGTAGACAAGTACAATCCACAAAATGGGCATGTGAAACATAAAAAACACCGTTTTTACTTCGATTTTTTGTTAATATTCTCTCGACTCTTCTTTGTTTCGTTATTTAAATTTAGAAATACATTTTTTCCACAGCTTTGCACCCAAGAAACATTAAAAAAAACTCTCGGATTTATGCCGTAAAAGAAAAGCGCGTACAATACGTTAGTAACTGTAATTTCTTTTATAAGTGTAAAGAAAGGCCCGCCTGAAATAACTACATCTGCTTATTCTTTGCTTCAGCCACTTCAGTTTTTTTTCCTCCCCGGTACTTAATGTGAGTATGTGCTGTTAAAGGCCAATTATAAACAATAAAAAAAATAACGAGGGGGCTCCATCGATCCAGAAGACAGTTACTCATTCATAAGACAAATTCATCACGGAAAAGTTCAAATGGTTTATGACGGGAATCCCTGTGGACCTCGAGTTCTTTCACATTCTCTGTTTAATAATTATATGAACGTTTTCCAACAAATTAATAGCGCAGAGGGCACGTTATGATGCAGGGACATACTCCCTGTGCAAGCTTTTGGCTGCACCATTAAGCGTGTCATGCTGGAGGAAACCTGCGCCTGGAATGGGGGCTTTAAGCGCGCGATTGGTGACTGACAAGTGCGCGTGACCGCTGATCAAAGGCACCCCCACCCCCCGCAGACTCAACCGCACTCTTGAACATTAGCACCAAGCATGCTTTCATTGTGCGGCCAAATTAAGGTATGCACATCATTTCAGACACAATTTGTGTGCAAAAAAATTAAATGGCACTGCATTGTTGATAACAAACGAATGAAACCCTCTTTTCTAAAAATAAGAAAAGGTTTACATTATTTTCAATAAATAGCACATTCTTGCAGAAAACATTAAAATACCTACTCATATCAACAGAATATGTAAAGTCACTGTCGGTATTCATTAATGGAAAACGCATTTTTTTCCCCATCTTTATCAAATTGAAGTTTCATTGAAGCTGGGGATTTATTCTTCTGAACTGTAACTATTGTACTCCACAAAATAAATTTCACAGTTTGTTGGAAAGCATTTAAATACACATTAAAGGTGAACTCAGCGGCACATTATATTATATATAATTACTTGACCACTTCATAATGGCTTATTGGTGAACCATGACCAATTTATACAGTGTGTGGAGAAAGACTAGCTTACCTTGAAATGCTCAGTACTCAGGCAGATAAAGGGATGCTGAGTAAGCCTTTAATTCAATTAGTATTTCATTACTTTAACAACCCTTTGATTTAATTAATTGCCATGTTAATAATTCGGAGCTGGTTCATTTAAACTATACGTAACAATATTTCCTAATGCGGAAATATGTGTACAAGCTTTAATCACTGCGGGTAGGAGGGGGTCGAGGTGGAGGTGAGGGAACAGAAAATTAGTTTACTGCAGAAAGAGTTTGTGAAGACATTTTCAGCTTTTTTTGGGAGCTGTAACTCCTGGATATAGTGGCCAGCTACATGGCCGGATTTTATCAAGTAACCACAAGTAAAAAAAAACTCCATTTCATTTCCATTTGATGAAAAGGGACATGTTTGGACAGCAAATGAAAGCAGTCCACTCAAGAATCACTTCCCGACAAGTGTAGGTAAGATACTGAGCAGGCGTACACAGCTTTACCGTGGTGCACCCTGAGGGCCACACTGCTGGGAGCATCCCCTCCCAAGGCTGCCTGTTCATGGGGGGCAGCAGGAACCACTAAACCCAGTGCAGGGTGACACATCAGAGCATATCACAAATGACCTATCCTGTTAGAAATAGCACAAGAGTTGTCCGTTGCTCATTTTAACGTTTATTCTACAAGACCCCAACTTGCTGCTGAGTGCATTGATTCTGTTTACTCATTCTGCTGTTTTTCTCAGAACATTCTTATCATAAATTCAGTGCTAGAGTTTCAAGAGGAAAAGGCCAAAGTAGTTCATTTTACAGTATCTCATATCTGCTATCAAGATATGTAAAAGTACAGAGAGTTTTAGCAGATGGACACCGCAAGATACCTTTAGTTATGACTTCAGTGATGGTAGTGAGTACATATGTGGTTCTTTGCTGCCTTAGCCCAGTGCGGAAAAGGACAAGATATAATCAGTTGAGCACAGGAAACAGCTTTCAAGAACACAGGGACATTCACTATGTGCAACTGTTCCTATTTATCCAAAATCTCAAGATAGTGTGCTGCCTTTTCTTTTGCACAATGAAGTGAAAAGAGTAAACAACAGCATGTTATTAAGAACCACTTCAATCCCGGGGATGGTTGTTTGTTTACTGAAGGATTAAAGGGTGTGTATTATCAGAGACAGCTTAAATGGGGCAGAGGGCTGTACCTGACGGCTGTCCTCAAGATGTGGTCTCGCCTTGTGGGCAACCGCCCTGCCTTGCAGAGGGAGAGACACTTCCTGATCAACATCATAGAAATGTGATATCTTGCTTCCATATGATATTTTTCCTTCTCATTTGTAACAGTAAAAGAGAAATGCATATTCCGCCCAATAGGAGTCTGTCCGTTTTAATATTTTCCCAAAAGCAAATCAATTTTCCACTCAGATTACTCATGTTTCACATTTTGGGCACCAATTGTGGGTGTTGCTTTTTGTGAATATAGGCGTACATTATGCAAGGTGTTTCAAATGCCATAAATCTACTTTCAGTTTATTGTAAATGTTCAGGTCATAATTAATGTGTTTATCCCACGAATATCAGCTTCCTCTTTTCAAGTCAGTATAAAAAGAAGTGTGAATTCTGCTTGATAGTTTTAAGCAGTTACATGTTTTTTTTTTTTCCCTGCTTAATACTGTACAGTATGTTCTTTTGCAGTATTTGATCCTTTTAAATACATGATCTAATAGGAAAACTGAATATTGCATACAAATATGTTTCCTGAAAAAAATGAACACGGAATTGGTAGTGCTGCATTTTTTTGTTATACAGTCATCTTGTCATATTAGAGACAAAATGATACCATGCTAATATATTTTGTGCCATATAGGTCACAATTTCTTTCTCATGTGGTGCATGAAAGAAAAACTTTTGACCTCTCTGCAAATTTTGATGAAGACATTCAATAATTTGTTTTGCAAATTTAAAATCCTATAAAAACAACGCTCTGCCTCTTCTCCAACCTAACTGAAGATGCAAAGATTTCTACACTAAATGAAAAACCCTGTCGTTCAGCTGTGGGCTTCTTCTTGTTTTATTTCTTAGCTGATACTTTTATCCAATGTGATTTACAGTTACCTATTTATAGAGCTTGGAATTTTGATAATCACATTTAGAATGGGAGTTTTAAACAACCATGACAGCATGTTTTTTTTTCCTTAAATCTGTGGTAACTGCACTTGTTTCAGTTAAACTTTCAGAAGGAAGCGAAAATGACATTTTCTGGAAAGTGTAAGTTGCAGACCCTTTTCATGGCAGTGTGATTAAGACAGTAAATTTGTTATAGCAATTGTTTGTAAAAAACACCAGTTTTTTAATAGTTACACCTAAATACACAAATATATATAAGTGGCTGTTTTAAATACTTGACAAGCTAATGCTACATCTTTCATATCTACTGACTGCATTTGTTTGGTGTTTTATTTAGGTTACAAGGAATTGAATTTCATATGTTGGTTTTTGGCACATTGCTTTCTAAATGGACTCACAAATAGGATTTACAAATTAAAATACAGGAAACTGAATAACACTGAATTTGTAAAAGGAAAAAATGAAATACATGAAAAACCATGTGTAAGGAATACAATTTCACTGAGTTGTATTTCCATAAAACAGAATCGGCACAAAAAAATTTATTGGATGGTATAAATCTTCAAAACATGGTATGACCTATTTAGCACAATGTGTGGTAACACAATTCAGTAAGTGCCAAATTATTTCTTATATGCTATAATCATTCTAATTACACAATCTTAAATTCACCCAAGGGCTGACTTTGTTGTCTTTGTTCCAGTGTCTCTGGAATTAGTGCAGTAAAGAACCCCCACATATTCACCTTATAATAGCAGCTCAGCCACACGTGACTAAAGATAAACATGCATCCATAATAAGGAGGAATTTGTTTGTACACATATTTAAATATTAACAACTTTCAAGTGAAATAGATGTGGGATTTCTGTGTTTCAATCCAGTAATAACCGTTTCTTGAATAGATTTTCTAGAATTGTTAACTTACAACTTATTCATATCCAAAAATCAATCGGGCCTGGGTAATTTATGCATTATATGTATTCCCTTTTGTTTATTATGTGTTCTTTGCTGTTTTGTTCATCATCATGTCTCCTAAGATGACTGCAATCGCCTTTAGACAGGATGGTGGGGAATAGAATAATGTTTTTGGTCAATTCCATGGTTAAAAGGGGTTTGAATTGGCAGACGTAACGCACAATAGCCATCTTTCAGAGCATATTATGGAAACAGAACCTATGAAGGACAAGGAAATCGCAAAACTGATAAAACAAGACTAAATGTTTTTAAGCCTGGTTCAGTTGAGACATGCGGTGTAATCTAACATCAAGCGATATTCAGCCACCTTCAGGCACAAGCAACAGCACCTGCTAAACACACTATCAATACCATTTCAGGATGACCTCCAGAATCATTTGTCAAAAGTCAAATTGTCTTTACGGTGATGTGATTTCCGCCTTCTCCCAGGAGGCATACATTCGCAGCCGCGTGTTTAAAAACCAGCGAAGACAGCCGCATCCCTCCAGGCCCACAGGAAAGAATTTGAGTTGCGATACAGTTTATGTACCATTTAACTGGAGGCATTATCATTTCCTCTTTTTCCCCATTATTCATCCCTTCTTATCATTTCCACATCGCTCCCGAGCCCGAATACAGAGTTGTAATTATCCAGTCAGCCACCTCACATCGCATGTCCCATCGGCTTCATCACACCGGGTCCTGCTGTTTCAACACAGGGACAGGGAGGCAAAAAAGAAGAGGCATAGCTGCTAGCACAGACCCTGATAATTCATCTCAGAGATAGATTCATAGTTTCTGCATGGATCAGGGAGGAACTGATGCACCCCGGCAATTTTCTCTCCCGCCCTTTCCCTGCCATCTGCACAAAGGGCGCTTCCCCTCGATCATACACCCAGCCCTGTGCCCGTAGATCCGAAGCACAGTTTAGTAAAGAGAATGCAGTTGTGCTTCCTGACAGCTGACAGTCACACTCATCCTTTACAAAACCCTTCCTGTTATGCTGTTCAGCTTCTGGCAACTTATCCTGACAAATCCAGACCTAATAATACATTTACATTTGCATTTACATTTATTTACTTAGCAGATACTTTTCTCCAAAGCGACTTCCAATGAACTCTGTGTAGTGTTATCAGCCCGCACACCTTATTCACTGCAATGGCTTACACTGCTAGATACACTACTTACACTGGGTCACTCATACATACTCTCTCTGTCACTCACACATTGTGGGGGAACCTGACCAGCATGTCTTTGGACTAATACAAACTTTAGGAGATACAGGCTACTTTGGGAGCTTCTGAGGTTTTTCTCGATTTCAGTAAATATTTGACTGAGTCCACCGAGTCTCTCAAGAGCACTTTCTACCCAGCATCTTTACTTTTTGTTCTTGTCCTAATGTTAATCAGTACTGCAGAACCACCAAAGGAGTCACCGTGGAGACATCTTATGCAAGCTTCTTACAATATGGTTCCCATGGTCTGGATGCTTTCCCAAAGACGCAGTACAACATTGTTTGAAAAAGGAAATCAATCTTACTTGAGGAGATTAAGTGACCTGGACAATAACCATGTCATTCAGAGAAAAAGAAACTCCTGCTTTTCAATGGGGTGGAATAGCATTATTCCTGCAGATGGCTCGTCTTTGCAATTGAATTTCACATCTCTTCAGGCGAAACCGCCGTTATAATGGTGGTGAAAACAAAGTGGTATTACATCTGCTCACTTCTGTTTATAGTCATTACTTCATAGTTTACAGTGGGTATGCTCCAGTATTTCAGGTCTGATGTAAAGGTTGCAAATAAAGTTTTCTGAACACCGGCAGTTGTGTTAGAACTGCACTAATGGTCTAACATAAGATGGGTACTAAGTGATCACTGCTGTTCACACTGAATACTAGACTGATCCAGATGCTCAAATCATTTCAGACATAATATAATCAACAATAATTAATATATTCAGGACACAGTTGATTCCAATCATACAGAGTAAGGCAGGAACATGTCTTGTGAATCAAATAAGGAAACAGTACATCAGTAACATGCCAAAGAGGAAAGCTAGAGGAACTCATGCTGCTGGGACCAAAGTAATGGAAAAATCTCAATTTGAGAAACCTCTTTATCTGATGCCATCGTTTTTACTTTTCTATTCAAATCAGTCCACACGCAACAAGTGTCATCGGTTGGTTACAATAATACAGCTGCTTTGCTAATATGCACTTTGTGGAGTTGATTGCGAAAGTAAAATCATCTTGATGACAGAGCAAATGGGTAAAGTGTAATTTGATAGTAATTTGTGATCCTTGTCAGTGTCACGTCACTTAACGTAACAGACTTAGTAACCAAGCTTAGGGTCTTGATAGCACAACCTGAGACAGCTGGAATCGTAGTGGTTACATTTACATTTCCATTAATTCATTTAGCAGACACTTTGGTCCAAAGCGACGTACATCTCAACAAAAGTACAGAGCTACTGCCTTTGGCCTCAAAGGTTGCAGGTTTGAATTCCACCTCCAGCTGTAGTACCTGTGAGCAACGTACTCTTCCTAAATTGCTCCAGTAAAAATTACCCAGCTGTATAAATGGGTAAATAACTGTAAGTAGCTTAACATTATAAGTCGCTTTGGAGAAACGCATCAGCTGAATGAATTTGCTATGGTGATACTCTTCCTGAACTGTCATGATCACCTGACCATTACTTAGTGGGCTGTTACAGTGCAAGGACAAGTCATGAATGGTTGATGAGTTCATGTAACAATCAGAAAACTTGAGAATTTCAGCCCTAAGCTCTGAAAAACAACCATTTAAAATACAATACAATATTAACACACTCAGTTCAAGAAAAAAATAAAACTGGAGTTGTTCTCTCAGTGGTTTATAAACAAGGGTTTGGCCTTCTGACTACAAACATACTGATAATGAAGCCCTTATCAACATTTGTTTCTGTGTCTCTGTTTATTTAGTTTTTCAAGATGTGCATCCAAATGCGTGCCTTGAATGTCAAGTGCTCCTTATTTCATCTCGACTTTTGGGTGAAGACAAGATCAGAGTGGTGCTGATCAACAAACACCCCGTTTCCATCCATTTCCTCTTCCTGCTGTTGAATATTTCAGATCCCCACTCGGAGTAAGAGCTATAATTCTCCCCTGCTGGGGGTCAAGTTGAATCAATAGGTTAATCCATAAATTACCCAAGTGATAATTACCACTTGAAGCTGTAATTACTGAGAATGTTGATTCATTCTGATTTTGTGCCAAAGGGGCACTTCACACATACTTAATTTATCATCAGAATAACAATCCCAGGAAGATGCAACTTGTCGGAGAAGGAGCAGTTTATTTTTATGGAGGTATGATGCACACAAGGTTGCAGGTCAAAACAGACTTGAGCCTCTCACCATTTTTTCATACTAGTTTATGAGCTTCATGATTACTTCTCTTTAAGGGTGTTCAGGCCATCACAAGTCCACTTGTGTCCGTCAACGACAATAGCCTATCACAACAGTCCTCATCATCATTTACTCATTCAGCTGACATTTTTTTCCCTAAGCAATTTATAACGTTAGGCTTGTATAGTAAGATACTTACAATTATTTAGCCATTTAAAGAGTTTGCTTATTTTCACTGTGGCAATTCAGGGTGACTGCCTTGATCAATGGTGTTATGGGGGAGGAGGCATTCAAACCCAGGTCCTTTGACTGCAAGGTGATGGCTCTAACCATGACACGACCAGCTGCCCTTAAAAAAACACATTAAGACATGTCTGAATCAGCTTTTCTGATTTTGTCATCACCCAGAGACACAACAGGGCCCCCTTCCCATCATACTGCAGCTAAGACAACTAGTACATATTTCAAACTTTTCTTCCCAGATACTTTATGGGCCTGCACAAATGTTATACAGGCATTTGTCTCCAGGTCCATGGCCGCAGCTGGTGAGCCCCTTGCTGTGTACTGCCAAGTGCGAGCAATGGTGCCTTTTTCTATGAGGACGGAACAAATCTGGGCTAATGTGTCCCATATAAAGAGTCCCGGGGAGCCACGGCTACCCATTCTTCACCCATTCTTCCAGCTCTTCCCTGCTCTTGCACTCAGGATAATTGCAGTTTAATTGGGTGACAAGAAATGAAAACTGTGTCCACATTATCTGGGATTATCTCTTTTTCCGTAAGCTTGCCATCAATTCAAAGGGGCCCCATTTATCAGAGCAGGGGGAGGCTGATGCTCGGTCAACTACAGGAAAGTCCTGAGAAGCAGCAAGCAAGAAAAGGCCAAGGATGAGGGGTGGGGTTGGGGGGCACAGGACAGCTAAGAAAAATGTTTTTGGTGGATTATCTTAAATATGCATTCATCTCCAAGATGCATATGCTCTCTCTCTAAGACCACTAATCAATAGCTTTCATATTGGTGCTGAAGTGATTAAGTGATAAAATGCAAAGTTCGAGTGGGAGAAAAAAAAGGGAGAGGAAACGATGTTCCGCTACTGCTGTTGTCAGCCTGCCTGTGGCATTGAATTCATTCATATTATTGAAGGAAACATGCATTTAAACAGCAGAATGCCTCTTCACAGTTCTCTCTGTCTGGCTGTGTGCGTTTCCAAAGAATGCCGTAAACTGATTTCAATCACCAGAAAAACGGCATTTGTCACCTCTCTGCGTAATTACATTTAAGAAACAAACGTACAAAGGAGCTTGTGCACTACACTCCCACACTAACCAGCTGGAGGAGACAAGTCTTTTTGAAAGGATACATGTGTAAAATCTGGCTGTCGAGCTTGTATCTGTTTTATGTTCAAAAGTGTATTTTACAAAACCGTGCTGTAGATTAAATTAAAAACGCTGCAAAATTTCAGAATAAATCAATTTTCCTGAGCACCAAAGCAATTATGGAAACAATATCAGATAAAAAAGGGAATAAAACACCAGAGACAAAGGGGAAATGCAGAAAAAATCAGAAGTAGTTACTGCTCCTTGGGTTGAGAACTGTGTCCTAGTGGGAGAAAATGTGCAGTGTGGTTCCCTAGCCCAACAGCCGTCTTAGACGGGCTCAGATCCTCCAGGCTCTGAAAGTAATAAACACCCTCGGTCGTTTCTCAGGCCTCTGCTGGCCGTATCGCCCCTTTTGTCCAAGCCGTACTCAACATTAAAAGCCCCTTTCAGGCCGCATGAATGCACTTCATTTTCTCTCAAAGAACTTTGCATTGATAGCGGAAAAAAGGAAGGTTGTTTAGAAAAGGAAGGAGAGACAATGAGAGCCAGAATGAAAGCTTTTGGATTCCATTATGAACGCTGCTCTCCATTCTTCTCAGCTGTTTATACATTTTCGGGCACAATAATGCACCCTCCGCGTAATATGTTGCCCCTTCTTTCAGAGCTCGTATTTTCAAAAAAGAGGCCTCCTATCAGGGACTGGAGTAATAAATACTAGAGAAATGTGGGAGATAGGGCCGTTTGGCATTCTGTGGGAAGATCAAGGTAAAGCGCACAGGCCAGAAAAACCGCATTATTCCCCTGTTGCTTCTGCACTGCGACAGGTGAAAGGAAAAGACCTTGCCGATGCCCCACGCACCTATTCAAACTCCATGGCATTGTGTACATATTTCAGATGCGCAGATCGTTAGAGAGAGAGACCCGTTCTTTTCGAGATGGTCTGAGGGACTGAAATCTCCTGGCACACAATGTCTACGCTGGAGAGCTTTCTATTCACAAAGCAGTAGGCGACCTTGGTTATGTGAATACAGTATATAGGAAGGTTACAGAGGATACTGTGTGCTTTTAAGTGACGGGATTTTCTCAGAAAAGGAAAAAAAAAAAAACATGATGTATGAAAGGTATACTGAAAGCAAAGGCGTTCTTTGTGCATTAGTTACATTTTCATTAGTTCTGTTATTATTGTTTTTTTTAAGATCTTTACTGAGCTGGTTTTCGATACAATTTCCTATCATAACTTTTCTTTCTAAAAAGGTCTGTATTTTTCAGCTTTTGCATTTCAGTGACATTGGGAAAAAAAGAAATGATCAGTACCATATAAGAAACCCCAAATGTGAGCAGCAAAGTGATGGAACAGTGCCGTGTACTTTCAGTACCATGTAGGAAATCGTAGATGAACAAATCTAATCATTTCTCAGTGTAGCAAGCGTTTGAAGCATTATATATAGAAGATAAATACATTGTTTAAAAAACTGTGACATTCCAGACATACTGTATGTGCTGTGTATTGGAGCTGATGTGAAAAACACAATATTTTCACTAGTCATATAACTTAAAGTCTTGTCTTTGAGGTATCTTAAAGTAAAATAAGGTACGGTTATTAAATAGGTGCAATCAATTCTATGAATGTATTCCATTCATACAGCCTATTTCCTGACTCTTGTTACATTCTCACCATGGTAAGTCAACTTAAGACAAAGGTGGTGCCCATCAGACTGCCTGCACTCTGCTTGAATGAGCATGGTTACATGGAATTTTAATTCTTAAGAAAACCGGAAAGAACCATAAAATAAACAGACATTACAGACTTCACAGTACAAGCCAGTCATCTCCCAGAATCAGCATGTTACAGTTCCCTATGAGACATCAGCTGAAAGCATTGCAGTTTGTAGGATAGTCTGTCCATTCTGAATGGGACCAGAATGGATTTCTGATAATGTTTTCTATAAGTGTCATAGGTGAAGACCTGTAAAGATCAGCCACTGAGATATATCTGTATAAGTAGGACATTTTATATGAGCAACACCATGTGATGTAAGATGATATACCCTGGAAAGCTGTCAAACCAGTTGCAAGGTATGACAATAGTCCAAAAGAAATCAGTCTTTAGGGAAACAACTGGTCTAAAATAGATCATTAATGGTCTAATCCTAACCTTTGCCGGAGCTGCCCATTGGGATTCTTCTGTAGGCTGTGGATGTCTAACAATGCCCTGTTGTTGGGAGGTGGGACTGCAGGAACAAAAATGAAAGGAACCATCACTGTCCTGCCGAGAGCATTGGCCCTGTTGGGCTTCAGCTGTCTAGCCTCACATGGTGAGGGTCTAGATCTGCACCGCTATTGGCTCTTAGCACATCAGTGTATCTCACTGTCCATCCATCCATTATCAATAAACACTTGTCCAGTGGAGGGTTTCTGTGGTCTAAAGCCTATTGCATAAGTATATTGTGTGAGACAAGGTACACTGCGGGCATGACACTATTTCACTGCAGGAAAATCACACACTCATTCACTCACATAAACAAACTACAGGCAATTCAGAGTCATCATCTGAAACGCAACTTTTTGAACTGTGGGAGGAGACTTGAGCACCCTGACGGAACCTACGTGAGCACAGGGAGACCATCCAAACCACACACCGATAAAACCCACATCCAAACCTGCAGCCCAGACATTTCACTGCGCACACACACACACACACACACACACATTTTCAGAACCGCTTGTCCCATACGGGGTCGCGGGGAGCCGGAGCCTACCCGGCAACACAGGGCGTAAGGCCGGAGGGGGAGGGGACACACCCAGGACGGGACGCCAGTCCGTCGCAAGGCACCCCAAGCGGGACTCGAACCCCAGACCCACCGGAGAGCAGGACTGCAGTCCAACCCACTGCGCCACCGCACCCCCTCATTTCAGTGCATTGGTCACAATATTTGTTGCTTGCTAATGTAAAATAATGTACATATTTGTGAAATTACAGAATAGTACTGGATATAAGATATTCAGTAAATACAAACTTCTTGTTCCACTCTGTTATGATTTCTACTCTTAGGCTTATGTTGCAAAGGAAAATATTATGCAACTCATATTAATAGAAGGTCATCTTCTTCATACAGATTTTTTTAAATGGAACGCATTTGAAGATTAACCAAAACAAGACTTTTTCATTAAGAAAAAATCCGATATCCGATCTGCTGTGCATTGGAGTGATGTTGCCACGGTGACAGTGTGACACATTCAGTAAGTCGCTGTTAATCATGTTCACACCGGGGCAGTGATGCACCATTCCTTAGCAAAATGGCTTTAGTCCGGTCAGCATGAGGAGCAGTTTGTCTAATCAGACTGCAAATAAGGTTTGATCACTGCCCAGCTTAATCTACTCCACAAGAGCAGTTTGGAGCAGTAAATCAAGGAGGGTGGGGGCATCAGGTGCTGTCTCTCAGACAGCCTTCTGCCCCAAGAGGCCTGGGGCTGGGGAACACAAGAAAATAAACACACACCAGTGAAGGGGACATGCTAATTCCCCCTGCTGCATGGCAGCTCCTAATTATTCCCCGTTTAAATGGAAGCCCTCCCACTCTGCTTCTTCCCTAACAGGGTGGTGGGTGATGTATCTCCACAAGGTTGGGATGTTGTGGGTGTGCTTTGGTGATCTTTGAAAGCACGGGCACATCTCTTACTTATAAATGCCACTGAGCACTCTGAGGACATCTTCATGTCTAATGCGTTTTTTTACCGAGCACATGTACAACCCTTAGGAGATGGATGCCCATGATACCCAACCACTGCAGTCCTGAGGGTCAGAATTGTGTGTGTGGCTGGGAGTGAGTGTGCGCATGCACATCTATGCGGGGATATTCCTGGTTCATTCCCGCACTGCTGTCCTTCAGGGGAGGCACCAGTGTGTCATCTACACGGCTCGTTTCTTTCAATTACACCCCGTCGTAGGGCCACATAGGCTGCCATGTGTGAAGTGCCTAACCCTCTTATCATGTCGAACATTTAGAGATGCTGACATTTCATTCATTAGTGTTGCCACTCTGTCAGTGTTACTCTGTGTCAGCTGCTATTTCCGCTACCAAACCTGGCGCGGTTAACTTCCCCGGTTCCATAAGGGCAAATGCCGCACGGATAGCTTTGCTCAATGTTTTAAAAGATGACCCAAAGGTGTCCCACATCAACAGATTAAGATATCTCAATGTTTTCTTCCTGAGAATGTGCAGTTTTAACACATATGCACATCGCAGAGGGGGTGTCATTCCTGATTCACGCATGGGCCAAAGGTTCAGAAGGAGTACTTACAAGATGTCATGAATTATTTACATCTATTTAAATTTTCTTTCTCCTGCTCTGCACTTACCAACAGTTTTATGAAATCGAAATGCTTGTTGACAGAAGTCATGCCCACACCTTTCTGAAAATGTAGCAAGAGGAAGATTTTAATCCATCACTTCTTTATGCGAGCACATTACCAAATGTCTATTTATATTCACTAGATAAATACAGAAAAAATAGTCCATAGTGCACAAATTGAAAGAGGTATCCTGTTTACAAAAAAGCCTTTGAATTAGTAAGCAGCAGCCACACTGAATAAAATAGAACTGAATTCTTAAAATGCTGTAATTACAGTTTTGGAATCACATCAAAGGTGGGTGCTTTAAATAAATGCGATCCATGGAATAAAAATGTGTTTGACAACAGAGAATAAAAGGGTAGCTGGGAGTAAGTCACCTCCGCTTACATGTGTCACAAAATCACAACAAAGTAAGAACATTTAAATCGAGTTTTTATTCACTACTGGCAACATTATCTCCGCACCACAGAATTACAAAAGAATATTCTTTTGTAAATATATTGACTTACCGCGCTTTCTGAACATAAAGCTTTTATATAATTTTAAATGAGCTACTCTGTTTACCATTGTGCGTTCCCATTTGGTTTCAAAGCAAATTAACACTGGGCAGAAAAGGGGGGAATGCAAATGCTGGATCCCCACACTTCAGGCCTTCACCATTGTTTGTTCTCCTGTATTGTACCAAATTATTTAATTGGGCCTCTCTGATTGTGCTCACATACTCGGGAAGGGACTGCGGGCCGCTGCGCGCATCCACATAGAACGTACCGCAGCATCAGATACGATTCCCATCAGAGAGGGCAAGCCGGTTGGAAGCCCAGGGCCAGGCCTGGAGATTAATGGAGATCCGATCGGAGGCAAGAGTGCACCTTCGGAGATGCACTAGAGATTTCATCCCCCAAAAGACTCGGAACAATGGCAGCTCTAAACAGCACCAGAGACTCTCTGAAGGGATGACAGACATCGCAGAAAAAGGAACTCTGGCGTTATTTAATGTTTTTTATTTCTTTTTTTTTAATGATCAGATTATAAAAACTGATAATTCTGATGCGGAATTACTCCTGCAATTTAGGTTTGTGAAATATTTGACTTCTATAAATGAAATAAGGACTGCAAGAAATATTTTGAAATCTTTATAAAACAGTCTGAGCAAATATATACAAAGACTGAATCTATGACCACTGTGAAAAGACTATGGTTCTAATTAATATATGAAACCGCGACTTTAGAAATGTGAAGGTCTTTTAATAAAAACGTAGTCAGGTCTGAAAATGTGATTACACAAACATATACAGTATGAATTCATATTTTCTAAAGAAAACCCATGATTTTCCACTGAAAATGATAGCTCAAAATTAAAACCTGGCCTGGAAGTAGGTTTCAGTTAGTATTGCTGAGGATTTTGGATCTCTCCTTTATTATGAAGAGCCCTGTGCTTTGCGATATTCTTAAAATGAATAAGCAGCTTTATGATAAAATTACAAATAAGTCATAATAAAAAAGCTGTACCTAGCTCATCACACCATGTCAAAACGAGGAAGTACATTGCACAGCATTTTAAACACTGATAAACATATACTTTTCAAGTAAAAACACTGGCTCATTAGTATCCCACTGTACAAGACTGAGACATAAGAAAAGAGGATTATTTGAAAAATAGCTTACTCGTTGAAAACAAAAATAATGGTCATTCAGACAATAGATGATCCATTTCTTTTCCCAAAAGGAACTTATTTCCAGAAGACTACATATGATTAATCCTTTTTATATGCTCTGAAAGGTATTTTCATAAAAATATGAGGATTGGGGGCCGTTTAATACAGCATTTCATATGACCTTATGTAACGCATGGGCTAATCCTCGACACATTGGCAGAGGAAAGCTGGGGTCTAGTGAATGGCAATAGTCATGCTGTTCTCCGGTACTCCCACACAGTCACAGACAAACTGTCTTAGAGAATTAAACACATTAGCCAGGAGAACACAGGCCTGAGCTTGTACTTTAATTAAATCACAATTCCTGTTTGCATTATAATGAATTGGTGGCTAGCGGTATTTAAAAACAGGCTCTTTGTCTGTCTTGTATCGAGTTATAAAACGAATATCTGTAGGGAGAGATATTTAAACTGTTATCCAAAGTGTCTTGTTCGATTGTTCTCATTCTTCTCTTCTGTCTAAATTGTTTTGGATAACCCATGTGGTTCGGTTTTTGTTTCCTTTGACTCGAAAGCCTGCATTGGCGCGTGGGCTCTTTCAGCCTGCCGGCGTAGCTATACAATTACCGTCGCCTGCTATCTTTAATCATCCTCTCATTTAGCTCTACTTTGGTTTCAGTATTTCATTTGTACTGGCTGTGCTTTGCACAGGACCCTCGAAAACAATGCTCTCCAGCCTTATGAGGCTTTTTCAAATGCATTTCATTTTCACAAAACTCCATTGTGTCATTTTCAGCATATTTCAGTTTGATGTCTCTTTAATGAGTTAAAAGAAAAAATTCTGAAACAGTGATAACGATTTATGCAGCTAGGGCCTTATCTAAAAGGATCCCACCATAGTGGTTGCTAAATAAAATGTTTCTAAGAGCCATCTTTGACTCCCACTCTGGAACTCCAATCCTTCACTTTCTCGGCACGAAGCGCCCTGTTTTGCGGCACATTTACTTAATTTCCCTGGATTCGAAGAGGCTGCTCCCTGGACCGGAACGTTCCAGCTGCCACCTGAACATCTCATTATTTTTTGCGAAATATCAAGCTTGTATCTCCTTGATAAATAATTCCTACCAGTATAATGTATCAGACTAAAACATATTTTCGGCAGACCACAGAGGTTAAAGTGCCAATCTCACCTTTTTTAATTTTTCAGCCCTGAAGACAGTGATTTCCATATATAGAGTGACCAGGGTATGTGTTGAACACAAGCAATTGGGGACGGGGGGCTTGGTGACACATATTGCTGTCAGAGATTGGAAATGAGGCCCACTAACCTGTAGGCAGTCTCCTGGAGCCAATCAGCCTCTCACACCACAAATGCATTATACGTAGCTGGAAAAGAATTGCGACAGTGAAGTTTTTATCAGAGTCGTTGACAAACATTACTCTTTAATGCAGCTCTGTAGAAATGTATTCTTACCCCACTTTGAGGGCATTTATCTACTCGAAACCTGCTAAATGGTTGCCACACAAGGATTTTTGTAATAGACCACAATAGGCTTAGTACAATCTTTGTGTGTGTTAGGGCCCTGTCATATTTTCAAATCGAATTGTTTATCCTCAGGCAGAAATGGAATAAATTTCACGGAGCATTTTCGAACATTTATACTTCCAGTTTTGTTTCAGAGAGTTTCTAAGTTATAGTTTTCTATCTGCTTTTTGAAGGTATTTGATATCAGATAATTTATTAATCTAAAAAATACAATAATGTATATATCACAACTGAATTTAGGTGGCCAAACACCGAAGACCACATTTAAATCACAGCATAGATTGTTTGCCATATGGTGATAAACCTACAACTACCATAGGACCACCAGTTTTAATTACTGTTTTATTAAACTGTTTTAATTAAATTAAAATGGAGAGTCCTCAAATTAAGTTTAATGAAATCTGTAAGCGCACATAAAATTATTAACTGTCCAGGTTCAGACAAATTAAGTCCCATATAAAGTAAAAGGAAATTATGAGACGCATTTGTTCTTTATTATGAACAGCCTTCATTCCTATGATACTAGGGCTAAGGTGACTTATTGTGGCGTACCCCTGGTTATACCAGCTGGTCCCATCTCTTTGACAGCATTCAATGACAGACAGACAATTCACCAACGAGGTTGTTTGGAGCTGTGAAGCAGGAGCCCCCAGTTCACCCGAAACACAGCTCTCAGGAAGCAGGAACAATAAATCAATGGAGTGTTCCTTCAAGACAGGGTCCACATGTAAACAAATTAAAATTGACTCAGAACAAAAGTGATACACATTGAGTTAGGAGGGTCAGACCCTGTGTCTGCAATGCTATTGTGGGCCCTCGGTTCCTCTTCAGAAAACCCCCCAGCAGCATTCCCTGTCACATCTCCACTAACACAGCATATGTTTGTCAGCCAGGGAGTGAGTTCCTTCAAGCCTCTTCCTCATTTTCCAGATTTTTCCAGGAGAAACCATGGTAAAAATCTGATAAAGTTAATGTTCAGATTCTACATATGAAAACAAGAATAATAAAGGAACTTAAAATCTTGAGAGATGTACTAGAGAGTGATATAACTTTAAAAAGTGCAGCTCAGCAAGAGGTCCTTGATGATGTCAATAAGTATCTTTCACTGGTTTTCAGATGATACAGTATTGCTTCCCCACTGTCTTCTGTGCCTACAGGTAAAACTGTTGGAAGAAACCCACATGGACATAGGAAGAATATGTAAACTCTGCGCAAACTCAGCTGCATTTGAACCTATGCCTGAACACACAACACCAGGAGGCAGCAGAATTACCTATTAGCCCATCATGACACTCAGATAAGAGTAAAAAACTATATACACACACACACACATATATATATATATATATATATATATATATATATATATATATATATATATATATATATAATATATATTATATATATATATATAGTTGAGAATTTTAAAAAATCTCTACCTATTAACAGGTTATTAACCTATTAACCAGGACAAAATAATCCACTGTGGTTTGTGTCCCAGTGTGAAAATTTCATTTGAGAATGAAGTTCTACAACTATTACGACAGGGTTGTGCACACAGACTATGAATAGAGACCCAGGTTTTGATCCAGCCTCCTTCTGAAATGCCCTTGAACAAGATTTTTACCCTAAATTGATTCAGTGAAAATTGTCCAGCTACATAAATGGGTGAATAACTGTAAGTATCCACTGATACAAACCTAACACTGCAAGTTGTGAACAATGCTGGGTTAATGAATGGAAATATTAAAAATGTAATAATAATTCTGCTTTTGTGGTTGTTTGTGCTACCTGTAGCAACTGGGCAGTTTGGAAAATGTTGTTTTTTGAAGAAAACCTGTTGCAGCTATTCATGAAAGCACTCCAGGTTACATAAAAGTATACCCTGTTTGCCAAGCAATACTAATTTGATGTGAATAGCATACAGTAGTTCGGTTATGAGAGTCTGATCCAGATGAAGATTTGAACAATTGTGTAAACTTGTCAATAGTTTGAATCCCTGGCTATTTAATGAGAAATATGCAACACTACTGTTTTTCAGATCATTCATCTGTTTCCTTTATTCATTTTTACCAACTGTGGCTCAGGGGGTGAGAGAGGAGCAAAGTGAGTATACAAACATTGATCAGGGGTTCACCGAGGGTGACTCTTACACTCACCCAATCCACTTTTTGCTTCATTTGCAAACTAATGATTTAAGCCCCCTGCAATCTGTTTGGGGTCAGCATTTGTGTATTTTTGATACGCTTGGCTATTAGCATCACTGAAAGCTTCACATGTCACAAGCCCCCCCCTCCACCGGTAGTCACCTAGTTTAATTTCCCTGCAGGCTTCAGAGGGGGATGAATTCAACTAAAAATCACAAGCTGTTTTGTTGGTAGTCCTTTGTGGCCTATAATGAATCCAATGAATATAAAAGAGAGGGAGGGAGAGAGGGAGGAAGGCAATGAGGCGATCAGATGCATTCTGACCATGCCGTGTGACGTTTTGCTTGGCGATTTGTGACCCAAAACAATGGAACAATAGTGAGTGTTTTTTGTCCCCTTAATTGGTCTTTATGTTTCGGCATCATCACTTTCAATGGGACGCTTTCAAAGTCAAAGAACAACTGCTGGCTGCAACGCAAAGCAGGCAACAGAGGGGTTTTAAGACAGAGCCTTAACTATCATCATGGGCAGCAGGGCAGAAAGAGAAAGACAAAGATATATTAAAAGTCCAATTTGGAAGGAACTCTGATCCAAGCCCAAGGCACTCTTATGATGGTCTGACACCAAAAGTAAAGTTCTCAGTCATCCATTTATCCGTTTCATAATATATTCTGGCAAGAGCGCTGAATGGGTAAAAGCAATAGTTAATGGCAGTAATTAAAGTTGTACACCTGACAGCAGCGAAACTTCACAATCACCGAAGTGCAAACACAAATACCCTGCGGAGCTTCCAACGTTCAGTCAGAACAGCCGGGTTGCAAGTGCGCTGATTTCAGAGACTCATCAGGTGGCATGATTGAATTAACAGGTTCATTGTTCAGGCCTGGAATAGATATTCAGGTCAAAAGAAAAATGCACCTGTGGGAAATACAAGAAAAAAACAAAACTCTCCCCACCAAGGCAATTTTTCAGATGGTGTTCCTAAACTTATTAATTTTTAAAAGGGTGACATTTTCATAATGCAACCAATAAGTAGAGTAACAAATGTGCTAATGAGTTAGTATGCATTTTCATGTCATACTATCTATAGCTGAAATCCACATAGCCACCTTCATGTGAGTCACGATTGTCCTTACGCAGTTTGTGAAGTGCTGTTACGACTAAGGTAAACAAGGCTTTTTCCTCCTTGTGTTTTCATACTTGTTTTATACGTAGTGGCAAAACACGATTTTGTTGATTGTCAAAGACCACATTCAATCATATTTCTGTTTCACGGATGCACATATGTAAAAAAAAGTCCTTAAGAAGTTTTGTAACATTTTTCATAAGAGGCTTTGTATATACCAGCCCATGAAAGAAAACCAACCAACGTCCACAACCGCTTGTCCCAAGCGGGGTTGCGGCGAGCCGAAGCCTAACCCGACAACAGAGGGCACAAGGTTGAAGGGAGACGGGACACACCCTGGATGGGACACCAGTCCATTGCAAGGCATCCCAAGCAGGGCTCAAACCCCAGACCCGCCACATAGCGGACACAGGCCAAAGTCGCTGCATTAAAGAAAACCAAATGTTTTAATGCAGCATTCCATAAAAATACATGTTAAAGATAAATCTGACTATAGCAGTTTGAGCTACAAGAAAATGATGGCTTGTTAACTTCTCTCCAAAAATTGCTGGGCCTAAGAGAGAGCCAGTATTTATATTCAGCATTTTTAACATTATACTGACAAATACAAATCACTTCAACTTAACCAGTCAAATTTTGATGAAATGTCATGTAAACAATCTGTATGTTATTAATGATTTCTTGTAGTTTATAGAAAACAAGATGCTGAAAGCAGCAAACATGGTGTTTCCTGTTTATTGGTATTAACAAATATTCAAATATTCTCAAATCTGACACTGTACAGATGATCCGCTTGTAAGAAAATTGGAAAAAATGTATTAGAAAATAAGCTTGAGACATACTTTACATGATGTAAACCACACATTATATTAATATGATAAATATGCTATGAAGGAATGCCACATTCAAAAGAATTGTCCCCAATTTTCTTCAAAATAGAACAAAATCCCACTAACACTCTTACCTGTTGTCCATTATTGTTATTTCTGTGTTAAGAGATGCTTTTGTCCAGTGGCTGATTACTGATGGCTAATTATTGTACAAACCATTGTATGAACCTAACTTTTATAAAACTGCAGATTTCAGTGTTTAAACTGAGTTTTAATAGATATGGCAGTATACTCACTTCCCCGTCCAAAACATGTTTTCCAGTCTGAATTAAATCAGCTCCATTTCTGAACACAAAGTATGTACTTGGTCACAGCTGTCCACCTGTGCAACCAAGAATACTGTCCTTTGATCAATACTAAAAATCTTTCCCTGCCTTTAAAATCTGCAGGCATGAGGCATATTTAATCACACATGACTCCAGCACTGCTTTAGGTATCACTTGCAATCTTTTTTAAATTCTATATACATTGTTCACTTTAATAGGTATCTAATTTGTGTTATCAGCTTACAGGGCAGTAAGTAATAATTTGCATGGCTGCCCTAAGCAAATATGTTTCCATAAGCAGCCATAGAATAGACTGTGGGATGGATAATACTTCACATTGGCTATGCCCCAATGATCAATGCTTTTTGGAAAAAAGTGGTAACATGTAGTTTTGTTTGCAGAGAATATTTAGGTTGATAATTGCCAGGGAGAGAAGCCCTCTGTGGATCTCTCTGAGCTTTTAAACGTAATAAAAAATAAAGCTATAAATATAACTAATTCCTTTAAATACAGTAAATCCACATGCTCTCCGCATGCAGCTTTTCCTCCATAAATATATTAAGTGTTCAGTTCCTGGGGACATATAAACTCGTGTGCTAGTGTTCTGCCCTTTTGGAACTGTTCATATGTTCTTTCTCTAATGCAAAGCCCTACCTTGCACATTTCGATAACCACGTCCCACTGACTGGAGGTCAAGGTGATTACTTGAACCTGCCAGCTACACATGTCAGAGGGCAGCCAGGCTGATAACCTCTTGTCTTCAGGAATCGCACAAATTATTTCACATCTTTAAATGCCTGTTCCCTGCTTGATTATCTAAAACCACTTTTCTACACAAGAAGGGCCTCAGGGGAGGTCAATAATTTCAAGAAAATGTCTACAACAATCTGTAAGGACAAGGTCTTAAATCGCACAAATCATTACCATGACATCATCTTGTGCCTTGAATAATTATGTCCGATAGATTGTCTTCGAACATTCAAAGTGTTATTTTCCTCTATTTGCTTCCTGGGTTTTTCTTGCTTACTTTTTGCATCAAATGATATAGAATAGATAAAAACAAGTCCAGTGATGCCAAACAGTAGTGGGGGGTGTGAGAGCAAAGCTAATCCACTGATAAGGCAGAAATGTGAAATTATCCTTCGTGAACTTTTCCTTATTATCAGCTCATTCTCATATTGATCTTCCAAGGCATTGCTACACAGAACACACACTCGCATAACAGTGGAAAACAAAGGAGAATGATACACATGAGCAACAGTTTTGATGTTCAACACTCTTAAAATGTATGTGATCTTGCTTTGTGAACACAGTTTAGTTTTGACAAAAAAAAAAAATAAACTTCAGTGTAAAGCATCTTTTTAAACATTGACTCCCCCCATATACAGACATGCAGTTTGCATTTTTAAAAGCCATATGGTCTTCATAGAAAGATAAGCATTGTTAATCTTCTTAGATTTCTTAAAATGTGAAAGATAACATATTCCCTGATGAAGCACACCTAAAGAGCTAAAAGCAAGGTCTTGCTTGTTGGACAGCTTTCCCCTAGTAGTCGGGGAGAACACAAACTCACTCATAGTAACAAAGCCTATTCTTGCAATTATACTTATACACAGAGAATCACAATTCGGTTTAATCTTGCCTTACACAAAAGAATTCCTACATATATCTAATACAAAATGCACAGGACACTAAAACTCCTGTCACCGGAGATTGATTAAAAGTAAACCTTAGATTAAAACTGCCTCTGATTAAACACAAGTCATAGGAGGACCCTCCCATTTGCATCTGTCTTGCAAGCTTTATGACTTGGTCGAATTGTGGTTAATGCAGAAATAATATCAATATATTAAGTATGAATAACATTCCTATGCAATGTCACATAATCAATACATCCAAATCACGAAGAGTGTACCCTGATTATTTTGGAACACTTTGAATATTAATGCCACTGTTAAAATCAATGGGAAGGCTGAATTTATTAAATGGGCTGTGGGGTTATAGGAAAGGGCTAATGTTCTATCTCAAGTTTTTTGTATGACTGACCAAGAATCGTTATGCAGCTGAGAGTTCAAAAATTAACTTCAATTACTCATGTAATTCTTGCACATATGCTTTAAAACACTGGGTTGTGAAGCATCTTATGGGCTGTAAAATACAACTTAAAAGCCCAGACTAGCCTATTCGGGTAACACTCAATCCCAGCAAAAATATTGTTACTACTTTCAGTTAATCGGAGACATAATCATTTCACCTGTGTCCGTAATTTGTCTGTTAATGCACAGGATATTTCAATAGTACATTGCAGTTCTCTGCTGCCACTTATATTTATTTCCTGAACAGTTTTTTCAGCTCATAAGCAGTAGAACTTTGCTGTAATATATAATGCTATATATTTATCCAATCAAGTATTCTGCTAATGGGTACAATAGCTACACTCCCTCCTGGAACTTCAACCTTCAAACCTTGATTCACAGATCTAATTCAGTCTATGTATGTTGCGTTCACTCGTTTTTTTGATTCGAAACTGAAAAAAAATTCTAAATTACGATGCCTTCATTCGTTTTTTGATTTAATATTGAAAGCAGAAAAATTAGAAAAAATTGATTTTTATTGTTTCTCTGCACATACAAAAAAGAAAAGGACTCGTTTATTAATTTTCTCTTTTCATGTAATCATACAAAGTGTAGAAATCAAAATTTCACAATACCAAATATGATGAATGCCCCAAAGTGCACAATATTTCCAATCTAACAAGTAGCCTAACCTAGAGCTAGAACCTAAAACTTCACAGTGCTTTTAACACCTGTGCTTAATGAGTAACAAGATTCTTAAGAAGTAGCACCTGAAAAATTGTGCCGATTTTCTCGGTGGACATACCATCCTCCCTTACTGTCACTCTCTTGCTGCTTTGAAAAGCACCTAGTGATCCATATTAATTTATGAATAACTCGGAACGAAGTTAACATGCTCGATGAAGCCACTGACTGATTATGCACAGTTTCCATTAGTTTACACGAGGGTTGTTTAAGAATACCACACAACAAAATAACTCAAAGTAAAAAATAAGATGGCAAGAAACTGTAGAGAAATACACATTTGAAATATTTTATATTTTGAGCAAAAAATAGTTTTTAAACATAGTTAATTCATAATTCGTTTTTCATTTTTAAAACAAAAAACGAATAAAGGCATCATAATTCGCATTTTGTTTCTCAATTTTGAATAAAAAACAAATGAATACTACATACACAGACCCAATTCCTAAACCATTTACCAACTAATTATTAGAAGGCATTAATAAAAGACAACTAACTAATAACAGACAACCATTAGACAGAATTCTTATACTCGTTATCACTAGCTGCCTACCCAGTGCTGGGTTGCAGTAATCACGAGCCTATTCTGGAAACATTTGGTGTGAGGCAGGATTCACCATGGATACAATGCCAGGTCATCACAGAGCAATCACACACATTCACTCACACATACGGCACACCCTAAGTTCAGTTTAGAGTTATGAGTACACTCGAAACATATCTTTGGACGGTGGAAGAAAACAGGAACACCCAAACGAAACCCATTTACACATGGGTACAACCTGTAAGTTCCACACAGACTGAATTGGTTTCAAACCCTCATCTGAACCGACAAAGATGTGACACACTAGTGCTACACAGTGCACCACCATCATTAGGTAAAAACGATTTTAAAAACTGCAATCATTCATTTGACTGGAATGTTCTCATTTGGAGTTGTAAGAAAATTTGGCTGAAAATGAAAAGTTGATTCATTTTTGATAATAATGAACACCATGAAAGTATGATTTCATTCTCCAGCTAAAAATTATCCATACCATTGTGTCTCAGGTGACAGCTACAAAATATCTAGTCCTTTGACTCACAGGTGAGTCAGCCAGTAAAAGTGCTCCCTGCCAAGTGCAAGCTGGGTGTTACAGCTCAGACTGAGGTATGACATCCACAGAATGAGAATGTTTTGAGTGCTGGTGGATTATTGAAGGCCTTAATTAATTCTTATGTGGGTGAACGAAGGACTTCAGCTGGCCACAAAATCTCAGCTGACCACTACATACATACCCACAAGTAATTGGTGTTATTGCTTACCCCTGCAAGTGGCTGCTCCCCTGTGCACTCGTCCTTCAGGGAGGTAGCCACCCATCTGCCACGAGAATGCCACACTCTCCATCCGGGATCCCTCCTGACAAGTAACATGAACATCATGTTACAGGGCTTGACTGGAGAACTCTAAACTGGGGTGAAAACCTCTATAAAATCCACTTGCCAGTTTTCAAATCCAGCTGTAAAGAATATGCCCATTAACTGAAACTTGGGAGACAATATGGATTGCAGGACATTGTTTCAAGCAACTTCTTCATTTCTTATTGACCTCCTTGTCCAGTCTTGGTAGGAATAAAGCTAAGAGCAGGACATTGTATCACTCGACATGAATCAATGCCTGTGGGGTCATTTAGGAGTAAGAAACAGGAACATTCCTTTCTCCAGAGCCTCCAGGCTAGCTGTAAATTTGCTTGGCAGGGAAGATGCTATGGTGGGGGAGAATCAAGCACACCAGATCTCCCCCACAACAATAGAGGGACTATCCGTTACCTCTTTAACATGTAATCGTCGGCCTACATTAGAGGCAGCTTGAATGGACTTGAGGATCTCCGCATACCTTTGTGCGGATGCTTTTGAACTGGGCATGGTGTAATCCTCGCGGCAGATATCTCCTGCTTTTCAGCACCCGTCTGAAGAGAGAAAGGCCAGCCCTATCGGTTACACCCCAGGAGTGAGGGGATTGGTTTGGGGACATTGTTCTGGACAGATAAGACACAGGCCGAGATACTGCTGCCCGTTTACTCAGCATACTCCAGCCTTGTTCTTTTTTTCAGTCCACAGGCTTGCTAAAGTTTGTCTTCATTCTCAGCAGCCCCCCTGACATGATCCAACCTCCTCAGCAGGGAACACAAAAAGGAAAGGGGGGGGGGGGACTACAACCTTATCGTGCTACTCTAATTGTACTGCCTTAAAAAGGTATTATATCCAAGGTGTTGTGCACAAACTGCAGCGCAACAATTCACTTCAAGAGCTGGACTCATCATGAAACTTCAGACATCTGTGTGTGTACCCTCACAGCCAAGCCACCTTTTTGGGTACTTCAACACAAGGAGCTTTGTAGAAGAAAAAGGTGCAGAAATTTGTATATGTGTTACATGTGTGAAGCAATTTTCTGGGACTTTTACCTTCACATGGAAAATGACGTTGTACTATTATACGTGAGGTAAAGTAACATTGCTGCTATAATTTTTTAACTTCTCATAATCAATTTTTACAATGTTTTTCCTTCTGTACATATTATTAATCAATAAAGAAACTTCAGATGCTCACAAACTGGTACGTACCATCATTTTCCAATAACTAAATTTGTTTTGCATTAAAGCAAATATATAAAAATTGAAAATATCAGGAAAGCTACACCACAATGACTTGGAAAATAACAATGAAAGTAGTGACATGAAGGTAAGACATACTTTAATTAAAATAATGTAGTCTAAGGTTATATTGAACAAAGGACCATCATTCCACATCAATATTAAGGTGTAGACATATTCTCGGCGCTGTTAGAGTGCGTTGTCCCAGTTTACGAGAAAACGGCAATCCATGGGGAGTTTACCGTTAGGCTGTTTACTGGCTGCGAGGCACGGCACGCATCAGGAATCGCGCAGGCGAGATAATGCATCCCAGGCCCCGAAAAGCAGACGAATGACTGTGCATTAAGACCAGCCAGACAAAAGGCAACAATGGCTTGCATAAACACTATTTACGACTATTCACATGGCATTGAAGAGATGGGCGTCGACTCTGCATTGCAGCAAAGCTCAGGCATTGTGTGAAGGTGAAAGGAAGTCTAATGAACAGGAAGCCCTGTTTGAAAGAGCTGACAGTAACCATACAACGACCACATTGTGGCCCTGCCATCAACCCTGTGGGTCTCTACATTAGAGGGAGAAGAAAACAGGGAAAAAGTAACTCCAAAGAGGCACTGGGCCCTTGGCCCATCTCAGTCAGGCCTCTGCAACCAACAGGATGGACACGGATCTGCACCTTTGCATAATCCCCTATGTTTGCACGCGGTTGACGGGACACGTTCCCAAAAGCCAGAACTCCTCGTTCAGGATACCAAGTGCAAAAATGTCCTGTTTTCTGGATCCCATAAGCCCACTCAAGTCAGCAAATGCTTTCATTTGAGAGGCAGATGTTCCGACCATTCACACATCTTAGTTAGCGGGAATTTTATTAATGATGAGATGTGAATGGCATAGGCTCAAAAATCACGCACCTGCATAAATTCAACACACACTCCACTTTGATTTCAACTTTAGTTGAACTAATGATTCATAATCCAATCTCAAGAAAACTTGAAGTGGCTAAAAAAGTTTTACCACTTTTAGTTCCTTTACAGAAGCAGGAACACACAAAAAAAGCTTCAACTGCTTCATCAGTGAGGATGGTGTCTCCACCAGTTCCAGGCTAAGTGAACTTCTTTAGTAGTGAGAAAAGTCTCATTCTATTATCTACCCATGCAACTTGTTCTTTCCTACTGCAGCTGAAGAATGGCAGGTGTTTTGTGAAGGTGAAAGGGGATGCACAATATTTAAAGGCAGGCTAACTACAGGCTGACTTTGTATCCTCTTTAGTTCAAAGATGGCTGTTTCTTAGTCTAGATTAAAACAGCATTCTGATATGATGGTGTATTTATTAAATCCCTCAAAATGTTTTTTGTCTTTAAAAATATTTAAAAAACTGAAAAAAATAAGCAAAGGAGGTAGGTTTGTTTGGAGGGTGCAGTGGTGCAGCAGGTTTGGCCAGGTCCTCCTTGCTGGGGGGGTCTGGGGTTCAAGTCCTGCTTGGGGTGCCTTGTGATGGACTGGTGCCCTGTCCTGGGTGTGTGCCCTCCCCCTCCAGCCCTGTGTTGCTGCAACCCTGCTTAAGACAAGTGGTTTCACACTGTGTGTGTGTGTTTGTAGGTTTGGCTACAGAAGTCACATTGGCAATGGAACACATTTTTTTATCCTGCTACTAGATAGTTAGTAGGTAGGGGCAGCTGATAGTGTAGGGGTTAGAGCTGCTGCCTTTGGATCTAAAGGTTGCTGGTTTGATCCCCTTCTCTGGTTGTAGTACCCTTGAGCAAGGTACTCACCTTAAAATTGCTCCAGTGAAAATTACCCAGCTGTACAAATGGGTAAATAATTATATGCTTGTAATAACTGTAACCTTAACATTGTAAGTTGCTTTGGAGAAAAGTGCCAGCTAAATGAATAAGTGTAAATCATTACCTATATCTACTCAACAAGCCAATTCAATAGCTGCCTGTCCTGAGCAAGATGACAGTGAACTAGAGCCTATCCCAGAAGCATTGGGCACAAGGCTGGGGGGGGGTGTCACCCTAGATGAGATGCCAGGCCATCCTAGGGTAGCCATAGGTGTATGTAATTACTCACCAATTCACATGCTAAGGTAATTTAGCACCACCAACTCATCTGAACTGCATGTCTTTGAACTATGGGAGGAAACCAGAGCACCTGAAGGAAACTCCCACAGACAGCAGTGCAACTTGCTGTGTCACAGTGTAGCCTATGTTTATTTAATTATAAAAGTTCAACATAAAAACAAAATCTGACACATTAACAGGAAAGATATAAAAAAAAAAAGTTTAAAACATTACATATCAGAATATGACACAAACTGTTTATTGCTGAAGATTCACTTTGTTTCTTTGAAACTAAACATTAGAAAGCGTATATGTCAAGAAATGCATGTGTCCCATTTCATCTCCTTAGCAAACACAAAGTCTCACATCACTTTGCATGCACTGTAAACAAGTACAAACAGGAGGGACACAGATCCATGTAGTACCAGGAACAACAAGACCAGGGCATGGTCAGGTAGGGCCACTTACCAAACCGCCAAACAAGAATGATATTTTGACAAAAATTACTCAGGTCTAATATTCTTTTCGCATTACAAACCACTGAAATCACCACTTATATTTTTATGGTCTTTATTTTGGAATTTTGTGCAAACAATGTGAAGAATTAAACTGTTGAATAAGGTTAGGCTATTGAGACAACAAGTAGTACTGAGGTTACCGTTACCAGCTTTCACTCAAAGCAACTGGGATTCAATCCCACTCCTCCCTTAAGGAAAGCACTTGCACTGAATTTTTCCACTAAAGGGGTAATAATAATAATTTGATAAAAAAAGACCCAGCTGTTATCAATAATTGGGTCAATAATTACTATTTTTTTCTTTAATCCTCTTTGCTCCAGTTGGAGTATAGGGCCTTCACTGCATGTCTCCATCGTTCTCTGTCCTGGACTGCCCACTTTGCCTTTCCCCAGGACATCTTGATCTTCTATAGTTCTGGCTGTAGGGTTTGTCTCCATGTGAGGAGTGGCCTTCCTCTTCTCTGTTTACCCTGTGGGTTCCAACCCAAGCCTTGCCTTAGAATGTCATAAGATGGAGCTTTTACAGGGTCATAAAATTGAGTTTTTGCAATGTTGGTTTCTGTAGCGATAAAATTTTTATGGGGTGGGGTTGCTAGCCCCATGCCCAACCCTCCTCTTTTTGCAGACCGGCTTGGGACCATACTTGGTGGAGTACAATACTGTTTAGCTGATGGTTTTTGTCTGAAGTAACTTACAATGATAGGGTTGTACACTACTTACCATTATTTGACTCATTTATGCAGCTGGGTAATTTTAACGAGGTCAGATTGTCCCTCATTTGCTGGAAGGTGGTCTAAACACAACCTGCTACTCTACAAATAAAATATTTATTCAAACCTAAGATTGTAAGTCACCTCTGAGAAAGACAGTAGCTCACTGAATAAATAAAGTTCAGGCTTTGTTACTTCATTCATGAAAAATGAACAGTATATCTGAAAAAAAAAAACAATAGGCAGTGTGTTGAAGCAGGAATTGTAAAACCTACTGATCACATATTGTTTAATAAAACATTGCTAGCCTTTACCAACTATAAGGTAATGAATTTCTGGGATTGCAGTACTACAGCAAAACTCCAGAACTTATTTACTTTTCTGAAACATGCCTAAAATAGTCATGTCAAATCCAGCAAAATCATCCCATATTCAGTTTTCAGGCATTTGAGAAGGGCTGAAAGAAACTCAGGGGAATCACCAGAGAATTACATTTGCCTTCTCCTGTCTCCTGCACAGAACAAAGCCTACATGCTTGTTTTCCCTAATTCTACCACAGCCTGTCAGTTTGTCTCTCTTCCTCTCCTCAGTCTGGTGTTTTTTTTTTTTTTTTGGGTCTTACAATCCAACACATACTGACATTTTCACATCACCATTTCACTCCACTACAAGTCTGACATAACAGAACTCACAGCTCTTCAGTTCTACAAGCAGCCAGATTTGTTCAGATCTACCAAGCTGCAGTCATCTTCAGAAGTCTAGTTTTTGAAAAACTAAAAGTAAAATATTGTATTTACCCTAAACCAGAATGTCCACATTCAATTACATCAGCAAATGTTGGGGCTCCTTTCCTTATCAACAATAAAATCATTTCAGTTTGCTGCTTAAAGTGCTGTTAATACAGATAGCAGTTATATTCTGTACTTCTTAGCATCTTGTGCCATACAGAAGGCCTAACGCTTCAAGTCAACAAAATCAATGATGATATCTTAGAATGTAGTCTGACCATATGCTTATTTTATCCAGCTTTCATCAGATGGTTTATACATTTACTCTAATTACACGAAAATCAGTTCAATATTTGTTTGCATTTATTCATTTAGCAGATGCTTTTCTGTAAAGTGATGCACAGCTCAGTGTAAATAAAAGTGCATTTCACCAAGCCAAACTGATGCAGATGCAGGAAGCAGCACAAGATATGCTCCAGGTGCAAGGCAGATTCAGAGGCATTTCTCAAAGCACTTCCTTTGTGTCGAGTTCCTGCATTAGCGCAATACAACCACGGATGCGTCCCCAAACCTAGTGGCACTGTGCAGGGCGGCCCATTGCCTCGGAAGCCCACGGCACTACAGCTGCTCCGCGTTGCTCCCTCACAGCCCCTCCCATCGGCCCTGGCCGGCTGCCCCGACACCCGACACAAAGTAATCACACATCACAGCGTTTAATCACTGAAACAAGCACTCCAGAGGACGGCAGTGTCAATATCCCAGTCTCTCATTATCTGTTTGGATTGCACATCCACACTGTCAGATAAACAGAGTGGAAAATTAAGATTAAAAATATGGTAATTTCATTTCAGGCAGCGGGCCTCCTCACACTGGCCCATTATGCTATTGATTACTTCTGAATTCAATTTCTCTTTCAATGCAAACTTTAATCTGTGCGCAGCCCAACAATCCAACTCCCCGAGGGCCATTTGAGAGTAAGTAACCATTTAATACGATGCTAACTGAAAAATCACTACCCTTAATGAATTGTGTAAATCACTCAGCTTTAAAGAGAGCGTATGGCCTCTATCTCCAGCCCTGAGTCCCCCCTCCCCTTTTGAAATGTCCTCTTAACAAGTGCTAAATCCCACTGTGGAGGGTAATTGCACCGCATGTCTCAAAAAACAAAAATACAGTTAATGCATAATGGTCCCGTAAAACAAATTGATATTTGTCATTTCTTATTTAGAGTAAAAAAAATATTAAATAAAACATTAATAAATAGCACAAGTGACATTCAGCTTTTATGATAACATGTAGTTTAAAAAAAAAAGAAAAAACTCGTGTGTAGGATTCGCGTCACAATGACGGACTAGTTATTAAGATCCAAAGCTATCATCAGGAGATGCCAGCACACTGGGTATATGCTTTTTTGCTATTTTCATGGCATGGCTGAATCTGCCAAACATGGTTACAGACCACGCTTGTCCTCATCAATTACTCAGCGTTCGGCGGTATGTGCTCCTCAGTAACATGAGCAGTCACGTTTCCCGCTGCCTGACACATCTTCGCTATTACCCACCACACTGCTCACAACAGAAATTACCCCAAAATGTATTTATGTTTTAACTGTGCCAGTAACTGTATAGCTGCTCTGTCTTTATGACACATCAGTGGCCCCATGTAAAACCCACTCAGAGTGGGTGGAACAGATTAATATGTGCCGTTTGACTAGCTAATTGGTGTCATCCAAAAATAGACATGGTGCAACACCTTTTTTTCCTGCCTGTAAGCTCAAAGCAAGATTTATCAACCCCAAGTACAGCTCTAGAATGAGTGGGAGAAAAAGTGTTTTAATGAATATGGTCAAAATGGACTTCAGACTCACAGTATGAGTTTTATAGATGCTCAGAGCACAAAGATATTTTTTTGAATATTAAATGGATAGCCACAAAAGTATACCTTTTGCTCAAAGGTGGAGAGTAAAAACATAAGACACATACGTGATAAAAGATTTTTAAGTTAAAGTGCAGTCTGTCTTAATCACCACAGTAGTTGAAACAGATCTGCATACTAGTCACATCACTGAATACACAGAACCTGTACAATGACCAGCTTTTAAGGGAAATGTCACGAAGAATAACCTGGAAAGTTATATATTGTATTTTACTTAATTATTCTGATTACAAGCCATCAAAAGCATGCTAAGTATTTATGGTTTAATTCATTTGTTCTTTCCGTTACATTTTAACAGTATTTTCTGTGCGTAACAATACATAATGAAACTTACAGCAGATCTTGATCACTTTGACAGGAACAGGGGAAAGAAATTCCATTCAATTCCCAGCATAGTAGCTTTAGAGAAGATATGAGATTGAAAGAGAAAAAAGGAAAACACCTGTTTTCCTTGATGGACAAAAAAAAAAAAAAAAAAAAAAAAAAATCCAAAATGTATGAGGAGAGAAAAATGAGAAAGGTGGAAAAAACAGTCGGAGGGAATATCAGATATACTCCAAAGTCGGGACTTCTCATTCTGCACACATAAAGGAGCTGGGGGTTGGTATCAGATGATTTAATGTATTTAAACCTTGACTGACAACTATTGAAACTTCACACTCCATTTCTGAAACGTCTCAGTATTCAATAAGTGGTGCTAGACGGTTATGGGAGTTAGGGTAATCTGATCTGGGGAAGAGCAGCCTACAATGAAGGAAGGCAACGCAAGGACCCGAACAATGTCCTTACCAAGCCTCTACTGTGCACGGTAAGGTGATACTAAATAATAGGACGGTGTGCTGAGGCTTTGAAATCAGTATTTTACCAATTTCTGTCCCTTGCAGAAGAGATACAGGTTCTTCTGATAAATTTGTAAGAGGGACAGAGAGGGAATGAAATGATGCCCAGGTTTTCTTACTTCACAAAGGCCTGTTTGAAGTTGCCATGCGGTATCGGCGCCTTCTGACTGGCGCACAGAAGAAACGGCATTGAGGGACTGAAAGGCGTGTTGTTATCAAGAGAGCTGCGGAAGGGAAAATGCGCCACAAATCAATTTCAAAAGGAACAAAATCAAAAGACGAGTGCTATTACAGTAATCCCTGTAGAAACTTTATCCCAAGTCCAAAGTTAAACTGAATATTCTTTTTGTAGACTGAGTGCAATAAAGGAAGCTGTTTTTGTGTTTTGCAGATACACTTTGTCATTAGATATTGCCAATGTACTGAGACTACATTACAGATTTACATTTTAGAGCTGCCCAGGGGCAATGAGCAAAAATTTGCTAAAAATAAAACCCCTAAATGAAATTCACTTGTATAGTAATCCAAATTCAAATTTAAACAATCTCTTTTCAGTCCTCATGCAATAAATTTAAAACCTGTTGTCTAATATTTTAAAACATTTGTCTATTTTTATATCTGTCCAGGGTGTACCCCCTCCTTGCTTCGCACGCAGTGATTACAGGATAGGCTTTACACTCTCAAGTCCCCAAGATGGACAAGTTACTGGAAGTCAGTATGAGTTATTCATAATGAAAACACTGAAGGAATCCATAGAAAAATTTTAATTAAATTCATGTAAGTGCAAATGGGACTGATTAAAGTGTGACAAACAGGACCAGTGAAAAGTGTGAGTACATGTGGTCAACCCAGGTAATAGTTGTATGAGGCAAACAGAGAACTACTGCAGTAGAGCTAGAAAGATGTGACAGCTTATTTCCTGCTCAAATCTTTGGTACACTAAGTGGTCATTTTGTGTCCTGAGACCTTGTGAACAGTATGAACAAATGCAGCCTTAGTGAGTTCTAGGTTCTGTTAATGAATGGAAAGACATTCTGTCACAATGGGGACAATGAAAAAAAAAAAAGTGAATTTCAAGATTTCTGAGTTTAAGTTCTCTACCTAGAGAAGGAGTCCTGATCTGCAGTCTGTTACAAGGCATAGCAAGGGGCCAGACCTTCAGTGTTCATTACTTTGAGTGCAGCACTAGTTGTGGTTAGAGCTGCCATCTTATACGTAAAGGATGAAGATTCTAATCCCATCTCCTGCTGTAGTGCCCCTAATCAAGGCACATGTCCTAAATTATGGCAGGAAAAATGTCATAGTTGTTTGAATATGTAAACTTCAAGAAGACATTTGGGGTCCATTTTATCAAGAAGGAAAAAAGTTTTTATTTGTTTAGCTAAAACTTTCCCCTAAAGCAACTTAGAATGTTAAACTACTTACAATTTAAACTCTAAGTTGCTTTGGGGAAAAATTTCAGCTAAACAAATAAACACTTTTTTCATGCTATGGCCCGAAACAGAAATTATTGCAAAGGTAAAGGACTTGACAATTACTTGATCAGATTACTTAGATGTACTGATTGTGGAATAAAACAAATGCATCAATCAGTTACAGAGGCTCATGAAGAGTTTTGGGAAACACTGGCTTCACCTGCATTTAACCTACATGACATTGAACCTCACTTAAAATTACAACACGACAGTCTCACTGGGACTTGAACTAGATGTTTTTCGGCGTAGACATCTATGTCCTTATCCACTTAGCCCAGTGCAATCTGATTCAGGCTGCCAACAATGATTCAGAGACTCATCTAACAATTTGTTAAGGAATGAAAGTGTCCAGCCAGTGTGGATCCTGCTGCTTTAAAGTAAAGTCTATACTGTTTTATATCCAAACCATGTGGGAGGCGACAGTCCTTGGAGCGTGACATACAGCTCGTCACACTCGTGCACCCATGTGTCGAAAAAGTACAGTTTGAAATGGCAGGGGAACAGCAGTGTGGAGCCGCCGTCTCGCTGTCCTGTGGTCCTGTTTGTGGGACAGATGCAACGTCTTATCTATGTACAGAGACAGAAGTTGAAGCATGAAGTCTGCAGCCTCTAGCCATCCATCTCTTGTGAGTCACACTAACGGCTGCCGCTGTTTCCCAGACCCAGTTTGGACATGCTCTGCTGAAACATACTGAAAGTGTAAGCTCACAGCCATGGACAGGGCAGCGCAAATAAATAAGTGTGGTTTATGCTCGGGGGGATGGGCAGATGGTTGGTTAAGCGTGGTTATTTGCGCATTTCAGCACAGAATAGGTGGCGGTTACATGGAGCCAGTAATCACACCTTGTGCATGGTTAAGAAAATAACATATCATTTTCACTCGTCAACAAGGGCAATACCACTGGGAGTGTGAGGGAGGCCAGTTGCTAAGAACACAAAGGAAAAATATTAGATAATGCTGGTATTCTGACTGCCATGCAATACTGACCCACTCATCTTGAATCTGCAGTGTTTCCTGGTTAGGAATGTATTACAAAGATACATTCATGTAAGAGAATACTATTTAATTTAATACACCAACATATAAAAACTAAAAATGTAGATATAATGAAAAATATCATTTTGTTATGGAAATACTCAAACTGCTTCAGTATTACTTTGTGGTTTAATCAGGTAACTCATATATCCATTTGCCATTTAATGGAATTGCATTTATATTGCAGCCTTATATCAGGACCAAAACACCTTTAAAATTTAAGCAAATATGTAGGGTTTTCCATTCCAAGGTACAGGCTTCTAAATTTCAGACTTGCTTGTTATTTTTGGACAAAACAAGAGAGATGGGCTCCAGAATCCCCCTCCCCTGCCTCTGGAGGCATTTGATACATGAGCAGGTGAGGAACGGTCCCAGCAGCATTCAGTTCATCCACCTCCTCATGGATGGGGGCCGATGCTGGAATGCTACTGCAAATGGCACTAACTGGCACCTCAGCAGGTATTGGCTCTGAGAGGCCAAAGATCAGGTGGTGAGGGGCTTGTGAGGTACACAAGCAGGTGGGCACATTCTCTGGAACAATATGCCAGGCTGTCACCTGTGCTGGCCCACAAACTCTGAATGAAACCTGCAACTAAAGAGGGAGTACACACTCTCTGTCTTGCATAAAGTTTCATCCCATCTGAGATGCAGATTTCTGGATACTGACATATAAAGTATACCGTATATCAAACACACTCTGGCATTAAAATCAGTAAAGAACACTATCCTATGTTTTCCTGGTTAATTTGTTACAAACACTGACAAACCTCTGAGAACCCTTCAGATGGACACATACTGTACAGCACAAGGGGAGTCATAAAAGAAAGCAATCCTCTTGTTCAATCAAGTGTCCATGATTCCACAAGGTCAGCAGGATTCTCCCCCAATGAACCAGGTGGAAACGTACTGGTAAACACTGAACGCAACATGTTTTGCTTTTTCACATCATGTCACCTTAACACTCAGTCTGTCTAGGGGCAGAAGTAAATACAGGTACAGGTTGCACTGCTTTTAAACTCTACATATCTACATGACAATACTGCTGTCCTCCAACCATCAGAAATTAACTTACAGTTCTCAGATTGGAGTGAACAGATTTGAAGCTGCAGGATGGCTTTTGGGGGTCAGCAGCCCAGGACAAGATGCACCTCTGAACAATGGCAGGCACTACATGACAGGAAGGAGCAGTACTGTGCTTTCACAGAGCTGAGAAGTCAACGATAAATGATACTGCAGTTGGGCTACACCATGCCCAAAAACTATACCCATTTGATAAGTGTACACATTGTGCCTATTTATTGCATCGTTGAAAGATTTAAAATCTTTAGGCATCAGCATATAAGAAAATCATAAAGCCATATAACTTATGTTGCTTGAAAATGAATTTACGTCGAAGTTCAGCTTCTAGAGAGAACATGTGACAGCAGGAAGGGTGAGCAAACAAACTATAATAGCTTTGTTTATTCACACACACACACATTTTCAGAACCGCTTGTCCCAGACGGGGTCACGGGGAACCGGAGCCTACCCGGCAACACAGGATGTAAGGCCGGAGGGGGAGGGGACACACCCAGGACGGGACGCCAGTCCGTCGCAAGGCACCCCAAGCAGGACTCGAACCCCAGACCCACTGGAGAGCAGGACCTGGTCCAACCCACTGCGCCACTGCGCCCCCCGCTTTGTTTATTCAATCTTTTACTAAAAAAAAATCAAGTCAAAATAAACTCTCAAACATAATGCTCTACCTGTCAAGGTGGATAAACAGAATGTGAGCTTTATTTACTGATAAACACATTTCGACCTTGAAAAATAAGGCTTTTGTGTTATTCTCTTGAAGATGCTGTTGCAGTTGTCATCTGACAAACAACCACACACAAGATACATTTTTTCTATTCAAAAGTTATGAGCCAAACATTCTTCACTATATGTCTGAAGTAGCTAGAGCTTTTACAGTAGCTTATACAAGGAAAACTACAAGTCGATCAAGGTCCAGGGGAAGAGCCACAGCAAAGAAATGTAAATATAACCATCATGACAGTACAAGCCAAACAGGCACGTGTACTTTACTTCCAAAGACTTCAGCGAACAGGAGCTTGACAGAGCACCACCACATGTGTAACAATGCCAAAAAGACAGATCCCTCTCTCAGTAATTTACACAGTGGACCTGAAAGCCCGGAGCTGAATGGTTACCAACACACAGTCTGTGGGCCACACCAAGATGGATCACACACTTTCCAGCATTGTTCCCTTACTGCTTAATCAATGCTACACCAGTAGAAAACAGTGGCAGGCTCTTCCTCAACAAACAACACATTTTATGATACCTTAATGGACAGAATTGGCACTTGAAAAAACATTAAGAACTATGTATTGGCCTGTTGGAGAAATATAGATAAAAGAAGCTATGAGGACTGCCAGCCCCTAGTGTCGCAGTGGAAATGCTATAAATCAAATTTACTTAAGTTGCATAAGCTAAACACGAGGATGGTGAGGGACAGATTAACCGAGAAACCAGAAGAAAGCGGGAACAACTGGCTATGAAGGGGCAAGCTGCCAACAGTCACTCTCAGCATCTGTGTTGCACATTGCTCCAGCCTGGTTAACAAGTAATTTCATTCCTCCCTCATTCCGTATGACATCACTGTCCAAGCAACCTGCTTATACAACAGTAATAATAAAAAATAAATGCCCAATGACATTTAGAAAGCATTAAAGGGCAGTAAGTCATCAAATGGTTTAGGACATGGCCTTGTAACCTACTCTAAGTTACTAATTC
Organism: Scleropages formosus; assembly: GCF_900964775.1. Taxonomy (NCBI): domain Eukaryota; kingdom Metazoa; phylum Chordata; class Actinopteri; order Osteoglossiformes; family Osteoglossidae; genus Scleropages; species Scleropages formosus. The sequence continues at coordinate 2,778,227 of NC_041819.1, read as the reverse complement.
AGATCCTGTGAGACTGCCCTGCTGTTGAAACCTTGAGGGTACACAGCTTAAGTTCTTCTAGATATAGACACCTGACTACATTTAGCCAGACTGCACAATCCTTCGAAAGAGTGTCTATACTGTGTCTGCAGATAGAAATACTGCTTGGTTAGGGGTATAGAAAATACATTTTATTTTTCAATTTAATGTTGCAGGCATTACTGACATTATCATTCTTTCAAAAGACTCAAGAACATCACTTAACCAAGAAAATATGTTAAAGGACAGACTAAGGTAAGACTAACAGTAAGGAAGACCTACAAGGAATAATAATGTAATAACTGGTGAGTTAAAAGTACAAAAATTCCTTGATCTTTCATTCTTAATTTTTTTAAAAATTGATATGATATAATACAATTAAAGTAATTTAACACTGAAAAATCGAGGTAAAAACAGTGTGCAGTGCTTGCTATGCAGTCACGTTCTCTAATAACACGTTTATGACACATGAATGCAAATAGGGGTATTCAACGTAAATAATATGTGATGAATTTGCACTTTTAAAAATTTTAAGAGTGCAGCTCAACTTTGAGGATGACAATCCACACAGCTCACGTGATGAGTGCCTCCAAGCAGCCCACTGCGTCCACCCTGTCCCAGATTGAGGAGGAATCGGATCCGCCTTTTGGCAGGGCAAACTCCATACAATAGGGGACACATCTAAGCCAGATTGCCTCGGCATCAGGTAACAAGGCCAGCTTTATTCAAGAGCAAAACTTTATCTGGAAGTGCGTTGATACCAGAAACCAGCCAGGGCCATGACGAAACCTTTTATGGATTCTGTGTGGAAAATCTCTGCTACACTATCCGTAATGCGAAATAATTTGGACCAAATAATGGGAAAAGAGAAGAGGAAGAAGGGGTGCGGGGGGCAACGGAGGGGAAAAAAACTCGTCTAAGCAGCTTTCAGATGTTTTGGGGGTAGAGGACTAATCTCCTGTCACTGAGGGAAGCTTGTCTCTTCAGAGTCGGCCGTGGGAGTGTTTCCCCCCAACACTTTCCTGACGCGGGGCCTCGGGGTGGCAAGTTCTTAATGCCGTATCACTGCCTTCAACGAGCGGAAACAAACTTTAGCTCACCCCAGGCATCCGTTTGTCTCACTTTCAAAAAAAAATCCCCTGAGTGACGACCAAACTTCCCTGTGTCGGCCTTCACTCTCAAACAAAATATGCTTTAATAAGAAAAAAGTAACTTACGTGAGTGCTTAGTCCTCCACTGCAGCTAGCTCACTGTAAGGAGAATGGCAAAGGCACCATCATCCCAGTTCAGATTTCCTGAGAAGAACCAGCATGTAAAAAAACATGATGACTGTTCTCTCTAAGCACCTAACATGAGGCCAGGTTGAAACCATGTTTGTATGGTAAACTACCTTATGGAACAACCATACCACAACTGTCTAAAATTTTCACACAGGATTGCTGCAGTGCAACCCCAGATGGGTCCAAGCAGCATCACTGTAGCCAAGGGAGACTGTGGTTCCTATACCACTAGTAACCTACACAATAAGCTTTTAATTTTTGAGTGATATTCACAGAAGCATACTATATGTCAATGTAGTCTAAGTGAAGAATTTGTTGTGTAGTTGAGACTGAGGAACAGAGTGAGGAAACAACAGGTAAAGATTTCATTTTCATTGTCTTTTGAAGGAGTCAGTCAATACTGATCAGTTTGTTTCAGAAAGAATAAATATATATATATGTATATTTATATATACAGGCAAAGTAAATTAGTAGGCAGACATGGATACTGCACGTTGTTGGCATTCTGTGCAGATGCATCCACTGGATGGACAGCTAATAGTAACCCCACTACTGAAACATGCCCATTTCCCTGGCAGAGAGCACAGTTTGCCTGGTGGCAGCTGCCTCCCTTGCTCCTTTGATCCCCTTTAACTCTATCATAACACCCTCTGATATCACAGGGCTGAGCTGGACCTGAAGAATAAGCCTCCAAGTCAACCAACTTTATTATTTTGTTGGACAGCTGACATTTTTATCACAGTTACACTGTTAGATATTTTACTGAAGCAATCAGGTTTTGGTTCTTTGCTCAAGGGTATTATATGAAGGGCCCTACAGGCATTTGAAACAGCAACCTAAGGGTTACAATGCTGTGCCTATAACTGTTAAAAGTACCTGTATGTAAATGTGGTGTATATAAAACCATTTCACTCCTAATATCACAACCATGTATGTTAACTGTTTTTTAATCTTATGTCTTACAACTTCTGAGAAAGCAGAAGGTGCTTTGACGTTTAGGCAAATGCCTTCTAACCATGAAATAGCCTTAATTTATGGTCAGATACTTTTATAAGATTGATTTAAAAAAAAAAAAAAAAAACGCAAAATATTGCTTTTGTGTATAAACAGCATTCTACACTGTGCTGTGAAAAGTATTTGCTCAGTTTCCAATTTCCTCCACTATTTGAAATACGTGGGCCTAATGACATCCAGCGGAGACCAAATGCATCATTACAGAATGAAAACCTTCTACCAACAGTCAAGCTCGGCGGTGGCAGTGTGATGGGCTGGGTTTGTTTAACTGCTATGAATTCATCTTTGCATAAGAATATTAATCAGTCCATGAATTGAAACTGCAGCATAGTTGGATCAAAAATCCTAAACATTCAGGAAGTCACCATCACAATGGCTGAAAAAAGTTATGGAATGGCTGTTTCAAAGTTCTGACTGGAATCTGAAAAAGCTGTTCGTGTTCAAAAGCCTGCAAATACAGCCAAGCTAAAGTGATTCTCAGAAAAGTGTGCCAAAATTTCTCCACAGTGATGTGAGACCCTACAGAAAGCATTTAGCTGCAGTCATTGCAGCTAAAAGTGGTGCAACCAACTATTGACTGAAGACACAATTCCTCTTTCACTCTCTCGCAGGTTCAATTCATATAGTATTAGAACTGACAAAAAGGAGTCAATCAAATTCAGTTTAAAAAAGCTGTAAAAATACAGAAAATTTGAAAGGGGCAAACAGTTTCACACAACAGTGTAAGAAACTTATGCTGTATTTGTATTTTTTGAGAGTACGATATTTTTAATGTTTTTATTATAATTGTTAGGACAATATACTTTGCGACCTTGCACTAAGGGTATAGGGATTTCTTCATACTTGTTGAAGATGCCTTGAATATTTGTTCCTTTTAAAAGTAAAAATCTTTCAAAGCAGTAAATGAGTCTGTGGGTTACAGATGTACAACTCAACCTTTTTCAGATAATTGACAGTTTTTACCAAGGTTGCAATGTTGTTGGCAGTTTGCCTTAATATAGCAATAGCTCTAGCCCAAACAATGACAGCAGATGTGAATTTCAAATTACTGTAATGTTCACTGAGATCTTGTTTCTTTATAGTTTACAGGGCTGGTATTTTGGTGGCAGCTTTGTTTATTATACAAAAACACATTGTACAGGGAAAAGTCAAATGTATAGGCATTCACACATATATATTCTCCTTAAAAAAAAAAAACACATTCACCTTTCAAAGACAAAAACAAAACAGGACCAGCATAATAGCTTCAGTGCAGTAGCTACTAAATGCCAATCTTTTGTCTGTCTGTGCAACGCCTCTTCATACTAACAATAAATCATCCAACCCTTTGCGTTATAATTCCCACCTGGAAATAAAAAGGTTAATGATCAAGTTGAGAATAAAAGGAATTGGAATAACAGAAAAGGTTGAATCTTGCTTATTATTGACATCTGTATTGTTAAGAAGAGTTAGTATTGGCCTTTTTCCCATAAAAGCCTGAATGTTTTAGAATTTCTTTTCATCTCTGTTGTTTTGTTTCACCAGTCTGCCTACTTCTGGTGCCACCTTCACAGGGCATCATCCCTGGGGGGTGGCTGCAGGTGCCCCAATCCCCCCTGCCCACTTGGCATTTCTGCCTTTGTCTCCGAGGTATCATACCTTAATTAACTCCAGCAGAAACCACATGTGTATGAGTGTATTTGTGTGGGCACACATCCTTCGCCCGCAGACACCCTCGCTCCTCAATGCTAATGACCCACATCTCCCACAATGGACCATTTGCATTGCCATCCCTCCCTTTGTCTTCAATCCGAATAGACACATATCAAAAAATCTCTCAGCTGACTCAGGATTTTTGGTGTCCTGAGAGGTCAACAGGAAGTAAGAGAAGCTGGAGAAAAACAAGAGAAGGAAGCCATAGTTCAGGGGTTTAAAGGACAGTGATGTGTGTTTTGACCCACTTGATGCATTGAAAAACCTGATGGCCTTTTCATAGCATGATAGAGATAATCATAGCCGCTCACCATCCTTGACAAGCAGTCCCACAGTAGCCACAGCCTCTTGAATACACAGGACGGAAGTCTTGTTCCTAGCCTTAAAACATCATGTGGGAAGAGGCCAGCTGGTGGGGACTTGGGGAGCTTGTTTCGTGGTCAGTGATGCGATGGATGTGATTCTACAGGCTCTTTCAACAGCCAGTGGGAGACTGGCTACAGCCTTCTATTGTAGCATTCTTCAAAATATCATTGGACTTTTCTACAGCACATCTAGTTTTGGCTTCCTCCTGCTGAGAGGTTTCTAACCACAGGCCCTCATCACCTGGTTAGGCCATCAGCACCTGACACCATGCTGTGAAGCCTAAACCCACAAGCTATCCTTAATAACAGAATGAATCATCACTTTTGTTAATGCCCAGCTGACACAGCCAAACCAGCATCCAAGCTAAACATGATCTGATAAGTGACTAAACACTTAGCTTTAAAAGAGCATTGGAAATCCCTCATCACTACTTCCTTGTAACCTAAAGTTATTAATCATGTTCGCATAGCATATGACCTTTTTGTAGTTAAATATATGTAAGTGACATTTATTTTGTACCCTCTCATCATAAAACAGCTTTATTTGATGGGAAAAAGCACGCTACTTTAATGTATCACCTCTAAGTATTCTGAACGATTATACTAGCTTTCTGTGAGGAGTATGAATTAAACATATTTTTAAACAGGATTTCCTAGAAAATACAAGTACTATTAATGCTGAAAGTAATAATATTCCGACCATGCAAAACCATTTGAGAATCATTTTTATTATATGATATGAAAAGGGAGAGTGAGCGGTGAAATCTGCAGCTAAAAATGTAAATTAAAGGTTCTATACAATACCAGCTCCACTACCGAAACTAGTACCGAATGCTGGGTTTCTGTTAGCATAGCTCCTAATCAAATGCATCAAGTAGGCACCTACATTAAAAATTTGGCTTTACAAACACTAGTCGTTAAAGAAAGACAAGCGACCTGTCATATGTCCTTAATGTGCTTTACTGAGATTCAGAACTACTTCCCAATAAATAAATAAAGAAACTTTTTCAGAGATTACACATTCACAGGACAACTGATAAAACTGAAGCCCCAAACCCTGAGATTAAAGACAACTTGAGTCTCCGGAGATGGAATGATTTGAATCGCCATGTAACTTTCAATGGTCTCCGACTAGCCTTCAGAGATGAACATTTAATTTACCACCTTAATTACTGATGCTATCGGCCACACAGCCACACGTTCAAGCATGATCTCTTTCAATGTGCTACCTAATGAAAAGGCCCTCCATTTCACTCATGGCGCAGATAAGGCAGTATTACCAGTTTCGCCATCGCCGCCGCAGAGTGCGCACAATCAACCGGCAAGTGGAAACTACGGAGCACAACTGATCCCGGAATTTCACAAAATTTCAATCTGCAGTAGGACACGCGGGAAAGCCTCCGAACTGCTCAGTGTCTGAGAAAAGCATGCGTACTGATGCCCCACTGAGGCATACAACACCTATTCACAAGCATAAGCAAACTTTATCCCACTGCTGATGATTATTAATTGAATGATACTGCTTGCTACACAGTGTTTCTTCACAGGCTTTTGGGGTAAGAGAGTGGCAGATTGAGGTTAAAAATATTCTCTCAGGGGAACTAAATTTTCCACCTTCAGGCAAACATCCAAACATTACACTGTTGTTAGATGTTGTATTACTGTTCTCTTGCTGAGCTCATGGTTTTACCTATTAATAGGACTGGATATTCTACAAGAAACCTTCAAGTGCTGTAGAACTGCAAGAACACTCCAGGGATGTGCACCAGCGACCTCCACATCCATATCCCTAACCACCACGCTGCCATATTCCACATTCATACTCCTGTTTTTGACAGACAAGGACTGTGACACTCTAGTTTAGAAGTGCCTTCTTCCATATATATCTTTGGACTGTGGGAGGAAACTGGACCACCCAGAGAAAGCCCGCCTGAACAAAGGAAGAACATGCAAACTCCATGCAGTCTGAGCCACATTTGAACACAGATCTAAAACCTGCTGTTAGGCACCAGTACGAGAGACACAGCTGCAGTTAGAACAGGCCACTGTTCTTGGTAGATGGGGTCACCCAAGGCCATCCTGCCTAGAGTCCTTTCTCTCCTGTTCCCCGGGGCTGGCCTGTCGCCACAGCCCCTGTGCGATGTGATCAGCTCGGTCTGCCGGCTATCGTGCATAAATCGGAGAGACGGCCCAGTCCCAGCCCACCGCACACACAGATGAGTGCCGATAACAATAAACACGGGGCATCACCAGCCTCAGTTGCATACACCCTCCCCCAACCCCATCGTCAATGGAAACCTCCCATGGCCATGGCCTATTCCACATTAAAGCAGATAAAAGCCTCTGTAAGTAAACAGTTTAAATAAAGCATTAACTATAATTGCTGTTTAGCAAGAAAGGAGAACTACTGTAGACATGCAATTTGACCGCTGAAGCACATAGGGCAAACTGGTGTGTCCAAAGCCCATTCACATCTCCCTTGGCCTTAATTGCTTTATTTTGCAGTCCCGGTGCAATTCGATCTTTTGATGTCCAAATAAAATTTGAAAATTGGAGTAAATTGCTATATTTGTGCAGCACACTGATAGCGCCTGCCATTCCTCAGTCAGAATAAACATTTCACAATTAAATATCCCAGCAGACACAGGGAATCAGTAGACTTCTTTAGTTTAAAAAAGTGTCCTTTATTCGGTAGCAATACGCACCATCTAAGAAGAACGTTTTGGCTCTGGGAACAGAAAATTCAACATAACAAAAAAGACTAAATAGGCTCGGGGGCTTAAACTCAGTAATCGCTGGAATTCTTTCAACACGCTTTCCCTGACAGAGCAGCACAAAGAAATGCAGGGGTCAGAGGTACTGACACAAGGAAGGGCAGCTCCACTTTGAGCCCGTGACAATTAGAATGACCCCCTTTTTCTATTCCTATTTTGGAGGCTTTATTTTGATTCTAAACACCCAGATGCAACGGCCTTCCTTTGAGTGAAATGACTATGGACGTCTCCTTCACATTTTTCCCCTTTCTGGGACTTTTTCACTTCATAAAGCTGCAGTCAATGTGTTTTGTGTGCTACGAGGAGGACCCTGACACATACCGTGGTGGTCTCAGCCACTGTTTACATCACTGGCTCAAGTAGTCCCAGGATTAGGGCTTTGTGTGGAGTGAAAAGGTAAGAAAAGTCACTTATTTGAGCTCAGTCAAGCTGCTACTTTTCACCCTTATTTTGGGGAGGAAAAAGAGAGGGAGTGAGAGAGCGGGAGAGAAAAGCTGTGGAATGCTGTCCTTCCTATAAATCACTCGACCCCTTTCTACAGAGCAGCTGCACAGGACGCTTCAGCCAAGTGCACAGTCATTTTGACCCACACAAAAGTGCGTGCACACACAACAAAACAGGCTGACACCTTTTAGTCAAAAGTGAAAAGACAGTATAATGTAATAACAGGCTTCCACAGTGAAAGCAGTGCTCTTTTTCTCCAACTTAACGTCACAGCATCCTACAGACTTGCCCCTGACACCCGTTGAGAACTGTAGGTCCACCTCTGTTCAGCCGTGTCAGTTGTTTCTCTGGACCACAGCGAAAAGGTGCAGCAAGCAAGACCACACAAATGAGGATTTCATAACAGGCATGATTGTTGAGCATTTGACTCATCCCTCATTCTCCTGAGCACACCCATATCAATTAGAGGCAAACAGGGATTATAACTATTATTACACATACATAAGAAGGAAAAAATAGTTTATTGGTTTCCTCTTTTGTTACTCAGGTGATGAACACTCCATAAGTATAGGAGCTTTAAGAACTATTTTACCTGCAATACCTTCAAACCCCAAAGTCTACAATCTACCAGGCTACACAACCAGTAGATGCACACTGTACACATTTAATAACACTTATTGTGTATAGAAACCTTCTAAGAGGAGTCACAGGTTAGGCAAGCATGTGCTGTTGGTTATGAGGATGCTACCCTGGTCTTCAACATCTTGCAACACCCACTTTATGATGGCACCGCCAGCCAGGGATTTAAAGGTCAAGTCCCCAAAAAGTCAACCATTTCCCAGTTTCTGAGGTGCTTTTAACTGACATTTTTGTCATTGTCCAAACAGATAATAAGGGAGGAGAAAAAAGGGCAATCTTTTCAACGTATTAGAACATTGATAAATGAGGGGCCAAAGCTAAATATGACCGTGGAGCGAGACAGCTCTCCCATAACCCACTCCCTACACCCCCCCGATTCAGGGGGTGTACCTTATTGGGGATCTCACGGGGCTCCCAAAGGCTGGTGTATCCCTGCATGGAAAGCATTGCTCAAATGCAAATCCCCACACAGAAGAGCCCGCTTTCCCCACAGAGAGAGATAAACCTGTTAGCTCATTGTTTATTAACTTTCACTTGATTCCCCCTGACAACCATTTAAACAATGCCTGTTGGGAAATGTCCTTCTGAGAATGAGCAACAATGCTTAGGATCAACAGCTTTTCTGTCCAGCTAATACTTTCATAAAAAAGAGGGGTGGGGGGGATCTTCCTTCCTGAAATAATTAAAGAATGTCCTTACAAAAGACACCTGGCAAACATGGTCAAAATGGGCGGCAGACGAAAGTACTTTGTCCAAATGATGCTACCTTTGTCCCTTGCAAGACGAACCCTTCATTTTCCACTCGAGGAGAGACCACATTGTGCGCAAACAATGCCCCCAAATACACATAGGGTTCGCTCAAGTGCCAGGGTTTGTCAAGTGGCTTTGTGCCAAGTGGCAAGGTTCAGGACAGCAAATTCCATGCTGTTGCTATTAGAAAACCTTCGGTTTCAGCCTGGTTTGTAAACGAACCCCATATAGTATGGTTAAAACCAATTTCTCACATGAAAAGTTGGGTACTGAAATCAAAATGCATATGGATTTCCAAAGTCAGTCTTTCCAAATATGTCATCTTCTGACAAACTGCATCTTATTTAGCCCTTGATTGCTTTGCAACTAGACACAGTTGATAAGCATATAATGTTCAACAGTTTAACAGGAACAACTCAAACCCATGGTCACAGGGCTGAGAGAAGGCAATCTTTTACATTGGTGGGCATGCTAAGGGGACACATAATAGAGGAATATCACTCCATGCGGTGAGTAAGGTTCCAAAGAATTTATGTGCAATGCTGTGAAAAACTATTTTTCCAATTTTCTCTGTTGTTGCAGCTTTTTGACATTACATTTGATCAGATATAATTGTTAGTTCTAGTAGAACATGAATGTAGTCTGAGAGTGAAAGAGCGACACAGCATCCTTAAATGTGCTGTGATAAGTATGTAAAGTAATTGCCCCTTCACATTTGCCAACTGGTTCTGCCACCTTTAGCTGCAGTTGCTGCCTCTAAATGCTTTCTGTTGATGAGAGCAAGGTCTCACCTTGCTGTGGAGAAATTTGGTCCCACTCCTCCATTAAGAAAAAGCTTTAGCTAAGCAACTTTGCAGGTTTTCAAGTGCAGAGAGCTCTTTTCAGCTCTTACCACATCTCAGTCAGATTCGGGACAAATCTTTGGCTAGGCCATTCCGTAACTTTATTTATTTTCCAACAGTACTAATGTTGGCTTGACTGTATGTTTGTACGCATCTGTTTCAGCTTCAACTTATCAGCTGATAGACTAACATTTCCTTTATACGTTTCTGATAAAAAGAGGAATCCATGGTTACTTCAGTGAGAGCAAGGTGCTCAGATCACCTGTAGCGAGTAGTAGTTTCTGCCTTGAACATTGACTAGAGAGGCTTGGAGTTCCAGGATTTTTTTTGAGATTATTAATGACTTTATGCCTTGCTCTTGGAGAGATTTTGGCAGGACAGCCAGTACATTCACACACTTTCTTAAACCGCTTGTCCTGACCGGGGTCACTGCAAACCAGTGCCAAACCCGGTGACGCAGGATGCAAGGCTGAAGGGGGAGGGGACACACCCAGGATAGGATGCCAGTCTGCCGCAGGGTACTGCAAGCGGGACTTGAACCCCAGACCCACCAGAGAATGGGACCCAGCCAAGCCCTATGCATCACGGCGCCCCCTCTGCCAGTAAATTCACCACTGTTAAAATCTTTCTCCTGTTTTATTCTGACTGTGGTTCAGTTGAGGTTCAGGGTCTTAGAAATGACTATATAACTCTGCCATTCTGATAGGCTTCAGCAGCTTTTGTATGGATTTCTTCAGATATTTCTTTTGAGTGTGACATGATGTGACTGTGTGAATGTCTGTTTTGCCAGTTTAAAATTTGCTGAAATTATACTAATACTAATATACTTATTTTCACTTAATTATGTTGATATTAATTATGTTGACTTGATTCATATGGTGGAAAGAAACTAACTGTACTTAAAAATCACACGTCTGCATCTAAGTCTCTCTTTCTGCAAACGTAATGCACATATTGAATTTTCTATAAGATGTGCGTCGCTTTGGAGAAAATTACTAAAGTAATTAGTAAAGCAATTACTTTTTCGCATCTATAATTTCATTACTTTATACACCATGGAAATGACATAAAAACAAAAACTGATGTATTCTTCTCTCTCTCTCAGGCTCAATTTGTATACTACTAGAGCTGACAAGAAGATTTTTTTTTTTTTTTTTTGTCAAAAAGCTGCAGAAACAAAAAAAAAAAAGTTAGAAAGGGTGCAAATGCTTCTTGACATTCCAGTATATGCAGCTTAAATAACAAGTAGTACACCATGATATTTGAAAAACTGGGAAAAATGTCTTTACAGTCTTTCAATTTTTTATCTTCTCTGAGTCCCGTCTCTGTCACAGACAGCACCAAGCATGGAAAAGGGTTTCACTTTCATCCTGGCTTTGTTCTTGTCTTTGGCCCTGACCAGAGCTCTGATCCTGCTTCTATATTGGCAGTTGTGGGCCAAACACTGCAACGCCCCCCCTCCTTTGTGGCGCAAAGTGGGTAAGCCGGCTCATCTCTGTGTCGGCTCCCACGGGAGATGACTGCCACTGTGTTGAGCAGGCATCAGATGACCGCACATGGATGGAAGCCAAGAGGGTTCAGGTCTGCACTACACACTGCAAAGCAGAGGGCAAGGGTGAGATCAAATGCCCTCCAAAACACTGTCCTCTTTATCATCTTTTCCCCCTTCTCATTATTTCTCTTTTTTTCTGTACCTCTATTGAAGCCTACCTTTTTCTAGCCTTTTACCTATTTAGCTGTCTCCACCAACTGGTTTACACCTGCTTTGATGCTGAATAACAGCCACACCCTCCAGAGAGCATGCTTTCCTTTTATGACTATTATTAATATTATTATTTGGGCTGTGTAGGTCCAGGCTGGAAGATGGGTAATCCCTGGAGTAATTGTTTCCAGATTACAGGACCCAGGCTGGAGAGCAAGCCCAGCCAGGCATGAAATGGCCTTCCCACGCACCAGCGGCATCCTCACCTGGAGGGAGGGTGGCGGCGTTTTGCATGGTGGCAGGGACAGGTGACCCATGTCCCTGGAGAAACCCAGCTGGGGTTCAGTCCTGGAATGCAACAGGAGCAGAAATGATCAACACCTGTACTAATGGATCTGATACAATTGTATTTAACAATAAAACCAGTATTAATGCCATAATGTGTCTTTGTTAAAACTTTAAAGTGTTGAACTTCATACTTCAAAATACCTTAATAACTGTTGCCAGATTATGTGCAGATTGTTTCTATTGATAGTCAGAACTGAAGTAGCAAAGAACCTCTTCACAGAATTATGCAAATTCTGGAAAAAACAACCAATTACTCCTATATTGTGCAAATACAGAACCACACTATGGAGCAGTTATGAATTACTTACTATGGAGTTTTTTACCTGTTATGTCCCATGCAGCAATGGTCCTGTACAAGCATAAGTATTTCATAATATAGATTTTTTTTTTCTTTTTAATCTTTGTTATTGCCACTGGAATTAATCACAGTTATTTAAGTGGCTATCATATAAATAGCTGTATGCACTCAGGACAATATCAGATGGACAAACAGAACTCTATCTCAGCCAAACAATGAGTCATTGTGTGGCCTTCACTGCACAAAGCCTGCCCTACCCTGAACTGAATACGTTCGGGACCCTTTTGTTTAAGGACAAAGGAAGACCAGAACCCCAGTACCTGCCATTCTGTTCTGACTGGCAGTGTCAATGACGTTAATTGAGTTGCCTACAATCTGCTCAGGTGTTCATTATCCACTCTGGGCTCTGCAGGTGTTCCAGCAGCCCTTTATTGTGCCGCCTTTAGAATCTATTTTTTTCTTTCCCCAGTCTAGTCCCAGGGCACGTAAGATTACACTCCAGTTGCTTTGAGACAGTGTTTACGGTGGGAGCTGTAATCGTCGCTCCCAAAGCCACAGACCGAGAGTCAGGCACGCAAGAAAGCCTGGAATATCTCTAGACCTTAAGGAACACTTAAGCTCCCCTCTGGGCAGAGTGCTTCTCTCCGGTACCGTGTAAGGAGGGTACACTGTGCTCTCCGGGTAATGCCACTCCACTCGCCAACTCCAGGTGACAAGCTGGCCATCTTCTGGTATGTGAAATGAACTATTTGAACACCTGGTGTCAGACAGACAGAGTAGGACATTTTCAGGAGAATTCCTCCTAACTGTTGGGCAGTCTGCATCACAGAGCGTTGATGTGCTGTGTGTAATCTAAGACATTCAGGTGTTTGGCCCCACTGATATCTACCATCTCAGGAGTTTTACAAAGCATTCCACTTTCAGCTAGAGGAGTTTACAGGTACAAATCCTCGGAGGGACACTGCTGGATTTTTTTTAAAAGAAGCAGACTGAAATTAGACAAGAATAGGCTTGAAGACCACTGAAATTACAGAAAATGGGCTTCAAGGACACTTGTGAAGACCATAAAAACAAGCACAGTGGTGCTCAGGAGGCCACACTGTCAGAGTAGACAAGAGGTACCTTTCTCTTCACAAACAAGAAAAAAGGTAAAATTAGTTATTAAAAAAGAGTAAATGTCCATTCAAATGATATGAAACATCATGTGACAGGTGTCCTCTCTGTTCCTTTTCAATCTCTTCTTACCTCTGTTACAAAAGATTTATGGATGGAACCAAGGCAATGTGTGTTTGAAATGTGGACTATGATCGTTGCCATGACAAATTCCTAGAAAGACTTCATAACCAGGTTCATGGCAACAGTAATGTCTTTTACGGCTTCTGACCCACTTATTTTTCAGCCAAGCGGAATCAAACATGTCCCTTAACTCAACAGGAAGAAAGATCAGTAAGAACTTGGTGAGTCTGATAAGTTTTTTTTTTTTTTTTTTTTTTTTTTAAAGAAACATTACAAAGTTAATACAGTGGGATTTCAGTTTTCCAGGCTCCCCCCATGAGCTGCTGCCACACTGACAGTGCCAGCTCATGGCAGCAGAAAGAAGTGAAGAAAGAGGGAGAATACTGTGCATCTTGATACACTGCCCTGATAATGTAATGACCTTGGAGCTGCCCTGGCAATGTCAATGTCGCAATGTTCCAGTGGACCTCATGATCACGGACCTACGCAGGTTTAAACAGTTTACAGCTTTATAGTCAAAATTACATGCAGACAAACCTTTGTCTTCCACGATCCATTTTGCTTTAGTACCTGGCTAATCTCATTTACCAAACAACTGATATTGAAATTTGAAAATGTAATTTAATTGAGCAGGCTCTAGTCTGAGTAACAGAGGATCATCTGCATTTCCTTGTTTCTTGGCTACTACCATTTATTCCAATCCCAGTCATTTCTCCAGTAAGCTATGGTGAAACATGCCATTATATAAAGTTGGGAGATGTGTATTTTTCCTGTCATGATTTATTTGTCATCCTTTTCCCACTTGCTGAAATTTCTGAGCAACCATCAAAATACATGCTCTCTACTGATATGCCATATTTTTTCCTCGGGTGTCAATACTTGAGAGCCTCAACGAACAATCTGTTACTATCAGCGCAATTATCGGCCCAGTCAGTCTGCACTGGTGAGGCAAACAGCTTTGTGCATCCTGACAGAATATGTCAGTGAGATACATTACAAGTATACAGCTTCACAAAAGCTTTACCAGCATGTGGACACCTATCAGGTAAGGCAGGCTTACGACAATGGCTTCAATCGCTACTGGTCACAATCACCCATTATATATCAAACATACAGACATTTAAGGATCTCAGCTGTATTAGTATTTACCAATTTCTCATGGACAGAGACTCCAGGTGAGATTTGCACCACATTTCAGCTGGAAAAAAAAGGAGAAGAAAAAAAAAACGCAGACTCTTGCACATGATGGTGGCCCCTCGGGTGAACACATTAGCCAGCCCAGCTTCCTGATCAGAGCTGCAGAAGTGGAACAGAGGGGTCCGGCAGGAGCAGTGCGTGTGGCCAATTGCGGCTTCCTGTGAGTGTGGCGATAAGCCTGGGACTGTCAGTCGCACCACGTGTGGCCCTGTTGCTGGTGGGGGCACGGGAACGATAATGTGGAGGAGGAAGAAGGGACTAGACAGTGGGGAAAGGAAGGGGGGTTGCAGTACTGGGGTCCACCTGCGTTTCCCCTGGTGGCCCACAGGTACAAGCCCATGCCTCCCTACTGCTCATACTAATACATTATAAATCGATTCTCTCCGCCGATGCAGCCAGGTCCCTGCAATCTCCTCTGCTTCCCTTTCATGCAATTAATGGCAAAGGAGCATGGTACTAGGGAGGCCTATCAGCGATGCCACACACACACACTCAAGACCAGTTCCACATTCAGTTTGCACAGTGACAGATATCATCGCCACACCTCTGCTCCTCCACTTATTTGTTCTAATAAAGCACTCAAAAAAATCCAGTACTTCTACAGTGGCAAACATACATTGCTGACATTCAGAATCATGCTTACATACCCTGCAGAGTAAAGAATGCAGTTTTTTCAACAGACAGGCAGACACACACACCCACACACACACGC
Source organism: Scleropages formosus (assembly GCF_900964775.1). NCBI lineage: Eukaryota > Metazoa > Chordata > Actinopteri > Osteoglossiformes > Osteoglossidae > Scleropages > Scleropages formosus. The sequence continues at coordinate 2,762,916 of NC_041819.1, read as the reverse complement.
ACATACACACACACAATGGTAAACTCCCAGTCCAGCCTGGTAATGAGGAAGAAAGGTCTGAAGTGGTACGTGAACCCTGCACTGTCCCGTTCTGAACGAGAAACCGGTAGTGCTGGCACCAAGTATAGGCTGAGGTTTTAGCACACGGTCTCAGTGGGGATTAGCCCACTCAATAACACCGAATTAATGGGATCAACATTAGCTGAGAAGATCAACGGCTGCAAACTGGTTACGTATCAACAGAGGGGAACATAGACTCATCTCTGAGTTTAAAGAGCTTTGAAACAAATTATGGTAGATCTTTCCCTTAGACAAGCCTTATATTAACGATGTAGAAACTAAAAGACACTAATGTTGGATTGAGGGCGACAGGGAAATAGACTTTAAAAGTGAATAATGCTAATGAAACATTTTAATATATCAAACATAAATACAGGATGTTACTCTGCAGATATAGGTTACAAGGTTCCATGGTTAGTCAAAGCATTGTGACAATCTTTCCAGGTCAAAAGCAACAGTCCTCTTGCCTACAGATTCTGAGATAAAAGTGTTTCATTAAATTAAAGACTTGTGCAAAAAACCGACACCAGAAAATTATGAAGATACCTGCAACGGTTCTGAAATTTTGTTTGAGTTGAAGATATAGCTGGCATTATTGTCTTTCTTCAAATTTCTGTTTAACACTTACAAGCCAGTGCTGAACACCAAATGATGTGATAGTGAGTGTGGTCTTAAGTGGGGTGATGAATGAGTATTGTCAATAAAACAGTGACTCACTATCTCTGTTGAAATAGAACCCAATAGGACCTGGCTGTGGTTTCCTTGTTTCATTACTCAGTTCTTTGTTAGTACAAAAAATAATCCAAAGTACCAAATGCCCACACAGACTACCATCTAACAAACAAAATCACTCTCCAACTGTAGGAGACTGTGTCATTGGAAAAACCCGGTCATGTCTACTGCATCGCACAGCTGTGTATATAATGAAGAAAAAAGGAACACCACTTCCTCCAGGCTGAGTTTGACAGTGACTTTTTAATCAACTGAACTGGTGAGTAACAGCATAACGAACACAGAATTGTTTAGCAATTGTTTAACATACCACTGACTCAGGCAAGCGAGCGGCTGCCAGTTCCTTAAGAAGGTACAGAACAATTCCAAGAACATACTACTTAAAGTACACCAGTATAGCTAAAGCCAAACAAGGGAATTCCAATTACAGGCAGATCACATTATGCTTCAAAAACATAAGCCAATTAGACAGTAGGAAAGCCGGCTGCAATAAAATACTGTAAACACCCACAAGACCGTCATTTCAAAAATATCTTATCCTTTATAACACACCTGTGAAAAGCAGAGGCAAAATGACCTTAAAAAAATTATACCTTCTAAAGAAGTGGTTCCAAAATGTCTCTTTAAAGACCCCATGCCATTTCCTTAATTTATAATATTCCACCAGAAATTCACATAATTCAGATAAACAATGGCTTGAAGATTACTTGATTAGCCAGATAACACGAGATGGTGGTGGAAGTCGTCGAGTACATGGAAATGCTAGGGCTCCCCAAGGAGGAATTTTGTAATCAGTGCTTCAAAGGACCAAGTAACTGACATATCGAGAGCATAACCTCTTCACTGCACTCCCAAAATACAAAATACTAAAGACTGACTGTAGTAATGACAGTTACGACATCTTCTCTTTGTCAAAGGCAACAAAACGTGACGACTCATCTGCTTTCAAACACGTCCCCCTTTAACCTCTACAAAAAACGAGCACAGTGAAACTCGGAAACATGGTTTTATTGTTTGCCAATAAAAGTCTGCTCCTTTGGTATCCGTGCCAACTGCACAATAGTTTGCTGATAGCCCCACAACAGCGACCAGATAGCACTAACAGTTCAGCTGTTCTTTTTTTCCTTTACAGCTCCATAAAACTATTACTTTACTCAATATACAAGAGCTTCTGCAATCCACACATTACCACCAGACACACCCAGTTAAATCGTTCAGTTTAGTAAGCACACTAAAGAATGTCAGCAGCAGAAAAGAGCGCTAAGAATATAAGCCTTTTGGTGTTTACTGTAACGTAACATAATGCAGTGTAAACACAGCCGGCTAAAGTGAACCTTCGCCACCAAATCCACTGTCAATGCCACGAGAAGCCACAAGTCTCTAACGCCCTGAAATCATATTTAAAACCCTTCCCTGTGCTTGCGGTACATTATTGCTGGATTATACATTTTTATTTTGCATATTACGCTGAGCACACATAAATGTCAAAGGCCATCAATTTATTATTAGATCACATTTCTTTACAAATGCAGACTATACTCAAAATGAGAAGTAACTATTTCATTTTAAAATCTGCATATTTGAAGTGATTTCACAGTGCACAAAGATAAAAAGAAAGCACCCTGATGGAGCTGAATGTTTACACGGTTTTAAGACTGTGTCCACCTGCTCACTCATCTCTGTCAAAAGTGCAACCTGCTGGGGTAACAAAACGATCCTGGGTTCCTGATGTGATTCAGAAGGTAAACTGGAGTCTGCTGAGCAATGCAGTGCAAACAGCATAGTTTGTCGGAGCAGCACAGCAAACACTATTCATTCAAAATCTCTGTTTGCTCCTTTGTTCTGGCTCACCCGTTGATAGCCATTCCGCCGTTTACAAGGGACCCAGAGTTACACCTATATCGCTTTGCACGCCTTCTGACATCTGGCTGCCCTCCCACTCAACAAGCACTACCAAGACTACCAGTGATTATTTGATTTCGAGGACAATTTGGCGCTTAAGCAGTCTTCATGCATGCCTTGGACAAACCTTTTCTCAAAAGCAAACACACACTATTAAGGACAGCGTTTTTATACGACATTTTATGCCAAACACTGTGAAGCTCTCAGGGGGGTCCATGTCTCTACTCATTAGAAAAAGCTTAAGTCAGACAGCAAATGCTTTAATTCTCTGGTAGTAATAAGCTGTGAAATATCATAGTGGTATAAATGGTACTGCATGGCTCAATACGTTTCGTCCATGTAAGCCCACGGTGCTGTGTGGTCCAACTTGCAGTAAGTGCTTGATACAATAAACCTTCCACCGAGGGGAAGAAGAGCAGCACGGTGGCTGCCCATTGAGGGAGAAGTATTTTCCAACCCGACAAAGTAAGGAGTATTCATCCATAAATATACTATGTGGATGAATTGACTCCAGCTACTCTTATGTCTGTCTCTTTCTCTTTGTATGCATGTGTATCCCACCCCACATATTGTGTTTCCTGGGATTGGCTCTGGTCTCTGGTTCTGGACCAGAGGTAACAGAAAAAAGACGAATTAACGAATAAAACATGTCCCACTTACAAGCTACTATAAAATCAATTTACAGTTTCTTGGTTTTCATGTCTAGAGTGGAGGAAACAATTTCCTGTTCAGCATTTTATTATCTGTTGTCATGTCAAGTGCTAATTTGTTGTAGGACAGCTGGTAGGGTAGTGGTTTAAACTGCTTCCTTTAAAACCAAAGGTTGTAAGTTCAAATCCCCCCTATTGCTTTGGTACCCTTAAGAAATGTACTCAGAAATATTCAGCTGTGTAAATAGGTAAGTAATTGTAACAAGCTTAATACTGTAAGTTGATTTGGAGAAAAGCAACTAAATGGATAAATGTAAATTATGTATGTGCACGACATACTTAGGTTACCAGTAATAGCTAGAAACTTTTCAGAACCATTAACAATTAAAATTTTTAAATAAATGCAGTATGCTATTTTCTTCTTCCTAGGCTCCTGACACCGTACAGTGGATGTAGTCATAAATAATCCTTTAATTGTAACACGTCACTGCTTTAATAAACAAACACTCACATTTAACAAAGTGGGAGGTGGAAGGACAAAATTTATCAGCACATCTTTAAATGTGGTCAGAATAATTGATATTTTGTTGTCTGAAAACTGTAATAGACATAAAGAGTCAATTCAGTATACAGTGGTGTATTTGCTAGCAATCACTAAAAGCAACAGTTTTAGCAGCTTAAATAATTTCTTCAAGGTCAGAGATATGAAATATTGAGCTCCTGAGTTTAACTGCTTTATCTCCTGTTAATAGAACACCACTAAAAAATACTCATCGGATTTTGGATTTTTCTGCTTTTGGTACAAATCAGGAAATGTGCAAGTACATTATCTTCAAGTAGGCAAAAAAAAAAAATCCTTTACATTTTTTTCTGTCTTGATTGAGAAAATGAAATGAAATACAAAAGAAACTCATAATTCAACATTTATGGTTCAGTAAAGAACTTGAATTCGGTATTATTAAACACATTTGATGGGCCGGTTAATTCCCATTGTGGCAAAAAGCAATGATGGCTTTTTTTTTTTCTTTTTTTGAACATTGAGAACAGTAAGATTAATCTAAGTTGCACCTGCTGAAGAGAAAGTTTTTAAAAAAGTCATATCTTAGTTGTTGTCTGTCCTCTAGTGGTCAAAAGTACACAGCAAACCCAGAGAAGTCAAACACGATAACTGAAAGCCCCCATAAGACGCATTCCATCTATTTATAAGTGACACAAGCAATACATTTCTCATGTTACTATATAGCTGCTACAAGTCTGTGAAAGGGGAGGAAGCAAAATTTTCAAAATATCTTGAAACACAGGGCTTACAAATGGAGGGCTCATGTGAATGCATGTCAATCCCAGCCTAGCTTCCGAAACCTCCTGAAGTCTATTATTGAAAAGGAAACAGTGTTAGAGCTAAGCCCTGGATAGACATGGAGAACAAAAGGTTGACAGTGTCTCGAAGGCTTTGGCCTCTGGCCAAGGACTGTTCCCCCACGAATAGCAAAAAGCAGCCCGGGTGGATTCTAAAGAAAGCTGCACCTTACCTGTGTAATCCCCACCTAAAGGTCAAGGTTCAGCCTCAGACTTCTCCTGAAGCTCTGGAGGCTGCTGTGTCTCATGGAGGCCTTCTGTCCTCAACAGGCTGCTGCCGCCAGTCAGACAGAACTCAGAGGCAGCAGAGAAAACAAACAGATCGCCAACACGCGTGTGATCACCACGGGTGTAAGAGAAGCAAGCAAACAGCCCAGAGCACGTACATGCAGGGGAACGAGATTAGCGTGAATAGCAAGAAATGTCAATATTGTCACACTAATGTCAGTGGTATCACATACTAATAAAAGCAAATAGTATGCCTTGTATGATCTGTCAACTGACATTTATTTTCAGTTGCTTCTTTTCAATATTATTATTTACCAAGGGAGTTTTTTCCTTGAGAAAAAAATGTTTGAACTACCAATCAACATGTCTCCATAAACTTTCTCTTAGACATATTTGTTTTACCATTATTCATTTCTGCTTGTCAAATTTTCTGACACTGAATAAATCAGACTTGTGTGCTAATCAGCTTAGAGTTGTATTACATTTATATATTTTCTCTCTGATAAATGTTTATGTCCTCAGCAACTCAAGAACCTCCTCTTTCCCAGACATGTAGCTGGAAAAATTGAAATTACAGATGTTACCAAAGGTAAGATAAGAATCAAGCCTTTTTGTACAGTCTTGTCCACTGTAAGTGTCACAAGGTTACTTATCTTTCTAATTGTCCACCTTCTGAATTTTAACTTTCCCTGGAACCACTGTACTAATTCACTTTAACAGCTTAGCTGCTGCAGCAAAAAATAAACTTTACTGCTTATCTTCTTGGGGGGTGCAGTGGCACAGTGGGTTAGACTGGGTCCTGCTCTCCAGTGGGTCTGGGGTTTAAGTCCTGCTTGGGGTGCCTTGCGACGGACTGGCGTCCGTCCTGGGTGTGTCCCCTCCCCCTCTGGCCTTATGGCCTGTGTTGCCAGGTTAGGCTCTGGCTCCCCGCAACCCCCTATGGAACAAGTGGTTCAGACAATGTGTGTATGCACTTATCTTCTGCTGTCAGGTTCATCACCACAAAGCAAACAAGCCTCCTTGATGTGAAACATTCAGCTGGAAGTTCTAGTCTGCAGTTAGAGCTACAACGGTCACAGGTTTGAATCCCACCTTCACCTGTAATACCCTTGATGAAGGTACTTATCCTAAATTGCTCCAGTAAAAATTACAGATACATAAATGGGTAAACAACTATAAGTAGTTTAACACCATAAGTCACTTTGAAAAAAGTGTCGGTGAAATGAGTAAACGTAAAAATAAAATGCATTCAGGAAAAGCAGACCCAGCAGGAATAAGATGACAGCTGTGGTTCTGAGACACTTCAGACAGAGGTTGTGCTGCTGTGTATGTCTCCCAAGGATGCCTTTACAGAAACTCTTGCATTATTTTCATAAGTATTACAGTCCTATCAGTACAAACATAGATGAATAGAGCTCTGAAAAATCATAAAATAAAATTGACGGAAGAGATAACCTGCTCGAGATGCTGACAAAATAAGGAATATGCAGCTAAAAGAGGTTGATTTAAGTTGCTGCATGAATGTGGAGTAAACTACTATGAATCTGTAAGGAGACTTTGATTTTCAGCAAGAAGACGAAAGGCATCGTAAATTGCGCTTGTGTAAATATATCTTTGTTATTATATATTAATAGAACACCAGTTTTCCCAAGAAATGCTTTTGTGTTGAAATGAAGCTAGTGCCCCCCTGTGGAGAAAATCTGAAAAGGAATTGTCTAATATAAAAAAATACTGTATGTGCTTGTTCTTGTTCTTAATAATAAATTAAATTCAACATAAATATTGTCATGGTGAACAGAGAACATGGAGCAGGCTGGACTCAAGTGCAGAATCGTTTATGCAGTCCCAAGCCGCAATTGGGAAGTGGTCGAGTGGTGGTTTTACGGCCAAGTGCTCTAATTGAAGTCAGGTACTTAATTGGAGTCAGGTGCTGCTGGTTGAGGTGCAGGTGTGATTGCAGCAGTACCCCTCTTCACGGGCGGCTCTTGCCACTTGCAACACCTGGAAGGAGGGCAACCTCTGGGATGGGGTTCTGGCTGGTCTGGATGGTCTCGATGGAAGTCAGAGATGAGGGATGGATCCAAGATGTCACACGCCGGAACCCAGCTGCGTTCCTCAGGCCCGTACCCTTCCCAGCCCACCAGGTAGTAAAGGCCCCCCGCATCAGCACTTGGAGTCAAGAAGCATATGGATGGCAAAGGCTGGTGCCCCATCCACCTCCACAGGAGGGAGTGTCAGGTCTCCTTAGGATGCCTGCAGCAGGGAAGTACTGTAAGTGGAACATATACATATGTGTGGGGGTAACTGCAACCAGTAAGTGATGGGGCTGATGTGTCAAAGGATCTTGTAGGGGTTGATGTAGCGGGGGCTGAGTTTTCTGGAGGGAAGCATGAGGCAGATATCATGGGTAGACAGCCGCACCCTTTGTCCCAATTGAAAGATCAGGGTGTGGAGATATTTATTGACCTGCTGTTTGTAGCGATGGATGCTTTTGCGCAGGTGCTCCTGAACCACATGCCAGGCCTCTTCGTTTTTCTAGAACCAGGAATCAAGATCAGGGACATCAGACAAATCAGGGTGCCATAGGAACAGGGGAGGTTGATATCCAAGGAGATACTGGAATGGGGACAGACCTGTAGAAGAGTGTGAGAGAGAATTATGCACATACTCGGCCCATGGCAGGAACCGTGTCCACTGGTCCTGGTCTTGGTAGCAGTAGCTCCAGAGGAAGCGGCCATGGTCATGGTTTAGCTGTTCTACTTGCCCATTAGCCTGAGAGTGGTACCCAGAGGTGAGGCTGACGGAGACACCTTGTTTCTGCCAGAATGTCTTCCACACCCTAGACACAAATTGCAGCCTTCAGTTGGATAGGATGTCCTCTGGTAATCTGAAAATATGGAACACGTACTGGAAGAGCTGTTCGGCCGTGCCTAGAGCACTGGGAAGCTGGGGCAATAGGAGTAGACAGCAGGCCTTGGAGAACCGATCTATTACCACCAGGATTACATTGTTGCCGACAGAAGGAAGCAAGTCCATAAGGAAATCCACTGTTATGTGGGACCAGGGCTGGGATGTCACCGGGAGAGGTTCCAGCAACCCTGACTTTTGGTTTGGAGTTGTGGCCTGGGCACGTCATGCATGCCTTCACAAATTTTTGTACATCGTCATGAAGGGAGATCCACCAGTACCTCTTTTCCAGTAGGGACAGAGTCCATCGGCACCCTGGGTAGCTGATGCCGGGGTTTTCTTCTTGGGTCCTCTGGAGAGCCTATGTTAACTACCACCACACAGGAGCCACAAAGCACAACATCGGCAGGATGGTCTCCGGCTCGACAGAGATTGGATCCTTGTCATACAACCTGGATAGGGCATTAGCCTTGGTGTTCTTCCAGGCCTGGTGAAACGAAACAGTGAACCAGAACCTGGTGAAAGTGAGACCCTAACAGGCTTATCGAGAATTTAATTGACAAGCTGTTCTTAGGTATTCTTGTAAGGACCAAGAACGGATGAGCGGCCCCCTCCAACCAGTGCGTCCATTCCTAGAGTACCATCTTTATTGTCAGTAACTCCCTAATCCTAATGTCATAATTGCACTTAGTGAGATTGGGGTGCCTGAGTACTGGGGTGGTTTTAAATCGTTGTTTCAGCTCCTGGAATGCCTCCAGGGCCGCTGGCTGCCACACAAGCCAGGACCTCTTCCTCTTGAGCAGAGAAGTGAGAGGAGCGGCGGATGAATTAGCTGTAGAAATTCACAAACCCTAGGAACATCTGTAGCACCTAGACAAAGGTCGGATGGGGGTTAATCAAGCACCCCCTGTACCTTAACCGGGTCCATTGCCACCCCATCCGGGCCCAGAATGAAGGCCAGAAAAGCTACACACTCCTGGTGGAAGAGACATTTTTCGCCCGTGACAAAGAGACCATTGTCTAACAGACAGCGAAGAACCTGATGTACGTGCTCCACATACTCAGCCATGGAACAGAAGAACACCAGTATGTCGTCCAGGTAAACAAGGATGCATTTGCTCACCAAGCTCCCAACACATGGTTTCATGAAAGCCTGAAAAACGGAGGGAGCATTTGCCAGTCCAAACGGCATTACCAAATACTAATAATGACCCAGTGCAGTGCCAAATGCCGATTTCAGCTCGTTTCTCTCCCTAATACGGATCAGATTATATACACTGCATAAGTTCAACTTGGTGAAAACCCGTGCCCCATGAACTTGTTCCAGCACCTCTGTAATCAATGGCAAGGGATGAGGGTATCTCACCGTTATCTCACTGAGACCACAATAGTTTATACAAGGATGCAGCCTGCCGTTCTTTTTACCCACAAGGAAGAACCCTGCAGAGGCCAGCAAGGTAGATGGTCTGATAATGCCCGAGGTCAAGACCTCGGTCACATACGCTGCCATGACCCTCTGTTCAATTAGTGATAATGGATATGTAGAGCCTCTCGGCAGGGAGGTCCCCGGTAGGAGGTCAATGGCACAGTCCCATAGCCAACGTGGGGGCAAGGCAGAGCTCCAGGCCTTACTGAAGACCTCTGCAAGGTCCTTGTATTCCTCCAGCACAGTCAAATGCTGTGCAGGTCCAGGGCTCTTGATAGAGGTGACTTTACAGGGTAGGGGCAAAACGAGGAGGCGCACTGCTCTCCCCAAGGAACCAGCTCTTCCGTGCTCCAGGAAAACACAGGGTTATGCTGTGCCAGCAAGGTGTACCCCAGGAGTAGCAGGTTGTCAGGGGACACTATAAGAAAAAGGTTAACTTCTTTGCCACCTTCTCCACCAGTCTCACCTTGTGGTACAGGAAGTGCACAGTCTCTGACCACAAAACCCTACAGCGAGTTGTGAGAACAGCTGAAAAGATCATCGGAGTCCCTCTTCCCACCATCTAAACCTCATACAAAAACCACTGCATCCGCAAAGTCACAAGCATTGTGGATGACCCCTCTCACCCCTCTCATGGACTCTTTGCCCTTTTGCCATCTGGCAGAAGGTACAGGAGCATCTGTGCCACCACCAGCAGACTCCGCAACAGTTTCTTCCTTGAGACAGTCAGATTACTTAAAACACCCTGCTGCCTCCCAACGCTCACCTGGCACGGTCAAACAGCTAACACACCATGACTCCACGCACTACAAACTACCTATAGTTCACAGCCAATGTCTGCATCCATGTCCTAACCTGTGTTTTTATTTACTGTCTTCTACTCCTGTTCTGTGTTGGACAATGGTGTCCAGAGAAACAACACTTCGTTCCACTGTATACAAGCTATATAGAGGAATGACAATAAAAACAACTTGAAATTGAACTTGAAAAGAGATGTTCATAAAGCAGTTAGCTGCTCTGGAGTGTACAAAATTATGCACGGTTATCTGGTTGGCTTCCCTTTCCCAAGACAGGACAATCAGAACGGTAAGCTGTGAGGTCGGATGGAAGAGGTCACTTCTCAAAGGATGCCTGCAGGGGGTTCCTGTGGACAGTCACTCAGGACAGATACCTTGGAAGTGACCGGAACTGCCACAGTAGAGGCAAAGGCCCTCTTCGAGTTGTCGCTGTATTTTGGTAGGAGCCATGCATCCTTGACTGACCCACAAGGTTTCTGGGGTGTTGAAGAGAGGTTCAGGGTTACTTGCAGCTGGCTGGGAGTGTCACAGACACTCATGGGCTAAATTGTCCAGGGCGATGGCATTCTCCATGTATTATTCCAGGGTCCAGTCTTCACCACGGTGGGTGAGCTCCGCTTTTATCCAGGGATTCAGACCCTGCTGGAAACATGCTAGCTGTGTTGCCGTGTTCTACTGTGCTGTTGTGGCAAGGGTGTGGAACTGCAGGGCGTCAGTGACAGACAAGTCTTCCTGTTGCAGGGTCAGCAGGTGGCTCTTGGCAGTCTTACTGGCAGCGAGGTGGTCGAAGATAGCCTCAAATTGCTTCCTGAACTGTTCATATGAGGTAGGTGCGCAATGTCTCCAAACTGCTGTAGCCCAGTCAAGGACAGGACCCATCAGTAGTGACACCAGGTAGGTTATACAGCTGGACTTGATGTGGTAGACATGCAGCCGACTCGAGAAAACCAGCTTGCATTGCAGCAGGAAAGGATTTCCATCACAGGGCTTGGCAAGCCGGGGTTCGGTCACTGGGGCTGGAACAGTGCGCAACGATGGCGCAAGCTCTGGTACAGGAGCAGACGTTATCCAGGTCTCCAGATCTCTCTTCTGGCAGAACAGTCTTAAGACCTCCCGCAGGGAGTCTGATAGATGTTGCGGCGTCTGCTCATGGGATCCGAGAACTGCTCCTTGAGCGGAGACATCCTGCCGCAGTTGTTTAATCTCTGCTGGGTCCATCTTGAAAGCAGAATCTTCTTTCATGGCAACCAGAGGACATGAGGGAGACTGGACCCAAGTGCAGGATCGTTCAGTCAGAACCAAAGGATTAACATGATCTCGTGGCCAGGGACAGGCATATGGTTGGTCGGTCAGCAAACTGAGCAGAGTCTAGGATCTGAAGTCATAGGTACTTGGCAATGACACCTTGGCTCTGACCCTCATGGAGGAATTCCACTGGACACACCTGGACTGTCCCACTCCTTGTCTTAGAGGGTGCTTTCCTTCTCACCACAGCTTTTACAATACTATACTGTATTGTACTTGCACTTCCTGTGCTACTTTCCCTCTCGCCAGAGTTCTGAGAGAATCAAGCATACCTTCCAATAGTTATTAAACCGTTCCACCTGGCTTTTGTCAGTCTTTTTGGCTTTTGAGTTTCTTGTGCATTTATGAGTTGAAGGATGTGTATCTTGATTTACTGATTGTCTGGAGTTTCCGAAAGTCTTTTGTTTTCACTGCCCTTCATTTCTTTTCCTTTTTTTAAGAAAAGTAATTATAACAATAGCTGGGGGGCACGGTGGCGTAGTGGGTTGGACCGGGTCCAACTTGGGGTGCCTTGCGACGGACTGGTGTCCCATCCTGGGTGTGTCCCCTCCCCCTCCAGCCTTACGCCCTGTGTTGCCGGGTAGGCTCCGATTCCCCGTGACCCCATATGGGACGAGCGGTTCAGATAATGTGTGTGTGTGTCATTATAATGATGTTTGCATAAATAAACATTACATTTGGTTAAATTACTTCAGTGTTCCTCATTAAATATATGTAACTTGGCTGGAGTCAACAACAGCACCACAGGACTTATGATTAAATCAAGAAGGCCCAGAAATAGCAGAAAGATCATTTGTGAGTCAGGTGTGTGGTTTGTGCTCCTAAACTTAAGCATAACGTGAGACCTTCACAGGCAAGCTAAACAACAGCCAGGACCAGATGCCATGAATTAACCTTTAAGTAAAGATCAGAGTCTGCAAAAGATCCATGTTCCTGTCTCTCCACAAAAGTCACTGGGGCACAAATAGAAAACTCAGGCACTGGTCTCCGGCTTTTTTTGTCCTGGTTGACACTCTTATCCTTTTTTCTAGGCATTTTAAACACTTAGGTTTTCTGTCTGGCCTGGCAGGCCCAAATGCATAGTGAGGGTCTGTTGGGAACGTTTGGCGGAGGCCCCCGTCAGAGAGGTCTTCAACTCCCACCTCTGACAGAGCTTCAACCAGATCCCGAGGGAGACTGGGGACATTGAGTCCGAATGGACTATGTTCCACACCTCCATTGTCGGGGCGGCGGTTCAGAGCTGCAGCCATGAAGTCTCCGGCGCCTGTCACGGCGGCAATCCCCGAACACGGTGGTGGGCACCGGAAGTAAGGGATGCCGTCAAGCTGAAGAAGGAGTTCTATCGGGCCTGGCTGGCTCATGGGACTCCTGAAGCACCTGACGGGTACCAGCGGGCCAGACGGAACGCGGCTCTGGCAGTCGCCAGGGCAAAAACTCGGGCCTGGGAGGAGTTCGGTGAGGCCATGGAGGAAGACTTTCGGTCGGCCTCAAAGAGATTCTGGCAAACCGTCCGGCGACTCAGAAGGGGTAAGCAGTGTTCCGCCAACACTGTTTACAGTGGAAGTGGTGCACTGCTGAGGTCAACTGAGGATGTCTTCGGGCGGTGGAAGGAGTACTTTGAGGATCTCCTCAATCCCTCCGACACGCCTTCCGTAGAGGAAGCTGAGGCCGGGGACTCGGAGGGGGACTCGTCCATTACCCTGGCTGAAGTTGCTGAGGTAGTCAAAAAACTCCTTGGTAGCAAGGCTCTGGGGGTGGATGAGATCCATCCCGAGTTTCTCAAGTCTCTGGATGTTGTGGGGCTGTCTTGTCTGACATGCCTCTGCAGCATCGCGTGGAGTTCGGGGACGGTGCCTCTGGACTGGCAGACCAGGGTGGTGGTCCCTCTTTTTAAGAAGGGGGACCGGAGATTGTGTTCCAACTATAGGGGGATCACACTCCTTAGCCTCCCTAGGAAAGTCTATGCCGGGGTACTGGAGAGGAAAATCCGACCGATAGTCGAACCTTGGATCCAGGAGGAGCAATGCGGTTTTCGCCCTGGCCGTGGAACACTGGACCAGCTCTATACCCTCACTAGGGTGTTGGAGGGTTCGTGGGAGTTTGCCCAACCAGTCCATATGTGTTTTGTGGACCTGGAGAAGGCATTTGACCGTGTCCCTCGTGGCATCCTGTGGGAGGTACGTCGGGATTATGGGGTTCAGGGCTCGCTGCTACGGGCTGTTCGTTCCCTGTATGACCGGAGTAGGAGCTTAGTTCACATTGCTGGCAGTAAGTCAGACCTGTTCCCGGTGCATGTTGGACTCCACCAGGGCTGCCCTTTGTCACCGATTCTGTTCATTATCTTCATGGACAGAATTTCTAGACGCAGCCAGGGAACGGGGGGTGTCTGTTTTGGTGGCCGCAGGATCTCGTCTCTGCTTTTTGTGGACGATGTGGTCCTGTTGACTTCATCGAATCAAGACTTACAGCGTGCACTGGAGAGGTTTGCAGCCGAGTGCGAAGCGGCGGGGATGAGAATCAGCACCTCCAAATCCGAGGCCATGGTTCTCAGTCGGAAAAAGGTGGATTGCCCCTTCCGGGTTAGAGGGGAGTTGCTCCCTCAAGTGGAGGAGTTTAAATACCTTGGGATCTTGTTCACAAGTGAGGGAAAAATGGAGCAGCAGGTTGACAGACGGATCGGTGTGCCGTCTGCAGTAATGCGGTCATTGAACCTGTCTGTTGTGGTGAAGAAGGAGCTGAGTCGTAAGGCAAAGCTCTCAATTTACCGGTCGATCTACGTTCCTACCCTCACCTATGGTCATGAACTCTGGATCATGACCGAAAGAATGAGATCGCGGATACAAGCGGCAGAAATGAGTTTCCTCCGCAGAGTGGCTGGGCGCACTCTTAGGGATAGGGTGAGGAGCTCAGTCACCCGGGAGGAGCTCGGAGTAGAGCCGCTGCTCCTTCGCATCGAGAGGAGCCAGTTGAGGTGGCTCATGCATCTGTTCCGGATGCCTCCTGGACGCCTCCCTGGGGAGGTGTTCCAGGCATGTCCCACGGGGAGGAGGCCTCAGGGCAGACCCAGGACACGTTGGAGAGACTACGTCTCCCAGCTGGCCTGGGAACGCCTTGGGGTTCCCCCAGAGGAGCTGGAGGAAGTGTGCGGGGATAGGGAAGTCTGGGGGCTCTGCTTGGACTGCTGCCCCCGCGACCCGGTCCCGGATAAGCGGAGGAAGATGGATGGATGGATGGGTTTTCTGTCTGGAACATCCAAACTGATAAAACACTTCCAGGTCCCATTATCAGGTTTGTGGCTCACTCATCAAATTCTAACGAATGAACAGCGTGCTTATAAAGTGTAACTCTTGCCACTGTTTTGTGGAATTTATACATATATATATATATACACACACACACATGCACACGCACACGCACACGCACACGCACACACACACACACACACACACACCGGCCACTTTATTAGCTACACCTGTTCAACTGCTTGTTCATGCAAATATCTAATCAGCCAATCACATGGCTGCATCTCAGTGCATTTAGGCATGTAGACATGGTCAAGACAATCTGCTGAAGTTCAAACTGAGCATCAGAATGGGAAAGAAAGGTAATTTAAGTGACTTTGAAAGTGGCATGGTTGTTGGTGCCAAACAGGCTGGTCTGAGAATTTCAGAAACTGCTAATCTACTGGGATTTTCACACACAACCATCTCTTGGGTTTACAGAGGATGATCAGAAAAAGAGAAAATATCCAGTGACCAGTAGTTCTGTGGGCAAAAATGCCTTGTTGATGCCAGAGGTCAGAGGAGAATTGCCAGACTGGTTTGAGCTGATAGAAAGGCAACAGTAACTCAAATAATAACTCGTTACAACCGAGGTATGCAGAAGAGCATCTCTGAACACACCACTTGTCGAACCTTGAAGCAGATGGGTTACAGTAGCAGAAGACCACACCGGGTGCCACTCCTGTCAGTTAAGAACAGGAAACTGAGGCTACAATTCGCACAGGCTCACCAAAACTGGACAATAGAAGATTGGAAAAACGTTGCCTGGTCTGATGAGTCTCAATTTCTGCTGCGACATTCAGATGGCAGGTTCAGAATTTGGCATAAACAACATGAAAGCCATGTTGAAAGCCATCCATTCTGCCATGTATCAACAGTTCAGGCTGGTGGTGGTGGTGTAATGATGTGGGGGATATTTTCTTGGCACACTTTGGGCCCCTTAGTACCAACTGAACATCGTTTAAATGTCACATCCTACCTGAGTATTGTTGCTGACCACGTTCATCCCTTTATGACCACAGTGTACCCATCTTCTGATGGCTACTTCCAGCAGGATAACGTGCCCTGTCACAAAGCTGAAGTCATCTCAAACTGGTTTCTTGAGCATGACAATGAGTTCACTATACTCAAATGGCCTCCACAGTCACCAGATCTCAATCCAATAGAACACCTGTTGGATGGTATTGATGCAATCATGTCAATATGGACCAAAATCTCTGAGGAATGTTTACAGCACCTTGATGAATCTATGCCACGAAGAATTAATGCAGTTCTGAAGGCAAAAGGGATCCAACCTGGTACTAGCAATGTGTACCTAATAAAGTGGCCGGTGAGTGTATATGTATATATATATATGTGTATATATATGTAGAGTACTGTGCAAAAGTCTTAGACACTTAGATGTTTCACAAAATATTTGTTTTAGATGGTTATTTAAAGTCTTCTGCATTAGTGTCAATGGGAAAGAGCATATTTTAGATTTCCAAGTATTCCTTTTGCAAAAAGTCACACTATTACAGTAAGGGTTTTTATATGTCGTGAAAGGAAGAAAGTACACACACACACTATCTGAAACCGGTTATGCCAAGCGGGGTTGCGGCAAACCAGAGTCTAACCCAGCAACACGGACTGTAAGGCTGGCAGGAGAGGGGAAACACCCGTGAGGGGATGCCAGTAAAATCGCAAGGTACCTCAAGAAAGACTCGAACCCCAGACCCGCCAGAGAATGGGACCCAGCCAAGCCCGCTGTGACGCCGCTCAAGACAAGGAGTTGTTCATGATCGATGGTTACTAAGCTTTCTAGGAAGTTTATTAATTCAGAGCATTATTTTTGAAAGCATTCTCACTTTACTGCTTTTTCCCCAAGTGCCTAAAACTTTTGCACAGTACTGTATAGTGATTAACAACAGAAATTAAGGGTAGGTAATTTGATCCAAGGTACTACAGTAGGCTGAAGTTCAAACCTTGGATCTTCCTATTGCAAGGCAACAATTTTAATCATTATTTATAAATTTTATTCTATAGTGTATTTCAAGTGTATATTTGCCAAAATGCTGGAAATTATTAATGTACTTCAAAGGTTAATTTTAGATCTAATTTTTTCCTTCTGAGTGAAAAGAAGAGGCATTTCCTTATATATGCCTCTAAGAGATAAGATGTGGATTTACTAATGTTTACCACTAGATGGGTCTCCGAATTACAAAAAGAAAATATTATTAAAATGTCCTTCTCTGTCTGTATGGTACATTTTTGTAAATCTTTTACTGCAGAAATAACAATGTAAAACCAACCAGCCAACAGATCCCAAAGTCCTGACACAGTATTTATCTGTCAACCATACATATTTGTGGGCTCAGTGAGTGTTCATCAGACTCTCATCACTGGATGGTTATGACAACATTACTCATCATATGATTTCTGGAATGAGAATATGTAGGGAGAGAGAGACAGAGAAATGGTTCACATGCAGCTAGTGTGATTTTCCTTTAAAGTTTCCTGAAAATGACATACCAAGAGGAGAGGGAACACTAAAAAGCATCCACAAGAAGTCTTCCAAAGCAACTACGAGAACTATGAGAACAGCCTGAATAAACCTTAGGCTTAAAGGAAACTGCTGTCCATTCTGCTCCAAGCAATTTTTAAATGCGTGCTGCCAGTGTGTTATATTATATACTGTAACTCTGAGCCTTTCTCTGGTCATTATAGTATAGAATCAAGTAAAATTAGACAACAGATGCTAGCAGCACATTTCAGTTATGTTTTTAGGAAGCAATAATTAACTGTGATCTTTTTCATATGTCAAGTGACTTTTTTTCAGTTTTTCATCTTCATCTAGCATGTATACTGCAGAGTGATGTGTGACTGAGCGTGTGTCTGTGTGGGACCATTGGTCAGCAGGTGGCAGGCGGTGATATCCAAAGACAAAACCTCCCCCTTGAATATGTTTCAGTTCAGGACACATTAACCAGTAGTACAGTTCCACCTCAACCATTAAGTTCAGGCTATGATCCAGGAGGCAGCAGACAACATCCAGCAAGTGCAGCTCTTCTCAGGGTCTCGGCACACTCATTCTATCATCTCTGAAGATTCCATTAGCAACTGACGCCTGTTACTCTTTGGAGACAATGAGTAATACGGGAACAGAGATCTTTGCTTTCCTTTTGTCCATCTCAGGCTGGATCTTTGTTGCTGCCACCTTGCCCATGGAATACTGGAAGGTATCCAGCAATGATGGCTCAGTCATCACCACAGGCACCTACTTTTCCAACCTGTGGAAGGACTGCGTAACTGATACTACGGGCACCTCCAACTGCAAGGACTTCGAATCTATGTTGGCTCTGGATGGTCTGAATTATGTTCCTTTTTTCTTAAAACCATAGAGAAACAGAGTTTAGTTAAAATCTTTGAAAATTAATCTTCATTCTATGACACTGGCATTACTGTTTCTTATTGTAGTACACAGATGAATCAAACAAACAAAAAGATAAAGATATCTTCATTTTCAAGTGTCATAGAAATGGGAAAAAAGCTGTAGTTCTACTGTTTTACAAACACGGAAAGGCTATAGTCTTTTAAGATCAGAAATGTAATGGCTTGCATATCATATAGTACTAGAATGCTATTTACTAAATGTATAGCAGTAAATTACTGTTGTGAAAGTTAAAAAGCAAGATTTACATAAGAAAACGATGTAAGCCATAGTAATTCTTCTGTAGACTAGGCATAAGGAGAGACCCAGTAACAGAAGTGAAGTACAAATTTATGTACTATTGTGTATGTTGTTTATTTGTTGTGCCCATACCATAGCCACCAGTATCATACAGAGCCAGCACTTACATCACCTTTGACTTCAGAGTCCTAAGTAACGTTGGAGATCAGTGATTCCTGTCCTCTAACTTATAGAACTTTGTGTCACATTTCAGTCTGAGAAACCACTAGTGCTCTATGCTGCTACTTTAATCTAAATTGGTAAGCAGCTGAAAAGCTATACATTTTATCTGAAAGTGAAATGGTTTTTGTCTACTTTTACATTTTTATATAAAATTAGCTTTTACATGAGAGGGATATAGTGACGCAGCGGGTTTGACCAGGTCCTGCTCACCAGTGGGTCTGGGGTTCGAGTCCTGCTTGGGGTGCCTTGCGATGGACTGGCCCCCCATCCTGGGTGTGTCCCCTCCCCCTTCAGCCTTGTGCCTTGTGTTGCTGAGTTAGGCTCCAGTTTGCTGCAATCCTGCAGGTTTTGTGTGTGTGTGTGTGTGTGTGTGTGTGTGTGTGTGTGTGTGTGTGTGTGTGTGTGTGTGTGTGTGTGTGTGTGTGTGTGAGAGCTTTTACATGAGAAGTTTCCAGTAAAGCTAGTATTTGTCAATAAATTAAAAACTAGCAGAAACAGAACAGTCTGTCCTTGAGCACATCAATTATATTTACTGTCCTATAATGAAGCAAAGAACAAATCAACTTCCTGTATTTGTGTGTGTGTCCCCTATTAGCATTTCTTGAAATGTCAGTAAGTCACTAGTAATTTAAACATGTTTCTAGTTGTTGAAAATTAAAGAAACATTGATTATGAAATAAATGTTTGATATATGACAGCTTTGCGTTTATAGTTGATTAGTCACCCAGAAGGGTCGATAAAACAAAATGTAATTGTTACACTATTCAAATTAATTGCCATTATAGCCCAACGACAGAACACATTAAGGCAGTTAATAAGCAAATAGTGAAAAATGAGAGTAAAACACTTTATAATCATAATTTGTCCGTGAATTTGCAGCAAATACATCTACCAGTGGAATCATCTACCAGCAAATGCAATTTGTACATAGGCTTTTTTTGTTGCAGTCTCCCAAATGTACTAACTGAAGGTAAATATCAACTTTTATTGTAAGTGGGCCATCCAAGCGCAGTTCTTTTCAGTTTGAGCTGTCAACACCAGACACAAAATAGAAAACTGTTGTGGAACTGGTGGGTGAAATGACACATTAAGACTGATCAAGCACCAATGGTGGCCATGAGTGACACTTGTAGGACAAAAGACATCCAGCTGGATTTTGCCACCAGTCCACCCAGTACATCTAGCTTAGCCAAGTAAGACATATGGGTTGATGAGCTGCTGTTTGTTCCCATTCATTCTGGCATATTTTCAAAAAGCATAGTTCATCATAATGGTCTGACAGCAGCAGGTAGCATAGTGGTTTAAGTAAACCAGCAAGGGACTTATTCTAAACTGTTTTGGTAAAAAGTACCCAGCTGTATATGTAAAATTATTGCATATTAAGACTGTAAGTTGCTTTAAACAAAAGCATCAGTTAAACAAATCAATGCAAAGAAATACCAAAAATGTAGTTGTTTGATTCTTTGGAGAAAAATTTGAAATTCTATTTAGAGGCTGCAATTTCATGTAACTGAAATGAGACCTTTTAGTTTTGTTCTCAGTTTACATTCCAGTCCCAGAGGAGTACCATAACTCACTGTAAAAACTATCTGGAAAATCATTTCCTGTGATAAAATAAATATGTGGCCTCTTGATGGTTTTTCCCTCTTCTGTCCATGTCAACCAACAGGTTACCTCCACGTGTGCCGTGCCCTTCTGGTCTCCTCCGTCATCATGAGTTTCTTTGGTGCCATTTTCGCCCTGTTCGGCATGAAATGCACAAAGATCGGCGGGTCCGACAAGACCAAGTCCAAGATTGCATTCTTTGCAGGACTAAACTTCTTTGTGTCTGGTAAATATTGCCTTCCGACCTTCTACATGTGTTTCACTTTTCTCTGAGCACTGAATTAACAGCTCTCTTCTTGCAGGACTCTGCTCTATGGCTGGGTTTTCTGTGTACGCTCATCAAATAATGTCTGAGTTTTTTGATCCATTCTTTTTTGATATAAAGTAAGTAGTTTCACATTTGATTTTCATGATAACTTTTAGTAATAACATTTAATGTAGGGGAATGTAGATGGAAAAATGCATCCTCTTTATATCATCTGCCCATAAAAAGAAGCATTCCAGGCAATTCACACAGTCATATTGAAGAACTGTATATATGGTGCAAAATTATATGGTCTAGCAATAATATGCATTTATGAAATGAAGTTGTAAAATAAATCATGCCTGTCTTATGTGGCCTGCTTGGAAAAAATTAAATTTTTATGTTTAGAATTTATTTGAATAGTACCAATATGCAAAAGTTCAAATAGATCATGCTATTGGAACCAGTCCATTTCCTTTCCTGCACAGCAATATATTCTGCTAACAGTCATCTCTGTCCTCTGATTCATTCCGTACACTACAGGTTTGAACTGGGAGCTGCCCTGTTCATTGGCTGGTCAGGTTCAGTCGCTAGTATCATGGGCGGCTTTGTTTTCTGTTACTCTCTGATGGACAGCATCTGCACAAGGTTTGTTAGTGCCATTTATTATTATTAGTGTTCATAGCATTATTATTTGCTGGCTCACCAAATGCTTCTTTCTATATTGTCATTTATGCACCTGAGTAAAAGCATTTAGGTTGAATCACCTGGATGCATTTAACCTCCTGGAATGTGGACACACAACATTTGGTTACACATCCACCTTCTTAACTACCCCCACCATTTTGAAAAAAATATTTCTTAAAAATGGATTTAAGTCCATGATTGGCACGGTAGTATACGGAGTTGCATTGGTACCTCACAGTGCCTGGTTTGTACTGTCACACATGGGTTTGTTGTGGCTCAGCCTGTGAGGAGTTGGGATAGGCACTAGACCACCAGGACCCTGCATTATACAAGCACTTAGAGAAAATGGGGGGTAATGGATTAGACTTCATTATTTCCAACATAGCTGCACAAGTAATCACACAATTCAAAATTTTTGGTTTCTAAGATGTCTAAAAAACACCAAAGCTCAATTGCTATATAATTACTATAGAAAAGCAAAAAAAAAAATAAAAAATTGCTAAAAAATGTGTCTCAGGAATATTCCGATTCACTCTTTTTCTGAAAAACCCTGAAATGTATTGGTGTCGTTTTTCTAGTTCTGAACATTTTGTGTTCTGATAAAAGCAACAAAAGACATTTGCTTCATTTTTAGTTGATTAATTCCTGGTTTTTAGCACCAAATGTTACGATATTTAACTGACAATGTCACCTTGGGTGTCTCTGAGGGGAAATGAGTAGGTTCTGCTTCGCCTTTACAGGTGCCTGTGGGCACGCAGTACCCTGTGCGCCTCTGACCTTATGCAACGTAACCTGTTGCCTAAGATTTACTACAGGGGATGGAGTATTTGAACAGATTCATGACGCCATGATTCTGTCACTGTTTATTAGCCTCCTTCAACGGCTCAGAAAAATCTTCTTTCTATTCTTTTTGTTAATTCGGCTGAGTAAGGGCATGTTGAAATTGGAAGTGTTTTGTAAGTCTGAAATTACAGCAAACTTGATCATAAGGTTACATTACTATGTGTAGATAGCACTGAAAGATGGTTACAAGGTGGCACAGCGGGGTGCACTACCCCAGAGCAGCATGTGCAAAAACAGGCCTGAATCCAGCGCAATCTAAGTGGGTTATGTATGTTCTCCCTCCATGTGTGGGTTTCCTTCCTCAGAGCAAAGATACATTTTAAATTGTCTTTAGTGTATGAATGAGTGTGTGATGAACTGACCCATCCAGAATATACCTTGCCTTCTGCCCTATGCTTCTGGGATAGGCTCCGGACAACTGCGATTTAACACATGGTTAATAATAATGGATGGATTTCTGAAATCCTTCTAGTATACATTTATTCTTTTCTTCAAAAAAAACCCTGTTTTACACTTACTTCATGAATTCAGTAATTTTTCAGATATTGTTTGAAGGCAAAATTAAAATGATTTTCTGTGATACCAACCTTTTCATGTCTATTTCCCCATTAGCCAAGAGGAATATTCATACACTGGCACCAATCCTCTGCCCACCTCATACACCAAACACAACTACAAGCATAACCATTTCCACAAGGCAACTCCAGACTACAGCTCCACCTCTTTGCAGTTTGGAAAGAATGCCTACGTGTAGCCAGTTGATTTAATTTTACAGTTTGGGTAAATCAAATGTTATTTTTCATGTTAGAATAAACAATTTTATCCAGAAATTTTCATCTATATACATAATGATATATTACACACAGTCTAGATGTGCATAAAATTTAATAAAACTATGGGAATGTGTAACTGTGTTTTACATTCAAGATTTTATACACTTTTTGTACATTTTGTAACCTTTGTTACAGAGATTAATTATGTCAACATTGTTACGTATTCCTCATGTAGACTGCTGTAAAATAAAATAGGTTTTGCTATAGGAAATGTTTTTTTTTTTCTTTTTTAAACCAAGTAAGAGATTCTTTTCACACTAGTGTGACTCAGATACAAATGGTGGATATCTGCACACAACAAATTAGGTTGTCAAAAAAGTGTTTTACAAGCAATATTTCCAATTAAATAAATAAATGAAACCAAACACATCATTGTGGGGAAAAAAATGAAAAATTTTGCCTGAAAGGCAATCAAGTACAACTCCCAAAAAGTTCAACAAGTATGCTTAGAACAAACGAACATCTATGTCAGTAATGCCAAAAGCTGGACAGATGATGAAATGTGAAAACTATACTCTTGAAGCTACTCTGTAACTCAGATTACACAACATTACAATGTCTGGTAAAAGCACACTGCAATTCGTAGGTCACCCTGAAACGTGGCTCCATTATGCAGCACGTACATGAGCAGTCATCTATATTCAGATTATTGTTATTTTAAGGATCATGAGGTTAAGAAACTGGTTTCATGAAAACAAAATGAGTCACGTCAACAATTAAAACAGGAAAAATCAGTGTGAATTTGAATTAAATACTCACAAGGGGATAAATAAAATTTGCTTTATGTTCACATACATTCATATAGTCAATGAAATGGAAAAAAAAAAATTGTATATGGAAAATTACATTTAATGTCAAATATGAAGTAAATGGAAAACTTTGCTGTTAATACTTGTTGTTAATAATTAAATATTTTCCATGCCATGTCATGACAGACTGAGGTCACCCTTGACCCTAGTTCTCCGAAGCAGGATGACAGGAAAAAGTTTTGCTGTTGTCCTAATCACTGCAGTGCTTCCTGTTCTGGAAGGTGGACTGAGTGTATTCATCTTTATCTGGCATCCATCTCCACCTGTTGATCAGTGGAAACCTGAATCCCACCGTCCCCTTTAAACGTGAGGGTATTGCTGATATCCTGCAGTTCTGGCCCGTTGACATGTGCCATAGCAAACAGTCAGCTGTCCTTCCTGCCAACAGAGGGCCTGGTAGTTCAGCTGTTTGTACCACTGTTTGGAAAGAGCTCAGCCGTGCGCTTACACATCTGTGCTCCAAGCAGGATGCTGTTGGGCATCTGCAGCTCAGATTTTAGTTTGTACTCTATCATTTTGCAGTGTTCATTTTTGTGCACTATAGAAAAATACTTTTCTGTGTAGCAGCACTGTGTTCATGTCAGGTCAAACCATTTTTAATCTATTAGTAGTAGGTGACTGATGGCATCGTGGGTGGAGCAGCTGCCTTTGGCTCCAAATGTTGCTGGTTCAATCTCCGCCTCTGGCTGTGGTGCCCTTGAGCAAGGTGCCTGTCCTCCAATTGCTCCAGTACCCTCACCCAGCTGTGTAAGTGGGTGACTAGTTGTGGCCCTGCAACAGACTGCCCCCCAACCTTGTACCTAATGTCTCCAGGACAGGTTATGGCCTGCCACAACCCTGTTCAGGACAAGTGGTCCTTGTGATTGGTTGAATGGTTAGTAATAGATCATGGCACAATTCTAAATTCTAGAGAGGTCCATTATAGTTACTAATATACATAGGTAGTGTTGCATAATACTTTCACAGCTAGCACATAAAGGCAAATCCAGAAAGCTCAACATGAAATCACCTTTAACAAGCCACTGATTTCTCAAGGTCACACACAGGTAAGCATTGATGACAACAGAGTATAGTTATTCTTTAGGAAGACATTCATTCCCTTTGAACAAATTAACTTATTAAAATAGTGATTGAATTGTTGTATAGGCCTATGAAGTAATTGAAAGACACTCCACAAATTCCATATTAATTAACATGAAAAGCGCAGCTGGAGTCTTTACTTATTAATCCTCCAATGCACTGAAAGACTGCCAAATAGCACTCATAACCCTGCTATTGTCGGTGATTCCTTGGACCTCCAGGCCTTGATTATAAAAAATAAGACCATCGTTGACTTGTGGTTTTTAAATAACTCTTTGGGATGTACTAATTTACTGAACATTTTCAATATTAAGATTGGAGATGTGAACAAAGCAGACTGTATTCGTACGTGCTCAACGCAAGTGTGGACTTCTGTGGCCAAGCAGTTCATAGTGAAAGGCCTGAGTTTAAATCCACTTAGATTAATTATCCTTTATGAAGTAATGATGTGCCTTTGAAAGCATAACACAGATAGTCTTGAAAATTTAATCAGCTGAAAGATCCGCACCATTACAAATTACATATATTTTCTGTGAGACATGTATTTCACTTGTCGCGGTAAATAAGGGTTTGTCATGATCAAAAATGTGAGGCGGATGAGTAGGTGAGGACCCTATTGTGGGTGCTTTTATTTGAAGTGCAAACAAGGAGTAGGCAAGAGACGCTGTCGGGGACAGGCGCAGATCGATCAATGTGCAGACGTCGTTCTTGGGATGAGACGAGAGGTGTAATCAAAAGAGCAGAGCCACGGGTCAGAAACCAGGACATGAGAGCAGGAACAAGGGGAAGGAAATGAAGGAGATTGGGGAAGACAAGGAGGAGAAGGCTGTGTATTGCTGACTCGCTGGACATATGGTTTCACCCGATGAGGTTCCGCGACCAGGTGTGCAGGAGCAGCCTCTTTATACCCTGTCTCCTGATCAGGGCAGGTGCTGGTGTCAAGCGCAAGGTCGTGGGCATGATAGTACCCCCTACGGGTGGCTCCTTCTGCCCTACAGCCTCTGCACAGGCATCCCTTGGGCCTGGGCACTGGCCGGTCTGGATGGTTCCTGTGAAAGTTGGAAATCAAAACAGGATCAAGTATGTCCCGTGCAGGGACCCAACATTGTACCTCCGGGCTATAGCCCTCCCAATCTACCAGGTATTGTAATCCCCTCGCTGCTGCCTGGACTCAAGAAGCACCTGAAAGGTGTATGCGGGGGCGCTGTCCACCTACACTGGAGGGAACAGCACGCCGTCCTGAGGGGACTGGAACAGGGATGTCTGGCATGGCTTGAGAAGGGATACATAGAACGTAGGACATATGCGTAGCTGTAGGGGCAGTTGTAATCAGTAGGTCACTGGGTTGACCTGGCAAAGAACCTTGAAGGGGCTGATATACCATGGGCTGAGCTTCCTTGATGGGACCTGCAGCTTGATGTCTCTGGTGGACAGCCATATTCCTTGCCCACAGGCTTGTCTGCTGGACCGGGTTCAACTTCCTGGATGGTCCAGAGATCCTGTAAAAACTGACATCAAACAGGAGCCACAACACATTTCTCAGGTAGGATGAGCTCTGGGGGACCTGGATGCAGGTTGTTCTTGTGCATGTGGAATAAGGCGCCAGCCTTAGTGTTTTTCATGCCTGGCTGATAAGACACTGTGAACCTGAAGCAGGTGAAGAAAAATTCCAGTGGGCTTGACTGGGGGTTCAGATGGCTAGCCATCTGCAGGTATTCCTGGTTACAGTGGTTGGCGAACACCAGGAATGGGTTTGCGGCCCCCTCAAACCAGTGTCGCCACTCCTCCAAGGCTAATTTGATAGCCAACAATTCCTGATTCCCCTCGGCCGGGAAAAGTATGTGCAGGGGTACAGCTTCAGAGGGGTGCCCTCCCATTAAAATAACACAACCCCGACAACCGATGCGTAGACCTCCACTATAAATGGTACCATGGGGTCCAGGTGTTTGAGGATCAGCACTGCCATGAACTGCTCCTTCAGCTCCCAGAAGGTTAGCTGTGCCTTGTCGGTCCACGCGCGACAAGAACCCTTGCGTGGGAGCAGGGCTGTGAGGGGGGTGGCCATTAAGCTAAAGCCATGAATGAACCTTCAATAGAAGTTCGCAAAACCCCTGAATCAATGCAACGCTTTCACTGACTTCGGCCTGGGTCATTCCGATACCGCTCAGACCTTTTTGAGATCCATGGCGGTGGTGCAGTGGGTTGGACCACAGTCCAGCTCTCCAGTGGGTCTGGGGTTCGAATCCTGCTTGGGGTGCCTTGCGGCGGACTGGCGTCCCGTCCTGGGTGTGTCCCCTTCCCCCTCTGGCCTTACGCCCTGTGTTGCTGGGTAGGCTCTGGTTCCCCGTGACCCCATATGGGACAAGCGGTTCTGAAAATGTGTGTGCGTCTGTGCGTGTGTGTGTGTGTGTGTATTTTTCATATTAACCCTCTCCATGCAGATATTGCAAATTAGCATCAGCTGGTACAGATTTTTCCTACTGCTAGTATTAATTTGGCCCTCAGAGCCATAAAACAACACATAAAACATGTTCATCATAAGCAGTTTTATTTTTCGTTATTGCTGCATCATGGCCTCATCTGATAATCGTTATGCCTGCTCGCACCCCACCCTCCCTCCGTACCTCCCATCCAACAGTCCCCTCCTACCTGTAGAAATGAGCCACTCTCTGTCACTTCCATATCTGCAGTGCCATCTTCATACAATATAATTCAAAACCAAATGACAGATTTTCCCAAAGATGTGCTCATGGGAAAAAAAAAAAAAACTGCTACCGTGTACAACTGATAACTGTACAGATAAAAGTGCATGGGGTGAAAAGCCTTATGTTATTTTTTTTCATTTAGGGAAGATCAGAGAACACAAGATCACCTGTAGTAATCGGGCAGACACTGCACGGTATGTTCTGAAATCTAATTGTTCTGCATCTGAAAGGTGAGCACTCTTTATCCTCATTATTAAGTTCCTAAATAAATTTTGTTCAAAGATTTCTGAATTTGTACCCATTTGTATAATTTACTACTCCATTTGAAGAATGTTATCAAAGGGAATCAAACTTGCAGGATACAGACCCATGTACTTTACCATAATGCCATCTTTGGTCTGATTACCATGCTCTAACCTCCTCTGTTGTAGGTTTAACATAGACTGGCCACAGATTACTGCCATGGAGTGCAGAGCCTTGCTGATGTATTTGGAAATCAGCTGCTTTGTGGTGTGCCTGTCTGGGTGGGCGCTGGTGTGCTCCACCATGCCCACTGAGTACTGGAACTTCTCCACCGGTGATGGTGCCGTGCTCACCTCCTCCAGCTACTACTCCAACCTCTGGAAGGACTGTGTGTCCGACTCCACCGGAGTATCTGATTGCAAGGAATTCGTATCCATGCTGGCACTGGAATGTAAGTGAAGCCCCTTCATTTCCTGCTCTACAGAAAAGGGAATGAGGAGCCATAATGAAATTGTGATAACAGCTCTTTAGTCTGTTCTTTACAGTGAGTCATAACAAACAAACACACTGGTATTTCCTTTAAACCTCCTCTACTAAAAATATACTGATAGCATGTTTTAATCAATATGTATAATTTTCAAGTTATTTTCCTTAGCTCTTTGTATTGAGAGAAAAAAAATGACACATTAGGGAATTAATTATGGTAATCTACTGCCATGAAATCAGGATAAAGCAATTCAGATGTATCAGTCATTTCCTTAATGATGACTGCATTTGAAATTGTCAGAGAGAATGTCATACTTTATATCTCTGTGTTCATTGTACAGTCACTTCATCAGAAGCTTACTATATTGCATAAGTATTTCAGTGCTGTCGATAAGAAACCACAGCACAGATAGTAATGTATTTTCCAGAAGGAAATGACAAATGTATGTTAGCAGCTTGTTGTTGCACTTTTTCAAGCATCATGTAAGGAGAAATGAGCGCTAATGAAAATGAGCTGCAAAAACACTGTCAGTGTTGTTGTTGTTCAGTCAAATGCAGACTTCTCCAGCTGCAATTTGCACATAACATTCTTTGTAATATTACAATAACTTTGACCCATGGCAGGAGAGGCACCCACAACACAAAATAATGCAACAGGTGTGTTCTTCTCTTGTCTCCTGGCACAGTGTACATCCATGTGTGCAGGGCTCTTGTCATCATTTCTATTATCCTTGGCTTCTCTGGATCCACGCTTGCCCTTATTGGTATGAAGTGCACAAAGATTGGGGGGTCCGATGCTGTTAATGCAAGAGTTACCTTCTCGGCAGGTGTGAACTACCTGACCTCAGGTATGCACTTCTTCCCGCACCAAGCAAAAATATACTCAGAAATTGGTCAGTTTTTCCTGGAATGTGACTGTCTTATTTAGGGTTGTGTGCCATGACTGCATTCTGCTGGTATGGAAACAAGATCAGGACGGAATTTGTGAATCCTGATTTCCAAGATACGAAGTAAGTAAAGACTAATTCGAAGGTAAAGACACTGAAGCGTTTATGTTAAAACACACTGAAGTGTTCTTTGAGTTTGACAGTGTTATACACATTTCTTCACAGGTATGAATTTGGCGCTGCTATCTTTGTGGGCTGGGGTGGCTCCTCTCTGCTCATCATAGGGGGATTTGCATACTGCTACTTAGCCAACAAAGAGGACCTTTTCTCCAGGTATGGTCAACAGTGACACTTATTCAGTGGTACTCTCTTCCTTTGTGTTAAACTCAAGTCTTCCAAGCCTTTTTGTATCTCTGCTTTTCCCTTTAAGATCCAAACGACAACTCAAACGCATCTCCTTCACTAAGACCCAAACAAATCCAGTCACCGTTACATCCCTGTCACTAAGTGAGAATTTGGAGGGCAGAAGAACAAGGACCAATGGGACCTCTAGCAAAATGCCTTTGGATTCTTTTGTGTAATTTTTATATATTCAAGAGCTATCTGAGTCTCACTGAATATTCAATATTTAATATCCAATATATTCTTACATATCATTATATATTTTTCTATATTTGTATTAATGACTGATTCTGTCTTTAAGGTACTTGCATACAAATTTACCTATTGAAATCCTACAGGTGGCTATAGCAGTCAAAATAATACGCAAGAGAAAAAAAATCAAACAGAAAACCAGTTTTTTTTTTTTTTTAAAAGTTGGTTAGTCACATTCTACAAACTTGTGTAGCTCAGGGGGGTGTGGTGGCGCAGTGGGTTGGACTGGGTCCTGCTCTCTGGGAGGTCTGGGGTTTGAGTCCTGCTTGGGGTGCCTTGCGGCGGACTGGCGTCCTGTCCTGGGTGTGTCCCCTCCCCCTCCGGCCTTACGCCCTGAGTTGCCAGGTAGGCTCCGGTTCCCCGCGACCCCGTATGGGACAAGCGGTTCAGAAAGTGTGTGTGTGTGTGTGTGTGTGGCTCAGTATAGCTTTACAGAAAGCTATCAGCTCATACAGTAGTTTTATTTATGATATAAAAATTAGATAGCAGCTAGTATCACCTTGAAAACAACCTACAGAGAAACTTCATCACAACTGCCTATTTGTTGTTTGAATTAAGTGACATTTCATTGTTAATGATGATTTTACAACTATGGTTACTAGGCAAGTAGAACTTGTTACCTGGAGAATAGTTTGCAAGCTAGCGACACACCGGAAGATGTGGTGCCCTGGCAATTTCTTTGCAGATGTTAACACATAAGCTATATTGACAGCTTACATCATTACATACATACTGTTTGTTAAAAAAAAAAAAAGGTACAGGTACATGTTAAAAATCATCACTTATGTCAAGTATTGAATTACAAATAAAAACAGAAAATCCAGCAATATATTAACATAATTTTTATTATATATTGCTAATTTTACATATTATAATTACAAACATTTTGGATGGTTAACCTTTACAAATCTGTAATATTCATTACATCTTGTCTTTAGAATCACTGCAGTCAAGTAGTGTCACGGGTGTCTTCATGGTGCAGTGTGCCTTCACTTTATTAATACCTTTGGAAAAAAAGTATAAAGTTAATTATAATGCCTGATAGGCGCACAACCAAATCAGAAGCCAAATAAGATTCTGGTACAGTACTAAAACTGTGCACTTCGATAATTATCAAAGTACTTTTTGCATCCAAAGAAACATACAATTCACGTATTTATACAGCTGTAATATTTACTGGAGCAATTTGGGGTTAAGTACCTTGCTCAAGGGTAAAATCACCATAGTATGGCTTGAACTGGTAACTTTTCATTAAAAGGCTTAACCTCTATACTATTTGCTGCCCCTAAAAGGTGTTTGCAGTGTCATCATTGGGGGGGTGCAGGGTCTGCGGACTGCATTGGGTGACACCAAAGGGGGTGACACCAAAATTACTGTCTATAAAATTTTTGCACAGTGTTTCAGCAGAGATCTATTATTTTTTATAAAAAAAACATCCCTGTAGTTAGTCATACCAATAAAAGCATTTTTTGAAATTAAGCCCAGCTTACATGTATCAGTACGTACAAGGATAAAACTCTATGCACATTTACTTTTTGAACCTAATTACGATGACATTTCAAATCACGTGGTTTCGCACGCACGCGCTACAAGCACGCACTGTTTTGTCACATTTTCTTATGTTTTAGCTACAGTATTGTGGTAATTACTATTTCTGAACCTATATCAATAACTTTTGAGAATGAAGCAGTAATTAAAGAAAAAGGAGTAAAATCAAAATAGGCTTCCACTAAGTTACTAATAATGTCGTAACTAATAATGTTGTAATTCAATGTCAAAAGATTTTACTAAACAATTTTGTTGTTAGTATTCATATAATCTGTGAAATATTAAATATAGTTGTAAATTGTTTAAATGTATCACATATTATTCTATGATTAAAATAATAAACTTACATGTATAAGAATTATTGTTTATATAACTCTTTGATAACTAGAGAAATTGACAGCTTAAACATGAAGTGGGGGGACATGCTATGTTTCTTGATACATGTTTAGATATATAATAAATCTTAAATTCAGTTTTTTTTTTCATTTTAAATAGTGACACATTAAAATTTACATTTCATAGAACTTATGTGTCCAATAGATTTACACTTTACATTTTCTTATTGCTTATTTTTTAAACCTAATCCATTAATGTATCTCATGTAACTGTAAACTTTAACGTTAAAATAAACTTAATTCTGATGTAGTTCTTAAACGTTTTTACTTCAAATTCTATTCTTCTAATACTGAATTTTCACTTTAACCACATTAAACTATGTAAATGTAAATACATTTAGGCTAGGCGTATGATATTGTAATTTAAAGGTGTAATTTTAATTTTGCTAGTTGTTTGTGTTACTACTATTGCCATTACATCCAGTGATATACAGGAATTACAATTTACGAGCAACATTAGTACAAAAACATTACTAAGGATTCTGTATGGTCTGGTATGGGAGGAGGTCTATGGGGGGGGTGTTTGGTAGTTATTTTTGTCCACTCAAAAAATATAACATTTAATAAGGTAGCTAAACTCTAAGGCCAAAGTGTTTGCATCTTTCCTGTTGAAGAAGCCCAGACACTGGTGCTCATGGAATCCAAACTGTTTTTCACAGCAGCAGGTTTGCTTAGTGAAGGGTTGTCCTCTAAAGAGCAAGAATCTGAGTAATCATAGTCATTTTCATCATTGTCATCATTGTCATCACTGTCATCCTTCTCAGAATCCTGAAATTATGAGTAGAAAAGGAAGAAAATTACACAGGTAGAATCAGAGACAGAACACGCAAAAAGTATGCTAATTTAACATATATTACCAGTATTCCTCTAGATGAATCCAAGCTTTATGCTAATTGCTTTAAAAGGGAAAGGTTTCTTTATAAAGCACTATTAAAGGGAGCACAGGAAAAATCTAGAAGTGCAGTTCAAAAAGGCCTGGTGTAAACTGAAAGACTGTAAAGCTGACCGCCCTTTTTTTACACCTGGGAGAATGAAATGTTTTCAGATGCCTTTTTTTGCTGATCCCTGATTTCTCAGCATGATGTTTTATATGCAAAAGTGACAACAGTGCACACCATGATCTGAGGGCTGATACTTTGAAAGAAACAAAGAGTAATGGCTTCCCAGGTCTCCAGTGAATGAGCATACACACAATACACATACACACACACACACACACACACACACACACACACACACACCGATAGACAGGTGATAAAATGTATTATTCTTTTAAAATGCAGCAATGCATGTCCTAAGAAGTTAACAGAAACCCAAAATTTTACTTAAGTAACAGACACTTCTGGGGTTAATTTAACATGACATTAATCTCAAAAACTACCAGCCTTGCAAAATACACATCTGATTACCACAATCAGAAATAGCTATCTTTTCTGGAAAATGTTGGCAGTCACAGTGATTAATAAGCAAAGCAGTTGGATGAATATTAGAATGTGTTTCTCTCACCTCAGGTTTCTGCCACACATTTCTCTTGTGAGATAAGTCTCTTTCCATCGGCTTCTTTAAGGCTCGCTCTGTAAACAGCCTCTCAAGGTGCTGCAAATTTTTGATCAGTCCACCTGTTTACATATTTATATAAACTCAAATGAGTCAAACAAGCCGTTGTTACATCCTCATAGTTCCTGTCCATCTGGCTAAGAAGTGCAATTGACATAGAATGAGCAGAAGCCCAAGTAGCTCCTACACTGCTTTGCAGTTATTGAACAATCGATGACAGAGGCTGCAGGACAGAGAAAGCAATGAAGCTAGATGAGACCTTCTTACCTTGAGAAGCCTTCTCTTTCTTCTGGGTGGAATGCCTGTTGAGCTGCTCCTGCTGTTGGTTGTTCTCCATGTCACTCATATCTGTCCACTCAGTATCGCTATCAGCAGCCAAAGCAACAAACTCAGTCATGCTGATTTCCGCCGCTCTGGACCTTTCTACAAGCTCCTCCTTGGATCTCTCCTCCAAGCTGAACGGCTGCAACTCCTGTACGACAGGGCTTCTCCTCAAGGGACTTTTTGGTGTTTGTTTTTTCTCCTCTGCGTTCTTTTCGGTAGCACAGAAAACTTTCATACAGAAGTCTTCCAGTTCCTCAAGAAGAGTCCTCAGCAACACTGATCCCAGTTCCTTCAGGGTGGGAGTTCTGCTAAAGGACCTTTCTGCCTTCTGTTTTTTCTCCTCAACTTTATTTTCTGTAATGTAGAAAACCTTCACGATCAAGTCTTCCAGCTCCTCAACAAGAGCCTGCAATAACAATGGCCCAAGCTCCTTTATAACAGTGCTTTTCCAACCGAGAGTTTTTGGCATCTGTTTTTTTATCTCCACCTTCTTCTGCAAAACATAGAAAAGTTCTGTCCAGAAGTCTTCCAGGTCCTCAGAAAAATCTTGGGCCAATAACTTCCAAAGCTCCTTTATGATGCGGTTTCTTCTCAAATGGCTTTTGAGGCTCTGTTTTGTCACTCCAACTTTCTTTTCTTGAGCAGAGAAAAGTTCCATGCAAATATCTTCCAGCTCCTCAACAAGAGCCTGCAGTGACAGGCTCAGCTCCTTCATGAGATTTCTCCTCACAGCACATTTCTGTTTTTTTACCTCCACTTTCTTTTCTGTAAATCAGAAAAATAATCTTTAAGTCGCTATCAGAACATTGCAGAACGTTCTACAACAGTAGTAAATATCCCCATTCAATGTCAGAAGTGGGAGTGGTATATATCACATGAGGTTGAAAGTCATATTTCTGTTCATTTTCACAGTCTTAGTGTAATACTGATGTTCAATGGCAGGACAGAAGGAGAGGCCCAAAGTGAAAAAAGATGAGAAGCCAGAGTTTTGGTGTTTCCAAGAAAAGCCCAACAGAACTGCCATACAAAATTAAACTGACTAATTTTGTACGGTAGTCTTTACATATCCAAGCAGAGAATAAGCAGTCCATACAGGATGCTACCTCTCTTCTGAAATCTACTGTATAGGATTCAGTTTATTGGATAAAGTTAACTTAACCTTTATGGCATTACATTTAAATGACGGTCAGGAATTTTAATACAATTAAAATGACAAAACTCTCCACTGTGTACATAAAACTTCACATCATATACAGAATCTATGTGAATATACTACATAAAACACACAACACTACTTTATAACGCATAAACACAATATCTTACTAAGACTCGGGCCAACCCTCAGACTACACAAACCTCTGTGCTCTGGTGGATTTGAAGTAAGCGTCTCGATCTGTAGAAAAAGAAGGAAACAATGTCAAATGAACTTGAACGTAGGATTTATAGATTCTAACAAGAAAATCATGGTGTGGGAAAAACCAAACATTATAATAAGACAAATCCAGTTCCAGCGCTCAGAGAAGGTTTCCTGAATGAGGCCTGGCTGGTCATTCATGTCTTGCATCCAGCTCCTTGAGGAAATGCTGACCTGCTCTCTTTGAGACAGTATCCATTCCTTCTGTTTTTGCAGCTTTCTGTCCAGTTTATCTGCTAGTTTTCGCTTGTTTTCATCCTTAATATAGGCACTGGAGTGCAGGCTGTGCAGGTGATATAGGAACTAGAAATACAGAATTCCAGAAGCTGTCACTCTCTAGAACCTATTTATGTACTTTAGCCTCAACAGAAGTCTCATTGTTATTTTTTAAATAAACACCTATAATTACAAAATCTGCAATTTTTAGATTTCCTTCTGAGCAGGTATGTACATGCTTTGATTTCAGGCAGCTAGCAAATAGCATGATTAGAAAAAGATCAAAATTCTTGAAAATCAAGAATCAAACTGTCACTGGTAAACAGAAATTCAGGAAAGTTGTTCTGGTGCAGCCTCATATGATCGGATTGACCTCATTCTACATTCAATCAAGGTGGGCTCTGCAGTTCTGACTGTGTAATTAGACAATGCAATCGTTTAAGTACCTTCAAAAATAACGATCACACTGTCATTTTAAAACAAATTGTAATTTCTTACATCGTTTAGAAGGTCAGTCATATCGGTCAGCTTATTAAATTCCTTAAGCAACATCTGTTTAATTTCTTGCATTTTTGCCTTTTGCCTTTCGTTTTCTTCATCTTTCCACTGTTCAAGAGACTTCAACAGCTCTTTCTCCACGGATCTCTGATCCTGATCCAAAAACAGTGTACATGAAAACTCAAGAGGAAAATATTAAAATGTTCTCATATAGAAGTACTAATACAAAATATTTGCTAAAAACTGAGTTCTGTATGACACCCAGTAAATTGTGACAAATCATAAAGTCTGCAGAATGATCATACTTGTAGAAGGGAACAGCCTCCCATGTAAACAAACTATTACAGTGGTAATGTAATTCTGTATTTAACCATGCATCTGGTATACTGGTTTACCTCCAGTTTGGACATTATGAGCATTAGCTGTTCCTTCAAAGTGCTGATTTCTTCCTCCAACTTTGTAGAAAGAACATCACCCTGCATTTCAGACATGACGCCTGTGAAAAGAGAAATAGAAGATTTCAAAGTAAAAAATAAAAGGAAATCCCAACAGATGGATGGAGGAACTGCTTTTGGTTTGAGACATATGGAAAAAGACTGACAATATTCCAGCATAGAAACATGCCAATTATTATGGTTTATAAAACTGTCGGCATAAATAACAAGTCAGGTATGGGGGCACTAAAAACTAAATGCTATACACAATGGTGTAATACCTAATATTTGTGATACATTTTGATATCGAATATTAGATGGCCAAACCCGCTCTCCTGATTACACCTGTCTTACACAAAAATGTAAGAGCATTTTGGAAAATTGCTGACAACTACGAAAAGAGGTATTAAAAGTTCTGTGCCATTTGTTGCCATAAAAAAATATATATATTTTACAGTTAAAATCATATAGTATATAGTACTTACATTTACATTTATTCATTTAGCTGACACTTTTATCCAAAGCGGCTTACAATGGTAAGGTCACAATTATTACATGCTTACAATCATTTACCTATTTATACAGCTGGGTAATTTTACTGGAGCAATTTAGGGAAAGTACTTTGCTCGAGGGTACTACAGCCGTATGCACTATATAATCATATAGTACTAATAATCATATAAGTCCTAAATTACAGCATTAAATTATAACAGAATTTACTCACAATTGTCTTCTAATAATCCTTAATACCTCTTTACAATCACCTCACAGTAATGGCTTGTGATTTTGTGAAAGATGTTAGACCAGATTGGCGCTAAAATTATCTATTACACCTCTTCCCGCGTTGTTACCGTCGCCATGGAAACCAACCAGTACGCAATGATTGATAAATTACAAATCTCAAGCAGCAGGGGTAGGATCCAAAAAACCGAGATGTGTGTTATAACAGCACAGATACAGCCAGGGATTGTAGAAAACGGTACAATAATAGTACAAGAGAACTCCGCCTCTAGTTAGTACCGACTGCTCCTTGACCATTACATCGCGCACATTTGAGTCGGAGACACAACACACACAAACAAAGTGAACAGTGTTGCGCTCTTCTCACACGGGCAATATGAGCGCCAAAGTTAAATGACACAGTTTAAAGACACTTACTCTCACTCTTAAGCAAGCTGTTTTTTTTTAAAAAAAAAAAAAAAAGATGCTAGCTTTGCACAATTGACGGATAAAAAACGATAGTGGACCGTCGTGTTTACTGTAAACATTGCTGGGACTGACTGCCGTCACTATTCCTGCCAAAAACCGTTGGGCCAATGGTAGCGCGGTATGCTAATAAGACCTATTACGGGTTTGGATGGGGCGAAGAAGGACGCAGAGGCAGCGTTCATTTCAAACGTTTTATTGAAGACCGGCACACAGGGGAATAACGCTCTCGGTCCGAGGACCCCGTTTCCTCCAGGACCTGCGCTTCTTTTTTCTTTTTGTTTTTTTTAAAAAAAATCACAGATCAGGCCACTAAGGGTGTCTGGTTCCACACACTGTCCCAACTTGACATGAATAAATTTCTCCATTCATCATTTCCGGTAATTAAAATCTTCATTCAATAAATAAATTAATACTAAAAACTCAAACTGCCGTGCCAATAATAAAATCTAAGATAAAACAATAAAAATCAATAAGACCAGCTAATATGAAGACCACATGGCAGAACCTTTAAAACACCAAAAATATACCCCAAGGCTTAAAAACATACATAATAAATGATTAAAAGGAACTTACCCGGTAACATTCACCGCTCAAGAGGGACGGTCCCCTGGCCTGTTCCGAGGGTGTTACCATACGCCTTACCTACCGTTTTTGGGTGTTTCCCTTTTCACAACACGTCTCCCCTATTAATGTTTTAGTGGGATAGATGAATGATAACATACATATGCAGAATTAGAAAACAACATGCACCCACAAAACAAACTACACTACACTAAAATAAATAAACACACACACACACACACACACACACACACACAC
Organism: Scleropages formosus; assembly: GCF_900964775.1. Classification (NCBI taxonomy): domain Eukaryota; kingdom Metazoa; phylum Chordata; class Actinopteri; order Osteoglossiformes; family Osteoglossidae; genus Scleropages; species Scleropages formosus. Next base: position 2,724,890 of record NC_041819.1, on the reverse strand, counting down.
ACACACACACACACACACACACACACACACACACACACACACACACACTTTCTGAACCGCTCATCCCATACGGGGTCGTGGGGAACCGGAGCCTACCCAACAACACAGGGCGTAGGGCCGGAGGGGGAGGGGACACACCCAGGACGGGACGCCAGTCCGTCGCAAGGCACCCCAAGCGGGACTCGAACCCCAGACCCACCGGAGAGCAGGACCCGGTCCAACCCACTGCGCCACCGCGCCACCGCACCCCCTAAAATAAACATGATAAATAAATAAATAACAATAAATAAATGATTAACACAAACACACCACACGCATAGTCATTTATAAGTGACTACTTAAAAGTGCAACAAGTGCTATAATTTTTTTAAATTGTGCAAAATAAATAAAATGTGCCATAAAGGGTTAGAGACCCTACACCTAACATAAAACACATAACACACTACAAAACACAACACTTACATTCACCAAAAACAGGGGTTGCGGTATTTTGTAAGTACAAAAGGACGTGTGTTACTTACCCAAGGATGGAGGATCTGCCACAAACCTGTGGGGTCACAGCCAAAAGAGGACCTTCCACCTCTCTTTGGCTTCTTAGTAACCCCATTGAGTGACATCTTTCTCTATCCTAAACGTTTGGTTGGCCCGGATTTTATGATACACACCCTGGACGCTCAAGTCTACCCCTGTCTGGACCAGCTGGGTTCTTGCGTTCCAGAGCATTTGCTTGGCTACGCTGATCACCAGCCACGTCTGGGCAGCTGCTGCATTCTGAGCGCCAGGATTCCATCCCCTTAAGACTTTGTCGTACGTCAAAACCATCTGCGGTTCGATCTTTCTGCACAGGCGAGTCACCAAACGCCAGACCTCCCACACCTGTCCGCCATCCCAAAAAGCATCTGTGAGAATTTCACTCTCGCCGCACTGGAGTCCCGGGCAGAGTGGGTGGCTGGTCAATTTGTGCCTGTACAGGCCTACTTTGACCGGCAACTTACTTTGTAGACAACGCCAGTTCAAATCTTGCAGATAGTGGTCAATCTCCTTTGGCTGAATCCTAGTCCAAGTGCCCTCCTTGAGCCCCAAAAGAACTCGAGTTCTTCTCCTCTCGTCCAGGGCCTTATACAAGGCCCTATGCTTAAGGAAGGTCTTTGCTTCTACCCCAGCCGCCATGGTCTTACTCCATTTTACAGGGTAGCTGTAATGAGCGGAGTATGTCTCAGCATTCGGCCTGATGTTGGACCAGGACTTCACCAACTGGCGCATCGGAAGGGCCAACCAAAGACACACAAGAAATACTGGTGAGGATGCTCAATCAGAGCTGCCAATCCATTACATAACTGGGAGAAGAAGACGCAATCCAGTTTAAGAGGAATGTCAGGCACATCCCTCCCTCCCTCCTCCTTTGGAGGGTACATGACCTCCCTCCTCATGTACTCATACCTGCCCCCCCCAAACAAGATCGAAAACATCCTTCGCGAGGCCTTTCAGCATTATGCAGGGCAAGGGGTACACCTGTGCGAGGTAGAGCAATGTGGAGAGGATGTCCACCTTCAGCATCAGTGTTTTCCCTATTAAGGAGAGGGACCTTGTCCTCCAGAAACCCATTTTCCGTCTGGCTTTGGTTAAACGTTCTTCCCAATTAGCTCTGGCAGCACCTTCCCTAAGAAAGTTGACCCCCAGCACCTTGAGAGGACCATTGCATCAGGAAAAACCACCGATGCAGTCTTTTCTATTTTTCCAGCTGCCGAAGAACTTGACAAGAGACTTGCCGAGGTTTAGCGCTGAGCCCGAGGCACACCCGAAAGCCCAAACCAGGCTGAGTGCCTGACCAAGCGACCGGTCCAAGCACAGGAACAACGCAGTGTCACCCACGTACTGGGTCAGCTTCACCACCTCACCACCACCCCCCGGCAGGAGCAGACTGTCAATCCCCGGGTGGGCACGGATGGCGACCGCCAGCGGCTCAATGTAAAGAACATAAAGGAGTGGGGAGAGCGGACAACCCTGCCTCGCTCCACTCCGCTGGGGCACCCAACCCCCGAGGAAGCTGTTGATGGTAACTCGGCTACCTACCTCGGTGTAGAGCACATACACCTACCTAAAAATTAGGACCAAAGCCCAGTCTATTCAAGGTGTTAAATAGGAAGCGGTGATCCACTTGGTCAAACGCCTTTTCCCGGTCCAAACCGACCAGTACGAGGAGGACCTTTCGGTCCTCCACCCAGGCAATCTCGCGTCCCGGACCAGGTGAAAATTCCAGAACACAGAAACACCCGGGTACTCTGCACGTCTGGTCATGATGGACCAGGACGGCCATTACCTTCTGCAGGCGCTCTGTCAGGACTTTTGCTGTGATCTTTCCGTCTCCAGTTGGCAAGATCGGCTTTATCGCCTTTCTTGTGCAACAAGGAGAGTACCCCTGTCCTCATGCTCTTGGTAAGCATGCCCCTGCCCAGCACCTCCTCGACAACTCGCGAAAATCCAGCCCCAAGACGTCCCAAAACTTCGAATACAATTCCACTGGTAAACCGTTGAGGCCGGGAACCTTGCACCGATTCATCTTACCAAGCGCCTCCGACAGCTCGAGCAAGGTGACAGGGCTCTCTAAGCCACCAAGGGCATCCTCGGGAATCCATGACGTCAAATTATCTAAAAAAACTCCTTTCCCTTACCGGGTCTGTTTCCCTGACTTTAAAAAGATTCCTATAAAAACGAGATGCAACCTCCAACATCTGGGTGGTGTCAGTGAAGGACTCACCCTGCTGGTTCCGCAGAGAAGTAAACCATCTCTTACGTTTCAAGTACAAACAGAAAAGCTTTGGCTTGCCGCTCATGCAGCCGCCTCAAAGTAGCCTTTATCTCGACGGCCCTATCATAATCAAAAGTCCCTCCGTTACTGTGGCAAGAATAAATCCTCTGGAATTCCTCCTCGAGCGAGCTGATATCCTGAAGTCGCAAAGTGGCACGTCAGATACAATAGTTGATGGTGAGGGCCTTGGACTTCGCTTTGACCCCCTCCCACCAATCAGCCACTGAGGGGTAAAAATCCTGCCACAGCAAAAAATTCTCATAAAAAAGGTCCCTCATCATATGGTCTGTAGGCCAGTGGGTGGTTAGGAGAACCTTCTTAAAAAGTAACGGAGGGCAACGCTACAATGTAATCTAAATGACTACAGGCACCGCAGTTGTTGCGCAAGGTAATGCCTGGATCGGTAGAGTTGTATTTCCTAAAATCATCAGTAAGACTAAAACTACACTTCTAGCCAGTCTTCCCAGCCTGCTTAGCGACCCTAGGCTCTCTTTCAACACCCTGGCAAACACGGTCACCCTATCATTTCCTCCAGAAGTGCCCCCAGTGGTTGCACACCCACATTTCCCATTTTTTCTCACAATGCAACTATTTACATTAGGCAGACTTCCCACCTGAAACAGTAACACTGGTCATTACGTTATTATTATACTGCGGCACACAGCACTCTGGGTTTCAACGGGGTGAAGGACAACGCAGACAGCATTCATCTTGAATGTTTTATTAGAACACCGGCACACAGAAATCTAAGGCTCTCAGTCCGAGGATCACGTTTCCTTAAAGATCTGCGTTTCAAGCCAGCCTGCCTAGTGCCCCAGGTTTTTCTCTCACTGGCCAACACGGTCACCCCTTTATTTTGCTCATAAGTCCCCTCAGTGGTTGCACTTTCTTCACATTTTTCCCATAATGCAAATATTTCCAATAAACTTTTCCTGCTTAAACTCGTGGTAACACGGGTCGTTGTATTCTCCCCTGTCAAAAAAAGACACTGTATCCCCGCTGCTACCTGCCCCAAAAATGTTCCATAGTTCGGCGCTGTCTCAGATGTGCCTCCGGTAGGGAGTACAGGTCCCGGATACTCAGCGCTGTTTGTTGGGGAGGGGACAATCGAAATACCCCACCATGGCGGCATGCTCAGGGGCCGAGACAACCGTCCCCTTTCCACCTGGCCTTGGTCCCAGCACAGCTCCTTCACTCACACATAGCACATACCAGGATTGGTGGTACCCACATGTTTTTTGGCAACCACCCTGTGTTCCCCATCGCTGACTGGCTGTCGCAGGTCTGTCAAGTCTAATTTCCACAACCGCTCTGCGCTATCCCAGCTCCGTTGTCGGGAGTAAAAATACTCCTTTTGCAGCCCTGGTTGTCTCGCCGCACGGCCACCTTTTGACAGAGGACCCGGGCAGGCCGCCCTGCTTGCTGCTCACCGAGTCCACCGTGAAGCTCCTGAAATCCACTGTCTCTGTCTGCTCAGCCCTCCTGCTTTCGTGGCATTTGTTTTGCCACGCTGCCCTTTTTTCACAAACCTTGTCGGGACTTCAGGTAGGCTGGGCGCTTTCCCCGTGAAAGGGGCGATATCTTCGGCCGTGAGCAAACTCACGTTCGAAGGTCCGCTCACCTCGCTGAGTGTTGTCTGACCCCTTTGGAAAAGCATCGTTTTCCACAGGGGAACTTTCCTCAGCACCCGCTCTCAGTGGTGGTTCATTGCCTCCTTCTGCCACGTTTTCCCTGGGCGCAGGGAGACCCCCCTCGATCTGCTCGTCCCTCTCCAGTGGCACCTCGCAGCTCTTCTCCTCCGTCTTTGCCATAGCGTGCGCCCCCACGGTGTGGCGGAGCAACCCGTGCTCCTCCGTCTCAACCTCCACCGTTGCAGGTTCTTCTTCCGCTGGATGCCATTCCATTCCTGCTGGCTTCTCATGCTGATTTCCCCTTCCTACTCTTTGGGGTTCCACAGCTCCGAAATCCAGCCTCTCATCATCCTACCGCATTCCATTCTGACACCAGTGTGGTGCATGGGGCTCTGGGTTTGGATGGGACAAAGACGGATGCACAGGCAGTGTTCATCTCAAACGTTTTATTAGAACACCGGCACACAGAAAAATAATGCTCTAGGCCCGAGGACCCCGTTTCCTCAAGGACCTGCACTTCAAGCCAGCCTGCCTAGTGCCCCAGGTTTTTCTCTCACTGGCCAACACGGTCACCCCTTTATTTTGCCAGTAAGTCCCCCCAGTGGTTGTACAGTTTATTCACATTTTCCCACTTGTAACATTCGGGCTAAGAAGCTTGATCAGTGGCAGTACAATGGGAGGAGAGAATCGTGGGGCTATAATGGTTAGTGCTGCTACACAGAACTTGAAGGAGCCATATTGGAATCCCACCTGCTACACTAGGACTAAAGAACATGCAAATTCTACACAGACTGAGTTCAACTCTAATTCATGTCTGAACCCAAAGATGAGAAGCTTTGAAGAACTAGTTGTACATGCTGCACCATCGTACAGCTCAGACAAACTGACTATGTATTTCCGATTAATATCTAAGGTGATGGAAATAATCACCAGCGGTATACAGAACAAGGGGGCGTGGTGGCACAGCCGGCTTGGCTGGGTCGCGGTCACTGGTGGGCCTGGAGTTTGAGTCCTGCTTGGGGTACCTTGCAATGGACTAGCGTCCCGTCCTCCTCCAACCTTGTGCCCCGTGTTGCCAGGATAGGCTCCGGTTCGCTGCGATCCTGCTCGGGACAAGCGGTTTTAGACAATGTGTGTGTGTGTGTGTGTGTGTGTGTGTGTGTGTGTGTGTGGGGGGGGGGGGTACAGAACAACGTAACAGTATAACACTGAAAGCAAAGCAATATTTGCAGCAAGAAGATCTGGCTCGAGATATTTCTTTATGAAGAAACAGAATAAATATTTTCTAGAAAGATTTTAACATTGCTAATTTACTATTTTTGTAAAATGCATTACAAAAATATGCATCTTCTGACAAGTACAGGTAGAAAAAAACACGTGTGAAGTGTTGCATCGAAAATGCGAAGTATTTTCCTGTAATTTGATACTGTATTAAGAAATCACAAAGAAACGTTTCCATCAACATTTGAACACAGTGAACAATTATTTTTATTATAAACATTTTGGGTGCCTAGCAATTATAATTCTGTTCTTCATGATTTCTCATCAGAGTCAAAAAAGTCCCTGAGTGTCACTGGGCTCTTCATGGTGTCTCACGCCTTTGCATCATTTAAACCTTTGGGGATACAAAATGAGGCATATAGAACTTATTAAATATCATGTTCACATATAATAACAAAATCACAAATTGAACATGATTCAATTTAAGTAAGGAAAGAACCTGCATCTTAGCAAGTTTTCATCCAAAGCAACTTAGACATTTCATTAACCGATTTGCAGAGCTCACTAATTTACTGGAGCAGTTCAATAATAAGTACCTTGCTCAAGGGTACTACAGTAGTGCAACAGTTGGGCTGAAACAGAAAAAATTAGCTCAGAAGTCCTAACTATTGTATCATTTGTCACCCTGGTTGTAAGCATTCCCCCTTTTTTTAACAGGGGTTTCATCAGTCTGAAAAAATACAATTAAACTAACAGCTTTATACTATTAAAAAACTATTTAAAGAAGGTAGCTAAAGAGAAAGACTCCAGGGCACATTTTTGTGAGCTGTTAAAGAACCCTAGATACTGGTACTCATGGAATCCAAGATTTTTGTCAAAGGAGCAGGTTTGTTTAACAGTGGGTTGTCCTCTAAAGAGCAGGAATCCAAATCATCATCGTCGTCATCATCACCATCACCGTCGTCATCATCATCATCATCATCCTTCTCAGAATCCTAAAATTATCAGTGCAAAAAGAATCAAATTGCATATTAAAAATCATACACAGACCATTTAGATTTTTTTGTAATCAAAGAAAAGTACTTCCTAGACAGTGCAGTAGAGAGTAAGGATAAGGAAAATTAAAGAAATTCGCATAAGCAACAGACAACACTGTTGATATAAATTTGTGACATTTTGTGACATTACAAAAACTGCTGACCTGGGGAAGGGATACATTTGATATGATTTCTGTTGGAGTATGACATAAACAGAAATGCCCTGTTCAGGAAAATATGTTCCATGTACTGAATTAGCTGCTACATCCATAATGAAAGCATTTCCTATAAAGCTAGATCAATGAGAATGTGAAATTCTCACCTCACGTTTTTGCTGCACATTGTTTTTACTGTATAAAACATCTTCTCCATCCTCTGGTTTCATCGCGCTGCATTCTGCAAAGAGCCTCTCAAGGTTCCTCATCAAGTCCGTGATCAGTTCACCTATTTACACATACCTCAAATGAGTGAAAAGTGTGACATAGAAAATGTTCTTGATACTCCGTGAGTAGCAGCTGCAGTAACAACCAGAGGTCAAGGTCTGAGCCACCTGCCAGAAATCAGCGCACCTGTTCTTAATCGCAGAGCAAGCTATAAAAAGCAAGCAGGAGGTTGGTGCAGTTTGTGGATCCTTGATTAGCACTAAACAATGTTACTGGTGGAATTCAAGCTCCCTTCATTCTCTCACCTATTTCCCAAGTTCCCATATATTGGTGGTTTTGTTCTCTACCCTGATCTTCTGTCTTGTCCACTCCCATTTCTCACACTCTGCTCCCAGTCGTATGTTTCAGTCTTGTGAAATCCTGGTCTCATCCTTCTGTTTGACCTTAGGTCCTTGTTAATAAGCACGCAACATCCTTTTGTTCCATGTTTGCTCTATCTCATACTTGTTATGTCCCTTTGTTCCATGTGTATTGTCTCACATTGGCATTTTGTCCTAAGCCATACTTGAATTTCACTGTTTTTGGCATAGCCATCCTTTGCATCCGAGTTTGTATGTTATGTTATGTTAAACTGTGTCTGTGCCGCTGTCTCATCCGGATGCAACAGTACAGAAGGATCTGCCTGGAAAAAATGCCAGCGGAGTTCTCACAGCTGCACAGTGAGATCACCCACAATGAACAGCATCTCGCGTCTCACCACCAAGAACTGAACTGCCTCTATGCTTTCCTAACGCACACGCTTTGTTTATTGCAAACAGGAACAGAATGCATGGCTGTTCAGGACTCTGGACTCAAGTTTGTATCTGAATTTCGGATTCCTGCAGCCATTCTCCCCTTTCAATTCCAGTCATGACTGGAACCTCTTCCTGTGCCTAATTGTCAATGGTCTTATATTGCAGTTGATTTTATAATACATTTACTTGCTTCTGAGGGAAACACTTGTATCCTGGCGGTGATTGACCATTTTTCTAAATTCCGCCACCTGGTCCCAAGGAAGAAGCTGCCCACCACCGTGGAAACAGGTGAGACACTATTTCAACAGGTCTTCCAGTTATAGGGGATGCCAGAGGACATTGTGTCGGATCGAGGTCCCCAGTTCACCTCCAGAGTGTGGAAGGCCTTCTGCTCTTGTCTGGGAGTATCTGTCAGCCTGACCTCAGGTTATCACCCTTGATCAAACTGCCAGATAGAGAGAGACTGAACCAGGAAATAGAGCAGTATCTCTGAACTTACTGTACCCAGAATCAATCTTACTGGAGCCAGTACATCTCCTGGGCAGAGTATGCATGAAATTCACTGGTCCATTCATCCTCAAAGCTCATGCCTTTCTAATGTGTTCTTGGCTATCAACCTCCCTTATTCCCTTGGACTGTAGAATCCAGTGAAGTTCCTGCCATGGATGACTGGTATAAGAGGAGTGAAGCCATGTAGCTCTCCATTTCAGATATAAGACTATCCTTCCTTCCACGAAGGTGACACCCAAACACATTGAGCCTTTCAAGATCCTAAAAAGAAACAAGCCTATGTCTTATAGACATTTACTCATTTAGCTGATGCTTTTCTCCAAAGCAACTTACAATTATTTACTCATTTAAACAGCTGGGTAATTTTACTGGAGCAACTGAGGGTAAGTACCTTACTCAAGGGTACTACAGCTAGAGGTGAGACTCAAACCTCCAACCTTTGGGTCTAAAGGCAGTTGTTCTAACCACTATGTTACCAGCTGTACCGGACTAAAGTTGCCCTCTCAGTATCAAATCTGCTCCACATTTCACATTTCCATGCTTAAAAACCTTATCCAGCTTCAGTCCAACAGGGTCAGTCTGTACCCTCCCCTCCCCTCCCCCCCCACCCATTGATGTGGATTGCTCCCCACCATATACGGTCAAATCCCTTCTGAACTCCAAATGCTGAGGTTGCCAGTCAGGTGGACTGGGAGGAGTACCACCTGGAAGAGTCTTCATTGGTGCTAGGCCAAAATATCCTGGACCTGTCTGTCATTGAGGACTTTCACAGGGCTCACCCTGACTATGCGACTCCTCGTCCCATAAGGTGACCACCTTCCTGCCATTGAGGAGTGGCTGGAGGTGCTCCTAAAGGGGGGGTACTGTTATGAGCAGCAGCCACAGTAACAACCAAAGGTTGAGGTTTGAGGCATGTGGCAGAAATCAAGCTTTAAAAGCCAAGCAAGGGGCCGGCACAGTTTGCAGATCCTTGAGCACTAAACAACGTTACTGGCGAAAACCAAGCTTCCTTCATTCTCTCACCTATTTCCAAAATTCACATACTGGTTCTTTTGTTCTTTTCCCGATCTTTTGTCTTGTCTACTTCCATCGCTCACACTCTGTTCCTGGTCTTGGGCTTCAGTTTTATCAAGTCCTGGTCTTGCCCTTCGGTTTCACTTTAGGTCCTTGCCAATACGTACTCACTATGTCCCTTTGTTCCATGTTTATTTTATCACATTGCCACTTTGTTTCCTACGTCACACGGTGCATTTGTATATCACTCTGCTGTGTCTCAGTTTGGACATTAAAGCAAACAGCGTACCTGTGTCACTCTCATCTGGAAGCATTACAAAGATGCTGTCTAGTATATTTATAAATAATCTTCATGTGTTTATTTTATAACATTTAAGATTGCAGCTGAGCAGATGTGACTTTTATTTACACACCCAGAAACATATTAGATCAGTAAACAGATCAGTGAAATGCATTTAAAAATAGTAGGACTTCTACAAGGACTCAGGAAGTACATTTGTATTCCACCTCCTACTCTAATACCTTGAGAGCTCTATAAATTACTATTCTGTAAAACTTTTTGATATAGCTGTAATTAATCAAAAATAATGTTTGTAATATATTTATTAACTTTAACCTACAGCATATTAAAATTAAAACTATGACAAAATGACCAAAAAGAAAAATTTATCTCCATAAATACCTATTCAAGGACAATGGCTGCTGTCCAGTGATCTCATAAGATCATAAGATCCTCATCGTTTTTTCAAAAACACGTCGTAACACCAGACAGAAGCTGTTAAACACTGTGGAAATGAGTTTAAGAAGTCTGCTAAGTGGCAATAGGTGGGAACTTCTTACCCTGAGAAATCTCTCTATTCTGGGAGGAGTGCTTGTTGAGCCCTACTTGCTGTTGGCTGGTCTCTTCCATGTTGCTCCCATCTATCCACTCGGAGTCACTGTCGGCAGGCAGTGTGGCAGGCCTTCTCGGGCTGATTGCCACTGCCCTGGGCCTCTGCATTGAGGACTCCTCTTCCGAGTCATCCTCTGAGCTGAATGAAGATGTTCTGGCATGGGAAAACCATTCCTTTAATTTAGGGCTTTAGATGCCCTTGTGTGATTTTACAATTAGTTTAAAACCTGGCTTGGGGGTGGGTCATATGAAATGGTAAAAAGTGAGATTTGTGAACCAAAGCTGAAAAGTTAAACCATCAAAAGGAGACATTCAGCTGTGTTATAGAAAAAGGGTAACGAGAGAAATTGAGCTTTAAATGAATGGCAGAAAAATATGGAACCTGCTTTGGGAAAGGCCAAGTCTGGACACCACGTGTGCCACACTGGAGGCAAAATTGCTCGGTAGGCTTCTCACACGGGTCTCTATAGGGGAAAGACATTAATCAGTCAGCCATTGCCTTATCCCCAAATTTTCATCATCAGAAACACAGGAATTGGTTTGATCATCCTGTGTCTAGTGTGATTTTGTTGCCCACCATAGCAATACCTGAAAAAGGCCATCTGGATCGCATGTGCTGCTCAGGAGCTAAATCAGTTCTCCCTTTCAGCCTCAAACCAAGAGTCTGGGCGAGTTTTTCTCGAATCCGCTGAAATTTGGGGAAATGTTTCTTCTCTCGTCCAGAACCCACTTTCGCCTTGGAAAGCCCACTTGTATCCTAATTGAGAAGAAAATGTGTGTATGTCAATATCAACTTGTCCTAGCAAGCTGGAGCCTAGCCCAGAAATACAGGGAGCAAGGCTGAATGGAGAGGGGAAACACCCTTGCTAGGACACCAGCCCACCAAAGAGCACCCCAACTGAAACTTGAACCCCTGCCACACCCCACAGTGGGCACTAGCTAAACCTGCTGTGCCACCACACCCCCCGAAAATATGTGTGTGAAATATGTAATTGCACCCAATAAAGTGACAAGAAACCCACAGGAAGCTCTGGAATAGATGACTTACGGCTTTGACCATGGCTTCAAGCTGATCAAGTAAAGCCTGCTCCAATAACGGCTGCAGTTCCTTTACATTCTGACTTCTCCTCAAAGTGCTTTTTGCTGTTTCTTTGTTCATCTTTGCTTTCTTTTCTGTAGTGCCTACAAGTCCTTTACAAATAGGTTCCAGCTCCATAAGATAAGCCTGCAACAACAGCAGTCCCATCTCCTTGAGGATGTGGTTTCTTCTCAAAGCACATTTCTGGTTTTTTGCCTCCACATTCTTCTCTGTATGTAAAACAGAAAAATAATCTCAAGGTCACTTTTAGAACATTTGAAAAAGATTTTACAAAAAGAGGAAATGTCTGTACGCAATTTCAAAACCAAATATATAATGCCGAATCCCAGTTAAAAAAAGGGGGTTTTGGATGTATTTCTAGAATTTCTAGGAAGATGTCCAAGGACCACCATAAGTATGTAGTATAATTTCAAAGAACAGAATGTCGTCTGTAGGGTGCATGCATAGACTGAATACTGTATTATTTACAGTTTGGGAGATACACTTAAAATATAAATGTTGTATAGCGAGCGAAAGTAAACAACTTGTTCGCAGGAGGAAATATTACAGGACATGAGGGGAAAGATTGTTATTCTGCTTATTTTCCCCACACTTACACATTAAATTAAAAATCACACACACACACACACACACACACACACACACACACACACACACACACACACTAACACACACACAGGCTGAAGCCGCTTGTCTTAAGCAGGGTCATGGCAAGCCAGAGCCTAACCCAGCAACACAGGGCATAAGGCTAGAGGGGGAGGGGATACACCCAAGACGGGGCGCCAGGCCATCACAAGGCATCCCAAACAGGACTGAAAGCCCAGACCTGCTAGAAAGCAGAACGTGGCCAAACCTCCTGCGTCACTGCGCCCCCAAGTTAAACTAAAAATTTTTAAATTGAATTAAAACTAAAATATGGATGTACAGACACAGAACGGAAGGACAGGCAGAAGCGAGCAAAGATTAGAAGCCATGGTTTTGCTGTTTAAATTCCAAGAAAAAGCCCATTAAACTATATGACTGTGATATGAATGGAAATAATTCCTAAATTGTGTGCCAGATGATTCATAGATTACAGGTTAACACACTGAGGCAGACAACATGTGTAACACACACTAATCTGTGTTAGAGCCATCCTGATCTGAAATGTCCTCTGTAGGGTACAGTATATTGGGTGAACTACGCGTTTATTCAGTTGGTCAAATGTGCCAGACACTTATGCACACACATGATAACCAGAACAGAACCTGAATATGTGCTATTAAACTACCAGCTTTTAAACCCTATAGTAACCTATTGTACTTTGCAACTTGCATAACACACAGTGCAACTTATTTTCTAAGGACACATAGGAAATATTTTGATATAACAGTTAATCAGGTAAATAATCAAAATGAAGTGTACCTGTACTCTTGTTCCCTTGCTCAGATGGACCTGAGGTAAACTTCTTCATCTACAGAACAGGAAGGATTCTGTTAGTGCAACTGGAGGGTGGCACAATGAGTAGCACTGTAGCCTGACAGTGCCCGGGTGATGCTGAATTGGATAATCCATGCTAGAAACATTTCTACTGTAAGAAATTAAGCATTAAGAGGCAGGACTAGGACTGACAGGATTCACTAGAAAGAAAAATCAGGGGTAAACTGTAATAATCATTGATAAAAATAAGACAAATCCAGCTCTGGCCACTCATACAGGGTTTCCTGAATGAGGCCTGGCTGCTTATTCATGCCCAGCACCCTGCCAGTTGAGGAACTGCTGACCTGCTCCCTCTGAAATAATATCAGTTCCTTTTGCTCCTGCAGCTCCCGCTCCAGCTTGTCCACTTTGCGGTTCCTCTCCTCCTCAATATAGGCACTGGAGTGCAGTCTGTTCAAGTAAAATAGGAACTGAAAGAAAAAAATAATTACAGCTGCTGCCGCTCAATAGCAACTATTTGTGTACTGTATCTTATCTTAAGTTTCCAGTTGCTTTTGTCTGAACATCCTTTGTAAACTTTAGATTTAACTAGGTTTTCACTGCCTTTTAAATATTCTGTTCTGATTGTGCCATTAGAACATGCATTAATTTTTATGCAGGGTAATTTTAAAATAAAAAAAAATCATTCTGTTAATACAAATTTCAGTTTCTTACATCCTGAAGAAGATCAATCATATTGGACAGCTTGTTGAATTCCTTCAGCATCATGTGTCTCATTTCTTCCATTTGTGCCTTTTGCCTTTCCTTTTCTTCATCCTTCCATTGTTCGAGGGCCTTGAACAGCTCCTTTTCCTTGGATCTCTGATCCTGCTCCTCAAGCAGCAATGCACATGATTATCCGAAGAAAAAATACTACAAATGTTCACATATAAAATTATTTAAATGAAATGTTACATCACATAACTGGGAACTAAACTCTCCAACTGTTCAGGGAGTTGCATGACACTGAATAAAACGTGATAAATCATTAATGGTCTCCAAAAATAATCATGCCTGTAGAGGGGAACAGTCTCCTTTCTGCACTACATTTTATGAGTGCGAAGTGAAGTCACCTGAGAGACTTTAACCATGTATGCCTGCTGCTGTATATCCAGCTTGGATGTTATGACCATTAGTTGGTCCTTCAGCTTGCTGATTTCCTCTTCCAGCTTTATGGAATGGACATCACTCTGTGTCTCTGACATTATCTCTCAGAAAAGAGAAATGACACATTTCATAATGTCAAACTCATTAACAAAGTCAAAACAAATAAGAAACAGAGCAATGCAAAAGTGCTCTCAGAGGAATATTAAAACAGAAATTTCACACAGATTCGACATACTGACTGGATGTGAAATACAATGGTTAACAGCAGGGGAGCAGTTAGTAATTTGAATGACCCTGTCAGGCAACGTTAGAGAACAGATTTTACATAAATGTTTACATAGAAATGTGTCTGTAATGCCACTGACATAACAATGCCAGGTATTTGTCAGGTATTTATACCACAGTACTCAAAGAAGTTATTCAAAAATAATCGTAGGGGTGCACATTAGATCTTACTGGGGAACATGTCACATGTGACATCGTCCTTTTGTTATGCGTGTGTTTAAAACCAAAAGATAATATGATCAGCAGTGTATTTACGAGAAATTGCAGACAGCAAGCAACCGAGAGGTATTAAAACATAGTGACGTTTGTTGTTATAAGGAATGTCTTACATCATCACTAACAAAAATCAAGCTTGATACAAAACATTGCGTATTAATAAGAATTACTCACTACAGTCTTCAAAAACTCACTACCTCCTTACAAGCTCCTTACAATTACCTCACAATAGTTTTTGTTACTGTGTCTCACTAGCCCTCTCTGTCACACCTCTTCTTAGCGCGTCCGTATTGTTGCCATGGAAACCGACTCGCACGGCTCACACGGACTGTACAGTAACTTATATGAGCAGCAGCTGCAGGAACAGGTCCCGTTCCGAGGCATCTAGCAGAAGTCAGCATAACTGTTCTTAATCGCAGCTACGAGAAAGGCTGCTAGCAGGAGGTTGGAGCAGTTTGCAGATCGGCAGTGACAAAGAAGAAGACGTACTGACTGACGAAACCCAACTTACACACGATTACTCATTTAGCAGACGCTTTTCCCCAAAGCGACGTACATCTCATGGAAAATAAATAAATACACATACATACACACACACACACACAGAACCGCTCGTCCCATACGGGGTCGTGGGGAACCGGAGCCTACCCCGCAACACAGGGCGCAAGGCCGGAGGGGGAGGGGACACACCCAGGACGGGACGCCAGTCCGTCGCAAGGCACCCCAAGCGGGACTCGAACCCCAGACCCACCGGAGAGCAGGACCCGGTCCAACCCACTGCGCCCCCCATGGAAAATACAACAATGTGTGGATATATTACTTCCGTCATTCTCTCACCTGTTTCCACATGTTTCCGTCCTGGTTTTGTTCATGCGGATCCTCCATCATGCGGATCCTCTCTTGACTGATCCCGTCACTCCCGCTCTATTCCTTCCTATCAGCTGCTTCAGTCCTGTCCCAAGTTGTTTCGCCCGAGTGTCCGAAGTCCCGTCCTTCCGTTGATGTCCTCAGAGCGCTACGTCTCCGTGTTTCTTCTGTCACATACTGTGTCCCTTAGTTTGTTCCGTGTACGAGCTCGGATGTACAGAAAACCGCGTCTGAGTCACTGTTTCGCCCGGACGCAACATTACAGTAACAGTACAGTACAGTATACCGTATTTGCAGTTTCTACTCAATACCACCAAAACACAGGATCCCCAACGCCTCGATCTCTGACACGGCGCAGTTTGACACATAAGTCATAACCCAAATGGAACGGAATTATACCTTAGCTCCGATGACAACTTTGTTTGCCTTTGGGCATGAAATGTGGGATGTACAACCAGTGAGCCTCCAGTGCAGTGGCAGTGCTTTACCGACACTCTTACCTTGTATCATATTTAAAAGTGGACGGAGACTCTCAAAACAGACCTTGATAGGGAAAATACAAAAAATAGCTTAATATTTTCATTCATATGCATGTAGCCCCTACGCAACTTGTTCTCGTGTAGTTGGATATTTGGGGTGGAAAATAGTTATATAAATATGCAGAGGGTTATGGTTTTGTAACGTGATGTTTTTTTGTTATTCCTATATTGTACGTTTTTTTTTTTGGTGTTTATTCTTGGGAGAAATGTCATTTAGGGACTGCCCAATCAGTGCTGGTGGGGAAAGTGCTCACAATCGTGTGGGGCAGGATGTTCCGGGGGAGGAGGGAGAAGACGGGGTAGGAAGGGGAGGTTGGAACACGCGTGGAGAAAGAGGGAGTTTTTTTTTTTTACGCCGGTCGAGGAGTACGAGCCGGTTTGGGTTCGTTCTCGCTCGGTTGTTTGAAAAAAAAAAAAAAAGGGGCAAGCAACACAACCAGCCCACGTGCAGTCAGTTAGGTTTGGGTAGTTGAGTTTAAGGGAAAGCGGGGGAACAGAGCACGTGCTCGTGTGTGGAGTGTGGGAGACACCGCCGCTTTTGCACCTAGTTTTTTTTTTTTTCGGAGTTGTGGGGCAGTGAGTGGAAGTGTTAGGGTTTGGCCAGCGCAACTGGACCCGGAGAGAGTGTCGCCAGGACTCGCCATCATCGCTCCACCCTCGCTGGAGAGAGGGTGGCTGTGAGGACAGGTCGCTGTCGGTTTCCTGCACCGCACGAAAACCGTGAGTAACCGTCGGGAATTTCCCTCGGTGGTGGACAAGGAGCTCCAGACTAAAGCGCGCCAACGAGACGACGGTACCAGAGACTGAGTCATAAAGAAAAAAATGTTCGGGTTCTTTGTTGTTGTGAATACTGTAATGTTTATTTGTGTGGACTAGTAGTATTTTTATATCATTTCATGCCCAAATGTTCGTTGGGTTTATTTCACCTGAATGTTGTGACAGTCCCTGTGGGTGTGGATGTTTTTCTTGGGGAAAGGAAAAGGGGCTGCGGTTGTGAGTGTGATGCATGGGAGGTTCGTACTCACAGTATATAACAGTATAGCTGCACGACGCTAACTGGGCCTGTCCTCACCCTAGCGAGAGCCATACCCCGCAATTGGGGGAGCAACAGTACACGCATCCCAAAGTTGTGTTGTAGACACCACCGATTCACCTCTCATGCTAGTAATGTAAAAAAAAAAAAAACAAAACCATCAGAATCGAGTGGGTGGACTACATGCAGAATAAGCTATTTCCATTATTTTTTATTGATCAATAATGAGGTTAATCCGCCCACGGACCGACGCGAGTTCCGTTCCAAATCATTTGCACAACCAGAAGTTGTTTCACCAGACGCTTCTGTAGTTCCACGTGTCTCAATGATCGTCTTCGAGTTAAGCCACTATTTCTCATTGTCTGGGGAAACTCGTCCTTTTCTAATCCTACTAGTTCTTATAGTTATTGTTCCACCTCGATTTTCTCCATACAGTCACTAGTGATTGCACTGACTATGCAATGCTTACAGAGGCCAAGTGAATGATTAAAATGAAGTTAAATTTTGTAGGATTTAACATGACTGCATTACATTATTTATTAGCAGACCCCCCCCCCCCCCAATGACCAATGATGAATACTGTACAGTGTTTAGTTGACAGCTTTTATCCTGAAGTGACTGAATTTCAGTGATACTTACCCGTCCCTACGGCAGATCACTCATCTATACAACACAGGAACAAACGCACGTGGGGCAACCCAGCTGAAACTCTTGAAACGTATTTGGAGTGTGGGAGGAAACCGGAGCATACCAAAGACAAAATGCAAACTACAAACAGACTAAGCAGGGGTAGAACCGACGTCCTCTTGCAAATCCTGTGAGATAACAGTGCTACCTCCTGCGCCAGCATGCCACCATGTCCCATGTGTAAAAACTGAATACTGACGCTAATTACATTGCTAGGACTCAACATTAAGAAGTATAATCTGAATCAAAGCAACTTTGAATACCTGAGCAGTTTTTTGAGCTTATGTTTTTTAACATTTTACTGAAATGGAATTTTGGGATATTACTTTTGAGTAATTGTTTTGGAAGTAACAGTCTTTCCATCCCTTGTATTTTTTTTTCCTAACTTTATTTAATAAAGTTATCAATAAAATACACAACCAAAACAAACATTAAAAATCCACAATCAAACAAACCCAAAACCATTTTCCTATAGTTGGTCAACAAAATTACTAAACAGCCATTACATAAAATACATTGTCAAAACAGTCTTTCCCATAACAATCCCCTTTCTGGCTTCAAAAATATAACTGACCCATATCTTCCCCACACCAACTTACCCACAAAAGGACTGTCCCCCAATAGCAGCTCAACCAAAGTCATCATATCATATACATGCATCCTTCAAAACACATAAAATACTTCTAAATTACAGCATAAAACTTGATCATACCCCTAAAAACAGACAAATAAATACAAAACAGACATACACATAAGTAGTCATCTCTTGTATTAAGACAAAGATGCTTTAATGGGGCATGGGGGCACAGCAGGTTCGGCCAGGGCCCGCTGTGTGGTGGGTCTGGGGTTTGAGTCCTGCCTAGGGTGGCCTGCGGCGGACTGGCGTCCCGTCCGGGGTGCGTCCCCTTGCTCGTCAGCCTTGCGCCCTGCGCTCCCAGGTTAGGCTCCGGCTCGCCGCGATCCTGCTCGGGACAAGTGGTTGTATACATTGTGTGTGTGTGGTGCGCGCGTGTGCGCTCTCTAATAGTTATCACATACAGCAGCAGTGGCTACCCACTGCTCCATTATAATATTAAAAATAAACAATAAGAAGGACAGGTGGCTTGATGGTTACAGCCTTTGTTTTGGAATGGAGAGACCAAGTCTGAATCCTAGCTTCCACTGAAGTATCCATACCCACAACTGCATTGTAAAATTATCCTGCTATATAAGCGCCTGTGACCAAATCAGTAATAAGCCATTCTGGTTACAGCTGAATGCCGTTTATTATTTTTATTATTTCTTTTATAAATATTTTGTATGCTTAGCCATTATAATTTTGTTTATTATATTTTGCTGTCAAAGTCACTGAAGTCACAGAGTGTCATTGGACCCTTCATGGTGCTGCATGTCTTTGCTTCATTAGTACCTTTGGAGAAATAAAAAGAGAGCATAAACAATTAAACTGCCATGTCAGATAGCATGCATGATCAAATGACAAACAGAATAGAATCCAGCTAAAGCAAGGAAACTATATCTGGATGCTTGTCCAAGCAAGTTTTCATCCAAAACAACTTAAATATGGCCCATTTTCTCAGCTGTATGATTTACTGGAGCGATTCAAGGTTAAGTACCTTGCTCAAGGGTACCACAGCAGTACAACAGATAACTTGAAATGGTAACATTCCAGTTAAAAGACAACCACTATGCTGTCTACTGCCTCCGTATGTTGTCCATTCATTTCCAACAATTTTGTCAAATAAAGAATAATAAAGTAACTAAAGTGAAGGACTCCCATGTTGATTTTTCAGAGTCTTTCCTGCTGAAGAACCCCAGACACTGGTTCTCTTTGACAGTAGACCAGTTTTAGGTAGGTGGCGGTTTTCCTCTGAAGAGCAGGAATCCAAGTCATCAGTTTCATCCCTCTCAGAATCCTGTAATTATCAACACACAAAGAACCAAATTACACAGAACGATTCAGAGAATGACAGAACATTTAACAAGTCTGCAAATGTAAAATATATTATAGCATCACTGCAGTTAAATCAAAGCTTTCAGTTAATGGCTTTAAAGAGACAGGTTTCTCTTGACACCAAAGTGGTGTCAAGTGGAACAGTAAATTTTAAAAGAGCAGTTCACAAAAGAGTGCTGTAAACTACTGTGAACCATTTCCCAGTATTTAATCATTTCACATTTTTTTCCCCCGATCTGTTATCCTTTGTAATCATGTTTTTAATATTTCAATCTAGCTAAAGATGTGTAGGATGATTCGTGTTAGAGTATCTGAATAGTCTGTCATCCACAGATGTAGTAATTGCCTTTTTAAAGGTATTACAGTACAATTTTAATCATGATTTAATCACACTGGGTTTTGTTTTATTGTTTTGTGTTGCAATGTATTATATTTAGCCCATCCTAAATTTTGCAATGGAATTTAATAAAGGTAAATAGATATGCAAGATAATTTTGCCCTTTACAGCTGATCAGATTATTTCGGTTTTGCAATATATACATACAGCTAAATACACACACATATTAAAAACTCATTTCCAGTAGAACAAGATTTTGATTTTCCAATATAATTATGAGTGGAAATTTTTTTTTTTACAAAATCGTAAATTATTATTACTTTTTTTATATAGCGCTCTTCTCACGCAGTGACACAGAGCGCTTTAACACAGACAAATACATACAATAGAAATATATAATAGTAAATAAATACAATGGAGAGACAAGCTATTTAAAGTACAGACATATCTGACTACACTTGACAACATTTCTTATACAGTGAAGTTCTTATTCAATGCAGCACAGAAAAGACAAATGTACATATCAACAAACAGCACAATGTATCTAAATGTTCATCACAAAAACTGCCAACCTTGGGAAAGGACACTTTTGGCATGATATCATTAACCTGTTGCTAGTACACAGTAAAAGACACTCAGACATCACCATGTTTCTGGGAAAATACTACAGTCTGTGCATTATCTACTGTATTTATAATCAAAGCAGTTCCTATAAAGCTGAATAAATGACAAAATTTCAATTTCTCTCACCTCGAGTTTCTGCCGCACGTTGCTCTTGTTGGATAAAACATCCACTCCTTCCTCTGGCTTTGTTGAGCTTTGTTCCGCAAATATTCTCTCAAGGTTCCTCATCAAGTCTGTGATCAGTCCACCTACGAACACAAACTAATTAGTCAAAGTGTCGGCACAGCGTGTAAACAGGGTAACAGGATCTAGCCATTGCCTGAAAACGGTAAATGACACAAAGAATGAGCAGAATCAACCCATGAAGCTCCTAGGGTACACCAGCTTCCTGTACTGCAAAAGGTAAAGTTATGAATTTTTGAAGATGTCCAACTCAATGGGACTTTGTGATGACAACATTTTTTTTTTCATTTTACATTAGTTTTAAGTACTGTGCAAAGTTAATAAAAATAAATCTTACATAGCATGCTTTTGCAGTGGAGCTCTGAAATTTTTCTAGTTTAACTTTTTTTTTTTTTACTGTTTAACTACAGTTTAACTCGTAAATAAGAACTGAATGTCTGTATTATGAAACTATTTCATGCAATTTCATGGGAAAATGTTAAGAGTTATGAACTAAAATTCTGAGCAGACTTCCGGTCTCAGTTGTGTTCATAAGCTGTGGAGCCAGTTTACACTTGTTCAAGTCAGAGCAGACACTGGACAGAGACTACAGGACTCAGAGGCAGGAGTGGAGACAGGCAGTAACCTCTTACCCTGAGGCTTGTCTTCATTTTGGGAGGAGTGCCGACGGAGCTGCAAGTGGCTGGTCTCCGCATCACTTCCATCCATCCACTCCGAGTCACTGTCAGCAGGCAGTGTGTCAAGCCCTCTCACACTGGTCACTGAGGCTCTGGGTCTCTGTACTGGAGACTCCTCCTTAAAATCCTTTTCTGAGCTAAAGAAAGGAGTCCTGGAATGGAAAAACTATAACTCCACTTTAGGCCTCACTTGCAGTGAAATGTCTAATGACTAATCTTGTGTTTAATGTATTGACATATGTAATCAGACACTTTTATGCACTCAAGCACCATGTGGCTTTGCGGTTCCAGTGTAAAACCAGGTACTGGAGGGGGGTCATAATGACAATTAACTGAATTTGTAACTCAAACCTGATAGGTCAGACTACTGAGAAGAGACAGCTGTATTGTACAGCATGGGTAATGAGTGAAATTAAGCATTACTTAAACGGTGGAATATGCACAACCTGCTTTTGGAAAAGCCACTATGGGAGAAGACACTTGGGGTGGAAGTCTTGGGAGGAGTGCTCATGTAGCTCTCCTGTGTGGGCTGATGGCTCCGTTGCCGAGTCTCCAGCAGTCTGGATACCACCTGTGCCATGCTGGTTGTCAGATTACCTGACCGGCTTCTCATGGGGGTTTCTGCAAAGGAAAACCACAGTTAATTTTAGTCAGCCATTTTCTTATCTCTTTTTTCATCATCAGAAACATAAGTGTGTATGGTGAGATTTTGCAGCATCGACAGTGCGATTGGCTATACCTCCAAACAGCTGTCTGGGTTGTGCATGTTGCTCGGGAGATGAATTGTCATCTGTCTTCTCTTTCAGTCTCAGTCGCAGTATTTGAGTGAGTTTTTCTCGAATCTGCTGAAACCTGGAGAAACGCTTTTCCTGCTTTTCCTGTTCAGTACCCTCTTTGACTGTAGAAAGTCTGCTTATATCCTGAAGTAAGAGAAAAAAACACGTGTGAAATATGTAATTACGTCCCATAATGTGAAGAAAAAGAAAAAAAAAATAAAAAAATCACAAGTCTTACAGGTTTGACTGTGGGTTCCAGCTCTTCCAAAAGAGTCTGCTCAAATAATGGATGCAGGTCTTTTACGATGCCACTTCTCCTTAAAGTTTTTTTTGGTGTCTGTTTTTTCACCTCTGCTTGCTTTTCTATAATGTGGAGAAGTTCCATGCAATAAGGTTCAAGCTCCTCAAGAACCTGCTCCAATAGTGGATGCAGCTCCTTCACACTGGGGCTCCTCATCACAGGGCTTTTTTGTGCCTGTTTTTTCAACTTTGCTTTCTTTTCTGGGATGGAAAACAGTTCTGTGCAAAAGGGTCTGAACTCCTCAAGAAGAGCTTGCAACACTGATGGCCCCAGGTCCTTTATGATGGGGCTTCTCCTTAAACCACATTTCTTTTTTTTTATCTCCGTTTTCTTTCCTGGAAAACCAAACATAAATTTCTTGCATTAAGAACATTGCAGAAGATTTTACAATAATATGGTATGTTGCAGTTCAGTGGTGAAGGTTTCCATGGGACAGCTGGTAATATAGTGGTCGCAGCTTATGCCTTCGGACCCAGAGGTGACAGGTTCAAATCCTACCTTCAGCTGTCGCATCCTTCAGCAAGGTACTTACTCTAAATTGCTCCAATTAAATTACCAGGCTTTATAAAGAGGTAAATATTTGTAAGCAGTTAACAGAGTAAGTTGCTTTGGAGAAAGTGTCAGCTAAATAAATAAAAATATTTCTTGAGAATGATTGTCACTGTTTTTTTCAAAATATATACACCTACAAATGTGGATGTTGAGCCACAATATAGAAGGAGAGGCAGAAGAGAACAAAGAGGCGAAGTGATGTTTTTGATGTCTGAATCTAAAGGAAAACACCAAATGGGAGCAAGTATTGTACAAATGGTGTTGACTTATGTTCTGCGATGGACACGTGGACACATTACAGGTAGACACATCCAACCAGAGAATGTTTAGTCCATATAGGACATGTGGTCTCCAGTACCTCCATCCTTCTCAGAAGTATCCTCTACAGGATCCAGCACATGGGGTGAAGTAGACTTGTCTGTTTGGACAGTGCAAATCAGCCAGACAGACAAGAAACTGTGTTAGGGAGTACAGGGTCAGAAGCAGGAGTGCATGCACATGCTAATCCAGTTTTGAGGCACTTCCTCTATCTCTTCATATAAATATACACAGAACCTATGTGAATGCATGCAAATTGAATACAATCACTTTACAAAAGCTGCTGACTTACAATAACACAGTGCAATACATTTTTTAAATGAATAAATGCAATACTTTTAAGAGTTGTTCAGGCCAACCGAAGGACTGACAGGAGACTACACATACCTGCATATTCAGGTGGATTCAAAGTCAGCTTCTTAATCTGTAGGACAGGAAGGATGCAATGTCACATAAACTTAGCCTAGTCCTGAAGTAGTAATACTGATGCATGTCTATTGTTCTCAGAATAATACATAATTGCAATTCTTACTGTATTGCCACAAACTCCACCTTATTAGAAAGTCTAGGAAATAATTACAATATAATGTGTTTGCATGGGGAAAAAAAACTGTTTGGGGGGGTCCAATATTAAAAAGACTTCAAAATATGAACAGAAAATTGTGGAAATGTAAAAAAAAAAAAAATATGGTATGACTTTATGCTAATAGTATCTAAACGTTTAAAGGCAATTTATTTAGTAACTGCAATAAAACAAGTGGGCAATCAATACTGGAAAGCTATCCTTTCATTTTAAATCAACTAATAAAAGGTAGGATTCTCACTGGAAATAACACAAGGGGAAAACTCTGATAACTGTCAGTAAAAACAGAACAAATCCAGCACCAGCCACTGATACAGGCCTGGCTGCTCATTCATGTCTGGTGTCCCGCCTCTTGAAGTGCTGACCTGCTCCTTCTGAGACAATATCAGTTTCTTCTGCTCCTGCAGCTCACGCTCCAGCTTCTCCACGAGTTTTCGGTTCCTCTCTTCTTCAGTATTGGCGGAGGAGTGCAGTCTGTGCAGGTGATGCAGGAACTGTGAAAAGAAAAGAATGGCTGTTGCTGTCAAGAAACTGTATTTTTGTACTATGCGCAGACTGCAAACCCTGACTATATTGCAAATGTTGTCTGTATATGACTACCTGCTCCTTTTCTTGCTTATACATGGCCTGGACCTTCTGCATTCGGAACGCCCACTTCTCATCCTGCAGTGGGACAAGCAGAGTTGGTTTCTCAGAAACTCAAGTTGCCCACTGGGGTCCACTGCAGCATGACACTGAAAGGAAGACATAGACTCTCACCTTTTTCTTGAGCTGCTGCTGGAGCTTCAGGATGTCCTGCCTATGTCTCTCCTCCATGCTGACAGAGAGCTGAACTTTCTCCTCCTGCAGGGCTGTCATGTCCAGCCATATTTTGTGGCTGTCCTCCTCCATTTCATAGAGTTTCTGCTCCAGACAACAACAGGAATGAGCAAAGCAGTTTCTAAGGCAGGAAGAAGATGCCTAGTGCAACCTAAACTCAGATAAACACTGCATTTCCGCAAGGCCCTCATGGTCTTCTCTGCCACAGCTCCAGACTGTGGACCTACAGATGTCTGCAGGCTTTGACTTCAGGCAGCCATTAAACAGTATGATTTAAAACACTGCTTTGATACACAAGCCTTCAGGTCCAGGAGTCTGAGTGTCACTTGTTAACAGAAGTCCAGGAAACCTGCTGTGCTGCAGTCTCAAAATGTCAGAGGTCAGTGATCTCATTCAGTTCTCTTGTCACTGGAGGAGCTGCGCAGTTCTGACAGTGCTGCTAGGCACGGGTTCATTTTACACAGGTTCATTTTTAAGTAAAATATAATCATGATCACAATGTTATCTTTAAACAAATTTCAATTTCTTACTTTCTGTAAAAGTGCATTTTTACTGGACAGCTCCTTGAATTCCTTCAGCATCATCTCTCTCATTTCTTCCAATTGTGCCTTTTGCCTTTCTTTTTCTTCGTCCTTCCATTGCTCAAGGGCCTTCAACAATTCCTTCTCCTTGCATCTCTGATCCTGCTCCTAAGCCAGTGATGTACATGAAAAGTCAAGGGATGAAACGTTTTCACGTAAAAATACTTTTAAGAAATGTGACACTACGCAACTAGAAATGACATGTTTGTCTCCAGACAACCAACGGGTTGAACGACACCCAGTGAAATGTGACAAATCATGAACTGTCTCTATAGGTGAACGTGCCAGAAGAGGCAAAGTCTTCCATGTGCACCACATTATTTCACTACAGCGTAAATTTGCTGGAGACTTTAACCAGGTATGTCTGCTGCTGTGCCTCCAGTTGGGACATGGTGAGTGTTAGCTGTTCCTTCAATTTGCTGATTTCTTCCTCCAGCTTTATGGAATGGACATTACTCTGTGTCTCTGATGTTAACCCTCAGAAAAGAGAAAGGGTACATTTCAATATCAAAACTCTGCTTAAATTAGAACTGAAAGGAAACAGAGCAAGCAGGAGCATTCTCAGTTGTATGCATATGAAAAGAGATACGAGACAGAATTTATAGAGACTGTATGTTTTCAGCAAAGTGCACATAGCACTGGAAAGCCATCCATCCAGCTATAAATATCCATTTGTCCAATATCCTTATCCACTGACATAGGAATAGGAATGTTTCTCTTCAGTTTTTTGAATACAAAACATATTCAGACAGTCAGAATGTTTATGGCAAAATTTGAGACAGCTAGTTGACCTTACCAGAGGTATAAATTGCTGAAGTTCATTGGTTTTTTGTGTTATTAGGAATATCAGGTCAACTTTAGTGTGCTTTATCAGCATGAGAGTTCTGAATATCTCTGAGACTCAGTGTTATAATCTAGATGACTGACAATACAAAATATGAATTATTAACAGCATTTTCTCACTATTGTCCAATTACATAACAAAACTTCGGCAAAGATCAGAATATTGGGAGCATTTCGGAGATACCTGATCTTAGACCCTTGGTCAACTCTTACTGATATATGTGTTATTTGAGAATAGTGGTGCACTTACTGTTGTCATACTGCTCTGGGTGCTGACGTTGCATATGGTTTTGCAGGAAAGAAGAGTTCAAAAATGCTTTATCGCAGTGTTGACACTGAAAAAGAAAATAAAGAATGATTCTGCATCCCGTGCTGCATATGCTGACACCACCTTCCCTCCTAAACAGCTGTTTATAAGATTGTAAACAAGGAAGATGCTGACTGGTGGTAAAAGTCCCACAAAAAGACTATATTTTTGTCTGTTCCTTCACATTACAACATTCACATTTAGCAAACCAAAACAGAAATGAGTGCCACTGAAAGGAATATTACATAGTTTTCCGAAATAAAAACAAAACTAACTATTCCTGTGGGTAGAGAAATAAGTGGGCTAAAAATTATAAAAATGCATTAATGCATCTTCAGGTGTCCTGTACCTGATGGTAACCCCCCAGGCCAGCGGTGATCATGAACTCCTGTGAAGCAATGATTTTCTTCCTTTGCTTCAGCTCCTGCTTCAGGGTTTGCATGTCATCCGCTTGCTTCTCCAGTTGTTTCTGCAGCTGTTCCCTGTCCTGAAGCAAGGACTTCAACTTGTTCTCAGCTGCCTGCAAGCTGATGACAAGGTGGTCCTGCCAGTGGAGCAGGTATTCCACCATGAGCTGGACCAGCTGGATGACCTTCAGCAGCACAGGGTCTATGGGGTTCTGGCAGTGGGGGCAGACCTCCTTTTCTACATTGCAGAAGGTGACACCGGCCATGTGCTCCTGAAGTGTGCTGATGTCCAGCTCCCTGGCCACCCGGTCCACATCTACAGTCCTAATGCGCCGCCAGTCCAACCTCTCCAGCCGGGGACGGAATTTGAAAGTCGGGATGGTGGGAACAGTCATCACCCCTGATAACAGACCCTGTCCAATGAGGGAAGGCAAGCTCTGATGGGCATTCACTAGAGAGCGTGGTGCAAAAGTCTCCATCTACAACAGGGAAAAAACATCCACTATAAAGGTACTTCCATCCAAAGCCAGTTTTTATACTGGTAAACAAAACATTTAACACATCACCGCAGAATCAGGCTCATTTGGGATGGCACCACTGTCAAAGGAATTGAAAATAGCACAGTTGAAAAACAGTTTCCACAGATGGACAATGATAAAAAACAACCAAACATTTTCTCTGGTTTGGATCACTCACTTTGTCTAGTAGAGCTAACACACGTTCCTTGTCAAACACCACTTAAAGCACGAGACACTCACTGCCTGTCCACTTAATACCAACACCTCCTTATAATAAAGAGTTGTAATGAAGTGAAAACTAGGCACTTGGTCGCCTGTCACATGGTCGTTATCTTTGTAACCATGGGAACCACTACACAATGTATTTTTTTTTAAAGACATAAACTAAAAACTGATTTAATCCTTAGATACACGTGTGATGACTGGAGGAATATGCACCATCACTGCGAGCGTGGGTTTGGGCTGCGATCGAACAAAGAAAGTAGCAGGAAACATTAAACGTTTATTAAAACACTGGCACACAGCAGAATAACTGAGAATATAAGAAATTGAATTTAATCCAAATAAGACATTTACAAAAACATCTCCACATTTCTCAAAATTATTGCAATACTAGCACAAAACAGTTAGGAAACAACGCCCCCGGCCCGACGACCCGCATCCCCTTCACTACATCACACACCTTTCTATGGTTACACAACTACTTACTCTTCCCGCCAACCGTTATTCACAATCAACAGCCCAACCCATGTGAAGACCCCACCGGCACCTGGCTGTGAGTAGCGTGGGTTGTTGCTACAGTGTTGAAAGGGACCGATGATGAGCAGGGCGATCGGTGGAACAGGGGTGTCGCACGTGGCAGCGACTCCGCTCATATGTGGATTATGAGAAAGTTATTATTCTTCAAGGAGGGGGTGCGGTGGCGCAGTGGCGCAGTGGGTTGGACCGCAGTCCTGCTCTCCAGTAGGTCTGGGGTTCAAGTCCCGCTTGGGGTGCCTTGCGGCAGACTGGCGTCCCGTCCTAGGTGTGTCCCCTTCCCCCTCCGGCCTTACGCCCTGTGTTGCCGGGTAGGCTCCGGTTCCCCGTGACCCCATAAGGGACAAGCGGTTCTGAAAATGTGTGTGTGTGTGTATTATTCTTCATAGTGTAATGTGAGAATGGAGTAAGGTAGTTTAGTGGTTTTCATGAACTTTGTACTTTTCAACACCGTTTTAAAGGTATACTTTTGTACTCTCATTCTGTTGACATGATGAGAGCATGATGTAAATCAAATGCATTTAGAAGCGAAGTTTCAGATCGGTGCTTTGGATTTTTGTGGCTGTTACGTGGAATATTTTTGTAGGGGCTGTTTTGCTTTTGGCATTGACGTTGTAGGTGATGTGATTCGACCATTGTTTTGGGTTTAATAATAAATGCTTAAAATACAGAGGAAACACACAGCTGAGTTCTGGCACCACCGCTGATCGCTACACGTTTAACAGGGTTGAAAGGTTGCACTGTTTAAAGAAACACCAAGATGGTGACAATTTGACAGCTGAAAAAAAATCACCAGAAATCACCCAGCTGGAGCGAATCAATGCTAAACCTGCAATGAGTCACCAACTACAAGAAAAGAGCATCGTTGGTCCTGTTTGTCCACCTTGAACCAAATTACTTATGCACACACAGTTCTAATAATTGACTTTCCTTAACGAATAATGTAATTTAAAAATTCTGAAGAAGCACAAGGGGCTTTAGCCGTAAAAGAAGCGGTAAGAGTAGCGGTAAAGCTTTGACAAATATTCTCTAATGGTTCAGTGACAGAAATACACGCGTTCCCTTTCGCCACCTGCTGGTGAGTTTAAATATATAGTGAAACGCAAATTGCTGCAGAACCTCATCTGTAAGGACAGCGAAAAACTGTCTTATTATTATTATTATTATTATTATTATTATTACTACAAATTCTTCACCTTTGACAGTGTCGCTTCCAGCCAACGACGACATTCACGTCAGTCGTCATTGCACTATTTCAAGGAGATATTTCTGAAGTAAAACTTATAGATGATGACGCAAATGAGCAAAACAGCCGCGTTGCAACATCCCAAACCCAGAGCGCCGCGCGCCACACGACTCAGGTTTAACATTTGCGTCAGGACATTGAAGCCGAGCAAATGTAAAGTATAAAAGTGTCGGAAGTGTTACCCATTTTTGATCACGCTCCAATCACTCTAATGTGCAAAGTACCGTTTGAGCCTGCAGGAATACATCTAAATAGATTAAAATGTGTAAGTAAGTCAGACTGGCACCGGCCTCTCCGGGAGCGTCGCCGTCAGGGCTGCGGAAGAAAAGAAAAGCAGATTTGCCGTTGATGACATCAATTTGTATTCACCACTAATTGTTTAATGTAATATGCAGTATGTTCTGTTGAAAGGCATCGGTACAGCGTTCTTTATATACAACTGTCCGTAGTTTACAGGGAAAGGTGCTTTACGTTGTTGGCTGGGAACAGGTGAGAGGCGGGACTTTATCTGATGACCAATCGCAGAAGCCCATTCCTGACGGAGGCCACGTGACTCACATTTAAATAGACAGCTGCGCATTTTCCCCAAATGGGACACAGTCATAAAGGTTCGTGTTCTCCTTAATCGGAAATGGTCCTATAGCCTTTGTTTGTTTGTCACTGACTTGGAGCACTAAGATGCAGAGAAGCTGTACTATTTGATGGGCTAGGAGAGGTATGGATCAGAGGAACAGTCATGGGTACTTGGCTATGATGCCTTGGATCTGACCCTCGTGGTGGAGTTCCACTGAACACACCTGGACTGTCCCACTCCTTGCCAGAGGATGCCCTCCTTCTCACCACAGCTTGTATAATGCTATACTGTAGATGACCAATATTAATTGATGGTTTCAGCTTGCACTTCCTGTGCTACTTTCCCTCTCACCAGAGTTCTAAGAGAATCAAGCATACCTCACACACACACACCCATCGTCTGAAACCACTTGTCCCAAGTGGGGTTGTGGAGAACTGGAGCCTAACTCGGCAACACAGGGCGCAAGGCTGGAGGGTAAGGGGACACACCCTGGGCAGGATACCAGTCCGTCGCAAGGCACCCCAAGCAGGATTCAAAGCCCAGACCCACCTGAGAGCAGGCTCCAGCTAAACCTGCTGCGCCACCGCTAGTTATTTAACTGTTCCACCTGGCTTTTGTTGACTCTTTTGGCCTTTTTAATTTCTTGTGCAGTTATGAATTGAAAGGTGTGTATCTCGATTTACTGATTGTTTGGAGTTTCCCAAAGTCTTCGGTTTTTCACTGCCCTTCATTTCTTTCCCTTAAGAAAAGTAATTACAATGCTGTTTGCACATATAAGCATTACAGTTGGTTCAATTACTTCAGTGTTCCTCATTAAATATATGTAACTTGGCTGGAATGAGCAGTCGGCACCTCAGGTCTAATGATTAAATCAAGAAGGCCCAGAAATAACAGAAAGCTCATTTCTGAGTCAGTCAGGTGTGTGGTTTGTGGTCCTAAACTTGAACATAATGGGAGACTTTCAGAGGCAAGCTAAACAACAGCCAGGACCAGATGCCATTAACCTTTAAGTAAAGATCACAGTCTGGAAAAGATCCATGTTCCTTTCTCTCCACAAAAGGTACTGGGGCACAAGCAGGAAACTCAGGCACTGGTCTCCTGCTTTTTTGTCCTGGTTGCCACTCTTACCGTGTTTTCTAGGCATTTTAAAAACTTGGGTTTTGTGTCTGGAACATCTAAACTGCTGAAACAATCCTAAATGCTATGATCAGGTCTGTGGCTCACTTACCACATCCTAATGAATGAAGAGCATGCTTCTAAAGTGTAACTCTAGCCACTGTTTTGTGGCATTTTTAAAAAATCTATATCTATATATATCTTAGATCTGAACATTAAGCTACATATAGTGGTTCAGTTGAAATTAAAGGTTGGTAATTTGATCCAAGCTACTGCAGTAGGTTCAAGTTCAAACTCTGGATCTTCTTATTGTAAGGCAACAATTCTAATCATTATTTATAAATTTTATTCTATAATGTATTTCAAGTGTATATTTGCCAAAATACTGGAAAATTAAAGTACTTCAACTTTAGATCTATTTTTTTCCTTCTGAGTGAAAACAAAAGGCATTTATTCATATATGCCTCTAAGAGATTAAATGTGGATTTACTAAATTTTAACCACTAGATGGGTTTCTGAATTACAAAAAGAAAATATAATAAAAATGTCCTTCTGTGTCTGTATGGTACATTTTTGTAAATCTTTTACTGCAGAAATAACAATGTAAAACCAGCCAGCCAACAGATCCCAAAGTCCTGACACAGTGTTTATCTGTCAGCCATACATATTTGTGGGCTCAGTGAGTGTTCATCAGACTCTCATCACTGGATGGTTATGACAACATTACTCATCATATGATTTCTGGAATGAGAATATGTAGGGAGAGAGAGACAGAGAAATGGTTCACATGCAGCTAGTGTGATTTTCCTTTAAAGTTTCCTGAAAATGACATACCAAGAGGAGAGGGAACACTAAAAAGCATCCACAAGAAGTCTTCCAAAGCAACTACGAGAACTATGAGAACAGCCTGAATAAACCTTAGGCTTAAAGGAAACTGCTGTCCATCCTGCTCCAAGCAATTTTTAAATGTGTACTGCCAGTGTATCATAATAAATACTGTAACTTTGAGCCTTTCTCTGGTCATTACAGTACAGAATCAAGTAAAATTAGACAACAGATGCTAGCAACGTATTTCAGTTATGTTTTTTGGAAATTATTCTCTTTAATTGCAAAGCTGCATTATGTACACTTTTGTGATATAAATATAGTACTCATTTGTTTCTCACATACATACACAGGAAGCAATATCTAATTTATTGTGACCTTTTCCATACCTCAAGTGACTTTTTCCAGATTTTCATCTTCATCTAGCATGTATACTGCAGAGTAATGTGTGACTGAGTGTGTGTCTGTGTGGGACCATTGGTCAGCAGGTGGCAGGCGGTGATATCCAAAGACAAAACCCTCCCCCTTGAATATATTTCAGTTCAGAACACGTTAACCAGTAGTACAGTTTCACCTCAACCATTAAGTTCAGGCTATGATCCAGGAGGCAGCAGACAACATCCAGCAAGTGCAGCTCTTCTCAGGGTCTCGGCACACTCGTTCTATGATCTCTGAAGATTCCATCAGCAATTGATGCCTGTTACTCTTTGGAGAACATGATTTATATGGTAATAGAGATCCTTGTTTACTTCTTCTCTGTCTCAGGCTGGGTCCTCGTTTGCTCCACCTTGCCCGCGGATTACTGGAAAGTTTCCTCCAATGATGGTACAATCATCAGCACAATCAGCTTCTGGTCCAATCTGTGGAAGACCTGCACAATTGATTCTACAAGCGTCACAAGCTGCAACGACTTCTCGTCTATGTTGGATCTGGATGGTCTGAATTATGTTCCTTTTCTTTTCTAATCAACACACAGAAACACAATTTAGTTAAGATCTTTGAAAGTTATAAAAGTTATATCACCTTTGACTTAAGAGTTCTGAGTAATGTTAGAGATCAATGATTCCTGTCCTCTAACTTACAGAGCTTTGTGTTACATTTCAGTCTGAGAAACCACTAGCGCTCTATGCTGCTACACACACGCACATTTTCTGAACTGCTTGTCCATACGGGGTCGCGTGGAACCGGAGCCTACCCGGCAACTCAGGACGTAAGGCCGGAGGGGGAGGGGACAAACCCAGGACGGGATGCCAGTCTGCCGCAAGGCACCCCAAAAGCGGGACTCAAACCCCAGACCCACCAGAGAGCAGGACCCGGTCCAACCCACTGCGCCACCGCACCCCCTTCTATGCTGCTACTGTAATCT
The DNA here is from genome assembly GCF_900964775.1 of Scleropages formosus. Classification (NCBI taxonomy): domain Eukaryota; kingdom Metazoa; phylum Chordata; class Actinopteri; order Osteoglossiformes; family Osteoglossidae; genus Scleropages; species Scleropages formosus. The sequence goes on along the minus strand of NC_041819.1, from coordinate 2,691,648 downwards.
AAATTGGTAAACAGCTGAAAAGCTATGTTTTATTTGAAAGTGAAATGGTTTTTGTCTACTTTTATATTGGGGGGCATGGTGACGCAGTGGGCTTGGCTGGGTCCTGCTCTGTGGTGTGTCTGGGGTTCGACTCCTGCTTGGGTTGCCTTGTAATGGACTAATGTCTCCGTCCTGGGTGTGTCCCCTCCCCCTCTGGCTCTGCGCCCTGTGTTGCCAGGTTACGCTCTGGTTTGCCACGAGCCCACTTGGGACAAGCGGTTTCAGTCTGTGTGTGTGTGTGAGACTGTGTGTATACTTTTATATTTTTATATAAAAGTAGCTTTTACATGAGAAGTTACCAGTAAAGCTAGTATTTGTCAATAAATTAAAACCTAGCAGAAACAGAACAGTCTGTCCTTGAGCACGTCAATTATATTTACTGTCCTATAATGAAGCAAAGAACAAATCAAGTTCCTGTATTTGTGTGTGTCCCCATTAGCATTTTATGAAATGTCAGCAAGTCACTAGTAATTTAAACATGTTTCTAGTTGTTGAAAATTAAAGAAACATTGATTATGAAATAAATGTTTGATATATGACAGCTTTGCGTTTATAGTTGATTAGTCACCCAGAAGGGTCGATAAAACAAAATGTAATTGTTACACTATTCAAATTAATTGCCATTATAGCCCAACGACAGAACACATTAAGGCAGTTAATAAGCAAATAGTGAAAAATGAGAGTAAAACACTTTATAATCATAATTTGTCCGTGACTTTGCAGCAATTACATCTACCAATGGAATCATCTACCAGCAAATGCAATTTGTACATAGGCTTTTTTTGTTGCAGTCTCCCAAATGTACTAACTGAAGGTAAATATCAGCTTTTATTGTAAGTGGGCCATCCAAGTGCAGTTCTTTTCAGTTTGAGCTGTCAACACCAGACACAAAATAGAAAACTGTTGTGGAACTGGTGGGTAAAATGACACATTAAGACTGATCAAGCACCAATGGTGGCCATGAGTGACAGTTGTGGGACAAAAGACATCCAGCTGGGTTTTGCCACCAGTCCACCCAGTACATCTAGCTTAGCCAAGTAAGACATATGGGTTGATGAGCTGCTGTTTGTTCCCATTCATTCTGGCATATTTTCAAAAAGCATAGTTCATCATAATGGTCTGACAGCAGCAGGTAGCATAGTGGTTTAAGTAAACCAGCAAGGGACTTATTCTAAACTGTTTTGGTAAAAAAGTACCCAGCTGTAAATGTAAAATTATTGCATGTTAAGACTGTAAGTTGCTTTACACAAAAGCATCAGTTAAACAAGTCAATGCAAAGAAATACCAAAAATGTAGTTGTTTGATTCATTAAGCTCTTCTGAGGAAATTTAGAAATTATATTTAGAAGCTGTAATTTCATGTTACTGAAATGTGACCTTTTGGTTTTGTTCTCAGTTTACATTCCAGGCTCAGAGGAGTCATGTCAGTCACTGTAAAAACCATCCGGGAAATCATTTCCTCTGATAAAATAAACATTTGGCCACTTGATGGTTTTTCCTCTTCTTTCCATGTCAACCAACAGGTTACCTCCACATAAGCCGTAGCCTTTTGATCGCGGCCGTGTGCCTGGGTTTCTTTGGTGTTATGATTGCCCTGGTGGGTATGAAATGCACGAAGATCGGTGGGTCCGACAAGACCAAGTCCAAGATTGCATTCTTTGCAGGACTAAACTTCCTTGTGTCTGGTAAATATTGCCTTCTGACCATTTACATGGGTTTCACTTTTCTCTGAGCACTGAATTAACAGCTCTCTTCTTGCAGGACTCTGCTCTCTGGCTGGGTATTCTGTGTACGCTCACCAAGTAATGTCTGAGTTTTTTTATCCATCTTTTCGTGAACTGAAGTAAGTAGATTCACATTTCATTTTCATTATACTGTTCAGTAATAACATTTTATGTAGGGGATGCAGGTGGCAAAATGCATCTTGATTATGTCATCTTCCCACAGTAATTTGGAAGTAATTCACATAATCATACTGAATAAATGTATATATGGTGCAAAACTGTATGGTATAGCAATAACTTGCATTAATGAAATGAAATTGGAAACTAAATCATGCATATTTAAAAAAAAAAAAAAAAACAATCCATTTCCTATCCTGCACAGCAGTGTATTCTGCAAACAGTCATCTCTGTCCTCTGATTCATTTCCTACACTGCAGGTTTGAACTGGGATCGGCTCTGTTCATTGGCTGGTCAGGCTCATCCCTCAGTATCGTGGGTGGCCTTGTTTTCTGTTTCCCCCTGATATACAGCATCTGCACAAGGTTTGTTGGTGCCATTCATTTTTATTGCCTCTAGGTGTTCATAACTTTATCATCTGCTGGCTCACCAAATGCTTCTTTCTATACCGTCATTTCTGCAGTTGAGTAAAAGCATTTATGTCGAATCACCTGACCATATTTGACCTTCTGGAATTTGGACACACAGCATTTGGTTACTCATCCACCTTCTTAACCACCCTCATCATTTAAAAAAAAAAATATTAAAAATGGATTTAAGTACATGATTGGCATGGTGGTGCAGAGAGTAGCATTGGTACATTAACAGTGCCTGGTCTGTACTGTCACACATGGGTTTATTGTAGCTCAGCCTGTGTGGAGTTGGGATAGGCACTAGACCACCAGGACCCTGCATTATACAAGCACTTAGCAAAAAAGGGGGGTAATGGATTAGACTTCATTATTTCCAGCATAGTCGCACAAGTAATCACACAATTCAGAATTTTTGGTTTTTAAGATGTCTGAAAGAAATCCAAAGTTCAATTACTGTAAAATGATAAAATGACATTTACATTACATTTACATTTATTCATTTAGTAGACGCTTTTCTCCAAAGCGACGTACATCTCAGAAAAAGTACAATTTATGCATTACGTTAAGAGAAGGAGACATAGCTGCAGACATGAAAGTCTTAAGCAAAGTACTACAGAAATGCAAAAAAAAAATTGCGAAAAAATGTGAGTTTCAGGAATGTTCCGATTCAGTCTTTTTCTGAAAAACCCTGAAATGTATTAGTGTTGTTTTTCTAGTTCTGAACATTCTGTGTTCTGATAATAGCAACAAAAGATATTTGCTTCATTTTTAGTTGATTAATTCCTGGTTTTTAGCTCCAGATGTTATGGTATTTAACTGACAATGTCACCTTGGGTGTCTCTGAGGGGAAATGAGTAGGTTCTGCTTCGCCTTTACAGGTGCCTGTGGGCACGCAGTACCCTGTGCGCCTCTGACCTTATGCAACGTAACCTGTTGCCTAAGATTTACTACAGGGGATGGAGTATTTGAACAGATTCATGACGCCATGATTCTGTCACTGTTTATTAGCCTCCTTCAACGGCTCAGAAAAATCTTCTTTCTATTCTTCTTGTTAATTCGGCTGAGTAAGGGCATGTTGAAATTGGAAGTGTTTTGTCAGTCTGAAATTACAGCAAACTTGATCATAAGGTTACATTACTATGTGTAGATAGCACTGAAAGATGGTTACAAGGTGGCACAGCGGGGTGCACTACCCCAGAGCGGCGTGTGCAAAAACAGGCCTGAATCCAGCGTAATCTAAGTGGGTTATGTATGTTCTCCCTCCTTGTGTGGGTTTCCTCCCTCAGAGCAAAGATACATTTCAAATTGTCTTTAGTGTGTGATGAACTGACCCATCCAGAATATACCTTGCCTTCTGCCCTATGCTTCTGGGATAGGCTCTGGACCACTGTGGTGTGCCATTTAACACACACACACACACACACACACACACACACACACACACACATTCCTGAACCGCTTGTCCCATACGGGGTCGCGGGGAACCGGAGCCTAACCTGGCAACACTGGGCGTAAGGCTGGAGGGGGAGGGGACACACCCAGGACGGGACGCCAGTCCGTCGCAAGGCACCCCAAGCAGGATTTGAACCCCAGACCCACTGGAGAGCAGGACCCGGTCCAACCCATTGCACCACCGCCCCCCCCCATTTAACACATGGTTAATAATAATAAATGGATTTTTTAAATACTTACAGTATACATGTATTCTTTTCATTAAAAAAAAAAACTTTTTCAGTAACTTTAATCGTTTGATGGCAAAATTAAAATTACTTTCTGTGATACCAACCTTTTCATGTCTCCTTCCCCTTTAGCCAAGAAGAATATTCATACACTGGCACCAATCCTCTGTCCACCTCATACACCAAACACAACTACAAGCACAACCATTTCCGCAAGGCAACTCCAGACTACAGCTCCACCTCCTTGCAGTTTGGAAAGAACGCCTACGTGTAGCCAGCTGCTGAATTGTAGGGCAGTGAAGAGGAAAGACGAATGTGGGTTCTCAGCAAGGACAACACTAGGGAGGAAGGCAGCTCAAAACACATTTTCGCCCTGGAAGCTTTGTCTAAAATATCTTTTCTTCCAAAGCTCCTGATCTCATTGTGAGGAAACATCTGACTTTAGCAGAGCCCAAAATATGTGCAGCTTTTTGAGTTTCCGTTTGAGGGCATTGTGTTTTTCTCAATCACTCTTTGGTTCATCATACATTATTAGTCTCACAACATTCTCCACATACCTGACCCCATTTGCTGTCTTTGACAAAACTATTTTCTAGGGGTTTCTTTTGGAACAGGGCATATGACATGTGTATGACCCTTCGGGCTGATTTAATTTTACGGTTTGTGTAAATCAAATGTTATTTTTCATGTTGGAATAAGCAGTTCTTTCCATAAATTCTAGTATATACATAATGATACATAACATGTAGTATAGATGTGCATAAAATATAATAAAACTATGGGAATGTGTAACTGTGTTTTACATTCAAGCTTTTATACCCTTTTTGTACATTTTGTAACCTTTTTTTTAGAGATGAATTGTTAACATTGTTACATTATTCCTCATGTAGACTGCTATAGAATAAAATAGATTTTGCTGTAGGAAATGTTTTTTTTTTCAACCAAGTAAGAGATTCTTTTAACTCCAGTGCCACTCAGATACAAATGCTGGATATAATGTGGATATACTGTAATTAGGTTGTCACAGAAGTGTTTTACAAGCAATATTTCCAGTGAAACAATAAAAAAACAAAGCCAAACTTACCAGTGTGAGTGAAAAAATCAAAAATTTTGCCTGAAAAGCAATCAAGTACAACTCCAGGAAAGTTACACAAGTATGGTTAGAACAAATGAACATCCATGTCAGTAATGCCAAAAGCTGGACAGATGATGAAACATGAAAACTATACCCCTGAAGCTACTCTGTAACTCAAATTACACAGCAATACAATGTCTGGCAAAACCACACTGCAATTCGTAGGTCACCCTGAAACGTGGCTCCATTAAGCAACTCGTATATGAGCAGTCATCTATATTCAGATTATTGTTATTTTAAGGATCATGAGGTTAAGAAACTGGTTTCATGAAAACAAAATGAGTCACGTCAACAATTAAAACAGGAAAAATCAGTGTGAATTTGAATTAAATACTCACAAGGGGATATATAAAGTTTGCTTTATGTTCACATACATTCATATAGTCAAAGAAATGGAAAAAAACGTTTGTACATGGAAAAGTACATTTAATGTCAAATATGAAGTAAATGGAAAACCTTGCTGTTAATACTTGTTGTTAATAATTAAATATTTTCCATGCCATGTCATGACAGACTGAGGTCACCCTTGACCCTAGTTCTCCGAAGCAGGATGACAGGAAAAAGTTTTGCTGTTGTCCTAATCACTGCAGTGCTTCCTGTTCTGGAAGGTGGACTGAGTGTATTCATCTTTATCTGGCATCCATCTCCACCTGTTGATCAGTGGAAACCTGAATCCCACCGTCCCCTTTAAACGTGAGGGTATTGCTGATATCCTGCAGTTCTGGCCCGTTGACGTGTGCCATAGCAAACAGTCAGCTGTCCTTCCTGCCAACAGAGGGCCTGGTAGTTCAGCTGTTTGTACCACTGTTTGGAAAGAGCTCAGCCGTGCGCTTACACATCTGTGCTCCAAGCAGGATGCTGTTGGGCATCTGCAGCTCAGATTTTAGTTTGTACTCTATCATTTGCAGTGTTCATTTCAACAACATTGTACAATGTTGTACACAGATTCACTTCGTATTGCACTTTTTTGTGCAGCAGCACTTTGTTGATGTCAGGTGAAACTATTTTTAATGTATTAGTAATAGATTATGGGGGGCGCGGTGGCGTAGTGGGTTGGACCGGGTTCTGCTCTCTGGTGGGTCTGGGGTTTGAGTCCCGCTTGGGGTGCCTTACGGCGGACTGGCGTCCCATCCTGGGTGTGTCCCCTCCCCCTCCGGCCTTACGCCCTGAGTTGCCGGGTAGGCTCCGGTTCCCCGCAACCCCGTCTGGGACAAGTGGTTCAGAAAATGTGTGTGTGAGTAATAGATTATGGTACAATTGGAAATTTTAGACAGCTCCATTTCAGTTACTAATATACATTGGTAGTGTTGCGTAATACTTTCACAGCTAGCACATAAAGACAAACCCAGAAAGCCTAGAAATGCAACAATAGAACTGCTCCCAGCTATTTACAAGACTTGATGAACCGCTACACCCTAACCAGACCGCTTTGCTCGTCTACTTCTGCTCGCTTGGCGGTCCCGCGCACGAAAAGTAAAGTACGTAGGTTCTCAGTTCTGGCTCTGTTGTGGTGGAATGACCTTCTCCTCTCATTCAGAACTGCAGAAACTCTGTCTACATTGCAGAAGGGTCTGAAAATTCACCTTTTTCAGATTCACTTCACCCATCATCTTTCAAGCTCATGTATGGTGTAAATGTTCATGTACCGTGACTTTATGATCGTGCCCGGATAAGCCTTTACACAGCCGCTACTCCTGTATTGTATGTAAATGTTTGTGTACCTTTTTAAACAAAAAAAAATTGAAACAACTGTAGGAAGGTGATCAGGATTAGTCTATCCTAAGTTTTGCGCACCTACTCGGAAAGAAACAAATTAAGTTTACTTAAGAATCACGTCTGCAACTATGTCTCTCTTTCTCCTAACGTAATGTACAAATTGTATTTTCTCTGAGATGTACGTCGCTTTGGAGGAAAGCATCTGCTGAATGAATAAATGTAAATGTAAAGCTCGACACGAAGTCACCTTTAACAAGCCGCTGATTTCTCAAGGTCACACACAGGTAAGCATTGATGACAAAGGAGTATAGTTATTCCTTAGGAAGACATTCATTCCCTTTGAACAAATTAACTTATTAATATAGTGATTTAACTGTTGTATAGGTCTATGAAGCAACTGAAAGACACCCCACAAATTCCATATTAATTAACATGAAAAGAGCAGCTGGTGTCTTTACTTATTAATCCTCCGATGCACTGAAGGACTGCCAAATAGCACTCATAACCCTGCTATTGTTAGTGTTTCCTTGGACCTCCAGGCCTTGATTATAAAAAAGTAAGACCATCGTTGACTCGTGGTTCTTAAATGACTCTTTGGGATGTACTAATTTACTAAACATTTTCAATATTGAGGTTGGAGATGTGAACAAAGCAGACTGTATTCGTCCTTGCTCAACGCAAGTGTGGGCTTCTGTGGCCAAGCAGTTCATAATGAAAGGTCTCCGGTCCAGGGTTTAAATCCATTCAGATTAGTTCTCTTTTATGAAGTAATGATGTGCCTTTGAAAACATAACACACATAGTCTTGAAAAGTGAATTGGCTAAAAGAACCATACAATTAAAATTAAATAAAGGTTATTGACTATTATTAGTTTAACTATTTTTAGTTTTTTTTTATCTTGTGAATATAATTAAGATGTTCATAATTGCATAGTCAGTAAATTACTAACACTTGATTATTGTGACAACCTCAGGTAGATTACAACAGTGGGACCATGGGGGAAAGTAATCAGAACTGATTCTACATACCAAAACCTGCATTCCATTAACATAGCCATTGAAAGAAGCAGACTTACCTGGAATACTTGTGGACTTGCGCTGAATCAGCTGGTGGCCTAGTGTTTAGAGCAACTGCCTTTAGATCTCAAGGTTGCAGCGCTGATCCCCACCTCTGGCTGTAGTCCCTCTGAGCAATGTACTCACCCCAAAAACAAAAAAAAATACACCCACACACACACACACACACACACACACACACACACACATCTTCTGAACCGCTTGTCCCATATGGGGTCGCGGGGAACCGGAGCCTACCCGGCAACTCAGGGCGCAAGGCTGGAGGGGGAGGGGACACACCCAGGACGGGACGCCAGTCCATCGCAAGGCACCCCAAGTGGGACTCAAACCCCAGACCCACCAGAGAGCAGGACCCGGTCCAACCCACTGCGCCACCGCGCCCCCCACCAAAAAAAAATATTGATCCACTAAATTTTCTTGCTGAATAAATGGGTATGTATTGTCAACTTATAATAACTGTGTCCTCCTTAACACTGCAAATTGCTTTGGAGAAAAGCATCAGCTAAACAAATAAATGTAATACTGTTGTGAAATTTTCATTGAAAGGGAATTTTACCATCTTTGTTGAAGAAATATGAATAACAATATTTATTTCTGTGTTTTTGTTTATGTGCTATGACTAAAAAGTCTCTTTTTTCATATGTTCTGTGTACATGTTTTTGTGCACAAGGAGACTGAAGCAGGACTGACGCCTAGTGACTAAGGAACTGGTTTCGTAACCAGTACCCTGGAGATTAATTGTCCCACCAGGTAGCAGCAACCTAAACAAAACAGCTTTAATAAATGCCTTAAATGTCTGAGTTGCACCCCTACCCAATAGGAGGCACTTTCAGCGTTACCTTTCATACAAAGTCCTACTTTGAAGCTCTGTGGCCCTTTGCAGTAGTGTGACTGGAACTTTCTGGATCCTTAGATACTAAACCATGTAAACCCATTCAGGTTTCACTTTTCCACTGACCACTATGATAAACACAGAAAGTGCTGTTTACTTGAAAGCCAAGCCTGGGAACCACACTGATGAGTGTTTTATTTGTGTCAGTTTAATCCAAACTGAGCTGCTTATTGTAGAAAATTAAATAATAGGAGTTGTCACTATAAGGACATGTGGCTGCATACTGAATCTCTCTTTGTAAAAGTGCATTCATTAAGATTAAAAGTTGCCTAACAAAAGTGGGACTAACTCTTTGTGCTGGACATCTTGATACTTTTTGGAGAGACTGAAGTTAGTAATAACTTCACATATCATATGCTTTGTGCAGGCTTGATCCAAGAAATAAGAGAAAACTAGGATTCACGCTTCCTAAAATGTCATTGAAATGATTTGGTTTAAACAAAAGACTTGTAATCACTTCTGAAAAAAATCTCAAATTTTAAAATGATTTTTCAGTTATGATGTGTAATTACAGGTTATGCTCATTCAGTTATATTTATTCTTTTTCAAAAAGTCTTGAAATGCCCAGAGATTGTAACCGATCATAGTTACCTGTCATTTAGCTCCTAACCACAACACCCTCATTAGGTCAGGCACATTAACAATGAACAAATTCACAGCTCAGCAGCCTGCAAAATTCAGGATCAGCAGCTGAGGGACTTTTTATGGCTATAGAATATTTTTCAAATTAAAACAGAGTATTAAACATTTACATCGTGAGCAATTTTATTCTTCTTATTGCTGCATCATGGCCTCGTCTCATGATCACTATGTCTGCTCACACCCCACCCTCCTTGCATACTTCCCATTCAACAGCCCCCTCCTACCTGCAAAAATCAGTCACTCTGTCACTGCCATATCTCTAATGTCATCTTCTTACACACACACACACACACATTTTCAGAACCGCTTGTCCCATACAGGGTCGCAGGGAACCGGGGCCAAACCCAGCAACTCAGGGCGTAAGGCTGGAGGGGACACACCCAGGACGGGACGCCAGTCCGTCGCAAGGCACCCCAAGTGGGACTCGAACCCCAGACCCACCGGAGAGCAGGACTGCGGTCCAACCCACTGCACCACCGCACCCCCCATCTTCTTACAATATAGTTCAAAAACAAATGACAGATTTTCCCAAAGACATGCTAGTGGGGAAAAAAAAACTGCTGCTGTGTACAACTGATAACTTTACAGATAAAAGTGGCATGGGGTGAAAATCTTAATGTTATTTTTTCATTTACAGAAGATCAGAGAGCATGAGATGACCTGTAGTAATCGGGCAGACACTGCACGGCATGATATAAAGTCTAATTGCTCCACGTCTGAAAGGTGAGCACTCTTTATCTTCATTATTAAGTTCCTAAATAAATTTTGTTCAAAGATTTCTGAATTTGTACCCATTTGTATAATTTACTACTCCATTTGAAGAATGTTATCAAAGGGAATCAAACTTGCAGGATACAGACCCATGTACTTTACCATAATGCCATCTTTGGTCTGATTACCATGCTCAAACTTCCTCTGTTGTAGGTTTGACATAGACTGTACACAGGATACTTCCATAGAGTACAGAGTCTTGCTGATGTATTTGGAAATCAGCTGCTTTGTGGTGTGCCTGTCTGGGTGGGCGCTGGTGTGCACCACCATGCCCACTGAGTACTGGAACTTCTCCACCGGTGATGGTGCCGTGCTCACCTCCTCCAGCTACTACTCCAACCTCTGGAAGGACTGTGTGTCCGACTCCACCGGAGTATCTGATTGCAAGGAATTCGTATCCATGCTGGCACTGGAATGTAAGTGAAGCCCCTTCATTTCCTGCTCTACAGAAAAGGGAATGAGGAGCCATAATGAAATCGTGATAACAGCTCTTTAGTCTGTTCTTTACAGTGAGTCATAACAAACAAACACACTGGTATTCCCTTCAAACCTCCTCTACTAAAAATATACTGCCAGCATGTTTTAATCAATATGTATAATTTTCAAGTTATTTTCCTTAGCTCTTTTGTATTGAGAGAAAAAATTACACATTATGGAATTATGGTGATCTAATGCCATGAAATTGGGATAAAGCAATTCAGTTATGTCAACCATTTATCCTAAATCATGACTGATTTGAAATTGTCAAACAGAATGTCAAACTTTATATCTGTATGTTCACTGTAGTCACTTCATAAGACGCTTACTATATAAGTATTTCAGTGTTGTCTATAAGAGGTGCATTTCTTCACAGGTATGAATTTGGTGCTGATATCTTTGTGGGCTGGGGTGGCACCTTTCTGTTCATCACAGGGTGTTTTGCAGACTGCTACTTAGCCAACAAAGAGGACCTTTTCTCCAGGTATGGTCAACAGTGACACTCATTCAGGGGTACTATCTTCCTTTGTGTTAAACTCAGTCTTCCGAGCCTTTTTGTATCTCTGCTTTTCCCTCTAAGGTCCAAACGTCAACTCAAACGCACCTCCTTTACTGACTACATAGCCCTCTTTACAACTCTTGGTACTAGGCAAACAGAACTTATGTGGTCTAATTTGCAAACTAGCAACACACCAGAAGACATGGTGCTCTCGAAATTTCTTTACAGATGTTAAAACATGATCCATGTTGTCCCCTTACATAAGGTTTGTTTAAAAAAAAAAAACCATGACAACAAATATGCAGTTTCTAACAGGTACATGTTTGAAATCATCACTTACTGTATATAAAGTATTGTATTACAAATAAAAACAGAAAATCTGGCAATGGCCTGGCATCCTGTCCAGGGTGTACCTCCAGTTGTGTACCCAGTCAATCCAAGATAGGCTCTGGAGCACGATGACCCTAAGTGAATGAGTGAAAGTAGCAAGTACTTTCTTGTAGTCTGATAGCAATGTCGGGCTAAACCACACACAAACCATTCCATTTACACCTGAACTCAGTATATTATTGTCAATTTTATTATACGCTACTATGTTTGCATATAATTATTACAAACATCTTGGATGGTTAGCCTTTACAAATCTGTAAAGTTCGTTATATCTTGTCTCTAGAGTCATTGCAGTCAAATAGTATCACAGGGGTCCTCATGATGCAGTATGCCTTTACTTTATTAGTATCTTTGAAAAAAAGGATAAAGTTAATTATAATGCCTGATAGCCACACAACAAAATCAGAAGCTGGACAACATTCAGGTACAGTACTAAATGTGCATTTGGATAATTATCAAAGTACATTTTCATCCTAAGATTTGCAATTTACCTATTTATACAATTGTACCCTTCCTGGATTGGGGCCTTGTCATGGCAGAATGGCTTGCTTGATCTAGTGATCTCCAGAGCTATATTGTCCTCCTGATAGGGTGTCCCAAGGCGAACAGGTCTGGAGTGAAGATCCAGACTAACACAATCCAAAAATGCCTATGAAAAATGGAAACATTACAACATTTACCCTAACCGAAATAGGGTCACTCGGGCCTACCCCTGGAGCCAGACCACGTAACCCGGCCAGGCAACATGAAGGGGTCATGTGGGCCCCCCACCCGCCAGGTCCAACATGGAGTTTAGGTACAATGCCTTTCAGGCAGCAGGAGGGGGCAGGGTGACGTGTGGCATCACGGATCCTCATGGCAGAAACTGACTCTTGGCATGTGGAATGTGACCTCATTGGGGGGAAAGGAACCGGAACTGGTGCAGCACATTCTATTAAATGCAGCACATTCTAAAGACTTAACCCTTGCACTTACGATAGAAATGGGGCTGACATTTGAAGTGACCTTGAAGAGTTCGCAACAGTTTTATCGAAAGACTTTCAAAGCACATGTAGTGGAAATGAGGGGTTCCACAAAGCCGAAAGATGCCATCGTAAAACCGTACTACAGATGTAACGGTAAGGGGCACAAGCCCCATGCTTGCCGGTTCAAAGATGTTGATTGCCGCGAGTGTGGGAAAAGAGGACATGTTGCGCAAGCCTGCCAGGCGCATCAGGAAGGGAAAGATGACGCCAAACAAGTCAAGTGGACAAAGCACCTGGATGCCGCCGCGTTACTGGACATCGTTTTGCTGGATCCGAGACTGCCGTTAACTGTGAGGAGCAACGAACTCCGTGCATTGGACTGCATCGCACAAGAGTGCGGACGTGGAGATGATTGCAACACACTCCAGCTACAGAAAGCCGGATTTGACCGCATTAAGGAGTCACAAGTCAGTGATGTTCACAGAGAAAGTGACATACAAGGGAAATAATTGTTTGCTATTGGCACGAATGTGCACAAAGTAAACAAACCATACTATGTTTATGTCTGAATCAATAATGTGCGAGTGAAAATGGAGGTAGATATGGGGGCAGCTGTTTCTGTGATTTCAGAGAAATTGTACCACTGCAGATTTTACAAGGTAAAATTATCTCCAGCTAACTGTGTTTTGAAAACATACAGTAAAGAGTCCTTAGAGCTCAAGGGTAAAATCACAGTAAGAGTGAAAAGTAAGGAACAAACACACATGCTAGACTTGATGGTTGTAAAAGGTAATGGGCCTTCTCTAATGGGTAGAGACTGGATTAGTCACCTGAATCTAGATTGGTCATGCATAAACAAAGTGACTAGTGAGACAGTTGAGCAGTTGTGTGACAGATATTCCTCAGTGTTTCAATCAGATTTAGGGATGCTTAAGGGAATAAGTGCTAAACTCCATGTAGTGAAAGAGGTGGTGCCAAAATTTTGCTAGCCACGCACTGTGCCCTATGCTTTGAGGGATAGTGTTGAAAAAGAGTTATGCAAGCTAGAAGCAGGATGTGTAATCTCTCCCGTCAGTTACAGTGAATGGGATCAGTTCGTACGCGATTGTCTCTGATCAAGCCACACTTTTCACAAGCTCTGAAGTGTGAGAGCCCTGCCAAAACTGAGAAACCCTGTAAAGTTAGGACCTGTACTGTTGGGCAAAATGTTTTGGTAAAGAATTACAGGGGAGGGGAGAAATGGTTGAATAGTATCATTTCAAAAGTACTGGGTTCAGTAACTTACATGGTTGATGTGAACGAAAACTGTGTAAAGAGACATGTGAATCAGATGTTGAGTAGTAAATCTATGTGGAACAGTGGTGATGTTGAACATGGTCGGGTTCCTTACAAGGGAAGAAACTGGGACGATGGTGACATTGACATGGATGTTAAGGATGGCAGTGAAACTGTCGTATCAGAAAGAGCTGCAACTGAATCGGAGGCAGAGTCAGCACCTGAAGCAATGCCGTCCTCGTTGGTATCGTCCTCATCACCTTCATCCCCCACTGAAAGCATTTTTGTGAAAGCTCGTCCTGTTCGTAGCAGGCGTGCTCCCCAAAGGTTGAACTTGTAAAGAAAATAATGTAACCACAGTCATAAGGGAAAATTTCAACCTGTAACCAAAGGGAAAAAAAAAAAAACAAAATTGTGTGTTGGTTGTTTTGGTTAGAGGTTGATAAGGATTGTAAATAATTGTTCTCTTAAGGATTAGTAAGAGATTGGAAGCTACAAGGGAGGAGCTGTGGTGTTTTACACCAAGAACGAATCATTGAGATTTTTGTAAAAGAAAGGTTCCTGCCAGCCTGTAGGGTGTAAGTTGACAAAGGATCATTGTCATTGGTTATTTCTTAATTGAAGCGGGAATTGTTATAGGCTGCACTATGTATAAAGCGGACTTTTTCTCGCGGGAGCAGAGAGGTGCCAGGGTGAGAAGTGAGACTGTGACACGAGTTGCTGTTCTTGATAAACTCTTTTATTTGTGCACTCCAAGTGTTCCAGTGCTTTGTTTCAGTAAAACTTCCAAAGAATGGTGTACCTTCATTTCAGACACCACAATAGCTGTAATTAATCAAAAATAATGTTTGTAATATATTTATTAACTTCAACGAATGTTAAAATTATAAATATATTAAAACAACCAAAAAGAAAAATGTGTTGTCTCCACAAACACCTATTCAACGATGATAGCTGTACAGTGATCTTAAGCATACGCATCGTCATTTTTTTTCATCACACTCAATAACACCAGACAGAAGCTGTTAAACACTGTGGAAGTGAGTTGAAGAAGTCTGCTAAGTGGCAATAGGTGATAGGAGTGCTTGTTGAGCCCTACTTGCTGTTGGCTGGTCTCGTCTATGTTGCTCTCATCTATCCACTCGGAGTCACTGTCGGCAGGCAGTGTGGCAGGCCTTCTCGGGCTGATTGCCACTGCCCTGGGCCTCTGCATTGAGGACTCCTCTTCCAAGTCATCCTCTTAGCTGAATGAAGGCGTTCTGGGATGGGAAAATCATTCCTCTCATTAAGGGCTTTAGATGTCCTTGTGTGGTTTTACAATTAGTTTAAAACCTGGCATGGAGGTGGGTCATATGAAACAATGAAAAGTGAAATTTGTGACCCAAAGCTGGCAAGCTGAACTACCAAGAAGAGACATTCAGCTCTTGTCTAGAAAAACAGTAATGACAAATATCGGGCTTTAAATGAATGGCAGAAAAATATGCAACCTGCTTTGGCAAAGAACAAGTCTAGACACCGTTTGTGCCACACTTGAGGCAAAATTGCTCGACAGGCTTCTTACACGAGTCTCTACAGGGGAAAGAGGTTAATCACTCAGCCATTGTCTTAGCCCTGAATTTTTTATCATCAGAAACACAAGAATGTATGGTTTGATCATCCCGTGTCTAGTGTGATTTTGTTGTCCACCACTGTAATACCTGGCCACCCTGGTCGCATGTGCTGCATAGGAGCTGAATAATTGCTTCTCTCCTTTATCCTCAGGCCTAGAGTTTTGGTGAGTTTTCTCGAATCCGCTGAAATTTTGGGAAATGCTTTTTCTCTCATTCTGAACCCACTCTGGCCTTGGAAAGCCCATTTGTATCCTAATGTGAGACAAAGAAAATTTGTGTGTGAAATATGTAATTACATCCAATAAAGTGACAAGAAACCCACAGGAAGCTCTGCAATAGAGAGCTTACAGTTTTGACTATGGCTTCAAGCTGATCAAGTAAAGCCTGCTCCAATAATGGCTGCAGATCCTTTACATTGCAACTTCTCCTCAAAGTGCTTTTTGGTTTTTCTTTTTTCATCTTTGCTTTCTTTTCTGTAGTGCTTACAAGTTCTTTGTAAATGGGGTCCAACTCCATAAGATAACCTTGCAACAACAGTAGTCCCATCTCTTCGAGGACGTGGTTTCTTCTTAAAGCACATTTCTGGTTTTTTGCCTCCACTTTCTTTCTTGTAAACAAAAAAAATAATCTCACAGTGACTTTTAGAACAATTGAAGTAGATTTTACAATACGAGGAAATGTTTCTACGCGATGTCAGACAGATATATTGTGCCAAATCCCTATCAAAAAAAGGTTTTTGGATGCATTTCTAAAATTTCTAGGAAGATGTCCAAGCACCACCATCACTATGTGGTATAATTTCAAAGAATGGAATGTCCTCTGTAGGATGCATTAAGACACACACACACACACACACACACACACACACACACACACAGATTGAAACTGGAACCTAATCTGGTAACACAGGGCGCAGGGCAGGAGGGGAGGGGACAGACCCAGGACAGGACACCAGTCCGTCTCAAGGTACCCCAAGCAGGACTCGAATCCCAGACCCACCAGAGAGCAAGCAAAGGTCAAACCTGCTGCACCCCCACGTCCCCATGGATTAAGACTCAATGCTGTATTATGTGCAGTTTTGGAGATACACTTAAAATATAAATCCTGTAGAGTGGACAAAAATGAACAGCTTGGTCACAGGAGGATATATGTATTACAGGACACAAGGTGGAAGATTATTTTGTTTATTTTTCTCACATATGGAGATTAAATTAAAATATGGCTGTACATACACAGGATGAAAGGACAGGCAGAAGAGGACAAAGTTTTGGTGTATGAATTCTTAAACTGTGTGTTAATCATTTAGACACTATAGGTTAATACACTGAAGCAGACAACATGCAGTCTGTGTAGCACAGACTACTCTCTGTTAGTGCTATCCTGATCTGAAATGGGTACAGTATATAGGGTACAGTATATAGGGTGAATTAAGTGTCTATTCAGTCAGTCCATCACAAGGCACCCTAAGCAGGTCTCAAACCCCAGACCTACCGGAGAGCAGGACCTGGTCAAACCTGCTGTGCCACCACACCCCCCCATCAGCCCAGCAATCAAAATGAAATGTACCTGTACTCTTGTTCCCCTGCTCAAATGGGCTTGAGGTAAACTTCTTGATCTACAGAACAGGGAGGCCACTATTACAGCAATTGATTGTGCAGGACTCAGATTTATGTCTTTCTTTAATGTATAATGGCAGTGTCTGTTATTACACTACAATCTGTTTTTTCAAAATGCAAATATACTTGTAAAAATAACTTTTTCACAATATAAATATCTAAACCCATGTGTATGGTAATTTCTCTAGGTTATCTTTTCAATTAATTGGATAATCCATGCTGGAAAACCCTTCTATTATAAGAAATTAAGCTAACAGGCAGGACTAGGACTGACAGGACTCACTAGAAAGAAAAATCAGGGGTAAACTGTAATAATCATTGATAAAAATAGGACAAATCCAGCTCTGGCCACTCATACAGGGTTTCCTGAATGAGGCCTGGCTGCTTATTCATGCCCAGCACCCTGCCAGTTGAGGAACTGCTGACCTGCTCCCTCTGAAATAATATCAGTTCCTTTTGCTCCTGCAGCTCCCGCTCCAGCTTGTCCACTTTGCGGTTCCTCTCCTCCTCAATATAGGCACTGGAGTGCAGTCTGTTCAAGTAAAATAGGAACTGAAAGAAAAAAATAATTACAGCTGCTGCCGCTCAATAGCAACTATGTGTGTACTGTATCTTATCTTAAGTTTCCAGTTGCTTTTGTCTGAACATCCTTTGTAAACTTTAGATTTAACTAGGTTTTCACTGCCTTTTAAATATTCTGTTCTGATTGTGCCATTAGAACATGCATTAATTTTTATGCAGGGTAATTTTAAAATAAAAAAAAATCATTCTGTTAATACAAATTTCAGTTTCTTACATCCTGAAGAAGATCAATCATATTGGACAGCTTGTTGAATTCCTTCAGCATCATGTGTCTCATTTCTTCCATTTGTGCCTTTTGCCTTTCCTTTTCTTCGTCCTTCCATTGTTCGAGGGCCTTGAACAGCTCCTTTTCCTTGGATCTCTGATCCTGCTCCTCAAGCAGCAATGCACATGATTATCCGAAGAAAAAATACTACAAATGTTCACATATAAAATTATTTAAATGAAATGTTACATCACATAACTGGGAACTAAACTCTCCAACTGTTCAGGGAGTTGGATGACACTGAATACACACACACACATTTTCAGAACCACTTGTCCCATACGGGGTCGCGGGGAACCGGAGCCTGACCCGGCAACACACGGCATAAGGCCGGAAGGGGAGGGGACACACCCAGGACGGGACACCAGTCCGTCGCAAGGCACCCCAAGCGGGACTCGAACCCCAGACCCACTGGAGAGCAGGACTGCGGTCCAACCCACTGCACCACCGTACCCCCGTATTGACACTGAATAAAACGTGATAAATCATTAATGGTCTCCAAAAATAATCATGCCTGTAGAGGGGAACAGTCTCCTTTCTGCACTACATTTTATGAGTGCGAAGTGAAGTCACCTGAGAGACTTTAACCATGTATGCCTGCTGCTGTATATCCAGCTTGGATGTTATGACCATTAGTTGGTCCTTCAGCTTGCTGATTTCCTCTTCCAGCTTTATGGAATGGACATCACTCTGTGTCTCTGACATTATCTCTCAGAAAAGAGAAATGACACATTTCATAATATCAAACTCATTAACAAAGTCAAAACAAATAAGAAACAGAGCAATGCAAAAGTGCTCTCAGAGGAATATTAAAACAGAAATTTCACACAGATTCGACATACTGACTGGATGTGAAATACAATGGTTAACAGCAGGGGAGCAGTTAGTAATTTGAATGACCCTGTCAGGCAACGTTAGAGAACAGATTTTACATAAATGTTTACATAGAAATATGTCTGTAATGCCACTGACATAACAATGTTAGGTATTTGTCAGGTGTTTATACCACAGTACTCAAAGAAGTTATTCAAAAATAATCGTAGAGGTGCACATTAGATCTTAAATTCTGGGGAACATGTGACATGGTCCTTTTGTTATGCCTATGTTTAAAACCAAAAAATAACGTGAACAGCTATGTACGGAAATTGGCGAAAGCAAGCAACCAAGGCCAAGGTATTACGTTTCGTGACATTGTCTTACACCGCTATATACATACAATAAAGGCAAGCTTGATATCACAAAATATAGCTTAGTAACAACAATTACTCACTACAGTCTTCAAAAACTCACTATCTCCTCACAAGCTCCTTCCAATTACCTCCCAATAAATGGTTTTTGTTACTGTGTCTGACTCGCCTTCTCTGTCACACCTCTTAGCGCGTCCGTATCATTGCCATGGAAACCGACTCTGCACAGCTCGACACAGACACGGAGTACGTATTTCAGTTCCTACACAGTATCACCAAAACAATACAGGATAACCTCCAACGCTTCGATCTCTGACACGGCACAATTTAACACAGGATAGAATTTTTATGCCAATCATGTTTTTTGTACAATCATGAGCCCCATTTAAATGGCAGTGCTTAAGTTTACCGACATTCATCTGTTGTCTTTTTCGTTGTACAAGTCAAGTGCATGTACACTCTGAAATCAGACCCTTTCATATTCATAGGAAAAATACCCCAAACAACTAAAAACAGAAATGAAATAAATAAATGAAATAAACCCACAGGGGTTCATATGAAGAAAAATCTGTTTCTGTTATTTTTTTTGGAAAGATAATAAACAGTTCACGACACAATTTCCATTCGAAATCATTTAAAAGATGCATAACTATTAATAACATGATACTATAGTTTACGATGAAGGTCCCCTTTAGCAACCTAAATGTTTCAGGAAGTTTCAAGAAGTTTCATGAGACGCTGCTGTAGTTCCACGTGTCTCAGTGATCGTCTTCAAGTGAAGCCACTATTTCTAATTGTCCGGGGAAATTCGTCCTTTTCCAATCTTATTTCTTATTCCACCTTTATTTGCTCCATACAGTCCTACATTGATTATACTTACTATGTGCATAAGTTCAGTAAAACAAGATACTTTGATAGAATCACAATATAATTCTGAATGGAAAAATTTTTGCAGAATAGTAAAAGAGTGGTAGTGTAGCGGTTAGAGTTGCCACCTTTGGCTCCAAAGGCTGCAGGTTTGCTCCCCACCTCTGGCTGTAGTACTCTTGAGCAAGGTACTTACTCTAAGTTGTTCTGGTAAAATTACCCAGCTGTATAAATGGGTAAATAGTTGCAATGTTAACATTGTAAGGCACTTTGGAGAAAAGTGTCAGCTAAATGAATAAATACAATGAAGAAAAGAGACAAATTCTTTGAAGTACAAACATATTTGGCTAGCACAGAAAGGGGAAATGTACATATCAACAGACAGCACTACACACACATTAGCTGAAGCCACTTATCCTGAGCGTGGTCACGGCAAGCTGGAGTCTAACCCTGCAACACAGGGTGTAAGGTTGAAGAGGGAGGGGACACACCCAGGATGGGACACCAGTCTGTCACAAGGCACCTTAAGTGGGACTCAAACCCCAGGACCACCAGAGAGCAGGACCGGACCAAGACCACTGCGCCACCGCACCCCCTCAGAAAGGGCTAGGAATCTATTAAATGTTCATCACAAAAATTTCCAACCTTGGGAAAGGACACATTTGGCATGATATTAACCTGTTACTAGTACACAGTAAAAGACACTCAGACATTACCATGTTTTTGGGAAAATACTAGAATCTGTGCATTATCTACTGCATTTATAATCAAAGCAGTTCCTATAAAGCTAAATAAATGACAAAATTTCAATTTCTCTCACCTCGAGTTTCTGCCGCACGTTGCTCTTGTTGGATAAAACATCCATTCCTTCCTCTTGCTTTGTTGAGTTTTGTTCCACAAATATTCTCTCAAGGTTCCTCACCAAGTCTGTGATCAGTCCACCTACGAACACAAACTAATTAGTCAAAGCGTCGGCACAACGTGTAAACATGGTAACAGAATCTAGCCATTGCCTGAAGACAGTAAATGAGACAAAGAATGAGCAGAACCAGGCTATGAGACTCCCAGGGTACACTGGCTTGCTGTATTGCAAAAGTTATAAATTTTTCAAGATTCCATTACAAAGCTATTTTGCCACTTTATTTATTTTCATTTTCTACATTTGTCTGTTGTCTAAATTTCAGTTCCAAGCAGAATGAAAGTGTTTGTGTGTCAGACCCCTAATTCAGCTTGTTTCCACAGTGCTTACAGTTCTTGGTGATCTTAAGTGTTGGTTATCCATAAAATAATGAATGTTGTACATATTTTTGGATTGAACTGGTGAACAATTGTCACTGAATGGGACTTTTTGGTAACAACAATTTTTGATTTTATTTTAATTTTCATTTTAAATTAGTTTTAATTTTAATACTGCAAAAAGTTAATAAAAATAAGTCTTAAGATGTATATTTTTGTATTATAGTTCTGACATTTTTACAGTTTAACTCGTAAATAAAAATTTAATGTCTGTCTTATGAAAGTATTGTATGCAATTTCATGGGAAAATGTTGGCCCTATGAGCTACAAGAGACCAGCATTTTTACTAGACAGCTCTGAATACCTTTAGCATCATCTCTCTCATTTCTTCCAGTTGTGCCTTTTGCCTTTCTTTTCCTTCGTCCTTCCATTGCTCAAGGGCCTTCAACAACTCCTTCTCCTTGCATCTCTGATCCTGCTCCTGATGTACATAAAAAGTCAAGGGAAGAAATGTTCTCACGTAAAAATACTTTTAAGAAATTTGACACTACGCAACTAGAAACGACACGTCTGTCTCCAGACAACCAACGGGTTGAACGACACCCAGTGAAATGTGAGAAATCATGAACTGTCTCTACAGATGAACGTGACGGAAGAGGCAAACAGTCTTCCATGTGCACTACACTATTTCACTACAGCGTAAATTTGATGGAGACTTTAAGCAAGTATGCCTGCTGCTGTGCCTCCAGTTGGGACATGGTGAGTGGTCAACTACTGAAAATGCTGTGAAAAGAGGTTTGAGATTGGTGTTTTGTGGATTTTTTAAAACTGATTTTAAGACTTGTGGATGTTACGTGGAATATTTTTGTAAGGGATGTTTTGCTTTTGGCATTGACATTAATCCATCCACCCATCCATCCATCTTCCTCCGCTTTTATCCGGGGCCGGGTCGCGGGGGCAGCAGTCCGAGCAGAGTCCTCCAGACTTCCCTATCCCCGCACACCTCGTCCAGTTCCTCTGGGGAAACCCCAAGGCGTTCCCAGGCCAGCTGGGAGACATAGTCTCTCCAACGTGTCCTGGCTCTGCCCCGAGGCCTCCTCCCAGTGGGACAAGCCCGGAACACCTCCCCAGGGAGGCGTCCAGGAGGCATCCGGAACAGATGCCCGAGCCACCTCAACTGGCTCCTCTCGATGCGGAGGAGCAGCAGCTCTACTCCGAGCTCCTCCTGGGTGACTGAGCTCCTCACCCTAGCATTGACATTAAAAGTGATGTAATTTGACCATTGTTTAGGTTGCAATATAATAAATGCTTAAAATGCAGAGGAAACACAGCTGAGTTATGGCACAAGGGTTGAAAGGTTACACTGTTTAAAGGAACACCAAGGTGATGACAATTCGACAGTTGAAAAATCACCAGAAATCACCCAGCTGGAGCGAATGCTAAACCTGCAATGAGTCACCAACTACAAGAAAAGAGCATCGTTGGTCCTGTTTGTCCACCTTGAACCAAATTACTTATGCACACAGTTCTAATAATTGACTTGCCTTAATGAATAATGTAATTTAAATATTCTGAAGAAGCACAAGGGGCTTTGTAAAAGAAGCGGTAAGAGTTTTAGCGGTAAAGCTTTGACAAACATTCTCTAGTGGTTCAGTGACAGAAATACACGCGTTCCCTTTCGCCACCTGCTGGTGAGTTTAAATATATAGTGAAACGCAAATTGCTTCAGAACCTCAGCTGTAAGGGACGGTGAGACACACACACACACACACACACACACACACACACACACCTTATCCTGAGCAGGGTCGCGACGAGCCGGAGCCTAACCCAGCAACACAGGGCACAGGGATGGAGGGGGAAGGGACACACCCAGAATGAGATGCCAGTCACATAGCATCCCAAGTGGGACTCAAACCTGCGACCCACCAGCAAGCAGGACCCAGCCAAACCTGCTGCGCCACTACGTACAAAGGAAGTACAACTTTTTGGTTTAACGTTTTGCGTCAGGACATTGCCAAGCCGTGCAAATGTAAAGTATAAAAAGTTTCAGAAATATTACCCATGTTTGATCACGCTCCAGTAATGTGCAAACCACTTTGGAGAGATGCATCTGCTAAAGGAATATATTTAAATGTAAATATGTCACAATAAGGGGGATGTGGTGTTGGAGTGGGTTTGGCTGGGTCCCGATCTGGTGGACCTGCAGTTCAAGTCCTGCTCGGGGTTCTCTGCACCCCACCGGTCCAGGCCCTGGCCTGCTCCAACCCCGTTTGGAACAAGTGGCTTCAGACAGTGTGTGGGGTAGAAGGTAAATTACTGGTTTTTGGACTTAGTGACATTTCACTGCAAATCATATGTCACGTGCAGACGGTGACTACTAGTTTGTTTGGGAAAATTAATATTCCATGTCGTGTCCTTATTTAGTTCGAACAAAGACGTGTGATGAGACATTTTACGTAGCATGTTTGTTCATAGCTAGTAAATTACAAACCGAGGTGTCTTTGTCACCCCTGAATGGGACCAGGCAGGGTAATAGTTCGCCTTATGGCCGTGTAAGGTTATTGGTTCGAGTCCTGCTGTAGTACATTACATTTACATTTATTTGCTAGCAGATGCTTTTCTCCAAAGCGACTTGCAATGGATGCTATGTAGTGTTATCAGCCCACACACCTTATTCACCAAGGTGACTTACACTGCTGGATACACTAATTGCAATGGGTCACCTAGTACACCTGATCACCTGAGATGTTACTGTAAACAGAGCTATACAAAACGATCAAAATTGAAATCATTTTTGAAAAGTTATGTGTTTATTACATTTTTCTGATACTTCTCAAACTGACTCTTACATTAATCTATTTAGTTATTTCTCCCTTTTATATACCTGGGTAATTTCTACTGTAATTGTGATTAAGTACCTTGCTCAAGGGTACTGCAATCAGAGGTGAGACCTGAACGCACAACCTTTCGGTCTAAAGGCAGCAGTGCTAACCAATACACCACTAGCTGCCCCAAGAAGCATGCCTGCAAAAGGATGATTAATAATTATTCACCCTGAGTGTGAACATTATATTGTATGGTCTAATGCAATCATTTTCTGATAGTGGCCTTTTCTGCCTTCTTTTTAGAGGGGATATGAACTAGAAGAGCAGTAGACTTGTGCAGAGATCCCTGGAAATGGGTGAGAAGCTGCTGGCTGCATTTGTGATGCCTAAGCATTTAATCTTACAGCCTTGTGTGGACTAAGGAAATTTTTATTTTTTTTAATTTTATTAATTTGGTTTTGGGGGGTGCGGTGGCGCAGTGGGTTGGACCACAGTCCTGCTCTCTGGTGGGTCTGGGGTTCGAGTCCCGCTTGGGGTGCCTTGCAATGGACTGGCGTCCCGTCCTGGGTGTGTCCCCTCCCCTTCTGGCCTTACGCCGTGTTACCGGGATGGCTCCGGTTCCCCGGGACCCCGTATGGGACAGGCGGTTCTGAAAATGTGTGTGTGTGTGTGTGTGTAATTTGGTTTTCAACATGTCAGACCCCCTGCATTTTATTATTATTATTATTATTATTATGAAATCAGAAAGGCTGACTCAGACCTACATGTAAGCAAAGTCATTGAACTCAAGTCATATTTCACATCCAGAAATAATTATACCTCATCTTAGAAAGTCTTTCCAAATCAGACCTTACTGTGTGCTGTTTCAAAGGTGCCTTTCTGGGTAGCCATCAGCACTTTTAGCGCATGGTACCGATGTGAAAGAGAGGTCTGAGCACACTTGGGTAATATTCTATAGGAGGAACCTGGCAGAAGAGTAAGAGCAAAACAACCCACAAGTTTCCTGTGTTTCTGGGCACTGCTGCAGAAGAGCTGGGAAGATGTGGCCCCCTATTTCCTGGTCAAATCTGTTAACTCCTGTGCTTTGTTGGGGTAGTGTTTAGCAAGTGTACTCAAACGTTTCACTTGTGACAGTGACCCACCTCTTATAGCGCTCAACCTCTTAGAGCGCTTGTAAAAGGCTATAAAGTAGACAGGATAAGTAAGCAGGCAAGTCACACATCTCACATGGTTGACAGAATACTGTGTAATTAGTGGTTAAAGACCTGTGGTCTGTACCCACAATGTTATTATTTTAGTCTCCAGCTTGCTCCCTATTCCTGTGCTGTCACTTGACCTCAGAGATCCTAGGCTATGCATTCAAACTTGGGTTTGAATCTGGCTCAGTCTGCATGGAGTTTGCATTTTCTCCAAGTGTGTGCATGATTTTCCTTCCACAGGCAAGACATTTGACGTTTCTGGTTAATTTCCAACTAAATTTCCCTTAGTGTGTTGCTTTGCTTTGCTGTATGAATGGCTGAATGATTGTTGGGAGTTCAGTGGAGGGTATCTATCTAACATTGTAAACTAAACTGGACAGAGCTGTCTGCTAAGTATTAGTTAATAACCATTTCAATCTCTTTGGAGAAGATTCTGCTAAATGAAAAAATGTAAATTAGACTGCATTTAGCCTGACAGCCAGTAACTAATAACTGTTTTAAAGCACAGTAGACTCCCAGAAGGTGTCAGCAAAGACCAGTCAAAGCTGCTATGGGAAATTTTAGATATACCATGAATTTCTTGAGGTTATGGCTAAACAGCTTCTTTAGGAGCTAAACCGTATGGTATATTGGATTGAAATTTGGATTTGTAAATCTTTATTGTTCTCAGAATACTGTGTCTCTTGAAGCAAATGGCCTTGGTTTTTAATTAGTGTTGGGCAGAAGTTAATGAAGCATTCTCATATATACAAGTAGGACATTCTGGCTTCAGCATCACTGTTTTGATAATTGGACATTCCTGAAATATTACATAATTTTGTTTGTGTTTCTCCTTGGAGTTACATTGCAAACATGTTTCATAATCAAGTTATAAATGTCTTGTGTTGCACTTCATGGCCTCACAGCATTAATGGAAAAACTATAAATACACTTTCAGATGAAAATATTTTAATTCTTATTTAATATTACTGTACATGTAGGCGTATGTGGCAGGAAATTCCTCTTGGCTCTGCAAGCTAGTCTGTTTTTTCCTGTTGGTCTAGAGTAATGATAATGCAGAACACCAAAAAACCATCTATTTTTTAAGGGAATTGCTGTTGATTTGTGACTGAGGTTCATTAATAGTGCATCTGTAATATTGTGCACTGGAGCAGCTTTCCTCTTGAAGATTCTCATTCAGCCAAAAGGAGGAGAGAAGGAAGAAACAATGAGTTCTGTTACTGGTACCGGTATTGCGTGCTCGCACAGTGGGTTGTGCTTGGGCTTCACTGCTCCTGGGCTATGGGTTTGAATCTAACTTAGTCTGTGTGGCATTTTCATGTTCTCTCAATGATGTTTCCACCCACACTCTAAAGGCTCTGAATTTCCAGTAATGTGTGAATGTGTGTGATTGCCCTGCTTAGGACTGCTGTCCTGTCCAGGGTATACCCTGGCTCACACCCTATACTTCTATACTGCTCATAATGGATGAATAGATATCAATAGTGTGACACAGACTTGTAAAATTTGTATTTAAACTTCAGGCAATGGAGAAATAACACCCTCCGGCCCCCCCATACAAATGTAGCGCTCCCACTGTAACAGTGTCTCTGCAGGCCATCCTGTTGGTTCAGCATTCTGAAACACTGGCAAGGTTTAATGCATTGAACTTATTCATGGTTTCCCTACAAGAGCTGAGCTAGCAGAAAATGCCAAAGGGAATGCCAGGCCCATTTGTAATGTATGCCACATTAACTCAGAAAATATGACTTGTCGTAATGGACTTTCATTTGGAAGTGGAAAAGTCATTGACAAACTTCTGGTATTTTAGTGTAGGTTTTTCCTGGATTTCAAGATTTAGTTGATAAATGGGTCATTGTCTTGCAGGAATAGATCCTGGTAAAGGTCGTGTTTATAAAATGTAGTTTTCTCATAGCACTTAAATTGTTAAAGCTGGAATTTGTGTGTATGCCGTAGCACCAAGCATATCTAATTTATTGTGCTTCGTTTGGCTCTCCATCCGCATTTCCTCTCTGCACTGCTTCAAGGCTCAAATCCAGGCTCACTGAAAAAGAGGAGAAAGAAG
Organism: Scleropages formosus; assembly: GCF_900964775.1. Lineage (NCBI taxonomy): Eukaryota > Metazoa > Chordata > Actinopteri > Osteoglossiformes > Osteoglossidae > Scleropages > Scleropages formosus. The sequence goes on along the minus strand of NC_041819.1, from coordinate 2,664,324 downwards.
CCAAAAGTCAGCTGCTGGAATCAGACAAGGTTCTGTGGCTGTTGGTTCAGTCCCGCAGCAGTTTTGCCCGGCAGGATTACACCTCGGCCCTCGCCTACCTTGACACGATCACAGAAGGGAGTAGCTGCAAGGTCATAGCTATGTCTGAAATGTGCTGGCAACCTCCACGCTGTTCCTGTGTCCAGTGCCGCCTGTCCCAAATGCGTCACTAACAGCAACTGCCTCTATGCCAAGGTTTCTCACAGTCTTGTGTTTCCACCCCCCTTAGACCTGTATGTGGGAGGTGATCTCCAGGGAACTGTGAACGGAGTGCTTTCTCCAAAAGGGAGATGGGCAAAGCCATCAGTGACCTTAAAGCGGCCTCCAAACTTTATAATGGCAACTCTCAGCACCATTTACCATCACCTGAAGGTCAATGAATTGTCACTCAAAGAAGCCCAATTGACATATTAGTTAAACAAGGTAGGTCCCAGAGTAAAAATCCAGGTTATTATTTTGCTTTAACTTCAGGGTGATCTAAATGGCATGTAAGCACATTTGTTCATCTGAGTGGATGTTTTCACTGGTTTTCGTTCATCTACTTGAGTTTGAAGCTGGACCCTAACAATAAGTGCTGCTTCACCACAGGTTAAGAAGCTGAACAAGCATATCCTCATTGGACAGCCTGTTCAGTGATCCATCCTGGGCCGTGCACAGATCTCAAGACTGCTTGTGCAACTCGTGAATAGTCTGTTATATGGTTTATCATGACTAAATCGGTGAATTTGCACTCCTGCAACTATAAAGTACTTGAAACACTGTAGAGAACCATGCTGTGTTTCCAGGTTCAGGGTCGAGTATGGGTTCACCCCCTCCCTGCCGTAAAAGTGGAAATGATGATATGCCAGTTAGCCATGTCCCAAAAACATTGTCTCCATTCTTTTGAAAATGGATCCCATCTGTGACTCTTAGCTTATAACACCACTCTGTAGCCTTACTTCAGCAAATGTCTGGCCACAATGCCAGAGAGTGATCACATTCAGCAGTCTCCATCACTTAAGCTGCTTATCAGGCTTCTTGTTTACATGAGTCCATGAAATAAACCTCGTCCAGTTGGAACTGCTTTACGTATACTTCTGAAAGCTGGTTTGACAGCTTGACCAGTGGCTTCATGAAAGTCAAATTCAATGGGGAGCACTACACTAACTGCATTATTCAATGAAATTCACACAGAACTCACCAAGAAACTGCATCTGTATATATTTCTTATTTTTTGCACTCCAATGGGTTGGTATGATTGCCAGCAATTATCCTGTCACCAGATACATCTTGAACATTTACATAGATAGGTTCTCAGAACTGTCTTCACTTATGTTTTTTTTTTTTTAAATCCTGTTTTCTTAAATGTTGCTGTGCAAAGACAAAATCTAAAAGCAATAAAAATCCTTTGTAAACATGGTGTAATAAATAGAAACGGGCACAAACATCCATATATAGAGTTGAAGAAACTACATTTGCAGAGAGCTGTTTGGTCTACGGCTTCGAGTCCGTTGTTTTGGGTTTAAAAATAGCCTCAAACGTTTAAGGATGTCACACCATTTCCTCATTCACCACCCGCTCTATCACAAGCCGTCTGGTTTATAGGAAGTGAGAGCATTCGCCTTATTGGGCAGCACCATAGCAACGCAGGGGATGCTCACCGGACAGGCGAACAGCAAAGATTCGTTAGCCACTTTCCCATGCACTTGGGTGTGAACACCTACATAGGTGTTGACACCAGCAGCTTCACCGGCTTCAGATCCTCCCACCCCCCCTTGACAGCATTAACTACATTTCGCTCAGCAAGACTCAATCATGCCCCTCCCCCCCAGGTCAAGGCTGTTGCACAACCACTATTTCCAAAGATTGCTTATATCACTGTGAAACCTTTAACAAGGTAAAGCAAGACTAAGCAATATAGACTCATGTTTTAAACATGCACAAGGGTCTGTTGGGAAGCCACTGCATGTGCAGAGCGACGGTTGTGCTTTGCAGGCTTGTTTTGTGGAGTTTAGAGGCTTTCTCGTTCCACTGTCGTTGCAATCAGTCTTGCAGAACTTGAGGTGGATCACGGCTAAGTGAAGGAATAGCTGCCTGGCTTCATGTGCTGAAGATGTCAGTTTGGTTCAGCTGTGCAAAAGCAGTGGAACTCGGTCCTTTCTCACCGTATGTCATATTGGCTCATTAACTTGTCGTACCGACAATATATCACGTGGTATATTTTAGGTCTTAATATTTATGTCACATTTGTGGGTGTTAATATTTAGTAGTGATTGACTGAACTATATCAACTATGTTGATATAAATCTTTAAAATTGTTAGTAAGGGTATCTGACTGTAATCCTTTGCTTGGGCATGGTGGTTGACACAAATATGTAGATTTAAAACAGACTAACCAGCTCATGTCCATAGTTTCTGTGCCATGGGGGATTATATTTGGTCCTGGTGTTTTAGTGATTCTGATCCTTATTGATTATGACACCACTGTTTCCACAGTCATACAAGACAAGCACAGCAAGGGTGACTGGCATGTGAAGAAGTAGTACAAGATCTTGACCATCAAGAATTGTGTGTCTTCCATTTGGGTTTGGTCTCAAAATACCAAATGTCTGAAGTGACAATTAACAGGTAACTAAAACGATAAAAACAGATTTAACAATAATGTGGTTCTTTGATATGCTGGCTGGGTCTTTACTGTTGTTATTTAATGAAGGATCGTCAACAGATTGCTGCAGTGATTAAAATATCCAACTTTATAAATGGTAACTGAATAAATAAGCACTTTAGTGCCGTTGTAAATTGTCAGTGTAAAAATGTCGTAAGATATTAGTGTTTCTTGTTGGTGATGGTCAGTAAAAAAAAATGGATCGGATTTAATGTTAAAGTTTCACTCAGTCAGGTGAACCAATGCAGGACTTCAGCTGCAGAAGAAATCTGTATTGTGTAGACACTGAAGACTGTGGTGTGGTGTTCTTAAAATTATAGAACAGGCCATAAGAAGACGATCATTAAGGCGCACAGGAAGCTGGTTCAGCAGTGGTACCCAGATAATTTCTAGGACAGCAATGTGGAGAAGAAGAGGGCAAAGAAGACGTTTATCGGCATCTTCCAGGCCAAGGAGATGCTCACTGACCCGGGTAGGCTCCTCACATTCTGTTTTGCTGCAGTCATCCTGCTAGAGTCATGGAGGCGGAAGGAGAGTAGGCCCACATATTCCCAATGAGGAAATTTGTGAAGCAGACGTAGAGATCTCCCTCCAGTGCTGCCATACTGAGTCGCCATAGAAGCTGTTTGCATTTTTGGAATCTTAACTATTTTAATTTGCTTTGTCCTGACAGTTGTATCTATCCATACTTCTCCCCCCACCCCTTACTTAATGGTCTCCGCGCTCTTTCCAGTTTTCTGTTAGTGACGTTAATCACATTTAACATGATTGCTGTGCCTTACTTCCTTTGTGATAATTGAATCAATGAGTTCTAATTAAAACGTGTTTATCCTAGTGGTTAAAAAGCTTAGTAGCCGCTTTCCTGCTGTGCTCTTGAGAGTCTAAGAAACTTTCACTTGTACATGAGCAAAAACCGTGGAGGAGAATTACCATAGAAAGGGGAAGAAATTACCATGAAGAAAATTGGGTACCACCAAGCAGATGGTATTTTTAAAGTTCTTGAATAATGGAGATGCAGTTTAGCTCTGTCTGCACAATGTAAGGCTCCATTGCCATACATCTGATCAAAAGCAATCTATAGGATTGCAAAGGTATTGGAACTTCCAGTTCAGAAAATCAACTTGCAGTTCAAGTCTACGAAACGATTTACCTCGAAGTTACTGTTAACCCAATTTGACTTTTGTGTTAAATAAATTAGTTATTTACATTCATCTTAGACCTTGGTTATCTCAATTTCCTTAGAAGTTATCTGGTCATGTTTTGAGTACCAGAACCTGAAGGGATATGGTCTGAGGTGAGGGTTCTCTGCTACTTATTCCTTCTTTGTGGTTGTGCAGAGATGAGGGGAAATTTTGATCAGGGGAGGAATCTTTGGACTCTAGAAACCAGCAGGGTAGTGCCCATAACTTGCATCCCACAATGTATGGCCTCAAGGGCTACAGCCCCTGCATTTCCAAAGCCTTCAGGCTCAACTTCGACTAAGGCCAGATGGTGCTCACTTGGTGCAGCTGATTATTAGCACCCTTTAGGGAAGTGGTTGAAAATGGATGTTAAAAATTACCACAATGTGATGGGTTTAAAATCCCATGACTGCTGTATCCTTGATCCAGGCATTTGACCTGAATTGCTTCTAAATATTTCTTTATATGAATGGGTGTAGTCTTGTCTATTGACCTTGATCAGGCTGTATGTCAAGCAAGTAAGCGGTGCATATTTGATTGGTAAATATCAAATAGGGCAGTGGTTCTCCAGTATCCCCTTGTTGATCCCAAGTCATTTCATACATTTTGTTCTGTTCCACTGCAAGCACAGCTCACTCAGCCAATCAAAGACTATGTGATTGACTGAAATATTCCCTAGTTCACTATGTGACCCAGTGTTTGTGAATCATTGCTTTAGAGGGGCAAACCTTTAAAATAATTTGCCTATGTAGTTGCTATGTTTATGTGAACATTAAATGAAGATCTAATTAGGCAGTAATTAAGGTCTGTTTTTCATTGATTCAGACCTTGCAGTGCTTATCAAGTACTGGGTTATGCCACGTAACTGGGTGATCAGTGCATGATTTCTGTAGTTATGTGTAGGAGGGTGTGTGACATGGTGAGTGATGAGTACAGTTTGACTGATCAGTCTGCCCCGCAGGGTTACTGTAGGTCAGGTATGATGTTATCCAAATACTTTCCCTAAACTAGAGGAAGACTAAGAATGTGGAGAAAGGTTTAGGTTCTAATAGAATTAAGGTAATTTCCAATATGCCTCACTTCATGTACACATGAGGACTTCTGAGAGCATCCAAGCATAACCTATGTGCAGGTAACCCGGGAGGTTGATCTTGTTGGTTAGGTTACAAATATTCCTGCTGAAAAAATGTGAATTCACAAGAACTGTATAGTGTGAAAAGGGGGTGCGGTGGCGCAGTGGGTTGGACCACGGTCCTGCTCTCCGGTGGGTCTGGGGTTCGAGTCCCGCTTGGGGTGCCTTGCAACGGACTGGCGTCCCGTCCTGGGTGTGTCCCCTCCCCTTCTGGCCTTGCGCCCTGTGTTACTGGGTAGGCTCCGTGACCCCGTAGGGGACAAGCGGTTCTGAAAATGTGTGTGTGTGTGTGTGTATAGTATGACAGAGGAAGGATTTGGACATCCCTTGTAAGAGTATTGGACAGTAATTACCCACAAGGCACCTCTTTGGACTTACGAGCAACATAAATGGGAAGGTTCCATTGTGAAGCCTTCAGTTTTTTGTTCTATATAATTGCAGCAATGCAAAAACCCCTGACATTATCATTGGTTCTGGGAGGGAGATTTTGCTAAATGAAAAGTAAATTTAATTTGCCCAACGCTTTGAAATATTAAAAAGGTTTTCTCTCTCAATATCGCTCGTCATTTGTTTAATGCTTCCCCGTGACAATGCCAAGCTTTCTATCCAGAGCACCAATTAATCATGTAAAATTGCACGTTCACGTGGTAGATGTCCTTTTCTGTTAGTGGACGTGCTGAACTGGTCGACGACTCCGTGCTGTTCAGAGATTGATCAAATTATGCTCAGGCTGGCACACAAAGGCAGTAATGAAGCACAGCTCTCTGCTTTAATACCTTCCATTGGAAATACCTTCTGATAGAAAAAAAATCAGAGCACCATTGTTTTGTCAAACTAGACAGCTGAAGTGAAAGAAGAAATGAGTTCTTCATACTTTCCTGTGCTAGGCAGCGAAGCAGTAGGACTTTTCTTGTACCCTAACATCTCCTTATTGGTAGGAATTAATGAATTTATGTGGGAGCTGGGTCTCAGGATTGTTTTTATGGGGACATCTCTCCCTATAGTTCACTTCTGGATCAATAGCTGTGATAGAACAATGTGACAAGTCATACCTCATGAAGTTGGAGACTGACGGCACAGTGGACTTGGGTCATTTTAATGCAGCCTTGGTTCCAAAGGTAAAAAGAAATTTATTTCTGCAATACTGGTTACAAAGAGAACGTTTCTGATGATCATGGCCTGTAGCCTCTTCGCACAGGATTTTTTGCTTTCCAGCAGCTCATACCGTGCTTTATCGCTGGAGTTTGTCTTACCAGATCTGGCCTTTGGGCTCCAGTAGGTGGAGCTCTTAAGTACGGATTCTAATGGATCCATGGAACCACATTTAGCACCTTTTGTCCAGGCCAACAGGACCTTGTGTGATTGTTGTCTTTAAAAGCCTGATCTTCACCGTATGCTTTTACACACTTAAAAAGACAGTCCATTAATAATGCAAGTGTTTGTGCTAATTGTACATGCAGTTAGACACTTTGCCTAGTATGTACAGCTGAATATTTACTGCAAGTTGAAACAAGTTCACTTCTTTAAAATGGGCAATATAAAAATGCATTAACCTTAAATGGAAGATGGTAATGAAGAGTTTTAATTTAGGTGGTAAAATACGTGCCGGATATAACCATTGTCTCAGACAATGTGTGACTGCACCCTTCCATGTGCTAAAGCAGTCTGAAGGGAGCAAATACTTTACACCCTTACATCTAGATGAATGTCCACAAGACAGAATGAAATGCCTTACTGTGCCCAATTAGAGAATCCACTCTTCCAGCATTTACTCCATGAATCATGATTCTACTTCAGCCTCAGCACCATTCAGAATGGAAAATGTATCATCTGGTTTAAATAACTACACTTTTTTGGTACTATATATTTATATTAATTTTGCTACTGTGGCTTCAATTGAGATCTGCTAAATGGTCAAAGGGGTAAAAATTCTACTAGTGGGTTGTCTGATCCTTTGGTGTTGGGTTTGTAGTTCTTGCTGGCAATGATCCCTCACAACTGGTGGCAGAATTTTAGAGGCAGTGTCAGATTATGTCTGTATGAGTGGGAACAGACAGCAAACATCACCTTGTGCAACGTCATTTTCGCTTTATTTTTGACATGGTTTCAGTAGAATCCTGGACTGCCCACTCAGTTTGGGAAATTCCATTACTTCTTTTCATCAGTTTCCATTCTGCATTTTTTTAAGTCCATGAACATATACTGTCTTCAGGTTTTACTTGTTTTTTCTGTTTCTATTTTTCTATTTTCTCTATTTTTATGGCTTTGCATGGGAGCTGTTTGTTTGCATGCTGGGGTTACGTAACACAGCTGACAGAATGATCTTAAGTGCAGCAATGAAGTCCAGCCGAGCTACGCAGAGGGGTTTTTATATAAAATGGGGTGTGGAAAAAAGTTTCTTTATTTCTGTGTTTTTGCCTGTGATTCATTTGCATCAGTCCATCATACATTCTCAGCAACCTTAAAGCACATCTCTGTGCTGCAGGGTCAGTGGCTGCACTCTCAGTGACATTACCCAGAATGCCTGTGGAGATCTGCTTTTATTGCTCCCCCCAGAAGACGCTGTATAAATAATAACCATAACGCCAGTCCACTGGAGTAGCAGGCGGCTGCTGTGTTCTGGAAATCTTTATTCATGAACATATTTCTTTTTGTACTTGAAAAACAGAAACATTCAGGCCAGAGCTTGTTTATTTTTTCTCTCCAGATTTTCATCTTACAAAAGCTTTAAATAATTAGGTAATCTTTTAAAGTGTAGGGTTAAAGAGGCTGATAAAACTGCAAAATACAAAATAATTAACTGTCCTTGCTTTCAAATGGGGAGCTTGTTAAAAAAAATAAAAATCTAGGACAAGAACTTCTGATAGAGGATCAGTAGTTGAAAGTTACTCTGAGCAGCAGTATCTTGTTGACCTTCTTACCAGTTGTTAAACTTTCCTGGTATCGCAAAGGTGATATGAATCACCATAATGACTGCAGCACGCTGTAACCACTGTAATGCAGAATTGCACCACCAGTTTCATCTCATGTCAAAACTGGAAAGCAAGTTTGTGAAAAGAAGTAAATCATCCTAACAGCTATATATGGAAGAACAATGTACTTGTACTCTGATTATAAACTCAGACCAGTTATTGTCATTTCATATGCCAGGGTTTGCTGAGATTTCTGGAATATTAATAGCATTTGAATATGTCTGTTGGAAGGCAAATAAATCTAGAAATGCCAACCAACCAATGTAACTAATGTCTACAACCGCTTTTCCTGAGCAGGGTCATGATGAACCAGAGCCTAACCTGGCACCACAGGGTGCAGGGCTGGAGGGGGAGGGGACACACCCTGTACAGGATGCCGATCCGCTGCAAGGCACCCCAAGCAGGGTTCAAATCCCAGACCCGCCACACAGCACGCACCAGCTGAACCCACTGCACCCTCCATTATCTAGAAATGCAGACAGTTAAAAAAGCAAAATCTTTAAATGTTAATAAAAGCTTAAACCCTATATGCTTTTGTCTGCTTACATTGTGCAGGTCAGTATACAATCCACACATATTTACATTCAGCTGACACTTTTCTCAAAAACAACATACAATGTTAATCTTCCAACAATTATTTACCCATTTGTACAGCTGCCTATTTATTTTTTTTATTATTATTGGTACAATTTAGGGTAAATATCATAGGCAGGGGTACTACAGCTAGAGGTGAGAGTTGAACCTCCTACCTTTAGGGCTAAAGGTGGCAACTCTAACCACTACACTGCCAGCTCTCCTGTATAGAACTTCTCGCAGAAGTTTAACATACAGTACTTGTCAAAAGCGTAGCTACATCTGCTTGGAACCTTTGGCATTTAAGGTGTGGCAATTGGTCTTTTGGTCCAGTGAGTCAAAATATGTTTGATTTGGAATTGTTTTTAAGATGCCAAGAAAGGGAACACATGAGTTGTGCCACTGTCCATTATGGAGGTGACAGTGTTATGGTGTGGGGCTGCTTCGCTGGCCATAGAGTTGGCAGTGTTTTCCAGGACTATGGAGATCTCAACCAGCATGGTTATTATAATATGCGTGAGAGATATTCCATTCCATCTTTGTTGTGGAAGTACTTTGTTCTTCAGTAAGGTCTTTTTAAATTTTGTCAACATGGTTCATGGCAATACTGAACACCAGTGCTGGATCATATGTTTTTTAACACTCTCATGTTGCTGTGACCTAGTGTTGCTGCTGTTGTAAATAAAAATAAAAAAAAAGAAAAACTAGTTCCAACAAATGTATTCATATTTTTGACTGACATTGTACAATAGCTGTCTATCTCTGTTCAGCATAAACGAACTGCAACCTTTATTTGAAGGTAAGCATGGCTGAGAACCAATTCTCATTTACACTGACAGACTGAGTCCCACGCACATTCGGTCACACTTACATCTTAGCAGAGTGTTTTTTGGATCATGGGAGGAAACCCACACAAATATGGGCAAAGCGCAGAGTTTGCCAGGTCTGGGTTTAAACAAACCTGCAAAACCTAGATCTTCGAGGCAACACATCTAGTTGCGAAACTGCAGTGCAGTCCAGACAGGGAAAAAAAAAAAAAGCTAATTACACTCTTCTCAGGTTCTGAAAGCATCTGAATGAAGAAAAAATGATGAGAAGCATTGACAGCACAATAGTAGCTGCTTTCAGACCACATTGGTTTACGTTCTGACCTCCACTGTACAAGAGCTTCAGGTGAAAACCATAAATCCAGCCGGAGAACAGGATTCAAAACATTTGGATATGAAAATAATTGCCCTCTTCTTCAAATATGTTAATACTTGGAAAATTTCTGTCATATCCATGAAAAACGTTGTTAGTAAACAATGTTTGATCTTTGATGACAGACACACACTTGAGAAATTAAAATTTGTGAATGCACAGTTAATCTGAAGCAGAAATACCCACAATCAGTTCTATTCCATAATACATAGAGGAAATCTTCAAACAGCTTTTGATTTAAGAATATGAATGTTAAATAGTGAAGCAATGTATGGTGTGAGAGAAAACAAGTCAGTTAAGGATTTAAATATTTCAGTTAAAACATTAATTCAAGATTTTAAGTACGTGTACCTTACTGATGGAAGTTACCATTACGGTTAGTTTTAGAACAGTTTTCTGCTGGTTGATGGCAGAAAATGGAATGTGTTAAGTGACATCACTTCAAGCACTGTGGATGCAAATGTGGGAATGAACATTTCACACCCTGGAGTGTGGTAAATCCCAATCTGCATAACACAGCCTCTGGCATGAGTCCACAAGGCAGACCCTGGAAACAGGCTAAGACACAGTAAGTCCAGCAGAATTTCTGAAAGACAACTTATAAAACACAGGTTGTCTGGCATCTTGAGGGACTGCAAATCACTGATAAAATTAGAAAATAAAGTTTGCAAATCAGAAAAAAAAAAAAAAAAAAACTTTACAAATGATGAACATAGCAGTGAAAGGCTGTCAGTCTGATTATGGCAACACTTTTTTGTATTCTTACAAACTAAGATTTTTGTTATGCTGGAAAACATTATTTGGGAATGCGTTGTCTGATCTATCAGAAAATTGGTTGGTAGTCTTCAGGATGAGAAACTTAAAATTAATTCTGTTTGGCTGAGATCCATGTTTTATATTTGCATTTCAGATCATTGATTATGGTGTTAAACTGAGGATAAGAAATGCTTTTGTTGTTTTCTAATTTCTTGCTGGTGTGGTTCTTCTTAGAGGCATTGCCTTGCAAAGTACCTGAGCACAACTCCCTTCTCCAATAGTCCCATCCAGGAACTTACTGCAGAAAGCTACCCAGTTGTATATATGGTAAATTATTGTAAGCATCTTAAATATACAAACATCCTGAGTTGCTCTTGACATGTTGGCTAAATAAATAACAATTGTATAAGTTCTGTTCTGAAGTTAAGCTTTATAATCATATAGTGATCTTTTATATGTGATTGAGTATACTGGCTTTACAGTAATTACATTTCCTCAACACAGCCCCCACCAAATGGAACAATTTGTCAACAAGAAGCAGAAATTGCTGTTTATTGTACATGTGCTTCACTGGCTTGGACTATGGTAAAATAGTAGTCTTCTTGAGAAGGAACATGTCACTTTAAGATTAAAATACAGGTTTGTGAGAGAAAATAGCAGGTTGAGCACACAACCAAAGCCACCAAACACTACAGCCTGAGGCATAGTATATAATATTTTTGGGTCTGGACGAAGAAGACATACGCTGCAATGTAGCCTTAGGGTTGTTTCATGAGAATCACTAAGACTCTGCTGGAACTATACTTCTAAAGATGCTGTCTAACTGAGCTTTTTTTCTTTCTTTCTAAAAGGCATCAATTTAAAATGCAATTTGAGTTGCTGCTAAGTTAAAAAACATGTAGTTCTTGTCTGAGTGTTCCTGGTTGTGTCCCAGTTGGATGATGCAGTCTTAGCCCTGTCTGTGGTCTGTATTCAAGGAAGGGTCACATTTCTTGTGCGCATTTTGGGTTTGGCCTGGTAACAACAGCAGTACAGACTTTTCACCCCTTGTTACTTGATAGGAGATGGTAAAGATGACACATTCAGGACATGGATCCTGTAGACTCAGGAAATACTGTATTTTGCATGCATCTCTCACATGTGGCCTATGCATAATGCACATACACAAAAATATATGTATTTGTGGGCCATATGAATTAAAAGGTCAGGCCAACAGGTCAAGGGTTGAAAAAAAATGGTCTTGACAAAAAAAAAAAAAAGTACATTAAGTAACTTCAAGTGATTTAATGGTACATTTGGACCAGGGTTTCAGGAGAAAAAAAAAACTATTAAGAAAATTAATCAAACAAAAAAGCCAGCGCTAATATGTCCTCTGATGCTGATACTAATTCTGTAACATGACTGAGAACTTTCTCAAGTCCCAGATGGAACCAGAGAGCGGAGAGATGAGATCAGCACTGGAACTTATTTTAAGTCTCAAAAAATCCTTTTAGGTTTAAAGCTATGAAACTGCCAACTGGAAGCCTGATCTCTTTAATGTTCTTGCCTCTTTACAAGGAAGACAGCTGGGGGCAACGAATGCATCGTTACCCTCCATCAACTGCAGCAAGTAGAAGCAATTATCGATGAGAGACATAATACAACTTTAAGTATCGAGATGGAATTTATACACTGTAAGCTCTGAGGCTTGTAGACCCAGGTCTAATGAATAATAGACATTCCTTACACAAAAATGGAAGATGGACAGAATCACCTGTGTGCTGTCTTTGGGTTCCACTCTGTCATGCAAACAGCTCTTCGATTATCTAACATTCATTGCTGTTTGTCTTGTAACTTGCAACAGTCTGATAAACATTCTTATAAAATACAAAAGACTGCCAATAATTCTCCTTGATTCTCACTACTTTGTTTGCCATTTTTAACACATATTCTTTGACATGGTGGGCGTTTGCTACGCGACTCAGCCCGATGGGAAGAGAAACAAGATAAAAGAGGGCGACCATAAAGGAGAAGACATCCCACGGACTCTTTCATCATTCACCACGAACAAATCTATTCCTTTGAGGGTCACGCCGGAGCCAGGAGAAGTTATCACGACAGGACGGAAGAGGCGAAAAAGTTTTAATGGAGTCATGCGGTGAAGTCGTTACTTCGAAGGAAGTGGAGAGCTAGTTCTTGAGGAACCACGACTTCACTTGGGTTTTGCTCTGCTGGAGGATGGAGAGCATCATTATTCTGGAACACGGAGAGAGGGGAAAAGGAGAGAAAGAGAGAGAGTAAGGAAGGGAGAGGGAGAGAGTAGAGCGAGGAGGAGGTGAGGCTCAGTGGAAGACAAAAGATAATAAAACAAGTAGGGCAATGTGTGGGACCATCAAACCAACAGCATGTGTGGGCGCTTCACCTCAGGAAGTTCTCGCCTAGGTGTCCTCAGGCCACATATTCTTCTCCCTGTCCACCACAGTCGGCTGCCCCAGTGATGCTCGGGAGAAGGAACTCATTACATAATCACTCTTCACACAAGTTCATTTTTGACTGACAAGATAAGACCCATGTCAAAAAATACCTTTACGTTATATCTGTGGGACGTGTATGACTGAGTTAACAGTAGCCAAAATTTAAGCCATATATTCCAAAGCCATGCATGAGGTCTTGTGGTCTGTGGTAAGCTTTGGTAAACAGCACTGCTTGGGTGCATGTCTTCAAGTTGTCACAGATTATGCATTTTTTCCACCGGATGACCTCTTTGTGTCACTTTTGCTATTATAGGCATTAAAAGTAATCAAGTCATTTCCATGAAAAAGTGGCCCCTTGACTGATCTTCCTGCTTATTTGCACCAACATTCAATCGTCCACATTTTGATGGAATAATTCCTGTGGGTGGATTTAACTTGTGTGCTTTTCAAATTGTTATTCAAACCCAACACAATGTTGCTAATACATCTGTCACATTGGTACTTTGGGAAGGGACAGTTGATGCTGCAAGGGCACTTGATTATGCCATTGAATTTTGGGCAGCTGAGCAGTGTGTAATACTGGAGATGAGATGGACAGGTGAACTGCAGTGTGCATAGCATTCAACCCCACCCCAGTTTTAGTACTGCTTTTCACATACGTGCTGACAGCAGGATTACAATTTTACAGTAAAACTAGTTAAGAGCAAAATGCAACTAAAATCCACTTTATAGGTTTGACTTTAAAGTACTTTCTTGGTTCAGACACTAAAAAACCTTTTTAGGCTGGGAAGGCATGTTGATGTAGCAGGTAGTGCTTGCCTCTCAGTTTCTGGGCTGTGGACTGGAATCTGTTCCATTTGAGTGGGGTTTATATCTTCTCCCCTTGTTTGTGTGGGTTCCTACAAGGGCTCTGGTTTCCACCATTCCAACCATGCATTTCAGGTGAATTTAGAGACTCAAAGCTGCCATTTTTATGTGTATGTGTAAGAGGATGTGTGTGTCATTGCCATGCGATGGACAGGCATCCCACCCAGGGTGTACCCTGACTCATGCCCCAAGCTTCCTTCATACGGTCCAGTTATTGATAATAGGAGGATTTCTAGACTGTAGCACACAGGATGTTATATTGATGTCATAGGACCTTGTTTTCGAACACTGGTTCAAAACATTCAGCCAATAGATGCAAATCGATGTCCTTGTTTAAGACTTGTTTGTGCACATCCAGTGGGTGAGCAGAAAGCAAGCACTGTTGTTCAGCATAGGCCATCTGCTACAGTTAACCTGATTAACAGCATAGAACATTAAAGGACACTGAGGCAAAAAAAGAATTTAAGGGATTTCATTGTTTGCAACCTAAGACAACACGATGAATCAACTATGGTACACCACCACAATGTTAAATATCTGAAAAAAACTATTTTAACTACACAAATGCACACACACAAGAAAAAAAAGCAAAAAAATCTGTCCAGTAAATTACTGCTGGCATATGGTGAGCATAAAAATATGTTTTATCATAAGAATATTCAAAGTACCAGGTCTATAGGGAGGAATAACACAAACAGTGAGAAATAACATAAACATGACTGCCATTTTTAAAGACTGCCTTTGAAGCAGAGGGCATTCCACTCATAATTAAACATTTTATGTCCTTTGATTTCACTGTAATCTTAGAGATATAGTGGTCGAGGTGGAAGATAATTCTGCTGCTAAGGAAAAAATAAAACACATAGTCATGACACTTGATTTTTTTCCTGCTAGCACTGATATCCAAAGTTGTACTTTAGTGAAGCATGAAAAGTGAAATTTAGAGAAATTAAAACAAATATTTAGTTGGAATTTTAGTCTTGAAAGTTATGTAGACATAGAACATTGTACTTTTTTTCTGTTGGATGATGCTGAACGTATTTGGTGCACATGGGTAGGAATGCTAACCATACAGGTCACTTTAACTAAAAGTGTCTGCTAATAAACTGTAACAAGCATGAAAAATGCAAAAATATCCCACAGAGAGAAAGTACAGCCTAAACCAGAGGATGTGTGACCTTCTCCAGCCCTGGTGATCACAGAAGAGAAAAATCAATAACTCCCATCAGCACCACAGAGCAAAACATTCCTACATGGCATGAGGTGGACTTTAATGTGTCATTACATTCTCCACTACACTGTGTTATTATTGCTGGTTTTCTTATGCTCTGCTGCAGTGTTTCATGGAATCTACCAAGAATTAATAACTATAATGTTGAAGGTAATAATTGACTTCATTTGCAGTATATTTTCTCATACTGGGTGCTTCAAGTTTTTTTAAATGGGCATAACTTCATTATCTGTGAAACAGCAATGTGTAACACCTCCCTACAGCCTTTCTGCGGCAGTAACGAATATAATGAAGAAAGTTTCTTTATATTGCACAATACCTATTATTGGCCCTCGAGATTTTCCTTTAAAGCTGAAGAAGGAAGTTGACTTTTAAATGTGAAATGGAATTACCTCCAGGGCTAATCAGAAATTTTTAGCTTCCATTAAAACCTAAAGAAATTATCTGATGAATTTCAGGCAGTTAAGTGGATCCTTTTTTAAGTAAAAATAGAACAATCAATTGTTGAGTAAATCTTTTTTTAAAATGACACATAACTGTAAAGTTCAACTCTACAAACCATCATGGGTGACATGCTAGTGTCTGTGATAACTCGATGGTTACAGATTCAGTTTACAAAAAGTCATGTAGGATCATTACTACTAATGATAGCACTTTAATTTTATTTGATAATGTGGCAAAGTAGTCTAAAGTGCTGGATTAAGGTTCTAGTGCCTTTGGGGGTATGGGTTTGAACCACTACTGCCAGTTTTTACTTAAATCTTTTAATTTGCTCTGGTAAACACTTATTAGGGAGAGCAGGTTTAATTGGATTTTGGATGTTCACTTGTAAGGTTTCTATTCTGTTACCATGTCTGCTGTCATTTTCTTCACCAAGGTTTTTTCCCTGGACTGATCCAGTCACAATATCTTGCTGTAAGTGGCTTTGGATAAAGGAGATAGCAAATAGATAGCAAATTAGTCATAGAAGGTGCATCAATGTCATGGTAATATTATGAAGAAATGCACCCAAGCTCACTCACAGATTCTGGAGTTCATATACGTTAATCACGGCTCATCCACAAAGAGCCTTTCACATGCAGACAAAAATGACCACAGAACATCTAGTACTGAAAGTTAAAATGGCCACATAAAGAAACCCGATACACACATATTATTGTAGTACCAAGTAAGTCTGCAATTCCAACAGAAATAAATCAAATTACTACAGCAAAAAGCAGAGCACACTCCAGTAATACAGGGCAAACTTACCTTAAAAAAAGGTCTTGAGAAGTGAGATTACAGAAAAGTATTTTTATTAACATTTCCATGTGCAAAAGGTTCTCAGTGTAGGTAATAGAACAGACAAGCGAGGTTTGTACTTGAGGGTTGATATCGTTCTTAACTTTACAGTAAAAAATTGGTGTCAGAAAGTTGCTCTGCTTTGTTAATGCAAAGGTTCTTTCTCCAGACTACAGCTGAACTTCTCTATCATTTAGTTTAGTTACAATGCCATCTATATAGCTAAGTTTATAGGGAGCCTTTAGTCCCCCTTTGGAATAAAAAGAGTTTGCTTGGTACTTTGGAAGTGTTGAGCATTTAAGCATTTGTTGAATGTAGTTCAGAGGAAATTTTAACAACCAACAGCCAAGATACTGCAACGAACAGCAAAAGCAGATGTGCCCAGAACTACCAATATATAATGTTTACAATCTACTCTATAAATACTAAATCCACTTTATCACAATATGCACAGAAAACATTTAATTTAAGTTAAAGCTCCTGATTCACTGGCTCCTCATTTCACAAAGACAACTGAGACCAGAAGTCTGTCATTTCTTTTGTTCTTCACTCCAAAACTCACATTCAGCATAAAGTTAAAATTGATAAAAGCAAAATAATAGATTTCTCTCAAAAATTTCTACATTTTTTTTGTTGTGTTTTGGAGATAGATTTTTTTGTACATTTATATTTTTTCATTTAGTTGACCCTTTCCTCCAAAACGACTTACAGTGTTAAGATTCTAACAATTTTTTACCCATTTATATAGCTGGGTAATTTTACAGGAGCAATTTAGGGTAAGTACCTTGCTCAAGGGTACTACAGCTGGAGGTGGGATTTGAATTGGTTACTAATTAAGTTGCTTTACAATTAAACTGCATAAACTATACAAAATTAAACTAAAATAACTAAAATGAATATACATTGTCACCACAAACTCCTGCTCTTTACGGATTGTTGACTGATTCATCCTATGAATGTGTGTGACATTTATAATTGGGTTCATCCCCAACACTCAGGAAAATCTGGCATGAGCTGTAAACACTGTAGAAATGAACTAAATTAAATGATCCCATCCGAATGTCCTCTTTTGTCCTGTTTGCCATTTTGTTAAATGACACCTGTCATTTGTTTGGGTAAATACGAGTTGGATTTGTTCCATTACAAAGAAATATTTTATAAAAGATACCAGTGATGAAAATTCAATTAAAAATAAATAAGCTTGAGAACCTTGGTCTTTGGAAATGGATAAGTTGGTTGCTCATAACATGAGGAGCCAGTGGCACAGAGTTTAAACAGCTTCATCTAGGTGTGATGCAATCAGGACCTACAGTCTCCGTGAGTCCAAAGCACTGCAGTCTCCTGATTCAGCTGCTGAAAGTTGCTCTAAAAAGTCTTCCTTCCTTACTGAGAAGAAAGAAGAGGTGAAGGAAAAGGCTGATTGCCTGTCTTGTTAGCAACTCCCCCAGCAGTTCATTTTTTTGTCCTGTCTTTGCAAAGATACTTCTGCATTTTGCTTGCCCTCATGTGCCCCTTTCGAACATAACGGGAGCAAGTGAGATGGACCCTTGGACAGGGGATCTGGCACTTTTAAACGAAAGGGTGTAAATGCATCTCTCCCCCCTCACGTCCTCCCCAACTGGTGCCCTTAAGAGGAAGCTAATATCTCACACAAAAAAACAACAAAAAAAACCCCTGAATCCCCTGAAAGGGCCTGCATCTACCTAGATGTCTGAGTTGAGACAGAGAAGATCTTGCAGACGTTACTTTGTAAAGCCTTGGTGACACATAATTCATTCATTGCCCTTTACCACTTGTTGAGCCAAGGTCATAGTAAATTAGAGTTTTTCTTTGGTAGCGCAGGTAATGCAACAGGGCCCATTCAGGATGATGCACCAGTATGTTGTCCACTGCAGAACACTTCAACATGGTTCCACACTAATGGTGATTCTGAGTCATCAGTTACCATGTCAGGTGAGCCCCCTGCTGAATTTTTCCTCCTGACTTACTTTTGTTGACCTATCCTGCTGCCTTCTGGCAATTTTTCACACGTGTGTTTAATTGGGTATTATTTCTAATTCTACATACTGCACGTCTATTAAGCTAAGAGCTCAGAGGCATCCTGTTGGGATGGATGCTCTGCAGAATGAATTGAGCTGAGCAAATCACCAATCTGCCTGAACCTGATCAGTTTGACTAAGGTCCAAAGGAGGAAAGACTGTGGGAGGAACATTCACACTCGATACACACAGATCTGGGAATGGCTTCACAGCCATCGATCCCCAGAGCCAGTATACCTGCCCATATCATTCATGTGAAAACAAATATGCAGGGGGAGCCATGTCCCTGCTTGAATAGTATTTGCGACTTTCATAACCTTACTGTGAAAGCATTCAAAAACCTGCACTGATTCATGGATCTGGCAGCAGGGGGGTCTCTACCATCTTGGCAGGGAAATTTTAAAACCGAGACAAATCTTTATTTGGCCAGTCCCCACATCCAGAGATATAAGTTACGGCAAATCTCTGACTAAAGTACTATCTTTCAAAGCGGCCCACTGATGCCCGTGGGACTGCTGCTTGCCAACATGTTGTATCAGCGACAGAGAAAATGCGGCGAGCGTGACTCAGCCAAACCGTTCCATTCAGTGAGGTAATACAAGGACAAAAGCAGAGGTTATCCTACCAATAGCAACATGCGCCAGGCGCTGCACAAGAGACCACGGACATCCATTCACGCCCTCAGCGCAATACCACTGTATGCAAATGGTGCATTCTGGGACTGACGCCAGCACAAAGCGCCGCTATTATTCATTTCCCTTCTAATCTGTCATCGCACGAACAGAGGAGGAAGCCCCTCTGGCAACGATTGTGTGAAAGCGGCACTTTCCTGTAAAGCCAAAATGAGACCACAGTGCTAATTGTTTACAGGCCATGAGCTGTTGGAAGACAACCTTGAGTTTTTTCTTTCTTGTCAGGTGAGGAGAGCATATGTCTGGGATAGGAGGCCCTGCATCGGAGAAGAGGAACAGTAGTCCTCAGATGTTGGAGCTAAAGACCATCAGGCCACAGTGGGCTACAGGGATTCCTTACATTCTAAGAAGCAGTGAACTGGGCATATCAAGTATGATAAATGCCCACTTATGCATGGGCCTGAAAAGGACATTGTTTGCAGCTCTGTGTCCTCCCTTATGATGTGCACATCAAAAATGATTTAACCACGGGAACAAAAGGAGAGATGTCAATTTGGAGTCCATTGTTGTCCTCTCACAGCTCTGGTTCACCCCTGTCATGGGCGAGTGATTGTACAGCAGGCCGCAGGCTGAGAAGGAGCGCTTTGCATGCAACACCCGCTTCCCAGAAAGCACCCTTCGCTGTGTGTGCTCCTATCGCTGGAGCAGGCCAGCATTAACCGCGTGAGTAATGGCCCCGCCAGGATGAAAAACGACACCACATGTTATCTTCACCTGGATGGGATAGGGTGAAGTGGGTTGGGGGGGGCTGAATTCTCAGAGTCTCAAATGGCTTCAGAGCAACTCAGGATTGTAAATGGCTCAAATTCTGTTGCATTATGCTGTGGAGTGCCTAGAATTTTGCGGTGGCACAAA
The DNA here is from genome assembly GCF_900964775.1 of Scleropages formosus. Lineage (NCBI taxonomy): Eukaryota > Metazoa > Chordata > Actinopteri > Osteoglossiformes > Osteoglossidae > Scleropages > Scleropages formosus. The sequence continues at coordinate 2,644,409 of NC_041819.1, read as the reverse complement.
ACGTCATATCAAGATGAATTAACCTGAATAGGTCATAGAGAAATGCTACTTTCATCCGCAAACATAGAATTTATTGTTTGATTTTGTTTTCTCATGAAAACAATGCTAGAGTTTCTGTTATATCCCGCATGTAATGGGGAATTGATCTTGTTTTTGAATTTTTAAAAGTGTAATGGATTAATTTATGGGGGCTTAATTTATGGGGTGGGGGGGTGAGGCTGTCACAACCACACCCACACTTTAATTGACAACACCTGACGATCACCAAGCACCTGACTCACAAGACCCTTCTCAGCTCCCATACCTTTGCGGAATCTCATCTGAGACAGCCCTCTTTTTGCGCCATGTCCTGCTCTCCTCCATCCCTTGTTTCCCGTCTTCCGTTCTCCGGTTTTTGACTCTTCACTTTGTCCCCTGACCACGTCCTTGGATCCTCGCTCTCACGCCGTCCGCCAATCGACCGACCCTTCGCCTGTCCCCAACAACAAGAATTCTCCTGACCCCTCAGTACCAGACGAACGATCCTGCACTTGGGTCCAACCGCCCCGGATTCCTCAGTTCCGCGTGACAGCTGTGGGTTTGTCCAGAGCCTGCTCTCCCGTGGGTCTGGGGTTCAAGTCCTGCTTGGGGTGCCTTGCGACGGACTGGCGTCTCGTCCTGGGTGTGTCCCTTCCCCCTCCATCCTTGCACCCTGTGTTGCTGAGTTAGGCTCCGGCTAGCCACAACCCTGCTTGGGACAAGCTGCTTCAGACAGTGTGAGTGTGTATAAGAAGAGCCTTCTAAAGAATGTGCTCATACACTTTTTGAAGGGAGAAACTTCAGTTAAAAATATGCTATGTATCCCACTCTCTGTTACTGTCTTTAGTCTTAGTAGACTTGAAGCTTTTAAACTTAATTGTTCCTGATTTACAGAAGTAAATGCTTAAGTTATGTTTTTTTATTGGCAGAAGCACTGGGAAAACATTATGTGGAAAAAATTATATATATATAATCAATGATTACATGTACACCTTGTCTCAGATTTAAAAAAAAAAACAGATATTGTACAAGATTTGGCTGAGTCTAGTCTAGCCAATATTAGATTGCAGAGGAGTCTAAATGTCATTTTCTGCTCCTAGATTTACAGTGCGTTCTCAAGAAGTGAAAATGCCATCTGCAGGAGAGCTGTCTCTGTCGCTTCCACAGATGGTAGGTGTGCTCTCAGCTCAGTGACATCATGGAAGACACGAAACGCCCTCGCGTCTGGCGGCCTGTGCTCCTGCAGGCGTGGATTTTCAAAATCCTCCTGAAGTAAGGATAGGATCCTCGGGCAAATTTTCATCAGTCGCCTCTCAGGTACAAGGCACCCATTTCCTGTCCTGTCTCACTATAAAGAATGCAGGGAAAATAACTAGTGAAATCCACAGACTTCAGGAGCAGAAGATGTCATCGGTTCATTGGTTCTCTGCATCCTCTAATGCCGTTTCCATAGAGACGTCTATCTGGCCTCATGTGAGTTACCTTGGTAAACTTCTATAACATTTTGTTCGAATGTCTCCAAAGTATGCCTACATATATTCTTCGAATACAGAAAATAATTTTTTTCTAATGATGCTCAACTGAGTTTCTCGAAGAAATATTTGGCCTTTGATTTTTTTGAATCTATAGTTTTAGGAGCACCTTCAAATTCAGATTATCCAAAAGCAAAAGATTCAGGTTTGAAGTCAACATGTTCAGTTACTTTAAAACCAGTGCTTACATAAAAGCGCTGTTAATATTCTGAGGACTATACTGCTGCAATTGATTTTCAATGTTCCCAATGATCTGGATAAATTACATAAGCAAATTATTTATGTAGTCACTGTGTTTGCATTGTTCAGTATCACCCATTTCCCTCCAGCAAGTTCAGTTTTAATAATTTAAATAATTTACTTTTTGTTTCCTGTAACAGTCAATTAAGACATTGAAAACTCATTTGGATTCTCAAAATAAAAGTTTGCGGTTTTTTTTGGAAATTCCCACAGCATTAATTTAATAAATACCTAGAGTGTCATAAATTTCTGAAAATGAGAGTACAACTAATAATGTTACATGTGAGATAACAATATTAAATAATGTAAAAGTAATTACTCATGTATACATCACTTATGCATTGAGCTATAAAGTAAAAGTGTTTCTCCTGAATTTACATTATTCCTCTTCCTTTCCTCCCTTCTGCTGTAATTCTCTGTGGAACTGGTTCAGAACACTGTGTAAATGTCCCAGCAAATGAAGGAACCTCTCTCTGAATTCTGCAGGGAAAGTTAAGATGAATGAGGATCCTATACCAAACATTTCCCTTTCTGAAGGTATTACGGAAGCACCAGGGCAGTAAAAACAGTATGGCGTGAGTGGCGTCCTGCTTCTCCTTCCTAAAATCATGTCAATCTAAGATGGAATACTTATTTTAGGAAAACGGTTCTGATAGTCCTGGTTATGCATTTTTCTTTAATTGTATACGGAGTCAGAAGTTTGAGTTCACTTGGTAGAAACCAGTATTCAGGAAGACATTCAGTTAGGAAATCACCCCACAAGTTTCCTTAGCTCTTCCGCAGCCATTCCCACAGATGTTCAACAACTGTGGACTGCTTCGTCCCATCAACGCATGGCTCATGTTGCTTAGGTGTACTGAAACATTTGACTGTAGATAATTACCGTATTACCACTTCACTTGGCAATACACATGCACATTAGACACATTTAAACTTTTTATCTTTTATTTTTACTAAATCACATGACCTAAATTCAACAACGAAATCCAAAACGTATCACCTACCTTTTTTTTTTTTTGTTTTTTTAGCATGTGCCAATTCAGTGGTATTGTCTTTGATAATTGAAATATCTAAATTTTCTTCACTTCTTCCTTCAGCTAACCAGAAGTCTCTACAAGATCAAAGGCAGCACTGATTTTGCTGGACTCTAGGGGTTTTCTGGCATCCAGTTCAGGTGTATACCATTGTAAACACTCCTACAAGTCAACACGTTCACAATGAAACATGTAGCTTTTAACATCCTGATCTGGTCCTGGACACAGTGTCACAGCAGACTTGGCCTGGTCCTGTTCTCTAGTGGGTCTGGAGTTCGAGTCCTGCTTGGGGTGCCTTGTGACAGACTGACATCCCATCCTGGGTGTGTCCCCTCCCCCTCCAGTCTTCCTCCCTGTGTTGCTGGGTTAGGCTCCAGTTTGCCGCAGCCCGCTCGGGACAAGTGGTTTCAGCCAGTGTGTGTATCTATCCCAAGAACCTATATGTCACTAGGAGTTTTCTTCTTTGGTGTCCAATATGATCGTGTATTCAGGTCTTAACCACTGCTATGTTTTTCTCCCAACTCTGTCCTTGGACTTTCCATCCTGAAGTTTTAGTGTTTCCTAGAGCTTCCACACTGAAAAAAAGCTCATTCATGGACTGTCTCTCTTTGACAAACCTAACCACTCCTTCCAGTATGGGGTCTGCTCTCTGTTTCTCTCTTATCTTCTCAACAGACGGAACAGATACAGTGGGCATTACTCCCTGGAGAATGCTGTTTGAAAATTGTGGCAGCAGCAGTTTGTACACTGGCATAGTAGAATCTTGCTCCAGACATGGCTCTAGAACGGCCATCACTTCTTCTGTATCTACTTTGCTCCAGGGTTCTTCGCTCCATCCTCACAGACATGTCCAAATTTCTTTGTGAAATCTTTGAGAATTAATTGTCTTAATGACTCTTCAGTTGATTCTGCAGTTACATACCTGGTGTAACACGCTGAGGTGGACAGGAAGGAGGGAGGAGTCCGAGGTGAGCCAGCCACAGCTGGGACTAATTACAGCCTCTCTTTCTTCCCCCGGACCCGCCAGTGAGCGAGAGAGAGAGAGAGAGAGAGAGAGAGAGAGAGAGAGAGAGAGAGAGACGGAGGAGCAGAGAGAGACAGAGAGCGACCCAAGACAGCCACAACCACAAACCCTATCCCCACCATGACCCCACTCCCGAGCCCGAGCCCTTGGAAGACACAGCTGACCCCGAAACACTGCCCCGGTCTACCCGTCCCCAGTTCCCCCATTCCCCCCTTTTGCCTCCTCTCCTGCACATCCCTAAATAAACGTCACCCATAGGTGAGCACCTGACCTGTTCCGCCTCTTCTGTTGCACTTTTCTTGGTTACCTGAGAATTTGGTTTCTGCTCTACCTCTGACAACATGCTGTTTGCTTAACAAATCTGCAAGAACATTCTGGGAGCAAAGGAAGTATTTCAAATGAAAGTCAAAGTGTGCAAGCTTTGCAACTTGTCTTTGCTCACATAATCTATGTGCTGAGTACTGAGCCTGAGACTTTGAAAGGGATATGCTAGCAAAAGTCACTGGTTTAGGTTTCTTCTCTCCGTCAGGTACCTGGCCAAGCACTGCTCCCAGCCCATCCATTGGCATGCTGGTAGACAGGAGGAATGGGTTACCAAAGTCAGAGTGAGCCAACATGATCGTACGTGACACTGTCTAACAACTTTTGTAGTGGCTCCTTGCAATAAGGAGTGCAGTCTTGTGGTGTTAATCGTCTCATCTGGCAGGTGAATTGCTTATTCTGCCCTCCTTTCTCTTACCTTCTGGGTTTACAGTTAAGTGAAACAACAGCTTTACTAGCCTGGAGAACCTTTCTGTGAAGTGAGAATAGTAGTATGCCATATCCAGAAATTATCAAATTTTGCTTGGAGATGGCACTATTCCATCTTTTTCCATAAGGTCCTTTGCTGTCACGTCATTAATTGCTGACGCTTTTCCAGGATTGGTACTGATGCCTTCTGCTGTGACAATGTGGCCCAAGAACTGGCTTTTTCAGAGCCAGTTTTAAACTGTGTTCTTTGAGCCATGGCAAGACTGGCTCCTATCAGTCCAATGCTTCATGCTCTGCCCTACCAAGCACCATGAAATCATCCAGATAATATAACATGTAAGAAATGCATAGTTCTGGTCACCAAACATTGACATCATCATACTTGTAAAGGTGGCAAGGCTGTTACTTAGCTGTCTAAATATGCACATAACACAGAAAATTTTAGTGACTGCAAATGATCACTGATCATAATCGTTGTCATAATCAGCACATGCTGGAATGTGACAATAGGTAATAGTGTTTAAAGCTACTGCCTTAAAGGACCCTGGTTTGAATCCCACCTCTTGTTGCAGTACCCTTGATAAAGGTACTTAACCTAAACCGGTCATGTGAAAATTGCCTACCTCCATAAGCTGGTAAATAATTGTAAGTAGCTTAATGTTGTAAGTTCTATTTGTAAGACCATAATTACCTGTCATTCACTACAGAGGACAGGACTGATCCATTTGCCCAAATATACCAAACGATCAATTTGCATGGGCTTTTGTTAGTGATCAGAACACCACAGGAAAGTCAGTTCCACCCAAACAGACAATGTTTGGTGTCAGGTAGTGGAGTAACTAGGAACTGTGTATCGGTGTTGAAATTTCTTTAGATCACGATTTTATTCCATCCTTCTAGAATATATAACAAGGTCACATGAGATATTCAGGATAAACACGTTATTTTAAAATGTTATTTAGAGCATCTATCCACTAAAGTAAACAACACTTTCACTTTATCACATATGCTGTTGTACTGAATGCTATTAAAATCTGAGAGAGGTACATTCTAAAGAGAATAAAAAAAGCTTGCAAAGAAAGGTGAGCATGAACAAGAAAGCAATCCATCTAACATTTTTGCCGCTATCTGACTCAAAAATGCCCGCTGTTCATTGCTTAGAAGGCTGTACAACATCTTTCAGTGATAATTCTGACATTCCACTCTGCTTTCATTGCCATTTGTTTGTTTTTAACCTTCATGTCCATGTGATGTACAATATCTTCTCCTGTGCTAGAGATGCTATGTGAATAACCTTCCTGGCAGGAACATGGTATTCTGTAGTAATTCATAGGGCCTTTAAGGCAAACGTTCACAATGACATTCAAATGTCTACCATGGCGCTGTTTTGAGAGCAGGTAGAATTTGATTTTGTCAGGAAGACCGGTGCCTCTTTAAAATATTTACCTTAAGCAAATTAAGGTGAGATTGCAGTTAAATACATCAACAGTAGGCTCCCCGCCGGGACATGGATTTTTTAGTCACAGTGATGAGTGTTGTGCTGTCTGCAGAGGCGCTCATTGAATTCAAATAATGCATGACTTTTCATTTACACTGTGTACTATTTTATATCCTGAGATTTAAATGTGAGTAACAATGTATTTTTGCATAGCACACATTCTGTATTATATGGACTCAAAAAGCACTAATTGGTTATTCTCCTGGATATTTGATAAAGGTTAAGCAACATCCTCAGATGTACAGCATCAGTCTCATAACCAGAATGTGTCTCACAACAGCTCTTTACTGTTCTGCACAAAAATCACAACAGAGTTTACAATATTAAACTGTTTTCAGTGTCTGGTTCCAGTGGACAAATCAAGCTATACGCACTTTCATCATAATTCATGCCTCGCAGTGCAAAATTAATAACGGAGAGAGAAACAACAGGGCATTGTCACAGACAGTTAAGCAGCATGTTAGCAGAAAAGGGTGGGAACATACTGTCTCGTCTGCATTCCCATCTGCTTGACTGTTCACCGATCTTGCCTGCTTCACTGTTCACTGTTGTCAGATTCAAGAAATGTATATTCTCAAAGAATGTAACAGAAAAAGAAAATATACAAAGAGAATTTTTGACAAATTACAAATGTGTACACTTAGTAGCACACATTTCTCTAGAATCTATTTGGAAGCTGGTAGTTTTCAAATTCTGTTGGATTTTTACAAAGAAAAAATGACTTTTTAAGCATACGTTAATAATACAGTAGGGGGCACAGTGGGTTTGGCGCTCTCTGGTGGGTCTGGGGTTAGAGTCCTGCTTGGGGTGCCTTGCGACGGACTAGCATCCCACCTCCCTCTCCAGCCTCGATTCGCCACGACCCTGCTTGGAACAAGCAGTTTCAGCGTGTGTAATAATGCAACTTTGTCAGCTATCAAACTCCTGATTTGTTATTAAAAAATTAACTCTTGCTTCTAGTTACAGTTAAAACACCAGAAGTAACATATTGTGTTGCACTAACAAAGGCTCACATTACAGGTTTCTTCTACTCATTTTTACTACATTGTCATAAATTATATATCATCGTGTAATTACTGTTTACCTCAGAATTTTATAATTAGTCTGACGGTAGCAGTTTTCAATTCACAAGAATAAGAATATTTCTTACTGTTGAAAACCGAAATGTAAATCATTTCATTTTCAGTCTGCATAAGAAATATATGCTAAATATTTGGTTAAAAGGAAAAGTCACACATCATCATCTCCTGGACCTGGGGGAAGCAGGAAAGTCAGTCTAATGAAGCTGTAAAAGCTATTCACTTTCTGTCAGTTCACACTTTGAATCTATGCAGAATATAGGTACTTGGTACTGGTAGTAGTGTACAGGTGAGGCCTAAAATCTGACAGCTTTAGCTAGCTGAAGGGGTTCTGAGTCAATTCGGTGTGTTGAATTCTAGCCATAAGGACTCCAGGGCCACAATGGGTATGTGCTTAAGAGGAGGCTGTCTCAGGGCATCGGAAAACAAGAGGTCCACTTCAGGGAGAAGTAGAGGACAATATTAAACCCGGGACTGAAGCCATCTGTCAGGCCACAAGTACTCTTTCACTGCGAGGGGATGATTCTTCATTGTCCTGGTGTCGAGACCACTGTGTTTCTCACATCAGCAATCAGAAGTTTTGATTTGTTCCATTCGCAAGCTTTAGTGGTTAATCTTGAGGTAGCCCGGTGAAGGCATGCTTCATGTCAACCCAGCAGATGGCCACTGCGAGCCCCCTGCACTGAAAGCCTGATGCTTCCGTAACGGAGCGAATCTGATGAAGTGATCCCTACGGTGGATGTCAGCATGAAATTCCCCATTTCTGTCCTCTGCTGTGGCATCAATCACATGCTCTACTCCAGGGGTGCTCCTCAATAACCTGCCCTGCCACTGAGTGCTTTTACACACACATACGCAGACTTAAACCTCAGTTTACGTTAGATAGAGGTATAATGAAGTAAAAAATTTGCTGCAGAACTTTAATTTTATTTTTCTTCAGCTCACCCAATAAAGAATCTCAGTACTCTTTCAGTGGGGGCGTGGTGGTGCAGTGGGTTGGACCGGGTCCTGCTCTCCAGTGAGTCTGGGGTTTGAGTCCCGCTTGGGGTGCCTAGCAATGGACTGGTGCCCTGTTGTGAGTGTGTTCCCTCCAGCCTTACGCCTTAAATTGCCAGATTAGGCTCCGGTTCCTGCGACCCCGTATAGAACAAGCAGTTCAGAAAGTGTGTGTGTGTGTGAGTACTCCTTCATTGTTGTTCAGGCATGAGACAGAGAACTTCCTTAATGGGACGCCAGCTTATTTCATAAACATGAAGTAGCATTAAAATGAAGTGTACTTAAAGATTACAGAAAAATAAATAATTTTACACGCACATGACTCTACCAGTTTCTTTCACGTATTCTTTTTCTGTATTTCAAGTGTCCCAGTAGAAAGAAAGACTGGGGTAGAGAAAGGAGATTGAGTTGGTAAAAGTATTAAAATATGTTTTACGATAAAATGCCAACTGTATTTTAGTTTGTAGCAAAGAACTAACCGATTCATCGTATAAATATGTTTGTCAGCTGTTGGTCACTTTCAGTTTTGCTGTCAAAATACATAACAGACATTTACTTCTCTTTATTTGCTGGGTAGTTTTGGTAAGTTTTTTATGCAGCTAGGATAAATAAAACTACACTGAATGAAATCCTTTTGGAAAATCAAAAGTCACTGCAAACCACCTTCTGCCTCTTGTTACCCCCCCTCCCCACTTTCTCAGCCTCTCCTCTTTCTGAATGCATTTTAATGCTAACAAGTGGCTGAAAGCAAAAACATGGGCTAGTGTGGTTCTGCCTCAAAGAAATATTAGAAAATAAAATAGGAGAAAATTTTATTAAAAACAAAGAGACTCAAAAATGTCTGTATCTTTGAAAAATCATAACTTTGGTGTTTAGAACATAAGGTATACAGTACATGAGTATTTAGCTGTCTGGAGGAAAAATATATACAGAAACACACACACAAATATATATAATATTACTGCACAAATTTCAATATTATAGGAACTGTGTAAATTTTTAATATAAATTTTGTTCCTGTGTGGGTGCTATGCAAATATACTGTATAATATAATATTATAAATAATATATGTAATATTCCATTTCAACAGTAACTTGTGTTTTTACCTCCAACAATTTACATAAAAACTGGATTTCCGATCTGATCCAGGAGTGTAGATCTGTATTTCAACTGGAGAAATTCCTAAAGTAATTTCAAAATCTTTCCCAAGAAAAAATAAAGGTGCACAGAAAAGTAATTTCAGTCTAGGGAACATTTGTGAAAAAATAATCCAGTGCATCCCTCCTTTCTTCTGCATGCCATTCCTGAGTGCAGCCCTCTCTTCCTCACTACTGGACATGTAACCCAAAGGTTGCAGGTTGAGCTCCCAGCAGGAGATCTGCTCGCATAGTCTAGTGCTGGAATGTTAACCTGAAATGTTTCCCTAAGTATCCTGCTGAACAAATGAAAAAGCCACAGAATCCATAAAAGCAGGATAATCGAAAAGCAGGTATGAATATCACATCTGCAGTCCACTGAGGAAGTTCACATCCAGGCTCTGTGCTGCTGTTATCATCTATCGATTAAGGCACAGGTGATGCATAATTACAGCAGCATTATTGAACAGCCAAGGTTCAGGGCAATGTTTCTGATGGGATTGTGCTCCTTGTATTGTCTGATCAACACAAAGCAGAGGACTTTGACATATGAGACCTGCAGACAGAAAATTGCCTGTTTATTGACAAAGTCCTTCAAAGTACCGATCTTGTGGGTAACACGTAAAGGCTTTAAAACAGCCATAGCCTGAAAATCCAATGGGATTAATCAGCATTTTTTCTACAAGATTCTTATTACAATTTTAATAAAAAGTAGTCTCTCTCAAACATATCAAACCCAGGTACTTTGGACAGGGATGAGTTTTGCTGAGGCAGATTACTGGCTTTTCCAGCATTTTTCTCTACAAGAAAAAAAGTGAAATATTAATAATCTCTGTCAGCATGATTCAAGTGGTTTTCTGGCACCCTGGAATGAAATCGCAAACTACAGCTTTCCCATCTCTCAGATCACCACCAGCCCCTTCAGATCATCTTTCACAGAAGAAGAAAAATAACAAGGCTCTTCTGTCCAGTGTCTTGGCTGATGATTGTGAAGGAGCTCCGATCCACTTGGTCGTCAGTTGCAGGAGAGGAGGCAGCTGCCTTGACAGCTAATTGGCTGGATCAATCCTCTAAATCAAGAGGACTGTTGCGAACGCTCTTGTGTCTATCAGTCGCCATAATGAAATCCTATGAGACAAATCATTGGGAACACCTGTGGTTTTGCTAGAGCGAAGAAAGCGCGACTGGAGGTGCAAGTCATCAAGATTAATCATATATGTCAGAACCGTACGCCCATGAGCATGCAGCCGGAGGTCAGGAATCCACAGCTGGGGGCCTGATCTGGGAGAGCAGTTTTATTTAAAGATTCATCAAACCACACTTACACTTCAGTTCCTCGGATGACAAATTCTATTGACAATCCACTCAGTTGTCAAACATGGTCAAAATCACAGATGCCAAAAAACGTTTAGAGAGACAAGAAATGAAAAGCAAGCTAAGAATCAAATACTAAATTTTAGCTGCAGTGAAGATCTTCTCCACTCAAACACCTTGGTGAAGATTTCCGGGGGGGGGAGAAATGATACACAGCTGTCTTCTAGAACTTACACATGCTCATAGGATGTGGCACAAGGGAAATGACAACTGTGAGCCAATCATACAGTGTCACTGCTTTGTCCAAATGTCCAGCTTGACCCCCCATTATGGTTTTAACAGAAAGCCATCATTTAAAATAAAGACATTCCTTAGACAGTAAAACAGTAGTTCTATTGCCACATACCATTTAAAGGTGAAAACATCACTTAAAATAGCATCTTTTTTTTTTTTATTCATTCAGAAAGAACATAATTATGAAGCCAATGCCTTTTCAGGAGCAGGTGATTTGTTATTGTATAAATACAGTGTGGAAGTCAGTTATTTTATCTAAAATGAAAAAAAACTGCTGTTTTAACATGTAAGAATAACAGTTAAACATGAGTTCCAGTCATAAAAATCTAGTGAACTTCAACATCAAATTTGTTGTGCTACAGGGAAGATATTGATGACAAGATGTATTAACTATGATTTATGAGAAGGGAGGTTAAAAGGCAGGGGAGCAGTGGTGCAGTGGGTTGGACCGGGTCCTCCTCTCTGGTGGGTCTGGGGTTCGAGTCCTGCTGGGGGTGCCTTGCGACGGACTGGTGTCCCGTCCTGGGTGTGTCCCCACCCCCTCCGGCCTTACGCCCTGTGTTGCCAGGTGGGCTCCGCGACCCCGTCTGGGACAAGCGGTTCTGAAAATGTGTGTGTGTGTGAGGTTAAAAGGCAATATTTGTACATGGACTCTGTCTTCAGTATGATATCTTGACATATGAGTTGTTCAGTTTTAATAATGAATCGTGTACTATAATGTTAATATGGTAACAACCAAAAGAATCTTCGAAGGAAAGGCTCTGCTACATGAATATATGTAAATGCAAATTTTTGATACAATATCATTTTGATATGATGTTCATAATAATATCTGGTTTGCCTGCTTTGTCAGTCAATTTTTCTGAGAGGAGCATCAAAAGAGATCTAAGAGCATTTAAACAGAATGTTTCACAGTACCTCAGTTGGACAGTTTTTTTTAATCCATTTTCAAAAACACAAACTGCATTTCTGAGACTCTAACTAGGTACACTTTTTTGGAACAAGCAAAGACAGAATTAGTCTGGCTCAGGGTCATAATTTATTAAATGATTAGATGTCCAGTGCTTCTTTTTACTGACAATGTATGACTCTTGAGGGTTATCCTTTTGGACACAGTAAGACTTTAAAACAAATTGCCTCATTAACGCTTAAGAGTATTGATTCACATTTCAATGCAGTGTGTATGGGTAAAAATGGTAGTATTCAGAGTCTTAGTAAATGTTGTTCTTCAAGACCCATTTAATTATAGTGGATAATGAATATTAACATGAACATTTTAATAATATCAGTGGGTGTATTTTCTTAGAAAATCCTCTTGTTCTGCTACCGGGATGATCCACAGAATTTGCCATCTTAAATTTTCAGTTGCTTTCATAAAAAATATCATGTATCTGCAGCTCGGTTGACTTTAGAATTAAGGCAGACTGAAGGAAATTTGCCAGCTGCTGTTGAATGTTGAAAGTAGAAAGCTCAAATAACATTATAAGAAATAACAGAACAGAGGTACAGATGTAGCATTTTGTATAAAAAAGAACACTGAATGATGAATACTGAAATGTTGCAAAAAACAGAACCAGGCCAAACCTGCTTTTTTACAGGTTCTTTTCCATATCCGATTTTTATTTCTCTTTACTTTTTAAAAAGAGTGTGCAGAAATCTTCCAGTAATTTTTACAATCAGATTCATGTCTCTTGAAAATACACGATTTGTTAAAATTGATCACAATGGCATTGTTTGAATTTTAGGAATTCAGAAGATGACAGACGTGTAAAAAGAGCCTTGACATTCTGCTGTTTCCACTGCTGTGTGGGGTCAGCCTAAATTGGAGTTTAAAGCTGTTTGTCCTCTCAGTGACCAGAACTGGAAACAAACATTCCCATGGCAGATCAATGTCCTTTACCCTTTCCCTCCTCTTCCGGTGTTTGCATATCGAGTCTTAGTGGTACTGAAGCACTTTCTGTCCTCCCTTCTGCTTGATCACCCCCACTCCTTTATGGAATTCATGTCTTCATTGTGATATTAGACAGATGATGTGTTCATCAAGTCTATTTTTAAGAAGTATGGAGTTTTGCCTGGGTTTTGTATGGAGGCTTTTTGAGGCTTTGTGGGGAGGTTTCCTTGGGTTTTGTATGGAGATTTTGTGGTGCTTTGTGGTGAGGCTTTATTAGTTGTCGTATGGAGGCTTCATTAGGCTTCGTATGGAAGCTTTGTGGGGTTTCCTGTGGAGGCTTCATGGGGCTTTGTATGGAGGCCTTGTGGGACCAGCCATTTGTAGCATAGCACAAGGCAGATCATACTGTTCCTTCTTCGTCCATATGGAAACCTTCTGTTTCATTCCAGCATGAGGCTTGCTCATAACATTAATAGTATTATTGTGGTTTTGCTACTTAACTGACAGATTTAAGTAAAGGAACTGAACATCTTTACATATTGATATAGATGGATATTTTGATGAAAAAATTCCATTTAAGCAGCCTACTCAGTTTAAGTGTACTATCTGGGGTCCTCTGCTGATAGTTCAAGCTACAAGGCAATGTTTTTAGTAGTTGTGCCACCTGCTAGCCTTTTTTTTGCTGTCTCCTCTTGAAGCAGTCAAGCTGCAACCCCCTGCTCCAGTCCACCCCATGGATTTTTAATACCCTCTTTTATACAAGATAGGTAAATGATGTGGTGTTATCCATTCCTCTTACTCTTTGCAATAGTAACAGAAATACAGTTGTTACTGTAAGACTGGCTGCTCCTTTAGTAGTATGAGGTAAGTAATGAATACAGGTGCCCCACATGGGTGGAATTAGCATTGAAATGAGATTTTCTAAAATGGACTGCAGTGAAGGTCTGGGAGAATGCCCAAGGTGTAGAGGGGGAGAGCTGCCCAAACATTGTGCTTCCTGATGTCACCATGCTTAGGCCACCAGGGGGCATTTTTAAGATGAAGAAACAGGGTCAAATGTAAAGACAAAAGCAACATTAGCTGTACGCCCCACTGACTAGGGCATCTGCTATCTACACCAATGAACACAGTGTCTAGTGACAAACGTAGACAGTCAGGCATTTTCCTTCTCTAATGAGTGGTTCACGTTTGCTGCAGAGGTATCAATAATGAATGTGTCTAATAATTAGGGTGGGTGTCGCCTGGGCTCAAGGTACTTTAAAAGGCAGTGAGGACAGTGTCATTGATGAGCCGCTGATGACCGACGGAATCGGGTGGTGTTTCACCTTGTACCTATTACTTGGTGGCTTGTGACAGGTGTCATATTATAACGAGACGGCATCTTTGTGCGGATCGGGGAGCTGTCCTCCTCAGCCGCAGGGGGTGTCACTCTTAAAAAGCTCATATTCCCAAAGATTGGCATCTTCCAAGTCAAGGCATTTCACATTGAAGCACTAATAAAAACTGCAGTATCAGAAATTCACATAACATTCCAACCAGATATCAGTCACATGGCAATTACTGTGCGTACCTGTGTTGGCGTTTGCTCTCAGTGAACCTCTTTACTTAATTTAGCAGGTAATAAGTACAGATGTAGCATTTTTAATTTCTCTAAACTAACCCTGCTACTTGAGCTTTTTCATGCTTTCAAAACACAAACCTTTAGAGGAAGGAAAAACCTGTACGCCTCGTAATCAATGTCTAAATTAAGTTACAATTTTGAAAGATGAACAGATGGACTCGCACAAGAAGGCACTTTCCTTTCCACCCAAAGCTCAGTGGCAAAAATGCTCTTGATAGAGGCCTTCCTACAAAAATGCGTGTGTAAATAATATATATAGCTTCATGCATGCAAGGTGCCAAGTCAAACCTGACCCATAGCAACCATGTTGTTGTGTGGTTTTCAAGGCAAATTAAGGGAGGAAGAGAGGTGGGTTGCCAGATCCTTCTTCTGCATGCTGAGGCAAGGAAACACAGGGATAAGTATACCACTGCCATGCACCCCAAGCAGGACTCAAACCCCACACCAGCCACAGAGCAAGGCATTGGTGAAACCTGCTGTGCCACCACACCACGCATGTGTAGCTGACACATGCTGATTATATTATAATATATATCTTGCAATAAACATTCACGTCACTGGAAATGTTTGAAATTTTGTTTTTGTTTCTTACAATGTGGGGGTGCGGTGGCACAGTGGGTTGGACCATGGTCCTGCTCTCTTGTGGGTCTGGGGTTCGAGTCCCGCTTGGGGTGCCTTGCGACAGACTGGCGTCCCGTCCTGGGTGTGTCCCCTTCCCCCTTTGGCCTTACGCCCTGTGTTACCAGGTAGGCTCCGGTTCCCCATGACCCCGTATGGGACAAGCAGTTCTGAAAATGTGTGTATGTGTGTGTGTTTGTGTTTGTGTTTGTGTTTCTTACAATGTCAAAAACAAAGGCTCTGATGTGCAGAAGTGTGGGTATTCAAGTCAGGGACCTGGATGTTAGAGTCTTGCAAGTTTTCCAATCCACCCTACACCAGTAGTTGAGGGGGTTAATCCAGAAGTGCACTGTGAACTGTCACTGTGCACTCTGGGGGTTCACTGCCCAGCTGGATGATAATGCTGCAGTTGGCCTTCCTGTGCTGTAACTGAATAGCTGCAGCACATGAAGAGAGGCACTAAATAAAACTGCTTTTCTACATTCTTTGTTCCTCAGGACCACCCAACAAAATACCAAGTCACAATTCACAGTTCTAGTCTTCCAGATTGTGGTGTTGTATGGTTGAATTTGTGTGAATTGTGTATATAAACCATTTAAATATGCTCTTTGCTCCAGTATTTCAGTAACAACGAATTTTTAGCTCCTATTTAGGCTTGTCTAATGCATTTACCTGAACCTCAGAAAACACTTCCTTTTTTCTCTTGACCATCTTCTCCCTGCATGTAGGTATGTTTGGTGTTCAATAAAAAAGCAGTTATTTGAATCATGTGGAGAGTTCCTCTGGGAAACGTCCCCAATGTGTTTACTGTAGATAATGATTTATAAGAAATGAAAAAGAGAATCTACCCGCTGCACACCATGTGTTTCATAGCTTTCAACAACGGTCCACTCCCCGGTGGCCTGTCACAATCCACAGTAATCCAGATGGTCACACCATAAATCATGTACCCATCTACAGAAAAATAACCCATAACACTGCAAACAAATTTTGTGGATAACCGATGGAAGATCACTGGAAGGAAGGCAGCAGCCTGGGAAAATATACTGATCTTCTACAGCCAGCACAGATTTCACAGCTCTGTCCTTCCCAGACCACAGACTAGAAGCAAATATTTGACTGGATGTCTGGTGTTTTGTCCAAGTAATGTACGATATTGCTCAAAATACAAACTAAGGCATGTGTGTAAAAATGGAGGCATTCTAACCAAAAGAAACAAAGACTAGTAAGAAAGAGACCCATACATGTAAGATCAAAGATTAACTGAATTAAGTTTCTTATAAATTTTTAAAACTTTGCCATGGACAGCCCCAAGCCCTGCTGAGAAAGGAGGAGGGCTGGTCGTGGGGTTAGCTACCCCACACCATAAAAACCTTGCCAGCTAAAGAAACGCCAACAAGGAAACTTCAAGACATCTCAGAGAGATGCCTGGAGAGCCTTTGTTGGCGGCCCATGCCCCAGGAGGGGTGGAGGACGTTGATTGATTGATACATTTTTAAGAAAAGGTAAAGATTAGAGTGCTCATTAATTGTTAATCATTAATCAGTAACAATTTGTAATCCAGCATGAATGAATTCTTCATTCAGTGGTAACATTCTCATCTGCCATAGGAGAGGGCAGGGGTAGCAGATAGTACAGTTGGTGGAGCTGTTACCTTGCAGTGAAAGTAATTGGGTTTGAGTCCCTGCTTCTGAAGCATTACCCTTCAGCAAGTTATGTACTCTGAATTGCTCAGGTAAAAATTATAAAGCTGTAAAAATACATTAATAAGTAACTAGCTTGGTAAACAAGCCTAAATTTGTAAGATGTTTTGGAGAAAAGCATCAGCTTAATAATAATAATAATAATAATTAATAAAAGACAATATCCTACATTCAGTTTAATTTTCTGTAAACAGAAATGATCTGCTATATACAAAATATGACTAACATTTTATTAATACGTCACATTTAAGATTTAAAGAATGTGACCAGGTCTTCGATTGTTCCAGCTGATTCAACTGGTATAGCCCTACCGATGTTAAAAATGTTTCCTGTAAAGTACTTGGGCTCCTAACTCTGAAATAAATAACTGCAATTTGTAATTATAAATATTAAATTAAATCAGGAAATAATCTAAGAATCCATTTCTATTGTCAGACAGTGATAGTGCTCAACATTAATTCCTATCCTTTGCTATTTTCTTCAAAAAGTTTTCTGTTGATAGTGATGATGGCAGCAGGACATGCACTTGAAACCTGGTGAAGCCTTAATTTACAGAGAGAGACAGTGCTTCAAAAACCTTAAGTTATCAAGCATGAGACAGGTTCACAGGGGTCATCATGTTGTTCCCAGTGCTTCCTCAGCAACAAAACCAAATAGAAGCTGGTCTTCAGTTAATGGAAAACAATATGAAAGAAGAGCCTCATGCCAAACTTGGAATAACACAACTTCTGACACCAGAAGTTAGGTGTCAGTCAGAGGGGTCAGTTGCAGAATTATGATGTAAAAAGAATGTTAAAGGAACCTGAAAAGAAATAAGGTGTTTCAGTGGTTAATGTATTTATTTTAAAATTCTACTGTGCTAAGAATGGAAGCAAAGCCTGTTTCTGTTCTTGAGCTTATCCTCTACACATTGCTGTTGTCATGACTTCTCCTAAGCAATTTTCAAAATAATAAAAAAAGTAATTCCTTTTTATACTCATTGTTTATATTCACTGAATGTTGGTTTAGTTTTTTCTGAGTCAGTTCCAAGGCCTGATGCAAAAGCTTATGCTCAGTATAATTCAATAGTCCATCAAGAAGTTTAGAGCTCATTTGAACTTGTTTCGAGTTGCTTTCAGCCCTTCAGTCCCTGGACTGCACAGTCCAAAGGGAAGGAAGCAGCAATAAAAGAAACCAGAATTAGTCTTCTCCCTTGTTTTAACAGTAAGTAAAGCCTTCCAACATCCCTTGATTACCACAAGTGTAGGGACTATGTGTTCCCGTAAATTGCTCATCATGAAACATTGAAATTGTAGGTATCTGAATAAACTGGCTCAAAGTGGACTGGACATTATTATTCACTTTGTAAGTCATGGATATATCTTGTTTTTAGCTTATTTTTATGATCTGGGTTTCTTTGTTATTTCTTGTTGATGAGTTATTTTTGTAAATATTTGATGTGAGGGTTGATGTGATCTTTAATTTCCACAGTTTGACCTGGAACTAATAAGAAAAACAATGAAAGTTTGATAGAGTAATCCTTATAATTCCATTTCATGTGCTGAGAGTGTGGGTCCCACAACAGTGTCCTCCTGTTGGTTGTCCCTTTCTGTAGCAAGGTAAACAAATTAAAATGATATATTTGATGCCAATTTTGACAGCCTAGTTGTCTTACTAGATCATTTATTGCTCCAGCATTATCGATCATTTCATATGGTCCATGCTATGTCGCTGGTAATTTACTTTCCATTGTTATATCTGTACTGTATCCCCCAGGTTGAAATTCATGTGATTGAGTGCTTTTATTTCATAGGACTGAATTGGGTTGCTGAGCTTGACTCGTGTTCTTTCAAAGTCTGATTTCTTCCATTTGTTTCTTTGATGTGTACAAGGAAAAAACTACTGGAGTCCACAATGACAAGGATGTGTTCATGTTCCATATCAAATTCCAAAGCTATAAAATAAGGTCTCAGCTATAGGTAGAATCAATTATAAAATGTAGGATTTTTGTGCAGTTTTCATACGTTACAATAGCAAAAATAAACCAAGCGATTCATATGCATTGGCAACATTTACTTTATAAATTTCATGCCAATAAAGCACTTTGATTTTAATTTGATTCCTTCTGTGCAAAACCAAAAATAAGAGCAAAGCCAAACCACAGAGATATCACATATATTTATAACATCATTACTATATTCATTTTGCAGATGTCCAAATCTGGGACAACTTACATCATCACAATCAAAATATTACGCTATATCCTGCTAATTTAAATTGGATTTGTGGTACAGAAGCAAGGATGTACTGGGTAATGATCAGGCATGTTACAGCTCTTGACCTGCTGAAAGCTGTAACTGAATGCAGTCATATTCACTGTCACTAATAGAACATCTTACATCTCAACGAAAAGGTCATATGGAACATTGCTGTGGTCGTCATTTCTATAGTCCCAGCAGGACCGCCAAATTCAATGTTACCAGAGACTCACCAAGGACAGTTCAGCAGTTCGCTTCTTCCTGTACAACATCCTCGTACTTCAAACACACATGCATGAAACATTCATTCATTCAATAGTGCACTTAAATTGCCTGTTTCTACTGCGAAGTTTGACCCTGGCTGTTATTTTGCTATTTGATTCTTTCCTCAGGACAGGATTCTCTCCAGATGTTAGCTAAATGCATTTACTGGTCTTTCTTTCAGTGTGTTATTTTCATCTGTTCAATGTCACCTTTACACTCCTGGAAAACCAGATCTACAGAGAAATTCAACACTGCTACTCTCCAAATGTGCATTGAAAGAAATTAATTTAAAAAAAGGATCAATAGTCACAGCAAAAAAATAAGTGGATAAAAGTAACTACTTTACTGGTCTTTATAGGTTCCAAAGGAAAGTAAATAGATTCAGTACAAATCTAAATCATAAGAAAATGAGTAGAAAATTAATAGAATCATTAAAAACACTGGTCTGTAAACAACCTTTGTTAATGATAAAGATTAACTAACCATCAGGATGTTAATAATTTTTATTTTTGAACCTCACCCTTTCAAGTCAGTGGCTTAACGGAAGCATGTCAATTAATTTAACATATCTGTCTATTCTTGACCTTTCTCCTGAAGGCAGGACATGGGAAACCACCGCTTCTGCATTCATCTGTATTTTCTCGATAAAGAACTGTATATTAAATATTTTTTTCTTTCTGAGTTCTGAAATAAGCAACCATAAACTGAATACATTTGCATCCAGTCTTAATTTTACTCCAGTGGATTCATATTTTGGAAATGTTTGCCACCTTTAGCAGTGATATTTTACTTTGTGCCAGCAAATCTGTTTCAGTATTTAGGTTGCCTGTGGGAAAAGTCTGTGATACTTCCTGCTAGTAGACTGTTTTATATGGATTCTGAGAGTAGAATATATTTAACATGCTGATGTTTTCAAACACAGGAGTCTCAAAGGGAACATGAAACAATTTAAGAAATTATGATGGTATTTTACAGTTAATACAATTGTCTAGCTGCAGTCATAAAATGTATCAATTTTTAGTAATGGCACAAAAATGAAAAATTTAAGTAAAGGCTGTGTTTCAGTTTGTCCCCTAGTTCAGCTATTTTCTACTGTAACAATAGCCCATGTGCACTCACTCAGTTGGAGTTTGTCCCCTGAAAATATGCCTCAGTCAACATTTAAAAGTTTTTGATTGCATTGCACGTACAGCCAAAAACAACAAAAAATTTCTTCCAGTGATGTCACCATATTGCCAGCTACCATCTCTCAGGTAAATGGCTGGCACAGAAATACTGTTACATACAAGTAATGTTGCTGTCTCACAGTGCCTGGACAGTATGAGAGAACATGGGTCACATGGCTCAGTCTACGTAGGGTTTGCATGTTCTCCCCTTATTTGTGTGAGCTTTCTCCAGGCCCTCTCATTTCCTCCCACAGACCAAAGATGTGTGTTTCAAGTGAATCAGTGACTCTCAATTGCCATAGTGTGTGCGTGTCTTTTGGTCTGATGTATAAATTGACAGTGGATAGTGTAATGTAATGTATCTACCATAGTAAGTCACCATGGATGCAAAGGTGTTAGCTAAATATAATATAGGATTTGATGTAAAATGCTTTGCAAAAAAGCATCTGCTATATGAATAAATGTGAATTTTACCGACAATCTGGTAAATCAATTTTGAAACTCTTCTGAGAAATGTTCATGACTTTTTAAATTTTACAATTTGAATGTAAGATAAAGTATTAGCTTGTTGACATCAGTTAACTATGTAGCTTGCTTGCCGGTTATGATTTGAACATAATGAGGTATTGGAAATGGGTTTTCCACTTTTACGAATGTCTCACTAAATCCAGTCACCTTTATTACCTAATCAGGCCCCTGACTGTCATTGCTTAGAAAGTAATTTACTATATATTGTATAACTTTACAAATAAACATGACTGCCGTGCTCTTGAAGGCCATCACAAATGAGCTTTGTTAACCGTACTTCTTAAAGCTATATAAGTACCCATTAAACATTTCCTAATCCAGAAAATTATCTTCACCCAGTTTCTTCTTGTATCCACCTTGGTAGTTCCCACTTGACTGCTTGAAAACAATATTCAGCACTTATTCACTCAAAAATTATAAACTCTCTAACTGGTGTTTTTGAGCGTGTATGAATTTGCTTGTTGCGGAATTAAAAAAAAACAACATAAAATGTTCTGTAGTTAAACATTAGTGAGAAGCGGAATAAAAATAATGTTGGATTGAAATTCTGTGACGGCAGTCATGGAAATGTAGTTCGGGAAGGTATCTTCCACAGCTGTGGTGGTGTTAATGATGAAATTGTCAGGACTAGGCACTGACATTACAGCTGCTACTTTTGGAACTGGCTCCAATTTACAGAGAATTTTGAGAGGATGATGTGCATTTCATGCTCATTTCATACTGTAACTGTGCCTTCGTTCTCGCTGAAATCATTGTTCCACATTAGTGGAGGGATGTTCTGCTAGTGAGATCATTTGTATAGGGCTAACTATAGAGTGCCTGACCTAGTGCTGTAAAGTACCAAGTTAATTTAAACATGACAGCGACTGGAATGTATGAGGCCCAGGGGATTCTTTCATCTTGAATCAAGTAACATTTTATAGTCTTGTACATCAGTAGATATGTCTTAAGGATTTTTTTCATTATTTACAGGTAACACTCCTAATGACCATTTACTGAATTTTGGTCTTCTGGTTTCTTTGCATGCCTTTGGTTTTCTCAGAATGTGTTGGGTAATTGGTGCTGATGTGATAGCAGTTTGTTTTTTGACTTACTGTTGATAAAGAGGGTAACGGCTTCAGTGGGAGCATCGATATTGTTATTTCTGAAGGCTGGGAGTCTCTTGCTCCAGTGGGATTTCCCACTCCGCAGTAGGCATTAGGTTTTTCAGAGGAGCTGCTTGGCGGGCTGGTTTGATTATGGTGTGCTTTTACACTGACTCACTGTCTTTTCACTTCAAGCAAACAACTGTGCATCTGTGTGTACTTGGCATGAATTGCTGGCTTGCTGAGCTGCACTTACTCCTGCCCAACCCCCCGGCCTGCTCCTTGTGTCTTGGATCTGTGCTACTGTGGATCTGTGATTCTGCCTCATCCCCAGGTCTTCATAATCCCCTTTTTTGGTTTAATTTAAAAGGGGTTTTAATCTCTTTTCTACTTACGCTTTAGAACAGATCTTTAAGAACAAATTGAAATTACATTATTGACTATGGTCTTCTCCTTAGACTGAAAGTCTCACAATGGACAGGTTTCTACCTTCGGGCAAAGAAGTCATTCCCCTCAGTTAAAGAGAGGACAGCACAGGCAGGGTTGTTTCCTTATTCGTGTGGGCTTTATTTCTTTTATCATCAAACAGAATTGTGGATACCCATGCAATTTGGAAACACTTTTTTGATGTGCCCAGTATCTGTGCAGACTAAAAGATTGTCTTCCATATGCACCTGGCATTCATCCACTCAGTGCATAAAAAAAGGTTGGCAAGATTTGTCCGGTGCTCTGTTTGTTCTGAAGCAGTGTCTGTGACCTGCTCCCCTGCCTGACAAGGAGCTATTGCCCGAGGCGAATTGTCTAAGCTGTCAGCTACTCCTGCGATGTCCCTGAGAAGAGGCCAAGGATGAACCACACAACAGGAAAACATCTCACATCTTGAGACTGCAAAGTGACACAGCCTGACAGACTCAGGGCTTTTGGTGACTGTGGCATGCAGAATTAACAAAGCACAAAGATCATATGTGAAACCAAAACAAAAAAAACTGGGAAAGCCACACCAAAAGTTGTCCTTTGTCCTCTTAAAAGCTGAAATGGGGTAACTTTCCGTGTCATTAAGAAAAAACAAGGAACACAGTGACCTGTTCCCACCTTCACACTTCACTGTTCTGCCCTTCTGCAGAGAATTTACCCACGAGTACTTCTGTGTTATTTTTTCTTTTTAAAAGCAACTTGAAGTACACTTCTACCTACTGGTATTAATGAATGTCACAAACAGTAGCACCCGGTGACTCTGTGAGTACTGATGCATTTAGTGCTCTTAATGAGAACTTCAGAAGTTAAAACAGCATGTAGTAGTGTAGTGGTTAGAGCCATCGCCTTGCAATGAAAAAATTCCTGGTTGAAATTCCTGCTCCTGCGTTAGTACCCTTGATGAAGGTACTTACTATAAATTGCTTCAGTAAAAATATGCAGCTACATAAATGGGTCAACAATTCAAGTATAATATATGAGTATATACCCTGGAATGGACTGACATCCTGTCCTGGGTATACCCCTCTCAGCCTTGCACCCAGTGTTTCCAGGATAGGTTCCAGTCCACTACAGACATTTTCAGGACATGTGGTTCTTTAAATTGGATGGATGGATGGATGGATGGAATAGTAAACAAGTTACAAGTATTCTATATTAGTATAGAATACTGTAGATAAACCATTCCTACTGATCAATTAGAAACTCCCCCGTGGTATTTTAAATGTACCTTAAATAAACTCCCAAGGGGAGGAGTTTGGTTTGCAGGGAGCGATGGGGGACAAGGATAAGTAGTGAGAGCAAGAAGCCAAGTCATCCCCTCCTGCAGTGAAGACCCACAAGGCAGCTCTCCCCAAGTAATACGCCATGTCATCCTCACCACTGTCCAGGAAGCCCAGCTTTGTCCCTGCTCCTGCATACTAAAGAGCGGTTCACGGCCTCCGCAACAAAGGATATTCCTGGATGTGCCAAAAACTTGGCACACTCTTTGAGGGTAAATTAAAAAAAAATCCAAAAAGTTTACAGCAAAAAGTTTACTGGATATATTATTCACAGAGCTTAGGGATTCCATTTAATGTTTTTATGTATTTATGGTGTGCGCTCATTTATTTGGCAGACACTAAATGACTTTCAAGCTGTGGCATAGTGAGGTTGATATTACTTGTGATACTGTACTGGGCCATGAGCTCTCTAGTTCTTGTCTTTGTCAGAGTTTTAACTCCTTTACAAAATAACATACTCTAAAGCTGCTGTGGTGTAATTACTGTAATATTGCACTGTCCAAATCAAACTGATG
Organism: Scleropages formosus; assembly: GCF_900964775.1. Taxonomy (NCBI): domain Eukaryota; kingdom Metazoa; phylum Chordata; class Actinopteri; order Osteoglossiformes; family Osteoglossidae; genus Scleropages; species Scleropages formosus. The sequence continues at coordinate 2,620,111 of NC_041819.1, read as the reverse complement.
ATTAATTCTTTACACTGACTCACAGCAATGTTTGTGCTGCCATTCACTTCATAGTACTCAAGATATTGTGCAGCCTTTTCTGTTTTGATAGCAAAGTAAACAAAAGTGAAATCTAATTTTCTTTGTAGCTTTCACTTTATCATGTTAAGGGTGCCTTCCTTTTGCATTAATACCTGAGTGTAAGCAATAGTTTCATAAACTGATGCTTTCTTACGGAACGAATCCTACTTTTTCATTAGCAAATGGCTCAGAACTCTTGCCTCTCTGCAATACACTAGAAAGTGCTCTGGTATCCCACAGCGTAGAAGCTCATAGGCGACAACAACTCGGGCTGTTGCCAGGGAGACGTGAGAAATGACGCCCCTTGGTGTGCCAGTTAACATGCACTTCCTCATAAACCAAGTGCCCTACTGGAAAGTGGATCACGTTTGTGCACAGCAGGCATGGATTTCAGGCTCTTGTGGGGTTGGGGCCCTCACATGGTAGGAGATGGGGTGTACGTGAATCTCACAGGTCCCGCATACCCGAAATTCTGGAGGAGGTGAAATCAGTTTGCTTCCTTTCAGAATTTAGGGGGTTGGATTTGGGACTGAGGGAAGGGCAAGGCTTGTTGAGCGGATGGGAGAGTGGGAAGTGGCTTCGTGGGAGCGGCGGCTCCGTGCCACGCTTCCCTTCACTGCAGGGAGGGAGGGAATCTTTTTTCATATGGAGCCAGGCCAAGCAGCGAGCAGAAAGGGAATGCTGCCACAGGCAGCTTAAGCTGCCGGCGGCGGAAACTGGGCGCGCGGTCAGGTGGTTGGTCATCCAGATGGCTCCAGCTAGTCAGCACTGGTTCAGTGGAAGGAGGGAGATGGTTCCGTCTAGTCCAAAACCACATCTGTGTTCAGTCCCAAGTGCATTTCATATAAATTATGCATTAAGTGTGCAGTTACACAAGCTAAACCAACCTCAACCCATTAAATCCACTCTAGGGCAGAATATATAAAATATAATAGTGTAACAATATGTAGATTTCTGATTTTGTTGTGGTTGTTGATATTAATCTGCGTATGTTATTCAATGGTAAATGAAATCATTTCTCAGCATGACTGCCATCATTTTGTGTTTTTTGGTATAAGGATATAGGTCACTTTTGATGCTTCAAAAAATGTCCTTACAGTCATACATAGACATGTATGTTTTCCTTACTGAAGAAAGTGTACACCAGGGATGATTAGCCTTCAAAAGCAACAGAAGAGTAATACAGAAATTAATGTTGAAGGATGAATGGAGTCAAATGCAAAAGCCTTTGCTTTTCATTCAAAGAACCTGAATTCAAATCTAAATTTTGCTGTGGTAGTGATCAAGACACTTGTTCTGAACTGATACAGAATAAATTACTCACCTCCGTAAATGGGTGAATAACTGTAAGCAGGATACAACATTAATAGTGCACATCACCTAAGAGCCCTTTTTTACTTCTGCAGCTTTTTGATTTAAAATTTGAATTAATCTTTTTGTAAGTTCGAGCAGAATTTGAATGAAGCCTGAGAGAGAATAAGTAACACCAGTATTTTTTTCCCTCAGGTTCCATCCATATACTGACAAAAAGCTATTATATTAATTTAACAATTTAATGTCAAAAAGCTGCAAAAGCAGAGACAATTGGACAGGGGGAAACAGTTCTTGACATCACTGTATGCTGAATTTTATGTTATAAATTGAAACATTATATAAAGTTTCCGGTGTTGCATTGCCTTATACAAACTTGGAATACATTTCTCTTTTTTTTTCTGAATGAGGAGATTTACAATTGAAATAGCAGCATGGTGGCTCAGCGGGTAGCTCAGTTGCCTCATATTACCTAGGCTGTTTGGGAGGTTTCAGTCCAGCTCAGTCTGGGTGAAGAGTTTGCATGTTCTCTTGTTGTGTGCATGGGTTTTCTCTGGGTTCTCTGGTTTCTTCCCGCAGTCCGAAGACATGCACTTCAGCTCAGTTGGTTACTCTAAATTACCTTTAGTTTGTGGCTACCCTCTGATGTATGGATGCCCCATACAGGTTGCAACCCCACACATGCACACAGCCTTGAACCCAACAATTCCAGGATAGGCTCCAGACCTCCATGACCCTAACCAGGACAGGCAGTTATGGAAAGTGAGTTAGCAGATTTAAAATGATGTCAGATTGTGGAAGTTGATATTCATTTCTGTCCGTGATCATCATTCTAATTCTAACCATGAGAAAATATTCACTGGCATAATACAGTCTATATTAAGTTAATTTTTAAATGTTATTTAAAATCCAACTACTAAAATATCTCTTATTACAGGAGGTTTACATTCATCTTTTTTTTAATCTCAAGGGAGCTCCAGAATGAATGTTACAAGTAAAAACAACTTACATACATGACAAACATGCCATACATAACAAAGTCACTTATCACCTTACTGTAAAGTGTGCGTTACAGATAAATGGCCAATGAAAATTCTGCTACAAACTGTAATATCGAAAGAGCTTGTGGTATTTGTCCTTTCTGGTGCATCACTTTTGATTGATTTTTATAGTTAGAAGGTGTCAATGAGTCAAGGTTTTCAAAAGTAAAGAATTGGAGGAAAGAGCAAAGGAAATCATGTAACTGTGATGTTTATTTTTTGCTATAATTACTAAGATGTGAAAGCTTTTATGAAGAGAGACATTTTCATGTATTTGTGAAAATCCAGCTTTATCGCAAATAAATGCAAGGTCCTACAAAATGGATTTATCACATATTTTCAGGGAAGTGTTGCTCTTGTTCTACTTTCCTTCTGTTTTTATATGCACTCCTTGAGAACCAAGTAGAAGAATTAAAAGGTGCCATAATTATCACATCTGCATAGACACAGAATTTGTTACATTTACATCAATCAGTGAATAAATACATGTTCATAGCATAGCCAATATAAAAATCAATTAACAAACCAAAAGCTTTACAGAATGATTCCCTGAGAGAAATAAAAATATATCTTTCTTCTGAAACTTTTTTCCCTAACCTGCTTTATTTAATCACCATGGCTGAATCAGATGTCCTTTATCACATGGCAAAAACTCAACAATGATACTAAATATTTGTGGATAATTTTTCCTTCATTACGTAATTGAGCATATGAATTTAAAAAAAAAAAAAAAATGATTACGCCAGTGGAAGGATTGGCTTTCCATGAGTTATATTTATATCTGTATCATTTTTTTCATCAAATGTCCATTTTGATTCATGTTTTTTTTTCATATATATGGAATAAAAGTGTAATAAACTGGAAAAAAATTAACTGCACGATGCATAATTGTCATCTTCAGGGCTGATTTCATTAAACATGCTGTTGGGTCTTAAGGCCTTCCAGCATCAGAGAAGCAAGTAAAAAGTCTACCATTTTTGCTTGCCCTCAGCCCCTTTTCCAATTTCCTGGTTTACAACCGCTCTTGTCAGTGATCTGTGGGAACAGTAAAACATGCACAGTCACCATAAGCTCTTTCCATATCCCAGCCAGGCAGCAAAATCCAATTTTAATTTCCCAAACCTGCGGGCCTTGACATCGTATATCTGTAGCTGGCGTGCTGAGAGGTGTGGTGTGGAGCAGACCTCTCTGTGTTATTCCCCCGCAGAGCACTGAAGGAACAAAGGGCTAAAAGTCAAAGGTCAAACACATATACTGTACGGTATGTTTGTCAAAGAAGAAAGCTAAATCAGCTGAAATGGCTTATGAATATGGCAGCACTCTTTGTATAAACCCTCACAGACACTCAGTTCATCACTGTGTGCATATATGTGGTGTACAGACGGTAACGGCAATTTCAAAGCATTTCCTCGCTTTGTACAAACAGCCATAGACATAATTCCTGTGGGGATGGAATGATGCATTGTGACATGCTTTTCTGATGTGTTTATGACAGGATTGAAGGTGGTAAAAAGAAGCACTCCCAGTAAAGTCTCTTCTCAGAGCCTTCACTCAGAACCTTTAATGTAACAGTAAGGCTCTCCTATTAAAGAGGTAATCAAATATTTATTTATTTCATATTGTGAGGTGCAAAGGAATGATAAGGTCAGAAGGTACAGGTGAGAAGAACTGATGTATATCCGTTGCCAACAAGTCCAGCTCATAAGTAACAAAGTTGCAAAGTTTAATAAGTTAAAAATATTTGAAGTCTTATCTTGATATTAGAAATATTAATGACTGCACAATCCTCACCCTCCACACTCTTCTCATGTTAAAATAAAATCAAGTGCTGGAAGGGATATCATACTGCTGTAATGTTTCTTGACATCCAGCCTGTGCTTAATCCATGTTACACTTCAAGATATAAAAAGCAAGTTATTTTCCAGAGTGCTGGTTAGACTAATCAGATTGGATTTGGTGTGGCATCCCAAGAGCACTTTCCAACTTATAGCACATTTCTTTTAGGTTCAGCCTATACAGTAGGCATAAATTATGATGACCTTGATTTTGCACCGTGACAAAAAAAAAAAAAAATTAAAAACCACATTCTTCAAAAAGTCATGTACAAGTCACATAGTACGTTAAACATTGTCTCTACAGAACAAGCTCGTTGTTTGTGCTTCCAAATTTCAAAGTACTAAATAACTCAAGGAAAATCTTAATTTCGTGCAGTATGATAAATTATGTATACATACATATAATAATTATAAATTATATATATTTTTTAAATTATAAATCATATGTATAATATATACAGTATATATAAATTGCAGCACTTAGCAAAAATTCAAAGATGAGTTGTTAGTTTCAACATGTAGTTTTGCTGTTTGTTTTTTGAGTATAGGCTGTTCATTTAAAAAATTAAAGGCAAGCCATTATCCGGAAGCCCACTGATGTTGAAGTTGACGAAGACCTCGTTTGTAAAAACAAAGGGTACTGCAGAGAATTTTTGATCATCTCTGGTTAACGTTCTGCGCTCTGCTCATGGCTGTGAGAGCTGGTAAAGGCGCCAATGCTCTCAATCCATACCTCCAACTATATTCAAGGTTTGTGTCAAGCTTTAGCCCCCAGTACTTCACTATCTTTCTTGGTCACTTTCATTTATTCAAGGGTCCTGAGTGCATGCTTCTGCTCTTATCTTCAACATGACCGTGATTACCAGGTATTACGTGAAGTCTTATCATCCTGGCCAATCAAACAACTAAGAGCAGAGGGGTTCAGCTCTCCAACCCCTAGGCTCTTTTAGCTCCCCTCTTCTCCACTTCCACGGCACAACAATAAGTGTGATTGCGTGCCATCGTTCAGAGACATGGCATATTGCTGTGCAATGCTCTCCCATTAACCAAACGATTGGTGATCCAGCACAGAAATGGACGGGCTTGATTAGTCTGCTTTGTTGCCTGTCGGAGCAGCACTGACAGTCCCACCTGGTTGCTGTCTGCAGGTTCCAACTGTCAGCTTCCACAGAGAGACAGAGAATGTTCTTCTGCCCATGATGTTGGTAAGTATGGTGGAGACACAGCTTCAGTCCTGTGATTCTGAACCCCAGCTGTGTCTGTGTTTTCAGGGTATTTTTCTTTTGTTCACGTTGAGCTTTCACCAAGTATTCAAGTGACATATTGTTGTATATTACAATGCATAAACTTTGTCTGTGTCTCAGGACTTAACCGCCGAATGAAGGCAGCCTTTAAAATGAGCGCACCCACATTAATTTAAAAAATTCTCCTGCAAATTCTTTAGAATTTCTCCCAAATGCTCTGGGAGTTCAGAGTGGGGCTTCTTCCACAAGAAGCAAATTCTGAGTTTAACATGAATATGATTTGGGGTGAAGGTTGCCTCTGGTTTTCTCTAGTGAAAAACCCAGCTTTATATTAGGGACAAATATTGTGAGCATATAATATCATATTGCTTTGGATAACAGTGGCAACAAATTGTTATTATCACTGATGAAAGGTGATAAAAGAGTGTAAAGTTCACTGTTTATATATTTAATTTAGAAGTTTAGATATATGATATAAACATGTTTTATTTGTATGTATTTATAGCATCGTATAACATATCTCTTTGAATTTATCTACCAGTGTATAAGGCTTCACAGTCCCCAAGGTTATTGTAAAGTATGATACTGCTGTCTTTAGCGCCTGCTGAACCCCATGGCTCCAGAAAACATGGTGAGGGTGTACTCTTGACCGTGTCAGGCCGTCATTTCTGCATTCACAGCTCCCCGTGTTATCCATGTCCCTGTCTCCAACACCCCACTGACGCCCTCCTTTTTTTAGATGCCATTCTCCAGGCTGCTGCAACACTCCTGCAACGCGATCCTCTCCTTCCATCCACCATTAAAAGCTGCGCTTGGCAAGGTCTGCAAACGCCAGGCAGCGGTTATTCCCGCAACGCAAAGGGCCGCGGAATAAATGGTAGCACAACAATGAAAACACATTGGCGAGAAACTGCTGCACTTCAAAGGCACCGCAAACAGGCTGGGGATGTGAGTCTCAGTCAGTCGTCAAACCTCTTTGCTTTCTGAGTGATCTGTCTACCTCATGAAGAATGCATTCACAAAAAATCAATTATTTCTACACATCTCTTTTCATATTAGGCCAGCTCAAATCAAAATTTTAGTGGTAAACACCACACTGCCTTCCTGAGCAATACGCACTGAAACCACAGTTCAATGATTCTGGATGCAAAGAGGAGGAGTAAGTTAAGCACACTGACACACAAAGAACTCCTGCTAGACAGGGCGAAGTTTAGGTCTGACTTGCACGGTACTAGAAAGGTTTAATTATCACAGAATTATAATGATGTAGTATCCAAGGGACCTCAAAGCTAGAACATTAAAAGTGGGAGCCCATTATTTCCATATTGCACACTGCCTATGGTTGGTGGAAGCTTGTTGAATCCATAAATAGACGAGTCAAAGATTACAGTCAAGAGCAGAGGCAAAGATTCAATATACTGTACGCTGGCTCCAAATGTTTCATCCATAACAATATATTCTGAACACAGACCCAAGTTCACATACAATTCTGGCCAATCGATACTACACTAGATAAACGATTCAGTAATACCTTGTGCACATTTAACATCAGAATTTCATTTCCTACCTTTCCTTGGATAAAATCACAAAACAAATGTAATTTAGAGACAGATGTGCTATTAAATTGTGATGCTGAAATACCTCAAGTAAAAATAAAATAAAATCGAAGGTGGGGCATATTAGAGCTGCTGTAAACTGCACTGCCTCCAAAAGTAATATATCTTTGCCTTTCTGTAAATTTTTACTTCAAGTTGGGATTAAAGTTTGTACCGATTTTACATTCATAAATTCTTTCTGTATGCGTCACACATTGTGAGGCCCAAATTGTTTTTCTTTTAACAATACAATTTTTACTTATGCAGTGTTTCATCCTCAAAGAAAAGGTCCACATTGACCCAGGTTGTATAATCAATAACCATTGTGGATTCAAATTTCCATCATGTATTGACACATGTGGTGGCCTCGCTCCAAAAAGAGAATTACCATGCCATGGGCAGGCCGGCCACCATAATGTCAGCAAAGTGCCGCTTTGTGAAAAATGTGCAGCATTACAGGAGCAGCGGGTGTCTCCTCATTATGGAGCACACTGTCTTCACTCAAAGCCCCCTGTGTTAAAAGGGGCCAGCGATGTTCCATTAAACCCGTCACGCTGAAGGAGCATGGCCCTAGAGGGAATAAGCACTGCTATGTTAAAGTGACAGGAACAGGAGTCGATCAGAATACACAGTGAGGGGACCATCTTGAATGAGTAGCAACAGCGCAGAAAACACTTCAGCATGTCCACTTCTCCAAGGAAACCTTACTGTCAGAATTACTTGAAATGCTGAGATTCAGACAATCATACATTTTTAACTGGAAGCAAATCATTCCATGCAAAAATTAAACCTATGACTTTACCCAAATAACAAACTTCCTGATCTGAAATTTGTATCTTAAATACTTTCTAGGAAGTCATCATCATTTGGCTGTAGTTATCTAAGGTTTTCTGATGTGATTAGTAAGCTGTACTTAATATTTGATAAAACACAGTTGTAGTGTTACGTAATATGTTGCTCATATGTTAATGTTAACAATATCAAACATTCATATAGAAACATGTTGATATTGCATTAGAGGATAAACAAATTTATAAATAACCAGATAGATCAGCTGCTGACTGGTGCCTTAAGAGGATGGAGGCATCTTAGTCTCGACCATGATGTCCACTTTGGATTGTCAGTGTAAATTTCACAGAAAGAGACCCAACGTAACATGAAGAGAATCTCCTCAGTCCTCAGAAACACAAGTGGTCCCCAGCTAGGATGGTCTGTATCCTATTGCTGTCAACCCAGCCTGACTTACATAATTCTGCTCACATCTCGTACACAAAGGGCAAGTTTGGCAAACACTTACGTTAGCTTGATGTATAATCATCAGTTTCAACATATATGAATAATTTCCTTCATTAATAAAACAAACTGCGACATGAAGGGTTTTAGTATTTGAAAGAGCGGTATGAGGCTCACAGTATACATTATTGTACAAATCTGTAATGCTATATTACCTTATGCTCAACACTATAAAAATTTCAAAGGCCATGAGTCATTAATTAATTATTAGGTTTATAATTAAGATGTTATCCTCTGAAGGAAAATGATCAAATAAAATTAATCTTCATCTCGAAACACGATTTCAAAGCGAGCATTAAAAATGTAGTATTAATATGCATTAAGATTCCCTCATGGAAGGGGCAAACATTTGTTTTAGAATCCAGTATGACACCAGCACACTTTTTTTTCCTGCTCATCAGAGTAAGGTAACGTAAATCAAATCAGGAGCAGGATTTCAGGATGTATTAGTACGATGTCATTTCATACACCAAGGAATAACTGGTCACTGATTCCTTTGGAAAAAGACCTACGTTTTCAGTTCCAGCAAGTAAGTGAACTTTTCCTTCACAGTGCAGAAGAGTCACTACAGCCCTAGGATGTCCCCATAGATGACCCCCTAGCACTAGCAAAAGCCTCTAAAGAGATACTGTATAGTGCTTTTTTAAAGAACTTAGCTCAGTCCACACTGTGGCAGCAGCCATATTCTTAACATAACTAAAAATAGATCATATTTGCATGCATATAATTATAAATATTTTAGATACTGTATGTATATAATAAATGTACACTTTCTAACTCGAAGGGTGAATTTCAGACTGCTTCCTGCTTCCTATGTCAGGTCACCTATTTAAAGTGGTGGAAATGCTGGGGAGCAAGATTCAAAGTTATATAAAACAGTTCCTGAAGTCTCTTTTGCATTATTGGCTTATGTTATTCGCATAAAAGAATGGTAGGAGTCATGGAGTTGGCAAAGAATGAAGAATAAGGTGCTCATATAATGGTTTTATGCAGCAGGTAGTTCTATTTGCATTTTTCACACTTTGCATGTCTGTTAATCACTAAAATACTGCACATTGCATCTACATCATTGAGCTCCTGTTAATATTCTTCTTTCTGCTATACTGTTTTTCTAAACTTTCACCTGAAGGTGATATTGTGTCAAGCACTGAAAAGTGGTGTGAAGAAAACTGCTACCTCATTCTCACTGTAGCTGCACAGAACTTTATTTAGTCCACGTGTGATACAGCTTTAGCAGATGAGTGATGGTGACTATAGGTTCTATTGTAAAGCGTGAAAGAGCAAAATTCCAAAGTACAAAAAAAGTAGAAAAACATCAAACCCACTACACCTTTCTCTTTTCAAAAAAAAGAGCCTCAACTCATGGCAGGACATGTAGAAGTAAATGCTGAAGGAGAAGTATTTCTATTCAGCATACCACTGGACCTCGTGGTCGTGGTCCCCCTCACTACTTGATGCTTTCTTGGTCAGCTTCATGATAAATGGAGAGCTTGAAAGGTTAATACCTTGCCAGTTTGTTTCTGGATCTTGTTCCAAAGTGGTTGCAAAACTGAGAAACACATACATTTGTGTGTTCTGGGTGAACATGCATGGGTGTTCCTCTGCAAGGGTTTTGTGGACTGTGAGGGATGGTCTGTCATCTCATTACTATTCATGGGGTCCATTGTGTGTCTGGCAGGGCAGGAAGTGACTGCTAGCTGGTGTTCACGACTCATTAATTTTGAAATTTTTATTATCAGATTGTACACGCTGATTGATTGTGGTAAAATCAGAGACATCTGCAATGTGAGAAAATCCACCAGAAAACAACCAGCAACAAGACAGGAAAAATAAAGGCCTAAATATTGATTTAATCATTTCTCTACAGCCCAATCTGAGAGATGGTGTCTCCTATTAAGAGTACAGTCATGCGCTGCTTAACGACATTTTGCTTAACGACCAACCCCATATACAACAGTGGTCCCATAAGATTGTAATGGAGCTGAAAAATTCTTGTCGACTGACAATGCCATAGCCGTCGTAATGTCGTAGTGGAACATGTTACTCACGTGTTTGTGGTGGTGCTGCAGTAAACAAACTTACTGCGCTGCCAGTAGGATAAAAGTATAGCATATACAGTTATGTACAGTACATAATACTTGATAATGATAATAAACACCTATGTTACTGGTTTATTTACTACACTGTACTATTTATCGTTATTTTACAGTGTACTTTTTCAACTTATAAAAAAAAGTTGACTATAAAACAGTATGTTGTGTTACGCCGGCACCAGCATCATAAATCTTGTGTTTACCACGTCTCTTGACTGCTTCGAGGCTATACCATCTAGGTTTGTATAAATACACTCTATGATTGAGGCTATACCATCTAGGTTTATATAAGTACACTCTATGATTGAGGTGATTGAGGCTATACAATCTAGGTTTGTATAAGTACACTCTGTGAGCGAGGCTATACCATCTAGGTTAGTTTAAGTACACTCTATGATATAGGCTATACCATCTAGGTGTGTATAAGTACACTCTGTGAGCGAGGCTATACCATCTAGGTTTATATAAGTACACTATATGACTGAGGGTATACCATCTAAGTTTGTATAAGTACACTCTATGATCGAGGCTATACCATCTCAATTTGTATAAGTACACTCTATGGTGTTCGCATAACGATGCATTTCTCAGAACATATCCCCGTCTCTAAGCAACGCATGTCTGACAGGAGACTGGGCCTGGGTTAAAATCCTACCTCCTTTTGTAGAACCCTTAAGCAAGGAACTATTGTCAAATTGATTCAGGAAATATTTCCCAGCTTTAGAAATAAGTAAATTACTGTAAGTAACTACAAACTGTAAGCTGCTTTGGAAAAAGTATAAAATAAATAAATACATGTAAATGTGTTGAGGAAAAATTCTCAACTTTCAAGGAGATGAAAATTACATTTAACGTATGCAAACTTTATGACAGAATGGAAACTCTGCAAAAGTGGCTTGCAGCTTGCTGCCTTGATGAAGCCCATTGAACAATACAAGGCACACCTGTTATACGACTCCTTCTGTGCACTGCACTACACAACTGACCCGAAGATGATTGTTCTCCTGTGCTTGGCATCACACACTCCTCAGTGCACCTCACATTTTGCTCATGAAAACAAATTCCAGCCATTCTAATTAAAGCCACTGAACCAAACAATCCAAAATTGCACAGGAGTTCCAAGAAAAGTATATTACACTGAAAACTTTGGACCAGAAGGGATGCTTTTCAATCCCTAAGCCAGCATTGATGCTCCATTAATGTAACTTAGAAACACATATTGTATAATACTTGAATCCAAAGCAAAGAGCATAGAGCAGCATCACAAATTTTAATTGTTTATACAAGGGGGTGAAATGGGTACATTTGCTCTATGGTAGTTTCCCCTGCGGGGGCATGGTAGTGCAGCGGGTTTGGCCTGTGCCTGCTCTCTGGTGGGTCTGGGGTTCGTGTCCTGCTTGGGGTGCCTTGTGACGGACTGGTGTCTTGTCCTGGGTGTGTCCCCTCCCCCTCCAGCCTTGCACCCTGTGTTGCCGGGTTAGTCTCTGGCTCGGGGCAAGCGGCTTCAGACAACGTGTGTGTGTGGAGTTTCCCCTGTGAAGACAATACAGATTCCTCACTATTGCACCTCCTACTGTCCCAAAATTATTAATTAATAGCATTAAGGAAAATTCATCAGAAAGTCCTTGCAAACACTGCCGATTGAAGTTCATCCTGTAGTATTACATCTTTATAACATTCTTTAAAAGATGTTGAACATCCAGAGGTTCTTGGGCCATCTGGTATTAAGAAAGAGGTTCCTGATTACAACAGTAACTACCTGCTTGTTAAGTATCCTGCATAAATGTGAGTAAATTCTCCTCTCTGATTAAAGATATACTCGTCCTAAAAATGGCCACCATCCAAACTGCAGTTTTGCTCAAAGCTGTAAAAATATCAAAAACAGAAGCTGTTACTTCAACAGTTCTGCTGTGCCATTTGAAACTGCCTGCGGTAACATAAGGAGAAGCCGATGATCTAATTTCTCTGTGCAGAATTAGACTTGGTATCACTGGGTTGGTTTAGACAGGTGGAGTAATGTTTACATATATATAAATATTTAATAGACTTCATCAGATTAGTTCAGTGATTTATTTTGCACTATTCATTGTTGGGGAGTTGTTTGTGTCACTTTGACCAGTACAAAATAAATCACAACAAGGTGGCTATCGAACTGAGCTATTAAAAAATGCTAAAAAAAAAAAAAAAAAAAAAATCAATGACCTAGGTAAAATATAAGGGATAATATTTTAAACTCATGGAGCTGATCATGTATTATAAGTAATAATGATTAAATAAGTATCAATGTTTTTTAACAGCATAGTCCAATCTGTTTGCTCTGTGTTATTTGGCTAATTTAGATAAATTTAGACTGTACCTGGAGTGGCATGGTGGCACAGTGTGTAGCGCTGCTGTCTCACAGGGCCTGGGTGGTGGAAGAGGATGTAGGTTTGATCCCTGTTCAGTCTGTGTGGAGTTTTCATGTTCTCCCTCTGTCTGTGTGGGTTTCCTCCCACAGTCCAAAGACATGCTGTTTAGGTTCCCCATGTTGTGTGAGTGATGTAGAGAGAGTGTGTGTGTTCAACTGGTGTATGGATGAGTGACCCATTGCAAGTAGTGTATCTAGCAGCGAAGTCACCTTGGTGAATAAGGTGTGTGGACAGATAACACTATGTAGAGTTCAGTGGAAGTTGCTTTGGGGGAAAAAAAGGATCTGCTAAATAAATGTAGGGGGGCGCAGTGGGATTGGCCAGGTCCTGTTCTCTAGCGGGCCTGGGGTTCCAGTCCCACTTAGGGTGCTTTGTGATGGCCTGGTGTCCCGTCCCCCTCCTGCCTTATGCCCTATGTTGCCAGAATAGGTTCCAGCTCGCCATGACTCTGCTTGGGATAAGCGGCTTCAGCCACTGTGTGTGTAAATAAATGTAACGTTTTTTGTGATTATGGTACAGAAAGAATAATGTGCAATGAGATCTATGTCAACATTTCTTTATCAAAGTTATTAATTTTTTGAGTTGTTACAGTACGTTAACTGCCCAACTACATTGTCTGTCAGTGCTATTTTTGGGTCCTCTAACTTCTATTTTTTTCACCTTAATAAATTTCAGGAATATAAGCACAAGAGCTCTGCATGTCTCCTGCTCTTTTATACAGACGTAGAGTTTACATGCCTGCATGTAAACAGGTGACACTGCAGGTAAGTCTGGAGCTTCACACCTCCTGGGCTATGGTTTCAGAGTTGGATTCTAATATGACTGAGTGGAGTTTGCATGTTTGTGGTGGTTTCCTTGCACTATTCCTTCCAAAGGCATGTACAGAAGAAGGTAATGGTGAACCACTTCCAAACACTTCCTATTGTCAAAAGCAAGCAAGTGGGTACCAGGAGTCAGCTTTGGCATGGTGGCACTTTCCGACCCAAGGCATTATTATACACAGCTACAAATATGTACAATTACTTGTTTTACAATAGGAAGCAGATACTCTGGGAAGTCCATTGAGACAAAGATCTGCTTCTTGTGTTAAAGGTGGATTATGTTTTCATCTAATCATGTACCACAGTTTTTATTTCATTTCATTTGTTTCTTATGTATAAGACTGTTTTGTGGGTATGTTGATTTCAGCCCCATGAACTTTGAACATAATCCGAATGAGAACTCAGACTTAAAACATTATGTTCTACTTTCCAGTGTCATTTACGATAATTAAAACCAATACAAATGGCACAAATTTGCAAAGTGCTAGCATTGTCCAAATGAGTGAATCAATTAATTCAAGTGATGCTTATTCATATTAATATTGTTGAGCAATTCACTCTCATGTTTTTTAAGCTTCCACTTTATACATTACACATGCCTCATTCGTGTGCCTCATGCCAGTCACTGTGATAATTAGAGCAATTTGAGTAATTGATCCATGATTCATTTTGTAACAATGGCACTGCAATGGAGTTGACTGTACGATTTGTAAACCCTTTAAATTTCTCTGGATAAAAGCATTTGTGAAATATATAAATAATAAAAGTAATAATGGGCCTAATAATTTTGCAATTCTTCTCTCAAATATTGTCATACATTTTCTGTCTGTTTTTGGCTTCGCTTTTCAAAGAACTTGTCAATAAAGTTACATTTCCTGCAATACATGAGTATCATTTGTGCTTTGGGGTAAAATGTAGGCTCTGTGCAGGATGAAGAAGTCGTTCTTGATCGGTCATTCTGTGTTAAGTACTATTTTCTGTTGTTCAACATAAACAAAATTAGATTGTGTCCTTAATTAATTAAGCACTTACTCAGCTTGTTATTTCGAGAAACATGGCCTTTTGGGCCAAGCAATGAACTAATTACTTTAAAATAATTAAGAAGGAATTAGTGCTACACTGCTAATACTAATGTAAGATACTGAGTTCAGTTTAGGGCCGCTGGCACTTGTTTAAAGGAAAACAGAGCCTTTGCAGGAGATTTATAAAACTTTATTTTTAAACTTCATCTTTATAAAACTGGTGCACTTGATACCTTGGGCTAGTGCATGATACTGTTCACACTCACTCCACTCCCTTCTAGATGGGTCAGGGATGAACTAATATTTTCACTGCAATAAATAATTTGTGACAGTAGAAACAATACCTTATGATACAATACAAAATATTACATATGGAAATAATGGAAGCTCAGGTTAAATGTCTCACGGTAACTGCACATTGTGCCCAATAAAGCCAAAAAGCCCACTAAAACATCTGTGAAACTGCAGTGATAATGTAGTGGTTAGAGCTTCTCACTTTGGACTCCACTGTCCCAGGTTTGCATCCCACCTCATGCTGTACTACCCTTGAGCAAGCTATTTATTATAAAATTGTTCTAGTGAAAAAATTGCCCATTTTTCTAAATGGGTCTACAGTTATGGGTAACTTAACATTGTAAGTCACTTTGGAGAAAAGCATCAGCTAAATGAATAAATGTAAATGAAATGACAGCATTTCATGCACTCAGAGGCTGTGCTCCCTTTACACATGCATAGTAACTAAACTGCGGTCTAGGAGAGAGAGCTGCATCCTTGTGCTCTGATAGTCATTTGTTTAAATATCACTCCTGTTCTTGTATTCTTGATCAAATCAGTAAGAATGCCCTGCTGGATAAATTGATAAATCATTGTAAATTCAGTTGTGCAGCTTTAGAAGCCACTTTGGACAAAGGTGTCAGAAAAAAAAAAATCTTAATATCAATTTCTGAAATAAATTCGGTTGTCTCCGTTTCAAACGCATACATATCTTTATTTTGTTGAGCGTTACCGGCCTTTTATTAGTTAAAAAAAATGATGGAAATAATGGAATCCTTACGTGTGACAAATGTAGTGTTACGCTAGTTTTCCAGCTCGGGTTTCGCTGTCCAAGGTGCTGAATGTCGCTCAACTCGGACAGCAGCTGCCCGCCTTAAATTCGCTGACTTCTGATGCCTCTGTCTGCTCTCCCCATTGGACGCCGTTTCACGGCTCGCCGGTTCCATTGGCTGATAGGGGTTTAGTTACATTTTTTTCCACGTTATATGGTCGTGAGGTCATTGGGTGTTTTTTAACGCGCGAACTGCCATTGGCTTTCTTTTACTTACGGCTGATAAGTGGTTTTAATTTGCGAGAGCGTGCGGCTTCTTTCCTGGCGAATTTGCTGCGCGTGGCGCATCACCAGTCTGCACCGACCGGCGATGCTGTGCGGATCGGAGCGTGCTGCGGCGCGCGACACTTTCACAGCCTTCCTCCCGACACGAGAGCTCTCCACGGCCGTTCGGCTGCAGCACTTGCCGCGAGTTTCATCTGAAAACACAGGTAACACGGACAGCAATTCGACTTGCCCGGCCAGCCTTGCAATGCGACGCCAAGCGCCGTGAATAACATTTTCGGTGATTCCACGTCGGACTTTTGAGGATTGATCCTTCGGCTGGAGCCACACAATCGCCCCTCTGTTGCGCGCGCACGCTGGATTTTAAATTAACGGGACGGAGGAAGGCGGCATGTCGGAGATGAAAGAAGTTTGTGCTTTCTATGCTGGATGCGCGAAGCGGAGTGCACGATGAAGGGGAATTTGTTTGCATAACGCATTCTTCGAGGTGCCCGCGCGGGATGTTGAACGACTCGCTCCAGGTGTGAGATCCCGACCCACGGACAAAGAGCGGGATAAGTAACGCGCGAACTGCGTTGATTTCTTGATCGGCTGCTTGAGTAAATGTGAAAAGTACAGTGCGATTCGATGCAACTTGTGCTCGACACTGAACATCTTCGACGCGAGTGCCTTGGGGACGGGGACATGAACAGGGGCCGGAAAGATCAGATTTCTGACTACATGATGATCAGAAACTGATTAGGACTCGTTCTTGTATTTCTGTTCAAATTAACTTGGACTGCGGAAGGGACAGAATGACACGTAGTTTATACTTAAGTTGTTAGAGAGATTTCCCTTTATTCTTTGACACTGATGGCATGAAGAAGACCCTCTGTTAACATGGATGATAGATCCAACAAAATTATCCTGGTTCCCGTATTAGCTGTTCTTTTCGTCATGATCGGGTATCAGTACATTTGCCCTGCTGGGGGTAACTCTTGCCCGCTCAGGACAGGGGAGAAGTTGCGGGGTGTGAGTCCTCCGTCCGTCGACTATTCCTCGGCTGAGGATTTGTACAGGGATCAGGAGCTGGAGGATGACTATCCTCCCAGATTCGTCCCCAAGTTCAACTTCACCGAGAGGGACCTGGAGCGCCACGTGGACTTCGACATCCGAGGCGACGACGTCATCGTGTTCCTGCACATCCAGAAGACCGGCGGTACCACGTTCGGGAGACACCTGGTCCGGAACATCCGCCTCGAGAAGCCGTGCGACTGCAAGCCGGGTCAGAAGAAGTGCACGTGCTACCGGCCCGGCAAAGAGGAGTCCTGGCTCTTCTCGCGCTTCTCCACAGGCTGGAGCTGCGGACTGCACGCGGACTGGACCGAGCTCACCAACTGCGTGCCTGACGTCATGGAGAAGAGACAGGCCGCGCGGAGCCGCAGGTGAGGAGACTCGGCGCGAGACGTCCCGCGGTAGCGGCCGCCTGTGGTAACGATAGCCGGTTTTCCGGTTTTTACGTGTTCATCCAGGTTTCGGTAGGGACTTTTAAAGACAACATTTCTCCTCAGAAAGTGTTTGAAACATAAAGATATTTGCGCTGATGAAGAAAGCTTATTTAAAATTAAGCTAAAAAAAAACACCACAGTTGGTGGTATCTGAGCCAGGCTCAAGTTCCAAAAAATGCAAAGAAAATAATAGCCTAACAGACTGGTTATAGGTAGGTTCTGTATCTACCAAAAAAAAAAAAAAAAAAAAAAAAAACAAATTTTCTTCTCGTGAGAAACTTTTAAGGCTACTATATTCTATCAGTTAGGAGTAGCAAAACTCCAATTAGTCCCCGCCATAGTAATTCGCTACATGGAAACCCTGACCCAAAGTTCACGGAAGGATTCCTACATGAACCTACTTGAACATGTTTTCATTAATTACACAGGCTACCTTTGGTGTAACACCAGAAAATAACTTAAGACTGATTAAAGTAAATTGGCTATAGGGTTTATAGAGTTCATGGTGTTGATGCGAGAAGCATCTCTCTTAGTGTTCAGTTATCTCTCAGAGCTGATTTAGTACAGATTGTTTTGCCATATAGATATGTTCCTGGAAATTAAGTTTTTGTAACTGAAGTAATATTTGGGCCTGTTTAAAACTGCAAAATTGTTCTGTATTATAAGAAACACAGTGCAACACATGGGTGGAAGTTATCCAAGTCCAAAGAAACGTAACAGGAGACAGGAGACAGAACTAACTGTCCCAGGTGAAATGCACAGGAATAAATGAAAACTAAAGGTATGCTAAAATAGCTTAATTTACCCCAAAACTGAAATACTTTCAAAAGAAAACTGGAAAAGTTCTGTTTCATTTTCCATTACTTTGAATCTTTTAATATGTCTGGGTATGTTCTGTAGCAGTGTTTTGATATTGTGTTAAAACAAGCGTTCCCTGAAAATGTTTGGCAACATTTTCTGATGAGAAGTTGTTGATGAAGAACAGAATTGTGTAGATGGTCCATCACACTGTCAGAGCTCCACCGGCAGTGGACGGGCTGGCTGCTGAGACGGGACGGGGGCCGGCACGCCCTGGCAGACTTGGCGGTTCGACTTGGCTTCGAAGAGTGGGTTTGCTGCAGGTGTCATTTCAAGGGCACTGTTCACGTGACAGCTAACGCGCCTCATAATGTTGGGTGATCTGAATGGAGAGAATGGGGGCCATTCAGGGAAAGGGAAGATGCTGAATGTTTTGCTTTGGCAGCACTGAGTGTATTCACCCATTTGACTGCCAAGGGAAGGCTAAATATTTTCCTTGCCTGGATTAATGCTTAGGCTCTGACAGGTTAATCTATCCAGGCTTGGCTTCACCTCCTACATTTTATGTTAATAATGAGAGTAATTATTCATTTTTAAATTCATATGAAAATCTTATTTGTTATAAATGGCAGTATAAATATAGTAAAAAGTAAGATGTACTACATATTGCTGAATCATGATCTCTCTGTTATCATTTAATTTTTGTTCTGTTGTAGATAATGCAGCCAGAAGTTAATTTGTGGTATTCAGCAATTCCCTTTAGTCAAGGCTGTCATTTATGATAAATAAGGAATAGTTTGCTTAATTTTAGGAATATTTTTACAATTTTTGCATGATTCAAATTCCAATGCATGGTAAATTATTAGATATGTTTGCACCTTCATATTTCTGCTTTCTGTAGTTGTTATCGGTTTAAAAGATATGTAGGTTAAGATTAAATGTTTTACCCTTTCATACAGCAAGATATTTTCAAGAGTGAAGTTCCCTCAGGTTTATCAACCATGAGTCTAAGGACAGAATTTAATCATATCAAAACTCAGGGTTAAAGAATTACCATTTCAAGAGGACTAACACCTGACACGCTTCATATTATCCACCCAAAAATGAAATGTGGCTTTTTGCTTAAAGCACGGTGTTTTAGAAGTGGTGTACCTTGGGCCTATCGCACGTTCTTTCTTATAGGTCCTAGCAGTGTTTTCTGTGTCCTAGCAGTGTAACACTTGCGTTTTTCCATTTGCACCTATTTTTCTAAAGCAGGCCTTTACTGTGATTGCTTTTGATGGTCACACCAATGGCTGGTGATTCTTGTGTCTTCTCCACAAAATTGTAGGTACATCAAAACTAGCATACATTTTTCATAATCACCTCTGGGACTGCTGCATACAAGCAGGGAATACTGGGTACAAATAAATAAATTTTGACAGGACTTGTTAGTGCACTTTAATGCATAGGATCACAACATGTGTTTCTTTCCTAAGCTGCATAGATGTTTTGAGTGCAGGATCAGCATGGTGGCTGTAACATTTTTCTTTTTTTACTTTTGTAACTAACTGAAATGATTACAGTTGCAAGGCATGTGTCGTCTTAATGCATTAGTTGTGGACCATGTTATTTCAGTACATTCAAGAGGTCAGCATGTTATTACTAAGATATATTGGAGTCCCTGATGCATGGAGCGAGATTCTATTTCCTGTCGGTTCTGGCGGTTTATTTTATGCAGTTGTGTTACAGTGTGTGAGCACCCATGTTGGGAATAAACATTCTATTTATTAAGCCTCTATAGAAAATCAAGAACAATTTACAGGTTTGGGTGTTGGAAGGAGGATCTCTCCAGTGTAGTAAATGCTGCTTTCCTGCTATGAAAATGTGTGACGAAGAGGAAGATGCTTTGTAGTACGTAATGTACCCCAAAACAAGCCGTGCAGGTCACTGCAGTGTGCCAGTATCAATAATGAGGCTCTCTCGTCTGGAAAGATGGGAAAATTGTTTTTGCTGCCAGATGATAAGGCTGTGATGCCACTTACAAATCTGGGATTTAAACACTTTACTGAAACTGTGCGTGTGAGTGTGTGTTTGTGCATGTGTGTTGGGTGTATGTACGTTGTTATGAGTGTGTCTTATGGGTGTGCATGTGTATGAAATATTATGGTATGGAAAACATATGAGTGTCTGCTCACCCTGGTTTCTCTCCCTTCCACCCCCACCCAATACTGGTGATCTTCATCTCTCTGCACAAGCCTTAGGTAAAGTGAATGTAGAAAGGGGCCTCTGTAGAGTTGCAGGACCAACTGGGAGAATCTGGCTCACTATGAAAGGTCAGACATATCAGAATGCATGAGAACTGTTCCTGTTTGGGGTCCTGTCCATATGTACTATTAGTCATGGTGCCATTGCAGACCATGCCAGGCCAACAGGAGATTCTGTGCTAGATCCACCATGCAGCCCCTTGAAGATACTAGCTAGAGATGCTGCAAAGGGCCAGGGCAGTGATCACCAAGAACAACTATAAAGGCCCTTAGAGAGACTGCATTTCTCTACTGAGTAGACTCTGGACAGACCAGCCTCAAAGCAAAATCACCCAGAACCCGTGTGGACAATATTGTGTTAACATGGAACTAAATGAAAAAGACGTAACTGCACTGCATTAAAGGCAACGCAGCAAGCAATTTTTGCATCATGCAAAGCTGGAATTGATTGGTAATAAGCCTGTTTTTGCCACCTGCTAATGAATTGTCTAATGAACAGCGCTTCGGCACAATTCAATAAAAAGGTCCCTAATTTTACTGTTACCCCCGCCTCCGTTAAGAGACATGACTGTTAAATAGCAGAGAGCTGGGAAAGAGAGAAGCACGCATACTGTGACTTGGTGTTTGAAGTCGAGCAGAGCTACAAAAAATGCAAATAATTCTTGGTGACCCATATTTTCTGCACAGCGGCGCCTGCCTGCAGCTAAAGGTAGTCTTGACTGATTAAACGGAAAACAACTGAAATGCATCATGTGAGGAGTTTGAGTAATGTAACATAATATGGAAACAGAAAAAATATATATTTAAAGCAGGAGATAGATCGTCAGTCATGTTTTCCTTTGTCCCGGGGTAACTATGAAGCTTTCATTTGTGCAGAATTCGTCAAGTAAGGTAACAGTACAGCATGACGCGCCGGTATTTTATTTGTGACTATACTGCCAATGTAGTAATCCTGTCCTGTTGTTAACATTTATTTGGGTTTGGTATAATGCTTAAGTTGCCCTGGATAAGAGTATTAACTAAATAAATAAAACGTATATGAAAATCTAAGGCCTATGAAATTTAGATTTACCACAACAAACAGCAAATCTGAAATTATGCAGAATATGAAGTGTGTTTCAGCAGTGATGGTGATTCCTGAATTGAAAAATAGCCAAGCTTTGTACAAATCGTCTAAGGGCATAAAAAGTCTGCTGTGCCAGATGAAACTGAAGGGTGCTGGAAGACATTCTGTAAGTTTAGAATGGCATACTCTTGTGGAATTCCCTCTGAGTTTCTCAACACTTCCTGCGCTGAAAAGGGAAGCCGTGTCGGTCAATGCGTGAGGCAGCAAGAGTGTACAAAGCAGTTCCTTCTTTATTTCTCTACACACTTTCATCCTCACCACCAACCCCACTGCCCCTGTTTTTCCACTGTAACTAGAGACAGATACAGCCAATTAAATCCAGTCTGTGTCAGTTGTTCAACGTCAGGCCTGATTCAGTCAGAATCAAGTTCCTCTGTTAAATAACAAAATGGATTTGCTCAGCAACCACAAGGCATACCTTCTGAACATAATTGAAGCATCTGCGAAATGAATAACTGTGGGCATATGTTCTGTCTCATAGCCTGAAGTCAGAATGATAAAAAATAGTCTCACAGTCTATAAAACATTACTGTGTTTCAGTCAGCTGGTTTCATGCATGTGCAGTTCTTCTTGCACACTTCCAGCCCCCCAGAGGTTGGCTGCAGTAGGTTCTAATGGAGTGATTTGCTCCAGCATAGCTCCCTCAGAGTCACCTTGATTGGCATAGCTTCAACAGATTCTACCCCAGTTGTTCGTTGTCTGGCGTCCTGCACTCGTCCGACCTAGTTGGGGGGCCCCAATCTCACTCTATGGAGTGCCAGGCGGAGATCTGCCGTCACGCCGACTTCCGAGACCAACACAATGTGAATAATTAGAGTAGGTAATTAATTTTCTGCCGCTGTGTGATACAGTAGAATGGTGTCCCATCTGTGGCTACGTCACCATTTTTCGCAGGGACATCGGCGCGGTTTTCTATGGCTATTTATATCCACATGACTTGTAGCTGATTCGCTTGGGAAGAGAAATAAAAGCCTTTGATTTAGCAGCTCAGGGTTTCTGGAGTTTAATATATTAATGACAGAGAAGTTCAGAAAGCAATTCATTTATGTGTTTCAAACTCTAGTAGTATATTTTCTCTAAGGTTTTGTTGCGACTTGTTAATGCTGTTTACATCATGATCTTGTTTCCTGAAAGTTAAAATTGAGTTCTCTCTTCTGTGTGGGCCTCCAATTTAATTTTATTCTTCCTTCATTTAAGTTTTCATACTGTTTTACACTACATAATAGGTCAAACGTATTTTGATAAACAAGAAGTAAAACTGACGTGAAGACAAGAGTCAAAAACTAGAGAAACAATGGGTTGAAAGAAGTAGTATAATGCTGTCGGAAAGCCTTTTGGGAACTGTAATGCTGACCTGCCCCGCTCATACTAAGGTCTGACTGAAAGTCCCTCCAGGAAAACTGCTACCTTGCTGTCCTGTGCCATTCATGAAGCCTTCTGCCAGCACCATGCAAAACTTATCCCCTGCACCCCCAAACATGCAGTATGGATGGATTCCTGACCTCCTAGATTCCAGGAGAGTCAGATTAACAAAGCACCTTCTGCTGCAGTGATAGCGACCAATTAGAAGCAACACGCTGCTGCTGTCGTGTTTAGGGCAGGACAATGTTCTCTATTGGATTTTTATCCTTTATGCACATTTGCAATGCCCTACACTCATTGCTCTCTGACATCCCACTGGATACACCTACAGCACATCTGGCCACACCTGTGTCATCTTCCTTACCTAATCTGCCTTGGTCCTGACATAGTGGCATGATGGTGGAGGAGTTGCACTAGTAACCTATTTGTTTTCTGGTTTAATTCACAGATGAGGCTATAATACACCTAAATTATATTATTGTGCCAATAAAATAACCAGTAAATAAACTGATAAAATTTTATCACTTTTCATAAAAGCATCTGATGAAAAATATAATGATTGTGATAATAAAAATAATAATAACAATATTTCTGTTGGTCTGGTTACCTGGTTTGTTCTCTGTGCTGAATTATAAGTGTTATTAGTCAGGGTTGACCTTGGCTTCCATTGTTTGCATGGAGTCCAGTACATGGCCTGTTTCTCTTTTGCATTACCGAGAACAGTGTGTGCACATGTGTCTGTATACGCTTTTTTTAAAAAAAATGTCTAAAAGGAGAAGCTGAGGTGCTGAACCTGTTATACAGAAGCAGCTCTTTTTTTCATTGAGCTGTGCACATTTGTGTTATTATTGCCTTTTAGACAGTATGCAATTTGTGAAATATGCTTACTCTCTTTCTTTAAAAAGCCCAGTGGTATAATTATGGTTTGCTTTGGTCTGCAATTGTTACAGTATATAGAAAAAACAAAGATCTGACGAATGCATAATACCTCATTAAAATTAAACACCTAATACCCACAGTGATGCTACTTTTCACGAAGGACTCGCACATAACTTATATACTTTAAGAATTGTTTTGATCTGTTTTAGCTTATGTGTATTTAGAGGTGCAAATAAGTTTGACAGTTTTTAAAGCGAAGGTACTACACCTTGTACACAACTGTAGTCAGTTAATATTTTTTTCAATTAACATAAATGCAATCTACACCGTTTTCACGGGTCCATTAGAAACATCATTACTGAGTATATTATGGTTGGGTAATGTTTAAATAAGAAAACTAGGATTTACATTTGGTGCGGCAGGTTCAGCCAGTGCCCGCTGTGTTGCAGGTCTGGGGTTTTTGAGTCTTGCGATGGACTGGTGTCCTGTCCTGAATGTGTCTCCTCCCCTTTTGGCCTTTTGCCCTGTGTTGCCGGGTAAGGCTCCAGTTCGCTGCAACTCTGCTCGGGATAAGCAGTGATAGATGGGTTCACAGTTTTCTTAGACCTCATACAAGGATAGTTGACCTAGTCACTGTCCTAATTGGACTTAATGCACCCGTCAATCCGAACCTTGAGCTCAACCCCCTCAAGCACCGATTCGGATTCGATGTTTACTGGACACCGAATCTTCACTGAGGAATTGTACAAACAAAATGAATCTTGACCTTTTCAAATGTTTTGAAAGATGAAATGTTGACAAACAAGGTTTACAAGGAAACAAATTCTCATCAAATCATGAACTAACGGTACTATAGACAACTCTTTGTACTCACTATAAAAGCAAATATTAGCATGTTCATGGAGGTCCTCAAGAATATTCTAGAAATAATGCACTATTATTGATTGAATATTTAGTAATGTATAAATTAAAAATATGCTAGTATTTCAAAAAAATTGTTTAAATTTGTAGTACAGTCAGGTACCTTGAAAATATCCACTTGAAGCAATAACAAATTTTTAGAAAAGATGCAAAGATGGCTACTGAGAGAAGGACAACTTTAAAAGTAGGTGAATCTTGACCTAACATATTTTATGGATTGGTGAATGACCAAAGAATGTTCACCTAATCTTGAGGGAGGACTAGTGAATAGAATATGAATCTTGGACTTATTTTTTCCCAAGAGAAGAGAATCCAAGTGAATGCTTGAGACGGGTGGGTTCAAGGTTCTGATTGACAGGTGCATATGTCTACAAATGAAAACTTCACTGTGGAGGATCATTAGTCCTCAGAATGGGCTTCAGACCCTCAGCATCTTCAATAGCCAAGAGCTTGGGTACCCTTGCATTCTTCACATTTAGAGGGAATCCATTGCCCATTGGAATAGATTATGTGTGTGTTGCCTGAGTGCACTTTTTGTACAATAAATTGTGAATTCGGAAAGTTGCGGCTATTGGCACAAAACCATCAACTGCAGAAATGCATGAAGACAGGAGCTAAGCAAGTTTTTTGACCACTAGAAATCTGCTCCATGTTACATTGAAACTCATTGTCAAATTGATGGTTTTTGTATACAGTATGTTCCACTGCTGTGTAGCATCAGTAAACATTTTCAAGTCCAATGTTCCTACTTAAAGGTTAATATAACAAGTGAACAATTTGAATGTACTTTAAAGTGATGAAAATTGTTTTTTTAGTTATGTTTGTGATTAGCTTTAAACACTCATTAGTACTGTATCATTAGTTTTCAAATCCTGTCTTTTTCACCAGTCATTCATCAACTTTCATTGGATTTACTGGTGAGGGTACCTGTACAAGGATACAAGGGTTCAAGGGTACAAGGGAACAAGGTTACATGAAGTAATGTTATAGCCTGGTGCATTCTGGTCTGCATTGCTCATGGATTTTTTTGAATTTGTTTAAAATGTATGCATATTGTCCTTTACAGAAAGATGAGTTTGAGTTAAATGTTCTTCACTTTACTTTTTATGCAATAACCTCAAGATCTGAAATACAAACTTTCAAACACAAAGCATGTCTGAGGGCAAGTAGTGATATAACAAGCCTTCCAATAAAGAATTCTGAGTTGATCTGTAATCTCCAGGTTTTATAAGGGAGATTAGACATCACGTGGTAAATTATTTTCATCAGAGGGGAGATTAGAATCCTGATTAATACCAAAATCTGTGGTTTCATACGAGTGGCGTGTTGCAGTGTGTCTCAAACCCCACACGTAGCTTATGTGATTTATTTTGTCCCTTTATTTGATGAAACAGCAGGGCTTTTAGAGATTAGAGATTTTTCCTAAGCAATATTAACAGCTGTGAAAATGAAGCAAGCTGTATTCTGCATTTTTTAAACTTAGTTTTTTCTAAAAAAGTCTGTAAGATTCATAATTGTGAAAGCCACTTTGTATAATCAGATGAGTTAGCCAAACAAGTGCACAGCTCATCTGATGCTGTCAAATAGTTGCTGGGAGAGCAAATATGTTTCCCTGATACACTGATTCAGCTCTTATTCAATGGTTCCATGATTAAGGAATGGGTTCTGGGCCCAGGTCTGTCTGGCTTTCTCCAATGTGTCAGCATCTCTAATTTATTGATCGGTGCACTGAAACTATTGATTTTATTTTCATATTTCACGACAACTATTGATGCAGTGGAAGTGCTTTGTTTCTGACAAAAGCTCCAACACCAAAGAAGTTAGCAAAGCTTCGCAGGTAAAATTGCCCCCATTAGAGTTTTCATTAAGTAGCATATTCCAAAAATAAGAGGCAATGTTACCTTGTAAATTTAGCATAATTTAGTCTATGTTTGGTATAAAACACCTTGAGTCAAGTTAGTCTTGCTTTTATAAAGCCATTTATTTAGCTTTATGATTTTTAAACAAGCTTTTGCTTGGCTGCTGTACAAAAATCCTTTTGCAAGAAGCTGTAATATTAGTATGTGTACGACTAATTCCTGACTGCCACTGCCAAATGTATAAAAATTCTCCTCCGCTAAATGTTCTGTTTGTCTGATAAAATGTGTTTTATAGCATATATTTGTAGTCAGTTGCTATGGTCTTGCCTTAAAAGAAATTTCACTTCATTTTCACTGTAGTCAGGATTGCAGTGTACAGTGTTCATCTTTTCCAATTGTAGCATAGATGGAAATAAGTTACCTTCAAGTTAGAACTTTGAAGTGACTGAATCCATTTCATAATAGAAGGCTTCATAACAAATTTTTACAATTTTTGTGTGTATGTACACAACGTAGCAGTAAAGTCAGCTTGGTTGAAAGGTTTGTGAAGAAATTAGATTTTGGTACCTGAAGTAAGAAGGTTTCCATGGTTGTAATTTTTTCACAAAGGGAAAAGGTTTCTGTGCATTGTAATGAAATATAAAACTGATTAAGTAATAAGGATCATTTAGTGGCATGTAAACCAAATGTGAAGGCATTATGGCAATCCCAAAAGGCATGATAACAACTAACGCATTAAAGTTTGCAGTAATGTTGTCAAAGAATATAATTCCTTGCAAAGTGCAAAAAAAGATACAACTGACAATTGACATTTCGTTTGTATTGTTAGCTCTCCTGTTATCTGCCAGTGATGCGGTTTGTAGCTCTGAAACAGATGTGAATGCATTGTTATTGGAGTACTTGCAGAATCGATGGCCTTTCTGATAGATTTGTTTGTGACTTGGAGAAAGGCCACGCAAACAGCTCTCCTATCCGAGAGACTGACATTTGCTTATCTCTGAGACGCGCTGAGAGAACAGCAAGGCTGCAGATAGCTTGCATTCGAGAAAATCCCATAAGAAGTTTAACTCATTCTCCATATCTCAGAACAATAATCCAAAAGCCTCCAGCATAAAGTCTGATGTATGTAACATCTCAGAAGGGATATGAATTAGAAACCATGTTGATTGAAATCAGTTTGTGTGCCAAATTAATTTTGTTGAAAGCATTGGTGCATGAATTATGTGGTCTATGCTTTAAATGGCTCAATACTGAAGGTTACAGATTGATTCTAAAACTTTCTTTTAGAAAAGTGTCCATTGAGAAGTGAAGCTCTTTGTGAAGTTTGTTACATGTATTCATTTAGCTGATGCTTTTGTTTAAAGCAACTTACAGTGTTAAAGTTACAATTATTACATATACACTCATTTATGCAGCTGGGTAATTTTACAGGAGCAATTTAGAGTAACGTTGTTCAAGGGTACTTTAGCTGGAGGTGGGGATCAAACCTGCGACCTTTGGATCCAAAGGCAACAGCAGCTCTATCCACTATGCTGCCAGCTGTCCCCATACCTATCATAACATCACTGTCACCTGCCTCATTAAATTAGGGAGGTGACAGTCCTGTAACACAGATGATTTTCAGGGGCTTCACTACTTTACAGCCATAAGTAACGTCATTCTACTGACTTTGTGGGTGTGGAGTTTCAGTGATGCAGTGTATCTGATGAAGTGGAAACAGCCATGAATCTGGAAGAGCTAGGATTTCTTTAAAAGTTTGTTTTTCCCTTTTTTAAATTGTTACAAGTTATGTCATCACACTAAATTTAGGTCATAAATGGAGGGCTGTTGTAGCAGCCACTTTTCAAAGTGTTATTTTTTTCTTTCCCGTTGTCAGAATTTTGAAAGGACTTTGAATGGACTGCTTCAAATGGTCAGATAATTTTTATTATGGCTTGTATTTTTTCTAATTGATGCTTGAACATCAGTTTTGTGCTCAATTCATCCCTTGTAGGAAAGTAAAAGTGCCTGGTTTTCATTAACAGACATATGCACTACGTTTCTCTGTCAAGTTCTGTGAGACTTTTATTGTTGACTCCTGGGTTGGAAGCACGGTGTAAATGTTACATTGGTATGGAAAGGAAAATCCCAAGAAGCTGAATCTAAGCAACATTTTCCGAACCAAAGAAGAAAACAAAGGGAAAGATACATTAGGATGGGAATGGAAAGTGTGTAATCCAGGGCTCCTATAAATTCTAAGTATTTTGATCCAGTTTATGTGCCCCATAATGCAATGGGGAGCCCTCAAGTCAATAAACATTATTAGACCTTTAGTGGAAAATCCTCAGTGAATCCTTGCTTCAGCTGCATTCTTGTTGTGATAAGCTGGAGTGATCCTCGCCAGCTATGTGTTTGCAAGGTGATTGTTTATTGCACTAACCAATATATAGCCATATAGATGTATGTATATGAAATCAGCAGAATAAAATTTCGTCCACTGTGTGGAAGTCTGCTGTGAACTCTCTGCTCAAGTGTTCACATTTTCCTTAATTTTTTAGTATACAAGCACCTTTCAAAAGACTGGCTCACACTTAGAAGGTTCATAGCTGATCTAGCTTAGCAGATTCTAATGTAGAATCATGAAAATATCTTTGTCGTTAATTTCATTTTCACTTTACTTTCACTTTAATTTAATTGGTGGAACATACTTTCCTAAGTGAACATTTCCATTTATTCATTTAGCAGATGCTTTTCTCCGAAGTGACATACCTCTCAGAGAAAAATACGAGTGCATTACATCAATAGAAGGAGAGATTTGGATGCACACGCGATTCTAGATTACAGTCAATTTGTCACATTCTACCATATGAACCACTATACATCACACGAGTAGCTGCATAAAGTTTTATCCATTATTCAACAATTTCTTTAAAAAAAGATGAACCATAAACACATGTTTATCATGTATAGGAAGGATAAATTAATTACCACACACACACTGGCTGTAGCCACTCGATCCGAGCTGGGTCGCGGCAAACCGGAGTCTAACCCAGCAACACAGGGCACAAGGCTGGAGGGGGAGGGGACACAGCCAGGATGGGAAGTTAATTATTTTATTTATCTAACACTTTTCTCCAAAGCATCTTATGATGTTAAACCACCTACAATTATTTGCCTGTTTATATAGCTGGGTAATTTTACTGGACCAATTTAGGGTAAACCTTTGCTCAAGGGTACTGTAGTAGTTTGTGAGATTTGAACCTATGACCTTCAGAAAAAGAGGCAACAGCTCTGTCCACTGTGTTAGGAGCCCCCAATCCTGAAGTTGCTTAGTTTAAAATCAAGCTTTTTAATGTTATAAACCACCTAGCAATTTTAACATCTGCAATATGCAGTTTAATAAACCTTTGGCTAGGCTGTTAAGTAAATTACAACTCATAGAAACCACTCACATGGTTTCCAAGGCAAGGGAGGAAAAGACATAGTGTACCAGCACCTTCTTCCATGCATGTCTGGAAGGAGAAACATATCAACCCCATGCCCAACAAGCAGCACAGGAATTATTAGGCATCAACTTAACCTAATACACACACACACACACACACACACACACACACAGAGTCTGAAACCGCTTATCCCAAGCTGGGTCGCTGTAAACCAGAGCCTAACCTGACAACACAGGGCGCAAGGCTGGAGGGGGAGGGGACACACCCAGGATGGGACGCCAGTCCTCCGCAAGGCACCCCAACAAGGGCTCAAACCCCAGACCGGCCAAAGAGTGGGACTCGGCCAAGCCCGCTGCTTCACCACGGCCCCACATTGTTATTATAATAAAATTTACATTTTAAAAGGATATTATTATATTAACTGTTATTTAGTCGATTCTTTTGTTCACGGTGGCTTTGAACCATCTGTTTGAACCAACTACTTACCCATTTAGGTAGCTGGGTAATTTTGTAGTGGAGTTGTTGAGGATAAGTACTCTATACGAGAATGGCAGTGAGGACTGAAAGCAAGGACATAGAGTCGTAAAGCTGCAGCTCTCACCTCTTCGCTATCCATAGCCCTGGTTAATAAGTCTAATGCTGGAATGTGATTCCAGATACAGGGAGGCACGGTGGTGCAGTGGCGCAGTGGGTTGGACCACGGTCCTGCTCTCTGGTGGGTCTGGGGTTCGAGTTCCGCTTGGGGTGCCTTGCATCAGGCTAGCGTCCTGTCCTGGGTGTGTCCCCTCCCCCTCCAGCTTTCCGCCCTGAGTTGCCGGGTTAGGCTCCGGTTTCCCGCAACCCCGTATGGGACAAGTGGTTCTGAAAGTGTGTGATTCCAGATGTCAGCTGTTTGCTTCCCTGTGAAGATGAAAAGTCAAGTGCTCTAGTAGCCTTTAAACAGTCAGGGTATCCTTTTAAAATGAAGAGAAATGCAGCATTTTGTATTACCTTAAAGGAATGTTTTATTAACAATTTCTCTCCTTTATCACTATACCAGTTAATAGCTACAAATCCCTGTCCAGGTGTTTACCGTCCTCACAGTGATGGAGCTTCTAAATTCCATTGTATTCTTTTGAGCTTCATCACAGTTTCTTCATTTTTGCATTTTGCTGTTCCTTCTTGTTGAAAAAAAACTGTGTGTTTATTGACTAAGGACATGTGCATGTTCGCTGTTTTAGTTTGTAAAGAATTCATTCATCACTAATTTAAATTGCCAAGGGCTGGAATCAATTTGCAAAATAAACCATCTTTTTGTATTGCATTTTCAAATTTTTTTTTAACTAAAATCCATGGTTGAATTATGTTTCCCTTTAGTTTTTACTGAAATACAAACAATAACTGAACACTACCAGGTGAACAATAGAATGTTACAGAAAGGTATTTCAGTTGACTTTTAGATGCTTGACATATAAGTATCTCTTCATAACCACCATCCAGTCTGAGTTCAGAGGCCCTGCAAACTGTAACTATAATATAATATAGTACTATATTATATCATATACTGATATACTGATTATGCAAGTGGTTACTATAATACATGCTTTTTACAAACAGTGGTTGCATAAAAGAAGTAACCTGAGAATTCATAATGAAGCTTAGGTTACATTCTATATGGAAAATCGGCAAGATAATGGCTAATATATTACATAAGTTTTTATTCATCATACTGGACAACTATACATTGGCTTGTAATGAACAGGAAATGCAGTGTTGATTGTTCTGGACTGTTCCAGGGTAGCAGCCTTTTACCCTCATTTATGCTGATATATTAGCACAACTTTTCATTTAGTGTGTCCTAATGATTTCCAGCCTGCAGAACTATAGAGACACAAACCTATGGCTTTCAGGCATATAATTCATTAATTTTCCAAAATTGCTTATCCTGATGAGGGTCACACTGGCAAAAGTCTGAGTAGTGAAGACATAGACTCTTTCTGTGGTGAAAGCCTCCAGAATCCCCAACCGTTCCCAGGGCAGACAAAGGATATATTCTCCCCTGCATGTCCTGGGTCTGCTATGCTGCTCCCTTCAAATAGTGTGTGCCAAGCACACCTCCCTATAAATGGGCATCCATACTAGATACCCAGCTAACTCCAGAAAAGCCAAATGTCCTCCCTGATCGCTGAGGTTCTCACCCTATCTCATCTGTGAGCTCTGCCACCATTCAGAGGAACCTCTTGTATGCCTCTCATACCTGTAGCCTTGTTCCGTTTATCATTGCACAAAACCCTGAAAACCACTGAGACTGAGGATACAGACTAACTGTGAATTGGGAACTCTATTTGACAACTCAGCTCCTGCTTCATCACCACGGTCCGGTGCAACATCTTCAATACTGCAGCCGTAGAACCAATGAGCTGATCAATCTCACAATCCCTGCTGACCAGACTCAGTAACGAACAAAAGCCAGCACACACAAAAACACTCATACCCTTCTTCTACATCCTTCATATATTTTCAGTTACTTTTGTCTCCAAACCAAGTCTCTGAGGCCTTCCCTTGTTTTATGTATACTGTGATAAGCCATGATATACAGTAACGGTGCCATTTGTTTTTGAAGGAACCAATCCATATATTGTATCGAGTGACACGGCTTCCCTGTTTTCTTCCTGCTCTGGCTCTCTTGTTATAGACACTGAGTGCAGTTTTCCATCTTGGCTGAGCATTAATGTTGTACAGCTTTCAGTGAAAACCTACCCTGTCATATGTGGCCCAGCTCTTCCCAACACGTTCCTTACATCTTTTCACACTCACGACAGAAGTAGGTCCCAAGATCAGAGCAAGGTTAAATTTTAATACCCATCCTTACTCTAGTAAAGAGAGGGGAAGCTTTCAGATGGAGCGTTTGCTTTAGTGAATTTCCTCTGGAAAATGTTTCAGTTTTTTATAGATCTTGATAAAGCGTAATGACATTCGTTTCATGTCCAGAGGCATAAAGCACAATGCAAAAAGCACAACCTCATAAAGAGGCTTGACTGAAGAAAATATGGAAATCATGCTAAACTGAATGAGAAACTTCCTATTCACATTATGTGTAAACAATATTAAGTGAAAAGTACATTTTTGTTTTGTATTGATTCATCATTTTTTTTAAAACAAATATGACAATGTCTCAGGTCTTGCTCATTTTGACATGCATCAGAAAAAAATCTGAAAAAATTAATTGGTATTACTGGTTATTTGCAAAACACACTGAATGATCAATGAGTGCATCTGTGTTATCGCTCAGTTGACACCAGTGAGCCCTGACCAAGGTTATCCAGTACAGGAATTAACTGGTTGTAGGCATGATTTATCTCATCTAACTGGAGAGAGGTCATGTACCGCTATTTGGGGCCATGCAGGTGACAGGTGAGCGATGCATTTGCCAGGTTGCCTGAGGTGTTGATCCAGCAAAGATGGGTCTCTCTGGAGTGGGTCAGCTTCTTGATCCAGTGGAGGAGTGTAGTGAAGTAACCTTCAGAAGCCTCTGGTCACATTGTAGATGCGTTGCTGTATCAGCACCATTCGGTAAGTGGCCTTATGCTGCTGTTCACTACATTGTAGTACCATAATATGCTGCGTTGTAATGTAGGCTGCTTACATTCTTTCTGTGTCACTCTGGGGTAGTTCACAAGCATGTTACAGTACACCAATGTAGTTTCTTTTGTATCTTTCACCTAAAATGGTACAAATGGGTGAAAATGTAAACAGGCAATACGTGGAATTTTTACAATACAGTCATATCCGAAGATACGCCAGTTCATGTTCTGAGAATTTGACTTTACGAAGAGTTTCATTCAACACCCCTACTTTGACTTAGAAGGCAGTTTTTTTGTGTGTACGAGGATCAAATTTGGATTTCGTGTACCTCCTGACAGCTGGGAGATGCGACACATTTATATTCTTGCGTTCGCTCATCAGACATTTTTCTCCTGAGTGGCTTGCAGTGCTTACCAAATAGTATCTAGCGGAAAGCTTTGTCCAAAGTGACCTACATTTCTTAATTAATATATAAACATTCATTGACATATGTGCACGTATTTTAGGTACATAATTGCCATGAAACAGCTGAACCAGCGCAGTTACGCAGTATTCAAGCCATATAGTATTATAGAGTAATTCATGAAGGGAAACTGCCTTGTAATATTGTATCATGATAACTAATGTTAACTACTGAAGTAATGTTGCTCCTTTCAATACGATTTGGTGATATTTTTGCATAAATGGATGTCAGTTTTGGGGCTCAGGAACACATAAAGATTGTTAAGATTGAATCTGACTGTAATTTCATCTTTTTTTAATGAGATTTCACTTTACAAAGGTTGACTTACATTGCCATTGGAAGGAGGGGGAAGGCTGTGTATGAGACATGTTTTATATTAAAATAAAAAGTGGGAAAAGGTAAAATAGCAGTTGAATCTTTCAGTGTTAACATAATCATATTACTGGTGTAGGTGACAGTTGCGAGATGGGTGCACTAGTGTCACACAGATACATGTAGACAGGACCTAAGGCATGTTATTTAACAATAATTTTGATTTAGAATTTTATAGAGCATGTGCTCACTGCATCACAGGACTTCTCCCCATGGAAATGAATTTAAATGCGCCTCACCCTAAATTTTGCCTGGAGGAAATTTCGAAGACATTACCTAATTTAAATATGTTTACAACCAAATCAGGTAGGGAGACCATGGTAACACTGAACAGATTGTATTCCATATTGTCTTTTAAACTACTGACAGGCTTTTAGATAGCAGGCTATGTGTGTTCTGGGAAATTTACATGATCATTTTAGATATCTGATTTCTTTGACATGGTGTTTGAAAGTTTCACAAAATATCACCTTGAATGGTCATTTAAATGCAGTGGTTGGCAAACACAGTTGTAAGCATTTCACTACACTCATTGTAAAAAGAAACCTTTTAATTCTTGGGATTTGAATTTTCTGAATCCATGTTTTGTTGAGAAAACTGACATTCTCATTTGTGCCTTGTCAAAATCATTTTCAATTGTTTGATGTACAAGTCTACAGTTAGATCTGACAATGTTATTTAAGAATGTACGAAACCCTGTTATTCTACAGCAACAGCCTGAAGTCAAGATGTTTGTTTCATTTTCATTTCAGATTTTGGCATTAAAATAAGTCATTTTTTTAAAAGCTCTGTATATATAGCAAGTCATGCTGTTTTTCACTCTCTCCGATAAGTGCAAATAAACACCGTAAAAATATCACATTTCTTTGATGAGGAAAAGTTGGCCATTCCCCAAGCATGCACAAGTATTGCAAGATAAATTGGGCCCAATCTCTGGTGTAATAAGTATTGATTTGAAATCCATTGAGGGAATGAAATTAAGCTGGAAAATAGAGTAACTTCTTGCTTAATCGCCAAGTGGCGGTGTGGAGTGAATGCTGTGTCTCAACACTGGGCCTTTAGTACAGCACATTAACCTCAGGACAAGGATTCTGGATACACCAGCATGAAAAGGCCCCACTGAGACACCATTAGACCATGTTTAACTTAAGGCTACATGTCAGGAGTTCTTCTGCAATAACGAAAAAAGGAATTAAAAGACCCTGACCTCATGGAGGAGCGATTTAGAATGATGTCCTTCTCTTGGATGAGCCCCTGAATTGTTATGCTGCCTGCAGCTGACCTGTGGGCTATTGCATGTGGTCCCCATGTACGTTGACTGTGCTTGTGAGGTATTTGTTTTATGATTATTGATACAAGTAACATATTTCTTAGTTTCCGGGTAGTGTTTATTTGGGTGCATAGCTCTGGAATAAATGAAGATCATCTCAGAACAAAGGCTGTAATACATCTGCACAGTATGTAGGCCAGGACTCCAGTGCAGCCAACGTAGAAACTCACTGTGACACGTGCTGTACACTATTTCGTCGTGTTCTGCGGTAGACACTGAAACTGTTGATGGCTTTCTTCTAAGGCTTTGTCATGTTATGTGGGAGAACAATTTTACTATTTTTTCAGAGACAGATGGTTGAATTAATGAAGCTTCTGTAGTGAAGATCTAGGCTTGTATCTATTCTTGTAGCTGACAAATAAACAAATTCGCGTATCAATATTTTCAGTCCGTTAAATCAGCGTCCGTTACATTTTGCACCATGCACTGGCATTCGAGTCATAGTGATTAACAACATAATTAGCAACTAACTGCAAAAAGTACTAAAGAGAAATTGTGAGAGTTTCTTGGAACAAAACCATGTGTAACTATAAGTACAATGGTTCCTTCTGTGATAAAAAGTTTCTTCAAAGTTAATCAAAGGAAATCCTGTTGCTGTTCTACCTCTTTTCAATTTTAAACTTTCACACATTTTATGTTTGCTTCATTGTTCCTGCTTTTTGCTCGACATGTTTTCTCCCACGATGACCAAAGGCCTTATATAACATCCAGCTGACTGCACCGGGTATCTGGGGAAGCGCAATGCGACTCAGCCAGAGTTCCTCGGAGCACCCGCACTTGCCCAAGAAAGGGGCCTCCTGAAGCCAGGGCTTCATCTGTCTTTGCCGGGTTGACCTCCACAAGCAAACCCACACTATGGAGGTCTCACCCCCCACCCCCACTCCCCTCACAAGCGCAGTCCCCCGCAGGGGTGTGGACTTGACGAATGGCCCTTACCTGGGCGAAGCGTCGACTGGGGAGAACAGCGCAGTGATGGATGTTGCTGTTTACGCCGTCGCCATAATCTGCCATCCAAAAACTTTAGCCGCATTGCCGTGTCTATAAAACATCCTTTCGCAGGAGGTTTCAAAACAAGCTACCATAAATTATCTATCGGGACATCAGAAACTTGAGCAAGCGGAAAGCCAAGCAATTTACTTTGATGTTCAAATTACTGTGACCTCTGCAAAATGATTTTTTTATTATAAAATGATATTCTTTGCTCTTCATGACATTCAGTATCTCTTCCTGTTGGCCACCAAAATGCAATTTGATCAAGTAATGTGGTTTTTATTACAGATCTTTAAATTCAGAAAGTAAGCCACTGGCTCTGAAAAGAACTTCTCCCCCTCTTCAGAAGATTTTACGTTAAATTGTACGGAAATTCGCTATAAAGTAAAAAGAGCCATATATAAAAGAAGTGTTTACCTAATCCTGTATGTATCAGAATGTGGCTGTCACTGGCTGGGTTTGACATAGAGTTGGTATCAAGCGTAGGAAATGTTTAGGTACGTTAGAAAGGCTTTTGAAAGTTCGGAAACTGTGTTCCAGGATGCAGTGCCAGGGCACATTGCAGTGTATTTCAGTTAACTCAGGCAACACAGGCCCTCTGATCCTGCATAACTTCATCCTGGAGCCAGAGCTCTTCCTCAAGCTAAGGACTGCCCCTCCAGACAACGCAGACAACAGGAACATTTACATATCCACATATCAGTGGTGAGGGTCTAGGTTCCATCTAATATCCTGAAAGGAGGAGGTTGACATACTGTTTATGGGAACAATAAAGTATTATAATAATGAGTCTTTTCAAAGATTTAGGTGAGTGTGTTTCGCTATCATTCACACAAAATGAAATCTTGCTTTTTGTCTGAACAGAGAAAAACAAGGCTTTGATTAAAATTCTCTACATCCTGAAATGCGTTTCCTTCTAGCTGCTCAAATATAGGTACAGAGGATTAATTTTGTGGAAGGCAGTGGAGCAATGTAGAATTTACCCTTGTGGTTGGACTACAATGAGAAATTAGCCAAAAACATCTGGAGGACAAGAACAACAGGACACACCGTGGTTGGTGGTAATTTCCCACTTGGGAAATCGAGGACGTAAGTTACCTGGGTGGATGAATGATTTCAGGTTTGCCTCAAGTGGGGCACTGAGGGGGTGGCAGTAGTGTCCGGGGGGGGTGCCTTGAGGGGTAGGTTAGTGCACCCTCTGTATTGCTCCATCCATCATACAGCATTAATGGTCCAAAGAGGATATTTTACCATATCCCACTGGTGGTGAGCGAATATGTCCAGGCCACAGAATGACCATGACTCTGCAGCTGCAGCTTCACCTTGGCTGGATTCCCTCATAGATGGAACCTTTAATAATACATGTTTGACAGCACAGTTGCTTAATGGTGCTCCAGAAATACACAGAGTATCACTTTAACCTGTTTATAGTTATCTGTTTGGGTATTTTCATGTTAAGTTGGTCATATTAACTTATCAGTATTTCTTTAAATGCATATTGTTTTGTTGAATGCAAAGGATAAAGAAGTAAGAAACAAGTTCAGACTGTTACCCTTCACAGTTTTTATTCTTCTGTAGCTTTTGTGTGGGAGTATTTTTTTTTTTATTTTATTTTGAAGTGATTATTATCAGCACTGCTTCTCTGTAATTTTTCTCCTTTTGAATTATGTATCTGTTGTATTAATGTACAGCTGTTTTCTTGAGCGTAGTATTGTGTTTTGGGGGCAGCCTCATAGAGAAGAAGACTAGAGGGGCTGCTGTTGTGTTGGGACTGTGTGAAGAAGAGTTCTGTGCAAAGGAGGAATTGCTCTCACAAAGACAGGCTCCCTGGGAGGCATTTACCTCAAAGGCTCAGTCATGTACAAGGATGGAAAACCTGAAACAAATTTTGAAATAAATTTATATTAAATTGTTATGGTATTGGGGTGCGGTGGCGCAGTGGGTTGGACCTCAGTCCTGCTGTCCGGTGGGTCTGGGGTTCGAGTCCCGCCTGGGGTGCCTTGCGACGGACTGGCGTCCCGTCCTGGGTGTGTCCCCTCCCCCTCCGGCCTTACGCCCTGTGTTACCGGGTAGGCTCCGGTTCCCCGTGACCCCGTATGGGACTAGCGGTTCTGAAAATGTGTGTGTGTGTGTTATGGTATTTTGGAAAGGGAGTGAGGCCCATTAAAATACATGCGCTTAATCTCTCAACTGATCCAAACTCACATCAGAGAGAGAGGGATTGTTGGGTTGTTGGTGCAAGCATGAGCATGAGTTTCTTAGCGGAGAAACATGGTACACTAGGAGTGGTGCCTTCATGAGGCTACTTCTTTCATCTTAATTCATTCTGACTGTCACTTCCCTCAAAGTAAAATAACAGTCAGTGGAGTGGAAGAAAACTGCTGGACATGGGCTGCACCAAAGGCTCCCGTGCAAAGTAATTTGGTTGAGCTTCGCTTTGATTTTATTGGCACAGTTGCAGCCAGATGCTCCTTGGACAATGTTCCTATACCATTAGAACTCCGGATCTGAGGGCATTATGAGATTTATTTACAGCAAACACAAGATTTTTAGTCAAAATAATTATTCACAAAAGCACTAGAAACAGTGATTTTGAACACGTACTGCAGTTTTGTAATGTGTGCTTTAGATATGAAGTAGGCTGAACTGACTGATAAGTCTTTTTGGGAAGTGTGTGCATCAACATCTGTTATACTGTCACGTCTTACCAGAAATATCTCTGTTTTCCAAATATGGAAAGAAATCATTTTCGATGTCTTAGTATGTCTTAAAATCCCGCCTTAGTATCTTGTCTCAGCAGAAAAAGAAACATTGACTTGATCAAAAAATTACATCGAGGTTTTGCGCTGCGAAAGGAAATGGAATGGAATTTCCCTTCACTTTATGTTTGTGATTCTCTTCTGCAGTGGTTATTTAGACCAGACCTCCAGTGTCTGTTTGAGTATG
This sequence comes from Scleropages formosus, assembly GCF_900964775.1. Classification (NCBI taxonomy): domain Eukaryota; kingdom Metazoa; phylum Chordata; class Actinopteri; order Osteoglossiformes; family Osteoglossidae; genus Scleropages; species Scleropages formosus. Next base: position 2,580,291 of record NC_041819.1, on the reverse strand, counting down.
CAAAGACACTTATAGAACAGATTAATTATTGCCTCTGATTTTTTTTTTTTTTTTTTTGCCAAAACAGAGCTCTTATGACTTGGACATGTTAATGCTTTTTTGATCTCTTAAACTGATAAACCTTTCCGAAATCTCTCCTGCTGGATTTGTCTTCAGCGGCTGTGTTAATGGTGTAAGAGCTCCTCTGAGACAGTGTAGAGTGAGATGCTCCCAGCGGCCCAAGGGTGGAGGAACAGCATAGTGCTTGATAAGCTATCACAAACTGGCACTTGTTTGTACACGGCTTTGATAAATGACTCTGCTTCCCTTATAAAGGAGACAAATGGCATCAGAGGGAGGGCAAGGCCTGCTGATTTTAATTTAGGTGTCATGTGCAATCACAGTTATAAACTTTTCTCCTGCTTCGATCTAATGAAAGCAGATCAAAGTCAGGAAAAAAAAAAATTTCCAGCAGTCTGTTGCAGAGGTAAACCTTTTGTTCTTGGTGTCACTTTGGGTATTGACACGGTTATCTCGTAGAAAGGCAAAATTGCATATTGGCTCCATTAGACACGATCCTGTCATTGGAAGAAGAAAAAAACAATGCTGGGGGTCTCAGTCAGTGTGGAAATTTCCTATTCTGGCTGCCCTGTCGATAATTCTGAAATTAGCACTCTGAGGTGCAGACAGCAGCAGTGCCCGAAAAAGGCAAGGTTCTGCTGAATGGACACCTTTTACTCATGTGAGGGTGCAGTGGAATTTAACAGCTGAAGAGCACCGCAATACCTAACAGTCAAAACTTTTTCCAGTCCTCAGAATAGTCCTCCTCATCACCACCTTCACCACAAAAGGCAGAGAGCACTTTCCGTGTGGGCTGCTAAGGACAGGAGGATGCATTGTCTGTCCAGTGTCTCAGCAGGTAGCAGGGGCAAACTGAGAAAAAGTAAATACTCCTGCTCAGTACTACTCACCACCACACGTTCTTAAGCTTTCTTCGTTGCTCACCAAGTCACTCCCCCCAAAGAATGAGAAAGGAGTAGCCTTTGCTGATAAGAGAAGAGCACCTCCTCACTCTGTGTGGCCTTCAGGAAGCACTGGAAGCCCCCCTCAAACACTAAACCCAGAAGAATTCATCAGTCTTCACCTTGCTATAAACCAGCAAACACCCGTCAAGTGTCATGACTTACTGGCAAACAATGGCAGCATTCACTTTTAATAAATACATTTATTTGTTACTCATTCTTTTCTTTTTTGTTGATTAACAACTTGTTTTCTTTTTAAAACAAAATGCATTGTATTTACAAGGACCGCTGTATGGGTATACTTAGAACTTGGTGAAGGAAAGGAGCTGTCAGTCTTTTGTTTTTTTTTTTTTTTTTATTGCACTTTTGTCAGATTGTTCTCCAGGAAAAGCTGAAACGGTGCCAGTGATTTGGACTCTAACTACAGTATCACCATAGCCCAGGCGTTACAACAAGCAAACGTCTGAAGACTGGCCATGTTAACGAAGGCAATGCTGCGAGCAAGCAAGTCTTTCGTGATTAAGTGGCATGTCACTCCCAGAGTAATTGCCTTAATTAGCTATTGAGCAGGTTTCTGGGTTAATGGGACAACAGGACTGTGTTGAATTTGATTTAGCTGCGGAAGCTAACGGATTTTGCTCTTGTCTTCCCCTTGCATTCCTTGAAATGATTTGATTAACGGTTTAGAAGGAGTAAATCGCATGTTTGTTATTACTAAATAAATGTCACGCTTGAGTGAGTTACTTGTGACAGATTTTTTTGTCATCGCTGTTATGAGAGTGAGGACTTCAGTCATCAATAGAGAGTGTAGACAGAACCCATTGTGAGAACATGCCATAAAACCAACACTGTTTTCCCCAAATGGGGATATAGTCTTACTTGTTCCAGTGTTCCTCCTCCTTACTGCCTTTCTGTCAACATGGATAGTGAAAGCTAGCAGGGACAGTTAACCTCTACATTTTTGACTGACCTGACAGAAACAGAATATACATTCCTTAGCAGAATGTAGAGGGAACAAGAGCCTGTAGGTAATTGGTAACCGTAAACTGTGCCATTCGAAGCAAAGCGAATTGTTTGCCATTGTGAACGAGATGTTGACATCCTGTAAGGGGAATCACAGTGACACTGTACCCAAAAATCCAATTGCTTGAGCAGACTGAATAAGAAAGGTCTGCTGTATACTAAACTAAAGAAAAAACTATTTTAGGAATGGGATGTGATTTGCCTGCTTTAGACTTTTGAGGCTCAAAGTTTGCCATTTCAGTACAGCGATGGATTTGTGATGAGCACCATGGTATGTCGCCTGGCAGACTAAGTAGTTTAGCCAAACACCTCTGCAGTCCTGCTGCCCAAGATCCTGAACCTGCTGCTGCTTTTGAAGTAGGATTAGGCACGTTTTGCCTATAATTAAAACAGTAAAGCTCAGGTATCAAGCTCGTCCTGCTCAGAAAAGATTAGGTAGGACAATTCAAATGGATGGCAATTCACAGAAATCGATATGGCCAATAACGTTTCAGAGCCTGGAGATGTAATTCAGAGGAGAAATAAGATAGATGTAAAGTTTTACCTTATTCTGGGTGCCAACCACATGACAGCTGAAGTCTCGAGGGTGGTTGCTTGGTGTTATTGAGAGAATGGAGCCCTCGAACTGTAGTGAAAATAGCAACTTTTATAGTGGTCTGTAATTAAACATTTGGAAGTAGTACAGTGATGAGTCCTGTCATTCTTCAGATCTTGTTAGTTAGTTCGGTGTCCATAAAACCTCTGATGGAGGAGGCAGAGTGATGGGGCAGGGAGATGAGGGCAGGGATGAGGTTAAGAGTGTGCCCCACCCGTCTTCTAAACTGCACTCACTAAAGAGCTTCAGTTACAGTTTGTCTTCCAATTGCTCAAAACTTGACACAGGCAGCTTAAGTACTAATAGTGCTTTCCCTCAATAAGGTATTAGCATCCGAAACTATGAACACTTTTAAAGAAAAAACACCCCGAAAACACCAACTCATTACCGATCTCATCACGTAGATACAATTAGAGTTTGCAGTGTAATTCGTCAAACCTTGACACAAGCTCTACAAATGATAACTAGGATAGTTTTTTTTCTTGTTAGCATTTTCGAAAGGTCAGCACTTTGGTCACAAAGCGGGAGAAAGTATCTGTCCATTACCAGCAGCAAGAAGCCAGCGGAAGTCTGACAAAGTCAGTGAGTACTGAGATTCCCCTCCCCACAGGAGCAATGAGTAGTTTACATCTGTAATACCCACATTTGGAAATGTTCCTCATATTTTCGCCTAGATGGAGAAGAATAGAAAAGAACAAAGGAAGGGAGGGGGTGCCTGGCAGCTTGCTTTTCAAGAGGACAATTCAATCATGTGTGGCATTCACTGACTAAAATGTTGTTTCTTCACTGACAAGGGACCTGGAGGGCTGAGACACTGGTCTCAGAGGGTGCCTTAAAGCTGCAATGTACTGTGCTCTAGGTTAGTATGTAACCTAATGAGTGACTTTAAGGCAGTTCATAGTTCATGGGTGTCCTAAAGCTATATGCTGGGTGCCCCAAAGCCACGTTGCGTTCCTTTATATGACGAACAGCTCAGCCTAGGAGTTATATTGCTGTTGGACAACCCAGCACAAACTCTTCAGACTTAACTTTGATCTGTTGTAAATTTTTGACCATAAGCCCTAGCAATATGTATGTGGGCATGTTTTAAATCCCTCAGTATACTGTCTCTGCCTGTATGATGTTGTGACCCTACACTGTCGAACAAACTTTTAAAAAAAGCCTCATATGGTAGCTTCTAGTTGGGGTAGCTGGTGGTGTAGTAGAGCTAGTGCCTTTGGACCCAAAGGTCATAGGTTTGATTCCCACCTCCAGCTATAGTACCCTTGAGTAAGGTATTTTCCATGCAGTTGTTCCAGTAAAATTATCCAGCTGTATACATGGGTAAATAATTGTAAGCTGCTTTGGAAAAAAGAGTCAGCTAAATGAATGAATGTAATGTAATTTGTTCATAAACTCACTGTAATAACAAAGAGTTCTTCATGATGATCATCTAAGTGTCATAATGACTATGACAACAATATCAATAGTATGGAAATACTCATCATGGAAAAAGCATGTTCTGAGGGTCACAGCTCTGACTCAAGGTCTTGGTTTAGGATAGGAGGTGCTGTGGATGGCTGCCACATCAGTTTGGTTCCAGCCAGAGCTTTACTCCAGCTTTGCATGGGGACACTGCCAAATGCAGGGGTTTCAGCTGCATGCACCATGCCCCAGGAAAGCGGCTAAAACCAGCTCTTGAAGTACACAGATGCAGACCCTTTCTCCCCAGGCTAGGGAGGGCAAAGACCTCCACAGCTGGAAACATGACCCCGATGCTGATGGTGGCTGTAAATGCCAAATAATTTATTTTTTTGCTCGTGGCTGTTTCTCTTTATTTATTTGTTTTGTTTTTCTAATAAAGCTGTTATTTGCAAAAACACTATGTGGTTGTTACATTAGCTGGGCTTGCAAGATGCTGAAGCTGTCGCTGTGTCCAGGGGGATGGAAATCATGTCTGGAAGCAACTGATTAGAGTGGCAACTGGTTTAGCGATTAAAGAACTGTGATGGGACTAAAATGTTCCAGATTCAAATCACAGAAGAACAGGTGTACCCTTGAGCAAGGTGTTTCATCTGAATCACTTCAGCAATACCCAGCAGAATACATGGGAAAAGGTGCAAAATTATATGCATGTGTTCCTTTGGTTAAAGCCATCTGGTAGGCAAACAAATAATGTGATTGGTTTGTTTTTATCTTGGGTATATGTCAGTCAATGTTCAGTAGATCAGCTGCTAGACAAACTGTGTATACCTGCAGATTACGGCAAGATAGTATTTGTGTAGGTTGATGAGTGTGACTATAACACTGGCTGCTTTTCTAAGAACAAAAATGTATGCATCTCTCCTGAAAGACGAGCAGCGCTCATCATCTTGAGCTGTAATTGGCACATAGGGTTAGACTTCAGGAATGTCTAGGAAAGTCCAGTTGATGCATGCAGTTAGGTGTGTTAACCCAGGTTTCTATTTGTCATATTTAGTTTTGACCTGAAAGTCCCACAGCACAAAGTTAGATCTGTGATTAGAGGGCTTCCAAATTGAATTGATGTGGTTCCAGGATGGCACTGAAATGAATGGGCCTCACCACAAAGTTGTGGCTGAAGTGCAAGATGTGGGACTGAGAGAGACATAACTGGATCCATCTGTGCGGCCCATCTGCCGTGACAGGCAGCACATATACATATTCACCAAACCAGCAGTTCGGATCAACTGGAAATGGCGCTGTTCCGCTACTGTGAGGTCATGCATCACATGTGTTACTGTACATGTGCCACAGTCTAGCTTTGCTATATGTTCGTCCCCTGATTTGTACCGATGCTAATGTTTGGCTAGTTTAAAGATAAAACGATCACTGGACATATCATTATTTCCAAAAAGCAGAATGAGTAATAAAAATTCCATTAATAACCTGGAAAGTATGACTACAAAGTAATAAACATAATTATGGATTTGGAGTCTGCTGGGCACTACATACTTCAGCAACTGTGCTGCTCACAAAGCTGAATGTGGGCAGGTTGGACCAGTCATAGACCACATAGACCATTTATACGAGACATTTCAATCCTGTTGTTTTTTGGAAGAGGAGGGGCAGTGGCGCAGTGGTGCAGTGGGTTGGCCTGGGCCCTCCTCTCCAGGGGGTCTGGGGTTCAAGTCCAGCTTGGGGTGCCATGTGACAGACTGGCATCCTGTCCTGTCTGTGTCTCCTCCCCCTCCAGCCCTTTGCCCTGTCTTGCCAGGTTAGGCTCCTGCAACCCTATATGGGACGAGTGGTTTCACATGATAGGTGTGTGTGTGTGTGTTCTGGAAGATGATGAAGGAGAAAGTACTTATGACCATTGTTATGAAATGAATGTGTGTGTGAAAGACTGCAGCACCATCTGGTCCAGGAGGCAAATATGTTGAAGGTGAGTGCAAAGCATTTTTTTCTCTTCAAAATCAACTGAATACGTATTTTTTTCACAGGCTGTAAACTGAAGGAAAGCTCATACACTCATGTACAACTTTTCACACATTTAAGTACTGCACTTTTCTGAGCTAGCAGGTTCATTTGGGGAGGTTTTTCCAGTGTTCATCCAGGGGTGTTAGCTGGCAGCATCTGGGCTCGTTTTGGCTTAACAAGCTCATCCCAGGAAAAATCAAGGTCTGGGGACATGTTCATGACAGCTTGCTGTCATAATAAGACAAAAGTGTTTTTATTGGTTTTTATTTCTTCTGGGTTACAGTGACTAGTAACACCTTCCGAAAGATTTCTTTTTATATGGCAATATCTAAGGGTAAAGAATGATGGAGACTACATGCAAAACTGTCATTGTGTATTTTTTTTATATTTCTGAAGTGTCTCTCTTTCTGAACACTTCATTGGTGGCCTATTGTTGTGCCTGTTGTTCTGTCTGCTGTCTTGCCATGGATGTGGTCACAGTTGCAGAGGATAGTTGGTTCAAGGGTGCTTGGGGGGGTAGTTTGACCTTGCGCTGGTGACCATTTATCTGTTGCCCTAATGAGACCCGCAGAGAGACACTGAGACATGTAGCTAACAGACACAGTGTACATTTGCGAACAGGGCCCTGGTGAGGACACCTGTCCTAGATTGACCCCACTCTGACCACTGAACTCTGACAATGGCCAATTGCCACTGTCCTCCTGTAGTTGTCATCAAATCTTGGCTCCTGCTCTCATCAAAAGAAATCCAGAGTGGTCCAGTTATGTCTACGTTAAATGTGTGCAAACTGCAGGAAGGGATCAGCAGTGACAGTGCACTAGGACTGCACGGCTGACTGGTTTCCTGCTGACTAAGGAAGGCAAACACTTGCCTTAGTGGTGCACTTACTATTTGACAGTAAAGAAGTGTCGCTGCCTGCCTTGTTACCTTCAGAATATACTGGATCTATTTGTTTTACTCACAAGCAAATGGGCATAAAGAAGTGAATCACAAGGTCACGTTGGCACAATTTGGATTTATGACATCAGCAAGCCTTTTGGTTGTGTAACACACACACACACATTTTCAGAACCGCTTGTCCCGGACGGGGTCACGGAGCCTGCCCGGCAACACAGGGCGTAAGGCCGGAGGGGGAGGGGACACACCCAGGACGGGACGCCAGTCTGCCGCAAGGCACCCCAAGCGGGACTCGAACCCTAGACCCACTGGAGAGCAGGACCTAGTCTAACCCACTGCGCCACCACGTCCCCTTGGTTGTGTAACATGGGGGTTAAAATCTCTTTCTTCATTAAAGCACACCTTTTCCAGCTGCTGTCTTGGTTTTTAATAGTAATCACTGGCAAGACAGCAATATATAATTAGATGACACAGCCAAATCCATTATCCATGAAGTGTATAGAACCGGTCCTCAGCTGTGCAGTGTACTGTGTTATTGTGCCATGCCACTAACAGCAAGAAGTATATTAATATATTAATATAATGTTACTTTCTGCAAAATCACCAGTAAATATTAATTTGTAGGTGGTTTTGCAGAAAGTAACATTATTTTCAAAATATGTTTTCAAGATGGTGACAAGCGCAAGATAAACTTGAAGTCTGATAAGGATAATGAAAGGGAGACAAGTAAAAAGATCCAGAAGCTGCAGTGGAAGTGAGAGGTTCTTCCGTGATGTTAACTTGGCCAGTATCCACTGAGGAAGCGCGCCAGTGTTGTGGTGTATTAGTTTAATGAGGGAAGTGGACATGGGAGGACACTAAGAGTGCTGCTGCAGACCACTTTAAAGGCTTGCCTCTCTCTCCCTTGGAAGAATAAGCTTTCACAGTGAAGGAAATATAAGGCCGAGGAAGCAAGAGGTCAGAGGAACGCAAGGCAACAGATCTGCACACAGTAATTGTGTGTATGTGTCCTCTATTTGTTTTCCCTCTGAAAGGAGGGCAGTTTTTCCGTAAAAGTTTTGTCCTGGTTTTGAATGCCGCACTACACTGCAGATGATTTTGCTGTTCTTTTTTTTTTTTTTCCTCCCCTGTGGATTTGTCTCATTCCTCTGTGTGTGTTTTTGTGTGTGCGGGCAGGTTGATTTCTTCAGGGTTGCGGGAGGCGAGGATCTAGGGAGCTGTGGTCCCCCTCCCTATTCCCGGCTCTGCAGGGTTGTGAGGATCAGCCAGGTTCTCCAAAAGGAGCCCAGATTATCTCCAGCACACAGGAGAAAAGGCAGGAATCATGCAGGTTTGCTCTGCCCTGGGGCTGTCATACATACCAGCCCATTCTGTGTCCTGACAGATGACTATGTAAACGCACAGTCTGCACTGCAGTTCAGGTTTTTTTTTTATCCCATAGTTCTCTAATATGGACTTTGCTGACGTCTGCTTGCATTATTGTTTTGACTTGCATAACTGATGATTATGGCTGATGACTCAGTCATAGCAAACCTAATCATACATTCTATTTTGGTACAAAAATTTGTTTTGTTTTTGCTTAGTAAAACCTTTTTCCCAATGAAAAGTGTAGTCAGTACCTTTACAGAGAAGTAAACTTTAGTGAAGAGGATTTTTCACATATATGCTATATTGAAGAAGACTGAATTTGTGTAGGCAAGTACATAGTAGTTCCCCTTCCTGGGAAGCACAGCCACAGGTTTCAATTACACGAGGGGAACATACTGTTTTACCTTTGAGAAAAGCATGTAATTAGAATTGCTTCAGTCAGCACACATCCTTTTGAATTAGTAAATGTGTTAAATCAAATAGACACTAAGTAAGTCAATACACAAAAGCATCTGCAGAGCACCTAATGAGTAGAAAAACATAGTATTGTTCAGGGATGCTTGAGTGCAGGAGGTGTATCTTTAAACCAGTGGGAGTATGCTTCCTTTGTCATTCCCACCATGACTTCCCTCCATCCTTAGGCCAAATTGTCCATCCTCGCAAATCTGCAGTGCTGTTGGAGTGGATGTCTGTATGGTTACCATGGTTAACTGTGTGTGCTCCAACTGAATGTTTGGTGTCCTTTGGGTCCATTTACAAAACAAGCAGGGACTGCACAGGCATGAGCACTCCATCCTGGCCCGTGCTGTAAAAGATGGGAATTGGGCACTCAAACCTGTGGGGTCCTGTGAACAGCATCAAAACAACAGTGTTATGTTGACATCAGAGCTGCTCAACTTCTTGGGCTGATCTGTCACTCCTACTTGGAAAAAAAAAAACACCCCGCAACTCCAAAACATGCATATTCACCATGTGAGTCAAAAGAGCCAATAATAATTAAATCACTACATACATTGGCTGAAACTGCTTGTCCCAAGCAGGGTCGCGATGAGAAGGAGCCTTACCCAGCAACACAGGGCATAGGGTTGGAGGGGGAGGGGACACACCAGGGACAGGATGCCGGTCCATCACAAGGCACCCCAAGCAGGACTTGAACCCCAGACCCACCAGAGAGCAGGACCCAGCCAAACCCACTGCACCACCGCACCCCTTTACTTACTCCCTACAGTATTTAAAGATATTGCAAAACGTATTGATCACATTCTGTATTTCTTAGCTATTTGGCTCTGTTGTACAAGACTAATGAAGGACTATTCCGTCCCTTAAAAAAATTGTGGTCTCTCAAAGTTACCATAATTTTGACATTGTAAATGTTTTTGCTAATTATGCATAATATCTGACTCAATTTCCATTCTCATGGCAGTTCAGTTACACCTGATGTTTGGAAGCAGGGGTGTAGCTAGGAATTCTAAATAACAATTTAATATATGTCTATTAGGTTTTAATGTTATTCTTCCATAATATAGGTAAAAATCAAGAGGTTTTCCAAAAGTATATTTCAAGCATTGTAAAAAATTGTCACGTGGTATGGGCAAGCAACTGGTAGTATCAGGGCTTCATTACAGAGTGTGTCAAGCTGCCGTGTACGGCATGAGAGCAGGAATTGTCTTAGAGGAAATATGAGGTCTCCCAAGTTTTTAGTTAGCTGAGGCATATTCCCCTTTAGCAGAACAGATCACAGAAGTCCCATCAGAGTTTGAATCTGAGCTGTGCCATTTGCCTGGTGACTGGGTGACAGGGTCTCCTAGCAGCAGAATGAAACCAATTTGGAGGGAGGGATAATAGGTTGGTACCTGCCCCTCAGGACACTCACACAGTCAGATGCTGGCTGGTTACTGGCTGCCAACAGTGAGGGGTGCCTCCCTCGTCCTACCAGCACTTATCCCGTCCTCAGTGTGTCAGATTACCCAGAGTGAAAAGAAAAGCGCTGGCAGGAACGTTAATCGGGAAAGTGTACATCATCTGGTCTCTGCCTCCTGGTAGACTTTGGGAACAGTGTGTAGAGCCAATGTTGAGCCATACCAAATTAGACTCAGTGAAATTGGTAGAAGTCTGGCGGAAAGGAAAAAATGAGCAGGAGATGGCATAATGGTTAGTGCTGTAGTAATAACCTTCAGCAAAGTGCTTACCCAAAATTGTTCCAGTAAAAATTACCCAACGGGATATATGGGTAAATAATTGTAAACTGCTTTGAAGAAAAATGTCAGTTAAATGAATAACTAAATAATTAAAATGTTATTTCCTACTCCTTTTGTTTGATGAGTGAGTGTGTGTGTGTGTGTCAGATCTATGAGTTGAAGTGGGCTGCACATAGTGTGCCTCACTGGAAATGAGACTTGAATGGTGCACCCTTAACCCTAAGTGTGGAGCACCACCCCACACCTCTCCTCTGTGTACAGCCATGCAGATGAGACTGAAGTTCCACAAATGACTTCCATTAGCATGGACTTGCCAGCACTGCAAGTTACTCTCACTGAGGTCCCAGCAAGCCTAGTGAGGCTTTGATTGTGACTGGTCGACTGGTTACCTTCAGAATATTCTGGATCCTGTTTATTTTATTCACAAGCAAATGGGCATAAATCAGTGACTCACAAGGTCACTGTACACAATTCTTCCATTATTATAGTAATAAAAAATATGTGTGTACTGTTGCAATGAACATATTATCCCAGGTGATAACAGTTGTGTGTTATCAGCTGAAACACATTTGAGAAGTTATTCGTTGATCGTTTAGTCCAATATTTGAATAACGCGATGCAAGAAATTCACATTTATATAATGTGCAATTCCTTGGTTATTTAGGCATATGTAGGAAATCTTATATCACAGAACAAATTTCATATTACTTTACAAATGACAAATTTTAAGTCTTGCCTAATCTCATCTTTACACTGAAGGTTGCATTGTGATTGAAGCTGTTGTCCACATCATTAAAATGCACAAACCAGTTTTAGTGATTTGTTTTTTGTAGCCCCTTAGCAATGTTTGTATAGATGAGTTCCATTAACCTATTAGAAATGAACAATGAGACAATGGAGAAATATCCATTTAAACCTAGCACACAATGTGAAACTGACACTGGCCAGCTCCAGGGACGAAGTGAATTCATACCCACTATGGAAACTCTAAATTGATATTTGGTGCTGCTATTGAAATACTGAGAGAAGTAATCCGGTTTGTGAAATAAAAAGAATAAAAATATTAATTCATCCCCATAAATCCCCTGAAATAACAAGCTTAGGAGTTAAACCTTCTTTTCATTTAATCTGAAATCTTTCATAGAGTGCTAATATAATGACATCAAAGCTGGACTGCTCATTCATAGCTAACGAATCAATGGAGACACAATCCTCTGCAATGTTCAAACATGGCAATGTGCAACTCTGTTTGCTGGTATATTCAGCCAAGGGGTCAGGGGGAACCTCTGTGTTTGACAAACAGAAATTCCCTGCCAAATGCAGATAGGCCCACCATGAATTTCACCTATTTACAATTTAGCTTTTTTTTGCGCAAAATCTCAGAGTTTTCTGCACCTATTGTTCAGAAGGGAAATCCTACATTATGTATACCAGCATTTTGTTATCCCTATGAAATTGCACTTGGAACCTGCCCTGGTTGAGTTTTGCTCTTTTAATTGTGTGCTTTATTTGTTCAACAATGGAACGGGCAGTAAGATTGACTGTAACTGCTGTCCACTCACATAATACCCCAACGTCCCCCACTTCCCCTTCAGCTTTGTCATGTCTAGCCTCGGTTTGCCTGGGATTGCTCCATCCCACCTTCCCTGGGCGCCATGGCTTCCGTACCCTGTGACAGACAGGTGAGGTGCGTTCTCGGGGGCCAAGTCATTTGGGGTCCAGTCTGACATCTCATTTGCTGCAAACGAGATGGGCTCTGTGTGAGCGCTCGGCTGTCTGACAGGAGGACAGACGTGTCATGGCTTGTTGCAGTAAATCAGACAGAAGAGCAAACCAAGGCAACCGTGCCCGCTACTGTGTTTCAACTTGTTCAGAAAAAAGACACATTTGGAACATTATTGTGCATTTAGTCAGGAGCAATTGCTGTTCCACAGAGGAGATGTACTGTTAAATAACGATTATGTAAAGTGCCACCTTCTGTTGAAGGTGTTTGTACTCATTTAAATCTGTCTTCATTAAACCATGCTTCATGTTGTATGACTAGTGTTACCACTACTTAAGTTACTGTAAAAAGTCAAAATAATTAGTAATTGTTTCATATTTGTTGCTTTTATTAGTATTTAGCATTTATAACGAATGTTTAGTTTCTGGCCCTGTATCTTTCTCCTGATTTTCAGTGATGATATGGCATCACTGCAGTACCCCTGTACTGCCAGTTTCCTCTTTGTTGGGCTTCGCCCAAGGGCATTGCCTTGCCAATCCTTTGAATCCTGGTGTTAACTGCTCTGTTTTACTGCTTTGCCTCAGTCCACAAAGTCAACAGCAATAATCCCATTTACAGCTGCTTGCCTGTGGATCAAACTCAAATTAAATCACTCATTCCCTCAGGACCGCCGGGGTCACCTGGGCTGATGTTTTGGCTTTCAGTCCTACCAGGACCTCTCCAGGTGTAGATTTTATCTGCATACGCTTACTAATTATGAATCACATAACATATCGCTGTTATGGAGTGCAGGCTGAATGCATGATGAGTAAATGATATCCTGTGCAGCAGTCTCAAAGTCACAGTACTGAGGTATTCAAGTCAGATGCTGGCCGGATTAGTTGATGAGGCTGTACAGGTACATATATGGTTACAACTCTAGGGCTGTATTCGTAAGCAACATTGATTATGGTGTACTGTGTATTGCACGTGTACTTTCCCAAAAACCCTTTTCAGATAAAAATGAACAACACAAAAAAACAATCCAATAGTGTGGAAAAAAATCTGAAAGTGATTGCTGGTGGTGATGGTGAACACGAGGAACATGAGTAAACATACTGATCATACTGATACCTTCAGTTACTCAATTTCATAGACCAGTTTCATGTAACTAATAATCTCTGCAACTCAGCATCTATTTCATTTTCAACAAGATAAGCTAAGAACGTTTAAGTCTTATTCTAGCAGTAAGATTTATAACATATTCCTCAATCACACACTGATGGTCTGTGAAAAGAAACCTCTTTGAATAAGTATCTCACTTTTAGGAAGCTAGAAGAGCCCTAATTACATCCTTATAGAAATATATTTTTCTTTCTGAAATTTTAAGGAAAGCCTGAACTGTGCAGGTAGCACACAAGGTTTCATTAGAACTAGTGTGATGTTTTTGTTTTTTATTTTTTAATGACGTAGAGTAAACACACTTCAGCATTTTGTTAAAGTTAGCAGTGTGTTTAACAAACCATTTAGAAAGAAATACATTGTGATAATCCAGTGTTGATATAGCAAATCCACGGACACAGTTTTTTGGCTGCTTTAGCCAAAGACAAATTTTTGCAGTATTTTGCTGGGTGAAATGTTACTTTTTGGAGGACGCTGTAGTGTTTGTTGAGAGAGATCAGGATAAAGACAGATTTGGAGCAGCAGAACACCCATCAAAATGTAGATATAGAGCCAGACAATCTGTCCGAAAAGGCTTTAGAAATCACATGGGCATTAAAAACTCGGGTTTTATTGGAGTTAAGCAAGAGCAACTTAGATAGAGTACACATTTTGATTTCCATGAGATATGATCCTAATTTAGATATCTGAAGTACTTATCCAGCATTTATCACGATATGCAGCTCCGCATTGTCAGCGAGGAGATGAAAGTCAGTCCCTCCCACATTTTCAAAGACAACTGAAAGGCAGTGAAGGTGACTTCAGGTCAGCAATGACCCACCAGGTTCCATAATCTGCTGACTGTCTGTTGAGTGAAAGCCCTTCAGATGTTTTCAAATGTGTGTTTCTCACTGACAAGAATTAACAAATGTGACTCCAGTTTCAGAAGTGTTATTTTTGTAGCAGGTTGTGCTGGTCAGCTGTGGTTTCAGTTCTCAGTTTAAATCCAGTACCCCTTGCTCAGCCTGTGCATAGTTCCCATGTTTTGCCCGAGATTTCATGGGTTTCTTCCCACAGTCCAAAGGCATATGCAAAAGAAGGCAGTGGTTAACCATTTCTGTACCATCTCCTACCATGAATAACATGGAAGTAGTCGCCAAGCATTGACTTTGACTCAATAGCTCTTACCAAACCCTAGTATCACAGCATGATTTAAAGCTATGCTGACATATTTCATTGGGACTGAGTATGTGTGTTCAAGGCTGTAAGGGCTTCAACTTTTCTGGGATTTCTGCCATGAACAGAAGATATAAGATAAGATTGTATCCTTTTGTTGTTAGGTAGCTCAGAATTGCTTTTGCATACAAAATTGCTCTGATTACTGCAAGCTTGAAATATTTTGTGCAAATCCTGTACACAAGAATGTATTGATTTTTCCCGTCTCTCAGCTATCCGCCTGTACTGTGGTGAATAGGAGAGACTGGAGGTTTGAGCAGACCCCTGGACTCAGTGGGCTGTGTCAGGCCACGCAGCAAGAGCTCGCTTGTAATTAAACTCAGAGAGCTGACACCTGCCTGGCTCAAGGACACTGCCTGTGCTGTGGTGAGAGGGACTCTCCTTGGCGCACTTGGGAGCCAGCCTGGATGGGTTCCCAGTTGCGAGTTACCAAAAAAGCAACTTTTCTCTAAAGGGGCAAAGAAGATGGGAACATCATGCGTTTGCTTTCTTTTAAAGTTAAGCTGCTTCCCAGGTTTTCCAGGTGCAGGCATGCATTCTGTAAACAAAAGGAGGCAGCATAGCAGTTTAGTTGCAGTTTAGTTGCAGTGTATGCAGTGTACACAGTGTGTAATGTGTGTCAGCTGCCTGCTCGAAGAAAGCTTCAACCTCTTTATACACCTTCTGCAACCAGCAAATGAGAGACACCTTGGGGATGAGCCGAATGTTTGCAGCTGTCATCCTGGTTCAGCACCGGATAGTTCCCACTTTCGGTGCGCCGTCTTCCTGGTTCAGCACTGGACAGCTCCCATTTAGGTCTTTGGGAGCGCTGTCTCCTTGGTTCATCACTGGATAGCTTTGACTTTGTGCTGGACAGCTCCCGCTTAAGTCCTTAAGTCTTCGGGAGTTATGTCTCCCTGGTTCAACAGTTTTTCTTCAGCTAGTACAGAAGAGTATTCAGATTCAGCTTTTTTTCCTGCTTAAGTTCCCATTTTATTGGTGAGATCTGAGCCAATTCCACTCTAGGCTTGTACTGATTATCAGTCATAAATTTAAAGTAGGGCAGAAGCCTCTTGTGCTGGTACTTAAATGAATGCCTATATTATGTCAGGGAGGTATAAATAAAAAGCAACAAGTATTTTGTATATTGTATTATCTTCCTGTGTGAGATCAGTAGTATAATATCAATGAACTCAGAAAATGCAATGATCCAGTGCGCTGCATCCAGCCCCCGTGAGCCCCATTTTCAACAAAAGGATCAGTAAACATTATAGCCAGTACCCAGTAACAGTTTTGCTCATGGCACTCTTGATAATTCTTATATTCCTTCTGCAAACTAACCTATGACTAGACAGTGCATTTGTAAGAAAATTATCAACTGTCTTTATGAAAGGCTCAGAGAATAATTTTTTAGTTTACTCATAACTGATAAATTGGGTTTTTTCCATTTTTGTTCCCCTGGACAATGTACTGCGATGCTATTTCGTACAAATAGTTTGTAAAATGCAGTATTTGAAAATTTGTTGTTATGACTAATTGGAAGCAGACAACCACATGTACAGTAAGTCTTCGGCAGGACTGACGTTCAACATGCTATATCAATGCCGTTACGGCAGAAGTTATAGGAAGCCATTTCTCTGTAGACCTTGTGAACATTGCTTAATAAGGTTCCAGAAAGGTCAAATCAGAGGTTAAGGCCACAGTGAAACATCCAGCATTCAGAGTGTATAGCACACTCAGTCTTGACAAGGAATCAATTGAGCGCATACTTGTGAGTCAGATGATGACTAGCACCCTAATTAAATAACCTGTTTTTGGCCTGTGCTGCTCATCTACTTGTACGATGGGCTGAAAACGGAGTTAGGACTTATTCTTTTTCAGCTAGGATTGGTGCCACCCATACATGGATCACCAGTTCTTTTAGCAACTCTGTGGTGACTGTCCCCAGGAACAGCAACTTCCCTGTAGTGAACTTCTTTCAGAAGCTGCAGGTAGTTCCAGCTCTTCATACTCTAAAGTACAATAATCAGGAACTGAATGCAGCAGATTATCAAGTTTCAAGTTTATTATCATAGATACAAGTACCATGTACATGTATCATGAAAATCTTCCTGAACGCTTCTCCACAGACTTTGGACAAAGATAATAGAAATACTGCACAAACAAAACAATGACAATGATAGTGAGTAGTGTAACAGCAATAGCAATAAATAATGGTAACAGTAGTAACAATAATACCAGTTGACAGTCAGAGAACTCAGAACAAGAGAATGAGAATGCTTAAAATGGCAGTATAATTTACCGATGTGCTTGGGTGGAGCAGTCCAACTCTAGTTACTAAAGGTGGCACATTGGTTAGTGTTGTATACTGTACTGTACTCTTACAGCAGTGGGGTAAAAGCTGCTCCTGTACCTAGCTCTGCAGGTTCGAATAGACCTAAGCCGTTTTGCAGATGGCAGGGAAGAGAAAAGTGCCCTTGTGGGGTGACTATGATCTCTCATGATGCACATCGTCTTTCTGAGGAAGCGTGTGGTGTAGTTGTCCTCAACTGCTGGTAGCTGTGTGCCGATGATTTCCTGAGCCGTTTTAACCACCCTCTGTAGGGCTTTCTTGTCCTGTACGGAGCAGCTGCCACCCCAGGATGTAATACACCCTGTGAGGACGGACTCCACAGCACACCTGTAGAAAGTGGTGAGGACTGTAGTGGACATCCTGGCTTTCTTCAGACGCCTGAGGAAGTGGAGGCGTTGATGGGCCTTTTTGATGGTCGATGCCGTGTGCTCAGTCCATGTGAGTTTGGCAGTGAGGGTGACCCCGAAGAATTTGAAGCTGTTGACCCTCTCTACAATGTCCCCTCCTATGTAGATGGGTGCCTGAACAGTATCCTGTTTCCTGAAGTCAGTCACCAACTCCTTAGTTTTACTGACATTGAGAGACAGATTGTTGTCCTGGCACCACTCTGCCAGGAGCCTCACTTCCTCTCTGTAGGCCGTCTCATTATTGTTGGTGATCAGACCCACAATGGTGGTATCGTCAGCAAACTTTATGATGGTGTTGGAGCTGTGACTGGCCACACAGTCATGTGTGAACAGGGAGTATAGCACTGGGTCCAGGACGCTTCCCTGTGGAGTGCCAGTGTTGAGGATCAGTGGGGAGGAGGTATTACTGCCAATCCGCACACACTGGGGTCTATTGGTTAGGAAATCCAGGATCCAATTGCACAGTGTGGCACTCAGTCCCAGCCCTACTAGTAGTCTGGATCAGCTTGGTTGGGATGACAGTGTTAAATGCTGAGCTATAGTCTACAAACAATAGCCTTGCATAGCAGTTTTTATTATCCAGGTGAGACAGAATGGGGTGAAGTGTGTGTGAAATCGCATCTTCAGTGGATCTGTTGTGGTGGTAGGCAAACTGCAGTGGGTCCAGAGTGTCTGGGATGGTGTCCTTAATGTGTCCCAGCATCAGCCTCTCAAAGCATTTCATTGCAATGGGGGTCAGTGCCACTTGGCGATAGTTGTTAAGGCAGCTCACTTTGTTTTTCTTAGGAACAGGGATAATGGTGGTGTTTTTTGAAACAAGTGGGTACAGTTGAGCTTTTTAAGGAGGTGTTAAATATGTCCGTGAAGAGAGTAGCCAGTTGCTCACTGCATGTTTTCAAAACTCTCCCTGAAATTCCGTCCGGACCAGCAGCTTTGCGGATGTTGACTCGGCTAAAAGTTTTTCTCACCTGTGCCACAGAGACAGTGAGACCGGCGTTATCATGTACTGTGGGGATTCGCAACTGGGGGTCTTCGTTCTCGAACTCAAAGCAGCCATGAAACGCATTCAGTTCGTCAGGGAGAGACGCAGCGGCACCTGTCAATGACCGCCTCTGTGGTTTATAATCTATTAAAGTTTGGATTCCCTGCCACAGCCTACATGGATCTTGAGTGCAGTTAAACTCTGTTTCCACCTTCCTGCTATATTCCCATTTCGCGCTGGCGATGGCTTTACGGAGCTCATACTTGCTCTTCTTGTACGCATCCGTGTCTCCGGAATGAAATGCGCAAGTTTGTGTGCAGATCTTATTTCGGATTTCGGTGGTTATCCACAGTTTTTGGTTGGGGAATGAGCGGACTGTTTTATGGGGTATGCAGACACTTACACAGCAGCGGATGAAGTCCGTGACCACCGTGGCATACTCGTCCAGACTGGAGGATGAGTTTCTGAACATGTCTCAATCTGCGGAGTCAAAGCAGTCCTGGAGCCTTTCCTCCACTTCTGGTGTCCAGCGCTGCACAGTGCGTGTCACAGGGTCCTCTCACTTGAGTTTCTGCTTGTTGACCGAGAGCAGCAGAATCGATGCGTGATCTGACTGCCCGAGGTGTAGACGGAGCAGGGAGTGGTACGTACCTTCGTATGAAGTGTAGCAGTGGTCGAGGGTGTTTGAGCCTCTGGTGGGGCAGGAGATGTGCTGATGGTACTTGGGGTACACGTTCCTGAAATCGGCTTGGTTAAAGTCCCCAGAGATAATGAACAGTCCATCTGGGTGCTTGTTCTCATGCTTAGCGATGACTTGGTACAGTTCGTTCAGCGCGCTGTGTGTGTTCTCTTGGGGTGGGATGTAAACTGCGGCCATGAGCACAGCTGAGAACTCCCTGGGCAGGTAGAACGGTCGGCATTTGATCAGTAGGCATTCAAGGTCCGGAGTGCAATTCTGTGCAATCACTTCCACTTCCACCATTATAGGTTTATACCTGCATGCTTGAAAAGATATATTTGAATTTTGCATCATGTACACCTATCCAAAACCCATTTTGTAGAGACAGAAAGGGTGTAGAAAAAGGCCATGTGGAAATGCACACCTGGGAAGAGTATTACAGTGGTCTGTGGGAATTCATATCGAAAGATGTGGATGCTGCATGGACTCAAAGCCGTTGCAGCTTCCTAAACTACTGTGACAATGGATTTCGGGACCGGATTATAAAATTATGAAATTGTTAGCATACTACATGCAAGAACCCAAGTTCTTATTACGTAATAAGCTATTGCAAGTGCTGTGTAATTTGAGGTGGGACAAAGTAGGCCATCACACAGAGGTCATACGTGTACATCATACATGCATGACTGAGTGTGAAATCTCTCAGCGCTTCTCTCATCAAAAATACACTGTATATAAGCAGGCTGCACTTCTAGTGCCTTCGCGTGAGCCATCATGCAAGGAGATGTTAGTGACTGTGAATCAGGAATGATTGTAGGTGCTACCTTCGCATGTGGTTCAGTGAGAGAAGTCGGGTAGAATGCCAGAGTGTCTGTACAGGAAGACATCATCATAAAGGAGCAGTAGCTGACACGGGCACATTCTTCTTTTCAAATTGTTACTGCTTTAAACGGTTTCCAGTCCATTCGTTATTCTGTGTTTTAGTCGATATGTCTTATGTCACCACATTAAAAATAGCACAGAATAATTTTTAATTTTCATTCATTCATTCATTACATTCAGTGTAATATAACTGCAACCCTCACCAAGTTTAAGGGGAAGGAGACTGACTAACTAACAATTTAGTATAATTTCATACTAAAAGCATATTGGTCACAAGTAATGGTTGCAAGGTGATCACAGAAATGTGCAAAATATAATGGATATTAGCAATACTGGATCTACAGTTGTAAATACTGTATGTTGGATTTACAACAAAAGCACCACACAGACGTGTGCCACAATGGATCTGTGCTTACATTTTATCAGCACCACCCTGAGTTCCTACTTCCAGGGGTAAGTGGTCCTGGTACTTGCATAATTGTGTTGGAACATTTTTTTCTTACATGGCATAAGTTCAGTCATTCCATTAGAAGACAGTTAATGCAGCAGGATATGTTACCATCCGGAGCAATCGTAATCATATGGCTCTTACAGTGGAGTATTTCTTTCTGTTCAAGGGGGGTTCTTTGAGTGCAGATGATGCTAAAATCAACAGGCGCAATATCTTAATGTGTTGTTGGAGGAACACATGGAAGAAATGACTAATTTTTCCGTCACCAGATATCTTTTCCGTAGCATGCTGTATTTGTAGCACTTTCTGTAATGACACGAGTTCGGCAAATTCTTTGTGAAAGGATGATTTTTCAACAACGCTAAAAATGGCAGTTTTTTCTTTGTTTTGCCCGAATTCCAGTCTAAGTCAGTATAAAGAACATTTCAGAGAAGTGCTGACAGAGATTATGCATAAAGGCAAAAACAAAATGATGAAGAAGCACATTTAATGAACTTGTGACATGCCGCGGCTGTGTTTTGACTGCAGTCGATATAGGTGGTATTTCAAATGCACCCCCACCCCTTCCCCCCCCCACAAATGGAAGGTTGTCATGCTAGCTTGTTCCCCTCATAACTCAAACCTCCAGCGTGATTAGAGCAGCAGTCCGTCCACACCGGGAGACGAATGGCTCAGCCTGACTTAGTGTGGAGCCACTTATCACTGTTACTGGTGTCACTGCGGCCGCTGTATTCTTTTGGAATCACCGGTGATTTTAAAAATGATACAGCCATCCATATGAAAAAGGTGGTTTGTTCTGAGTAAGGATGAGAATTAAGGACGGGGTGTTTGGGGTAAGTTGATTTGCATGAAAGTGAGCTGTCTTTGGGTTCTAAACATAATTGAATTGTACACTGTGTGTCATAATTAGCTTGATAACAATGTACTAGGCAGGTGTTTACATGTCGAAAATGATTAGACATTGCAGTGTACATTGTTACAGTGTCTGCAGGGGGTTGTTACATTCGAATCTGGATGGTAAGGTAACAACTTTAACAACTGACAAAGCATCACTGACCATCTGTAACGGATATCACATCAATGCACCTTCGTGTCATTCGTGTTTTTTTCAAGGCGCCGCTGTCTTTTCGATTGTGCCGGTATTTGAATGGCTTCAAGTGGTGGATCATACAATCGTGATATAATTGTGGCGAAACGTTTTCATCCGGCGAACGAAACGTCGTGAGGCAGCGAATGGTTACCAGCCTGACGGAAATTTGCCATTCTGCTGAAGACACTCATGCATTTAAATAGATAGTAATGCTCTATAATCACAGCTGGTGGATGTGGGGGGAGAGCGGAGAGCTGGATAACACTGCTGTGGAGGTGGTGATGAAGGAAATAGCAATGAGGTTACTTAGTGTACCCAGCTGACTGAGGCCTGTCTCCAGGCATCTTTCAGTCGCTATCCCAGTAGGTGCAGAGCTGGTTTGGTCTAGCTTGAGGGAACATTCTTGAGCTTGTTTTTTTTGTCTGTGCTGGAGGGAGGTCAAGAAGGCAGGTGTCAGCACCAGGATGCTCTGTAGAGCTCATGGAAGCATCGCATGTTGTAGAGCAACAGTTCATGTGGGGATGACGGGTCTCAGAGTCTTTCAGGACTGTTTAAGAGTACATTTTTCAGGTATGTTCGGAGAATCCAAAGAGTTTTTGCTATTGCAATAGCTGATTGCATGGCTACTAAAAGTGGCATCAGGGTCAAGATAGGGTCCACGTGGGTAGAGACTTAGATATCATCTCAAAAAAGTAGCTATCCTGGAGAATCACAAGCCACTGACACTCTAATAATTTCAGCGTCATCCCTTTGTGTTCAGAAAATTTTTAACAGGTAATACAATGTACATATTCCTATTTATAATCTAGATAAACAATGAAAAAATGTTTGTTACAACCAGTTGACTTATTTTTCATTTCTAAATACATACACACTGACTGAAACCACTTATCCCAACCCGGCAACACAGGGCATAATGCAGGAGGGGGAAGGGACACACCCAGGACAGGACGCCAGTCCGTCACAAGGCACCCAAAGCAGGACTCGAACCCCAGACCTACCGGAGAGCAGGACCCGGTCAAACCCACTGGGCCACCACACACCCCTAAATCTAAATATATATATGTATAATTTTAAGTTTAAGATTTAGATTTTGTACATTTATTTTTAGTGTTTTATATTTTTATATTTCATACAAGAATAATGAACTGACTGGGAGTTTTGTAAGAATAATGAATATCTTTCTAGGGTTATCATAATTTCAAAACTCTGTGTATACATTTATATATAGGATATATAAAACATTATAAAAAATATAATAAAATATTTCTGTTCCCCTACCTTACAAAGTTAATTTGTTCTTGAAAAAGTCTTGTATCTTATATCTCTGGGATGACTGTATTTGGAAAGTTGATGTACAGTTTTCAACCACTGTTAATCACCCTTAAGCCACTGTTAATCTATTATGACCTGGCAGGGGGTTAAACAGTGGTACACGGGAGGGCAACACATGATTGATAGCTCCCAATACCTGTCCTGTGCCAGTTCTAATAGTAATGACCACCTTTTTCTTGACATTTAGATCAACCGCTTATCCTGTGCAGGGTCACAGTGGCTCAGAGCCTATCCCCGAAGCACGGGGCAGAAGGCAGGGAGGGTTTGGACTGGACAATACACCTGTCTACCTGTCTACTCTTCGGTTAAGGAAACAGTTAAGACTTACTGTATATAACACATCAGGTAAGATTAAACAGAAAACGGTAACGAAAGAGTGGCAAGGCTGAAGGCAGGTTTTAATGTCACGTACTTTGTTGGTCTCTTTTGTACATTTCTTGTTCTTATTTTCATTTTTTGTTTGGAGGACTGATCCTGTGTTGGCTTTAATAGTGCCACGGCCCCGTTTTCTAGCAACATTCCTTTATTAAAAGGCAATTTTTTGGCCAAACACCTGCTGTCTAGTGTCTTTGTGTAGCCTACACGTTCCACTCCTCAGAAAACAATTGCAAAATAAGATACAGAACAAATAAATACGCAAGAGAGTGATCTAAAAACCTTGTGAGACATTGACTAATAAGTGTAATAAAGAGTCCAGATATATGTGTCCCCATTAAAGGAAGATGCAACATTGAGAATTCAGATTACTACAAATTATTCACCAGCTTTTAGTTCCTATTGATCCAGATCCACTCCATCAGACATCTGTGTGCTACTTTTCAAAAGCTGGTCATTACATTGAATGAGAACAGTTTTGAGTTCAAGGCAAGAAATTTTGCCATAATTGTGCAGAATGGACCTTGGCTGATGCAAAGAAAAACAGAAGAAAGAAAAGTCATTTACCTCAGTAGTAATTTGACTTTTTGAAGAAAATGTAATCCAGGATTTCTTTTGTTCATTAGCAACAATCCATGCAGATGCTCTGAGACAAAGGAAGATGATTAACTTCTATTTCATTTGTTTATTGCAGTCTTTTAAGATTCTGAATCGTGATGACAGTAAGCAAAAGAAGCATCGCTGTTCAGTGTGACACACAACCATTTTTATAGACACATTTGTCAAGAGGCATTGCTGTGGTTTTCCTGTGACTTTTTAGAAGGTAGAAAATACAAAGAAACACAAAAAAGAGTTTTTTCACACTTTTTCCAAAGTTTGGTTTTCATTGTATAGCACCTTTGTAACGTTACAAAACCGACTGTGAATTTCTGTGAATTATAAAGTGGTGTTTGACTTGAAGAAAAATTAATGTGTTAATTGTATTATCATAACTTTTAAATGACATATTTACAATTATCATTGTTAAATATGTGTCCTCTTGAAACCCAGACAGTGATTTTTATTCTTTCCAGAGAGCACATGTTTTCAAGAGTATCTCCCAACTGTACATATCCTGACTGCTAGCGTAGACACCATTTCGTGCCTTTAAATGATACCACACGTTTGATGGTAATCTTTCGATGACTCCATAGAAATATGACAAATATTTCCAAAAGAATTTTTTACTGTGTCTGATTAGAATATGTATGTTATGTATTTAAGCATGAAAACTTTGCCATTTGAAATGTATACAGGCTAGTCCTTCTATGCAAAATTTCACACATCTCAGCTCAGTACTTGACACAATACTGTTTAGGAGCTGGAAACCTTACATTCGTCTCTCTGGATTATATTACAAAAAAATTCCAAAAGTCCTGTATAACCCAAAATCTCAGGAGAAGGTCTTGCAGTTATGCAGGAAATGGCTGATATAACAGATTTGTGTTCCTGTGCTGCTGTTGTAGAAGTGACTCGTAAAGAAAAACTGCACAGCTGTGAGTTTTTTGATGCCAGCTGTGAATCAGGAGGACGCGATGATCGAGCAGGACAAACACCACGGCTTCGACTGGGGGGGTGCAGCAATATCCAGGAGCTACAGATCCAGGGGGACGCTGTTTGTACCGAGAACACGTCTGACCCGTATCTCAGAGGAGTTAGCTGTCAACGCCTTCATCTGCAGTCCAGGAGAAATGCATTTGCAACCACTGGCCAGGCTGGTGTGTGGGACTGGGAACAGATACTTGTGTGTGAGTGTGTGAGTATGCCTGGTGTGGGGGGAAAAGGGTTACTAAACTGGTCCAGCAGATGCTGTCTGTCACTCTTCGGCCTGGATGGTGCAGATTATCTCTCTATTTCCACTCCAGGAAGCTGCCCGTCTCCCAGGGAAACAGGTCGACTCAGCCACATGGAGATGTTCTCAGGCATAAATAAATCTGAGGGTCAAACAACTCTCCAAAACGAAGGGTTTGCACTTCTTTTCGAATTTCTTCCATTTCTGCAATTTTGTTCAAATGGCATCCACAAATGTGTAAGTTATGAATTTGTACACTGGGAAGTTGGATGTGTAGTGGTTAGAACTGCTGCCTTTGGACCCAAAGGTTGCAGGTTTGAGCCTCCCCTCCAACTGTAGTAGCCTTGAGCAAGGTACTTGCCCTAAATTGCTCCAGTAAAAATTATCCAGCCGTATAAATGAGTAAATAACTTACCTATTGTAAATTGCTTTGGAGAAAAGTATCAGCTACGTGAATAAATGTAATGTAAATCTGCAGTTATTGTTATTACAGTTAACACTGTATTACATTTATTACAGTTAACACTGTAATTTTGGTTAATTTTATCCATCACTTTTCTCCGAAGTGACCTACAACCATAAGCTACTTACAATTTACCCAGTTATACAGTGTGTTAATTTTCACTGGGGCAATTCTGAGTACATACCTTGTTCAAGGGTACTACAGCAATGCAAGAAATTCAGACCTGCAATTTTCAAATCCAAAGTCAACAGTTCTAATTACTATGTTATCAACTGCCTCGAGTGTCTGTATATGTACCTAAGATGTTTTCTTTTGACATTTCATGTGTTATGAATTTTAAGTATGCACACATGTGAGCATGTGAGTGAATAGTTGTAAATTTGACTCCCCAGTACACTGGGGTGCTGTTTTTACACTAGGTTGCTTCAAAAGGGTAAACGGCTCTCTTTTTAGGCCGAAAAACATACCCGGAAAAATATATGACGGATTATGGAGAATTCAAGAATTTACTTTTATGGGCATTTTGTTTACTTGAAGATGGATGCTAAATGTTTGCATTCCATTTGAAATGCTTTACAGTAGTCTCCCCTTATCCATGGGGCATATGTTCCAAGACTCCCAGCGGATGCCTGAAACCGTGGATAGTACTGAACGCTATATACTGCTTTTTACTATACAGAAGAGGAAGAAAGAAAACTAAGGACCAATGCCCAGGTCCTCATAAGTATTGATTTTTTTAAATAAAGTTTTTTTTAATTAAAAAAAAGGGGTTACTTGAACACAAGCACTGCGATACTGCGACAGTCGATCTGATAACCGAGACGCTACTAAGTGACGAACGGACAGGTAGCGTAAAGTGACAAAGGCATGATTCACGTCCCGAGTGGGACGATGCAAGATTTCATCACACTACTCAGAACGACGAGCAATTTAAAACTTATCAATTTTTTATTTCTGGAATTTTCCATTTAATATTTTTGGACCGTGGTTGACCACAGGTGACTGAAACCACAGAGGAGTTGGGACTCCTGTATTGCATAAAGTCCCAGAGAGCCTGAACCAGGATTTGCCCTCAGCCAGTGGCTCAGCTCATCGGTGAATGTAGCCAGCTGACAGGACCGGTACAAGCCCAACTCTGAGGTCAGCATGTGACCCAGGCACGCTGACAATGTGGGGGCATTTTTACACCGTCTGCCTGGGATGCTGCCAGTCAGCATAACCATCAGCACATGTCGTGATTAATTTCGCAGCACCGCGGTTGCTCCCATTTCCCTGGAAGTGCTTACATTTATGCAGCATCCCTATGGAATGTTTATCAAAATGGCCATTTTCCTGGAATTGGCTCTTAATTACGCCCAAAGTCCTTGATCATAATGAATGAAAATTGTATCTGAGCGTATTGATTTCCAGGTCTTCGTTTCCTCTTGCAGGAATCTTTGCGCAAGCAAAAAATTCATAGGGGTGGACAGAACAGGCGTCAGGTTTGCTCCACACTTGCCGAAATCAATAGGATCCTATTTACATAGTAGATAAAGGTGACTCTGTTCATTTAGCCATGGAAAGGCCATCTTGAGCTACTGCCCTAAATGACTCAGATAGCCTGTGGGTGGAAAGGGAACAGCAGCCAGACTCCACTGTACACCCAGCTGGCTTGCCTTAAGTAGTATTCATGCGGCTTAAGTGATCACCTCTGAAACAGTAGCTCCCTGAAAACATGCTGGTGGTGGAAGTGCCCTTTGTGGGCTTACGCAGAGGAACAGTTGCTTTTGAGACGTTGTGCTCTGGCTGGAATGTCGGTATGACGACGAAGCATTCAGACGGAAGCCAATATTTTATCTTCAAGGTCTATATGGGTTGGTGAAAAAAACAGGCACATTTCATTTTCATGTGTACTTAGTGAATTTAGATTTAATCTGTCACACGTAAATTCTTTCTTTAAGTGCAAAATCAGTTGGTGCTGGTAGGTAGAGCATTCATTCAGCATTTACCTGCTGTACCTGTATGATGTATGCCATTTTGTTATGCCTAATACGACTTCTGCTGCCGGGCCCTATCATTTCCGATCTTTTTCCCATTTTGCTGCCGATCCAGGAAATTAATCCCTTCCAAAGGGCTCAGTGCACGTGTCACATGGCTCGATGGAAAGCGCTTTAGATACCATAGCAGATAGCAGCCGTCACCACCCACTTTCTGCCAGCCTGTATTTTTTAATGATTGGCAGCCGATTGTTATGTTACACAAAGAGCTCTAATTGAAGAGGGGAGTGTACCGTACACACAGGTGCTTGGCACAGCTTATCTCACTGTTTGATGCTGGAGTTCAGTGATGCTGAAGAAATTTTACCACTTTGAGGCTCTGTGTGCTTTTTCACATGTGCTCTCAACGTGTGCGGAAGCAGCGGTGTGACAAGAGAGATTATGACATAATCTCTTCCAGGAGTCTTTCCCAATTTGCTTTTTGAAAAACAGAGAGAAAATGATTTTTATTCCCCCAGAATGGTGCTTTCATCTGCAAGAATAAGTTTGCCTAAAACTGTATGTGTTTCACTGATTGAGCTGTATTTATGGCAGAAATGAGAGAGAAATACACCCACAGTTCACTCGAACCAGATGCATTCCACCCCAAGGCTACACCCAGGCAGGCAGGCAGCATTCAGTCGTACTGTTGGATTGTTGAAACATAATCACACACTGATTTTAGCTTTTCTGTCCTCAGAGAGATGCGAAAGCTCTTTAAGGAATTCACAGTGTCCTTGCTATTGTACATTTTTAAATCATTTCTTTTTTCTTCTTATTTGACATGGTTTGTATGATTTGCTTTAAAGGAAATTCAAGTTTCACCCCATGTTCAATATGAAACATCACAGAATAGTTCTAATACTTGATTTTGCATTGACACAGATACTTATTGTTACATTCTTTTTTAATTAATTTCATGCAAAAAGCAGTGGGTCTCTCAGACAACAGCCCACTCTGTCTAATACGGACTTTACTGTGGGATGTATAAGGGGGCACATTCCGGAGTTGCAGGGCTAATGAACACCCTCAGACTGTGGTCCTGGACCAGTACTGGGGTAAACAGCTGCTTTCGGACACGCAGGCTGGAGACAAACATGAAGGCCCTGTATACTGTAATCTCCATGCCTTCGGCCACAACGGAATCCGCATTTGCTTCCCTGGTTAGGAATCATACTCCACAATGTCCCACTTTCCTTTGGTGCTAAATGTCACAGTGACACTTAAATCAAACCCAAAAATGTTAATTTACGAGGTGTTTTTCAAAGTCAGTGTATCGTATTTAGTCTACATTTTCTGTTGTTGTGGTATTGTGCATTATGAGGGATTTTATGAAACAACGTTATCCTCTTCTAAATGTCTAGTTTTGATATTGTGTTGAACAAACGCAGAAAGCCACACGCTCTTGACATGCATTTCAAAATTAAAAAATATTTACATAGGCTTGGGGGGTACATAATGGACAGGACATATGATAACAATCATTTTAAATATATTATTTTTAAAATATTAAAGATAGGTTATGATATATTTATGATAAAATATTAAAGATCCATAGTGTAAGAGCTATAGATTCAGACTTATTTACATTTATTCCTTTAGCAGATGCTTTTGGCCAAAGCATCCAATGAACACTATATAGTGGGACGAACCCACACCTCCAAGGTGACCTACAATGATGGGTACACAACTTATAATGAGTCACTCATCCATATTCCAATGAAACACTCTTTGTCTCTGTCACTCAGACACACACACTCTGGGTGATTTTAGAGTTACCAATTTACATGAACAGCATGTCTTTGGACTGTGGGAGGAAACCCACACAGACCGAGGGAAAACATGAAACTCCATACAGACTGAGCAGCGCTCGAACCCGTTTCCTCTTAGACAACCCGGGCGCTCTGAGACAGCAATGCTACTTGTTGTTCCACCATACCAACCATTTGAAGATGGTGCTCACAATATTCCTTGACTAACATCCTTAAGACAAACTATAATAATAATAATAATAATAACACACACACACTGTCTGAAGCCGCTTGTCGCAGGTGGGGTCACAGTGGACCAGAGCCTAACCCCGCAATGCAGGGCGCAGGGCTGGAGACACACCCAGGACAAGACCTCAGTTCGCCGCAAGGCAACCCCAGCGAGACTCGAACCCCAGACACACCAGAGAGCAGGACCGGACCAAGCCCACTGTGCCACCGCCCCCCCCCCCCGCTAATCATCATAATATAAACTATACATATAATTATTATTATAAAAGAGTTAAAACAAGGAGAAAATGTGTATTGATAACTCAAGTAGAACCATTACTGACTGTGCTCATCATTTCTTTTTAGGTCACTCTTTCTCTGAACTCTTTATTTAGTCTTGTGCCTTTGTAAGAGAGAGTTTGCTGCTGTGCTCCAGTCACTGGGGTTACAGGGGTCTCAGTAGCTGCAGGCAGACTTTTCTTGAGCAAGCAAGGTAGGTACATGTAGCTGCACTATGTTCACATTTGTTAAATCACAATTTGCTTTCAGCTCTAATAAACCACATATGCTGTTCGAAGGGCTGCTCTACACCTTCAAGTGAAGGAAAATTCTTCCCCTTTACGTTTATTTATACTAGTCATATATGTTGGCAGTTTGTTCATCTGTGTCCTTCATGTTTTTACTGCAATGACCCCCATCTTTACTCCTGTCCTCCGGCAAGACCACAGGATAAGAACATTTACCGAGACAGCCTTGAAGCTGAGGCAGAGCCACTGTCAGCAACTGTACCAGAAGAGACCTCAGGAAGGTGCCACTGGTAGGCTGGGGTGTAGCGTGGTGGAAAAGCAGCTAATGAGGGCGCTCTGCAAGGTGCCTGTCCGAAGGCCAATGAGGTCTCTTTGTAAGCAATTCCAAATCGGTCCTGGACACCTTTGAGGTTGTTCAGCCAGTGATTCTGGCCAAGTCCTGGGGCCAGTGAGGACTTTTGGACAGTGACTGATACAGTTTGGTCGGACGCGAGAGATCAAGCAGTAATTACACCACGGTCACACTCTTCTATCGATGGGGTGTTGGAAGGTAAATTCTGTGGGTTGGCTGAAGGGAAATCGATGGTGCTACTCTCCTCTACGGTACTCTGTGCTTGGTGGGATAGGTCCTCCAGGGCATGCCAAGTCAGGGTGCATGCCAAAGGGAGCGGGTCCTCTCTTCTGCCCCATCAAACCAGCAGCATAGAGAACATCCTCAAAGCACCACATGCTCCTGAGTCTGCAGGCAAGCTCAGAAGCTCATTTAAGCAATTGCCTAATGGGGCTGAACGGCACTTCTGACGGGGCAGAGACAGGACTGCAGCCGACCCGCTTCATTCGTCATTCAGCCGTAATTGGTGGACATTCAGCCATTCGGGCGAGATGGCTTTGTTCCTTCCCATACGTAAATGGGCCGCAGAAAAGAAAGATCTCCTGACTTTGAGAAAATGGACAAGAACTCCTTCTTTTCGCTGAAAAGAGTGGCGTAGGTACACAGGTGCCTTTGACAAATTTGAAGATAGGACTGCTGATGGTTTGAGCATGGGGAGTACAAGGGCGTTTCTGGATGAATCTGCAGATGTACTACCAGTGGACTGAGCATGCCATGGGGCAGCAGCATAAGCACTCTTCTGTGCAGCTTTAACCCTGCCACACTGCACTTGAGAAACACGCCTGATAAATTTTGCAGTGAACAACAAGCAAACATTTCCACATGGATTCAAGCAGCTCACCAGCACACACTGGGTTGCTTGTACGCAGCACCTTCTTGATAACTATCATGCTTTGCTGACATAGGTGAGAGAATCCCCTTCTCTTCTCCGCACCCCTTTTCAGCCCCAGGAAGTCTTTCTCAGTGGTGAATAATTCATACAAGTTCATTTGTGGCCGAAGATTTATATCTGATGCATGATGAACCCCTCCGGGATGAGAGCAGCACATAGATCCTCAGTGAAGAGCTGAGAGCGTTGCCTTGAGGAACGCTTGGCTGTGGATGGCTGTCATCCCCACTGGGGAATCTGAGGCCATTCTGGTGAGATGTGGGCAAGATATTTTTTGCACATCGTTCACCGGGAAATGTGAAAAGCCAGAACATTCATCACATTCAAATAATCCATTTCTCCCCACGGCGCTGCCTGCCTGCTTTTCTTTTTCGGTTTTATTGTCAGAGTTTTCCAGAGCTATTTTCATTGATTTCTCTGTCTCTGCTGACCACAGTTTGGTTTCCGATCAATAGCGACGACTGCCTCGTTTGTGAGTTCAGCTGGGTATCAACTTCAAGGTCCCACAAAAACGAGGCCTAGGAGAACAAGCATCCTGGGGAGGGTCCAAGCATTTCCACGAACATCAGAAAAACCATCGGTTCTGAATTATTAATCACTTTTCTTATTTTAATGCCAAAAGAATTCCAGTGCCAACAGCAATGAGAATCAGAGATACTAAGTTCAAAATTTGAGATGCACTCATTGTAACTGATCTTCTAGTAAATAATTGGAGCATAATTATTACTGTTATGACTGATTATCTTAGAGAGTTGCTCAAGTTCAGAAGAAACCCATTTAGAATTAAGATTAGGCTGACATTGTGAAAGTAACAGTAATTTCTTAAAGCAACTGGATATCAGGATGGTGATTTACAGTAGATACTGATGAACACTGGCATGCATGTTATCACACATGCACATCATCTAAAACCACTTGTCCCAAATGGGGGTTGCAGGGAGCCGGAGCCTAACCCGGCAACACAGGGCGTGGGGCTGGAGGGGGGGAGGACACACCCAGGACGGGATGCCAGTTCATTGCAAAGGCACCCCAAGCAGGACTCGAACCCCAGACCCACTGAAAAGCAGGACCCAGTCAAACCCACTGCACCGCCACACCCCCCCGTGCATGTTACACACTGCATTAAAGTATCCCTTGGTTTTGTTCTCCTACCCATGCAACATTTATCATTCAGTTCAACTGCTGTAGTTATTTTCCAAATGTTAAACATTTTGAACAATGCAAGTCTGAAGTGGGAGGAGGGATTTTTCCACTGTTTCACAGTCAGACATGGACACACTTTAGTCAGTCCACTAATCCAGCCACAATTTTCAAAAAATGAGGAGTTTTATTAAAACAATGTGCCACAGCCTTGGGGCTGGTTTTATTTCTTGTTTTCAGATGGGTTCCCCTTGTCTTCATCTACTCATTTAGTTTTCAGTGCTTGCAATTTGCACTGATGAGACAATATGTGGCAGTGAAGGGAATTTACTTCTCTGTGTGCTGCCGTGTTGCATATTTTAACATTTGTGCCACAACAGGCAGTGATGGTGTCTCTCTGCACCGGGGCTCTGTGTTTGGACATGGGTTCAAATCCAGCTCAGTCTGTGCAATGTTTATGTTCCCCTCTATTCACATGGGTTTCCTCCCACAGACGTGTGTTTCACGTCATTGCGGGTGCATCGTAAAACTTCGCCACACAATCAGAAATTTCTGGACGACCGCAAAAATGAGCTGGAATTCTGGTTGCTTCACCTGTTTGTCAGTTGTACTCGCTGTCATGCTCTCTTTTTCACTAATCTTTTGTCCTCGCCTGGGTTGCAGCGTTCCTGAAACTATCCCGAAACCACTGAACTCAAGGTGGGGGGGTACACAGTAGACGAGACACCAGTCTATTACAGGTTGTCTCTTATATTTGCAAGGAAAGTATTGCAAGTGCAACAGTGTGCAAGCCATTTCTCACAATGCCTTCTTCTCTGGACATTTTCTTCAATTACTGTCTTGATTTTATTGCTTCTTGGAAATAGCTACTTTTAAAAAAATTATTATTTCATGAAGTCAGAATCAGTGCATATTTTTGTGTCCTTTTCTATCTAAAGTTTCACCCTCTTTGTTTTCAGCATTTAATGCTGTCCTACAGTAACAGTCTATTTTCTGAGTGTGATTTACTTGTCTTTAGCTCCATAGGTGTATCTCACAATTGTTACCAAGTGATGTGAGAGGCACATATATGTGAGAGGACCTTCTTTAGTCTGCTGCTTTACTCCTGTTGTTGTTTTCTTCTTTGTGGAGCTCCTAAAGTCTGTCCCTGAGCGCTCTTGATTAGTATCATTAGTTTGCTGCCTTTACCCCATAATTTAGTTAAACTGTTAGGCTCCCAGAAAGGTACATACAGTAAGTGACAGACGAGCTTCTTCGTACAAATCACTCAAACGGGTGTGTGTTTTTCCTTCAAAACAAACATGTTTTTTTCAGCCAGTTTGTTGGGGATTTGTTAGTATAATTACATCATATGTACTGTGTGGTGTTCTCAAAAGCATTCCCATTGGGTTTAGGGTAAAAAGTTTTCCCTTTCATACAAAAGTATGCATACAGTTGAGTTGATTTACAGCATTCATAATGGAAGCCAACTTTGTTTTACTTGTACAGCTGCAGCAATGGCCATTTTTACTGAGGTAATTATTAAACATCATATATAATTTTTATCACTTCATTTTACACTGGCGGCACTTTAAGATAACAGTGCCTGATTCTTTCAAGAGGCCCTCAGACCTGCGTCTCGCATCAGAAACGTGTTATTTCCTGTGAATCCAGTGCTGCGGCGCTTACCTTTAATGGGTTCTCGAGGTACTGCAGATCCCCTGGTCTGTGACGCCTGTCTTAAGCGCCTGCCTTGGAAGACCTTTCGGAGGCAATGGGGTGCCCCGCCGCGGTAATTGCTGCCAGAGGAGAGAGCGTACCGGCCGCCCACGGACAGGGGACTGATTGGGGCGTGGCGGCTCAGCATGAGGGCCACACCATCAGGCCCTGTCACACTCTCCTTCTTTCTCCTTCCATCTCTCTCGTTCTGATTCAAATTGCCTTATCATGAGGAAAATACATGTTGTTCATATTACCAGTGCAATTTTTTTTTTACATTGCAAATATGCAGACAGAGGAAAAAAAAAACCACGTTACCATTATGCTTGTTTATGGAAATGCTGTTATAATTATCACTTTGTGTCTCATGGGTTATTGCAGGCTGACATTCCTTCTCCTCCTCTCTAGTGCTCTTTCTCCCTCCATGGTGGCTGCTCCTGTCAGCATTTCAAAGGTCAGGAGGTCAGCCTCCATCACGGCACTGCCGACCCCTGACGGGTCTCTGCCACAGGGCAAGGAGGGAGTTGAGGTCCCAGATTGGATGGGAAAAGCCAGTGAATCAAAAAGAGAGAGACGGGTTATCCGCCGGGAGATGTTTCTTCCATCACGTCGGATGGAATTTGCTTTCCTCCCTTCAACACCCCCTTCATAACATTCCACACAATGACGAAAGGCAGTAGTGCCGGTGAGACACAGTGACTGAAAAAGAGCACCTAGTTCACAGCGATTCCAGGCTTTTAGGACACCTTTCTGAACAGGTAAAGAAGTACTGAGAAGAAAGCAGCCAGGCAGACGAACAAAAAACCTGTTGTTGCAGGTGTGCACAGCATAAGAAAATGTGTCTCATTCCAGTTTTCAATCAAACACAACAGAGGACGTGGGACAATGGAGTTAAGTAGCCATGGAGATAATTGCAATCGAATTATGTATTTAAGGATGGTTCTAAGTGTGTGGGGGCGTGCGAAATGTGGCCTGCTGGTCGATTTTCTTTGAGTGCTGAGGGAGAGGCATTGAGACCTAAAGATAACCTAAGAACGAGTATCTTAAAGATGATGACAATCAAATGAGTGGGTAATAAGCAGTATGACTGGGAATTATCCAGCAGTGGATTATGGCTTGGCTTCATTAGGCTTTGGATTGCAGGGCTGAAGTGGGCCAGAGCGGCTCAGCTGATTGGGTCGGTAGGGGTGTGTGGGCACGCTCGACATGCGCTGTGCTGCGCTGTGATGAAGAGCCGTCTGCTGACAGGGGCGTCTGTCAGAGGAGCGCGTGCACTCTGTCCTCAGTGCTTCATGTCGTCTGTGCAATGTGTTGCAAACAGACAAGCAGGGAGGAGGTCCAGGGCCAACGGAATCCAGCCAAAAAAATAGGAGTGAGTGTTGTTTACAGTAAGAGCGATATTAATTACAAAAGAGATGGCAAAACCCTCAAAAAGGAAAGTAATACAAGCTTTTCTCCTCATTTGACCTCTGGTATGCGGATGTACCTCGTTTTCCATCAACACCAGACATCCAACTGTAAGTCCAACTGTGAGATGAAACTGTGTATGAAGGTCAGGCAACACGCCCACTGAGACACACTGACAGGATCACGGCTGCACCTGCTGAAAAGTACTCTGGCAGGGGTCTGACTGAGGTCAAGACCTTCACATCAGTCTGTAAAGCTGCTGTGAAGTTGAGATGGTACGCATGTCTGCCGTCTGTATGGTCCATGGTGTATCTGCTTGTTCTTTGTACAACTTTCCTGAAGATGTCCATGAAAAGAAAGGGGAAGAGTCTAAGAGCGTGACTTTGGCAATGACATTTTTATTATTCATATTAACAGAGGGAAGACATTAGTACTGTCTATTTGTCTAGATAAAACTGCAACTTAGACAGATAGGAACAAGGGATGTTTTTCCATTCCCTTTTGTGAAAGGACAGCAGAACTTTATTTTACTTTAAACAATCTATCAGTAAAATGAAAAGGTGAAATGAAAAAGTTCCACAATTTAGTTAGCCCACCTGTCACTGTTAACACTAAGATAGAAAATAACAACCTAAACTCTTTTGTAAAGATTTTTGATACTCTGAGCCTGAGCTGCAAATTTTCTCCTGTCTTCTGAGAGCAGTTGGTGTAAAAGTTACATTCGATTGTCGTCTATATGCTCTCGGCAGCAGTTCCATGGAGCAGAGTCAACCGTACGGTCCTGTTAGCCAATAACAGGGGAGGTTGTGGTAATGCAGGATTGCAATATGTGACATACAGTATATGTGACCAACACGTTTCATTTTCAGAACCGCTTGTCCCAGACGGGGTCGCGGGGAACCGGAGCCTACCCGGCAACTCAGGGCGTAAGGCCGGAGGGGGAGGGGACACACCCAGGACGGGATGCCAGTCCGTCGCAAGGCATCCCAAGCGGGACTCGAACCCCAGACCCACTGGAGAGCAGGACCCGGTCCAACCCACTGCGCCACCGCACCCCCTGTGACCAACACGTGTCCATCATATATGTGACGAGCAGGTGTAGCACTTCAGCACAGAAAAATTCAGGAATAAGTTGTACTTCTTACGTGAGAATATGTAGAGGCTTGATCACTTTTGTTGGATGCAGAGGGGTGTTGTAGGGGGAGGATGTAGAGGGGTTCTGGGGATGAGGAATGGGGTGTGATACTGGTAGTGTGGTATTGCATGGGCTACTTGAGGTTGGGGTATCTAAGTTGGCCAGGTCTTCTCTTCAGGACCCATGTCCACGCATGGTGTTGTCATCCTCGCAGACAGGAGACGGGAGGCAGGTGTTTGGACCCAAGTTCGGGTGCTTTTATTCTGACTCAAAAGACACAGAAGCAAACTAACTCGAAGGTCAAGAACAGGCGTGGGTCTTCCGATGTGCAAAAGTCATTTCTGGGGCGAGACAATACTCGGTACACGAAAAATCGAGCAGAGGTCGAAAGCCGGATGAACACGAGGACTAGGAACAGGACGTCAGGAAGAATCGCTGAATCAGCAAGCCGAAGCGTTGCAAGATTCCGCAACCTGGTGCTGGGATGACGTTGCCTTTATCCGTGGTCTTGATTAGCATCAGGTATGGCTGTTGGGCTTGCGGGAGTAACAGGTGTGACTCCCTTTGATTCAAAAAGACTTCTTCACTATTTAGCATTCTTCATTCAACTTCACTGTTCCAGCACTGAGAACACCGAAACTGAAAGAATTAAACTCAGCACAAAAAAATGACTCATACAGCCCAAAGTTTCATTGCATCATCGTATACCTACATGTTGCTCAGAAGGTTATGGCTAAGTGATTCACTATTGTACTCCTGGGTGATGAGTATCAGTATCCAGAAGGTGCTGTGAGCTGTGTGGTGGTGGTGAGCTCAGTGTATATCTGCTGTTGGAGTAGCTCCACAACAGGTCCGTGAGGAGTATCAGTGCTGAGAGACGAGAGAGTGGCTCCCACGCCAAATGTCCAATCAGAGGTGACAGCCTCCGTGTGTTTGAACACAGAGCACCAAGCCTTCTGTTCCACGGCTGTTAAACCAGCTGAAATTTGTCACTGCTCCATCTCCCAATATAATGAGAGGTTTGAGATCATGAGTGTCAGGTGGTCACCCAGGAATCAGTCTGGGTTGGTGCAGCAGGGCGATCTGCTGATAGTCAGGAGGAAGCCTGCTTTGGTGATTGGGACCAGACTGGGGTGCAGAATCATGAGATTCATGTCCTGACAGTGTCCTTCCTTTCACATAGGAGTCTCAAAGAGCTCTGGACATCAAGGAGAATGTCAACCGTGATATCGCGATCTGGGGTGCAGTAGTAGCCCAGGGAGTTAGAGCTGGAGGGAGAGCGAGACCGTTGGGTCAATCAGCCACCGGTGCTTAGTCAGCAACATGGGATGAGAGCAGCTGTAATGCATACAGAGGAAAGACTGCAGGACTTGGCTGGCGAATGGGAGACACTTCAGAGATGGGCACAGAGTGGCTATCAGGAGGCGTCTGTGCAGTTATTACCCTTTTATTCTTTTATTCATAATACAAAGGTCTGAGAAGGTCCCCAAACCCAGGCAGGCCAATTCTTAAAGCCGCTTAGTCCACTTCTTTGTCTGCTTGAGGCTGACCAAGGTGGAGTACTTTTTGAAGCACCTATTCATCCAAGCAGTCCATAGGGACATGATATGTGTTTTTTAGACAAATTCATGTCTACAGAGGTCATGTTTTGTAATAAAATGCTGGCTTCTAATAATAGCTGTGAAACAGAAGGTAGAGGGAATTCTGCCCAGGTGAAAGGTGCCAGGGTGTCCCAGTTTGTGTTCTGGCGAGAGGCCAGCAGGAGTTCATGATCATCCCAGGAAGGGGCACCTGTCATCAAGCTCCGGTGGGTGTTCCATCCCCATCCTGTGCGTGGTTAATTGCACTGTCGCTGTGGTTAGTTTGGCAGTGCATGAAGTGCAAAGAGCAAATGTGCAACTGTTGGTCTAAACCAGCCCATGGGAGATGTATCTTTTTGTTCGAAACGAAGAAGGAGGCATAATTAGACAGGAGCTTTTGCTCTGTCTGGATGGTACGAATTAGCATTGTCTCATTAGCATACATCCTTGGGCTAAAATTACAGGAGATCAATTAGAACAATAATGAGTTACTGAGGGGTTTTTTGTAATGACGAGAGCCAATATAAAGGATTGCATATTTGATGAGATAAATCCCTTCAGACCTAAATTGGATTTATGGTCAAAGTAAAACTTCAAATTACTTGGATAATTACCGTTTATTTCATTGTTTTTTTTCCTGAAGATATATTCAGTATGTCATTGTCATATTCATTGAGCAATATTGTACAACAGAGTGGCTTCCTGCCCTCGGCCGCCTTTGTAGGGAGCAGCACTGCAGCCAAAGTCGATATTTTGAAGTCTTTCACTTGAACGAAGCAGATATCTTTCATACTAACACTATTACTCACCCTGCCTTATGCCTGTCTATTAATGAGTACACAAGAGGCCATCTGTGACATTAATCTGAGGCGCTGCTGTCCAAGGCCTGGAAACAGAACGGCCAAGCGCCAGGCCTGATGTCTCTTAGGTCCGTCTTTCATTAACAAATGCGACGTTTTTCATACATTTAAAAAGGGCATGCCACCATTACAACAAGAATCTATAGAAGGACCTGTTCTTCACGCATCCATAGGATCTGATCACAGCTCTATCCACTTCTGAACTGATGCTGAGAGTAGCTCTGCTGTCACTGGAGCCGATGGCTCTGGAAAAGTCCGTTGTTCGATCGGAAGTGTAATGTTTCTCGTATTGTTTTCCAATGGCTCGGTAAGGATGAAAAGGAACCGAAGACAGCAAAAATTTGACTTGTTACTGCATATTTGTGTGAACTGTCTGCAGTTGACTTCGACAAGGCACAAGATACTGCAGGCTAGAGCACTCCACCTACACCTAGTTTCACAAAAAAAGCATCATTGCAATTTTTTTTTCCTTTATGTGTCTTACAATCTATTTAAATGTATTCATGTCATTTTTAACCAATCATGAAAAAGGGCTGCTTCAATTTGTTACTGTTTTTGTTTGTCTTCACTGGGCATGATGTGACATTGACATTTGACAAGGCTAACCTTTAAAATCACCTTTTTCCTCAACATCGGGCTCTCTGTCACAGGGAAAGGAAATGCACTGAGCATTTCAGAATGGCCAGGCACTTAAGTGTCATGTAAGTCTGTCCTATTCACTAAACACTCACTCTGCATAGCCGGTAAACGTTGGTGCTAAAATGTATTCACTCACCGTAAAGTGGTCCCCCTTGTCGTATTCGCGGCAAATTGCTCCTCCTCTCTCTCAGTCTTCTTCTGCGTTAAGATTTTGTGCATCTGAGTCATCTGAATTCGCCGCTGCCGAACAGATAATCGTCCATCAGAAATAAAGCCAGAGAGTGGTTTCTAGTGATTGGCTACTTGGCCCACCAAGGGAGCCATTCTCTGTGCTTAGGTAAGGTGCTAGAGAGATTTTACTGATTGTTACCCCATCGACTTCCTTTTCTGTGTCTAAGGCATGTTTTTTGTGCGCAGACCCCGAGCCGACAAGCCGAACCGTTAAAATGTCCAAGCCCCATAATTCTAGTAAGTAAAATTCTCCTAAATGAAAAGCGTCTTTTGCAGAAGTGATGCTCTGTCTTCTGCTTGCACTGCATCAACGAAAGAACATTTGGAGGGTCACATGATCGATGATTATCATCATCGCTGTAGTTTGTGCTGAAAAACGGATTGTTCTGTGTTGTGGACCGTGAGCCCGGATTCGAGGCTCTGCCTTCCTGCGCTCAACAACCAAGCTGTGTCAACTGTGGACCTGCAGTCCTCATATGTCAATATCCTTAAGCCAAGAACGGTGAGAACTGCAGCTAAGCTAATTAGCACAGGTGACATAACAACGTGAATGATAGTAGCAGAGGGCTACATAGAGACAACGTGTTTAACTGGTGCCAAACCCGGGATATTCTGAACAAGTCATCGGGTGTTAACAAGTTTAAAAGTGTGTTCTCCTCACAGTGCCAAAGAGCATTGTGTGTTACCCACATGGACGTCGGCCTGCTTTCTGGGGATCTTAGCTGTGAAGTATGAGGGAACCATGTGTGCAGAACAAGGGACACGGGATTGTTTATGACTGAGTGCGAAGCTTTCTTCCAACAGCAGTGGAATTGTAGGTGCAGCGTACCAGCAACAACTGCTGAAATGCAGACTCTAAACAGCATAAATCATGTTATATTAGCTTGGTTAGTTTCAGTGATATTACTGGGAAGCCTGCGCAGGACACAGCTAAGGGAAGGCGGGGGTGTGTGTGTGGGGGGATTAATGTCGGAGGGAAAAACTGCTGTTTTTATGACCTATATATAATGCAGGTTAGGCGAGAGCTAAGCGATGACATTGGAGGAGCAGTTTAAGAAGGTAGAAGGACCTTCTCCATAGTTTTTCAGCAGAGGCTATTTCTGCTCGAGTCAGGTCAGCTGGAACGCACCACGTGCGCCAGCAAGGTGACTCAGAGTGGATTCACTGATGGGCTTGTGGGGGGGGGCATTGATAAACAGTCACGCACCACTACCAGCTGCACCAAAGGACCGTTTGGATTTCCTCCAGGTCTACTTCCTGTGGTGCGTCATCGCGAACTGCGCCATGTGAGTAGCTAAATAATGGTAGTATAAACAAATTAACACCTTTACACAGCTTGACCCACCCACCACCATCAAGAGACACCTTGCTTCCCATTTCACACCAATGCGTGCTCTTGTTTTCCTGGAATATTCCAGAAACCCAGAGGGGAGCTGCAGTTATTCCTCTTTCCTTTCCAGGACTGTGGCAGGAATTCAAGGAAAGGTTTCATTTACCAAAGTATACTGTTCACTTAGAGTCAGTGCTGAGAAGGAGTCGGAGCAGGATTTTTCCTTAGACTGACTCATAACTTCCGTTCACGTTGGAGCCCATGACTGTTGGAGTCCAAAGCATCAATAATACACACAGTAAAAAAGTGAGTAAAGAAACATACTGGACTTTAAGCTAGCAGGTAAAACATTTCCAAGGGACTCTTTACTGCATACAGACAAAACTATCGAAACAAACACAAATCATCTTAAATTATTGTTGTTAGTTTTTCATTTGGCTGAAGTCTTTCTCCAGAATGACTTGCCATAAAAAGTTTGTACACTACGATCCTGTCAAATTTTTTACACATCCAACTGGGTAATTTTTAATTTTAAATTTTAATTTTTTTTTTAATTTTTCTGTGTCATTTCAAGATAGGTACCCTGATCAAGGCCACTGCAGCAGGATTCAGGCTCCTTGTCATTAGACATGTTTAAATATAAGACCAGCAAGGATTTTTTTCAAATACATTGTATTTACACTCGCTTACTCATAAGCTGAATGTTCCTGCATCATTATTCCTATGATGGGAGTGTGTGAGGTAGATGCATATTGATGCATATTGATGCTAATACCCTAGATGCATATTGAAGCACTGAAGCACCTGTTGCATTCAGCTCTTGTGAACATGATGGACTTTGTTCCTGCTCAGAGAGCTTTTAGTAAATAAAGAAGGTGTGGAAATCAAGTTAGCTGCTGTCATCCAGCGATTCTGTCTCAGACGTGAGATTGCCCACTGAGGAACTGTGTGTAAATTGCTATATATTTATAGGGCATGTCTTTGTCAAGGACTGTGGGAAGGAAATTTCTCTTAAAGCGGGGTCGTTTGGTTCAATAATTAGCATTTTTCGGTTTTTCCTTCCTCCTTCCTGCTAAACTATGCGTGACATTTTGCAGGTTATTTGAATTTAGATACCTGTGGTATCTACAGTGTTCATCCCAGTCAAGTGAAACATTGACATCTTGTCAATCACTGCCGCTTATCATGCGTGCTTTATTTATTTAACAGATGTCGTTTCCAGAAGGATGTGTGTTGTACAGAACATAAGTGAAAATGCAATGCGGTGCAGGCAGCAGAAAGCACATGTGCAGACACAGTCAGATTATCACCAGCAGGCCGAGCCTATTTATAGTGCCGCTCACACCTGTACACGAACTGGCTTCTTCAGCATCTCTCGCAGAGCTGTAACATTTGCCCGTTATTCCGACACAGACTGTATCTGAGTCTTGCTTTGAAAACACAAAGGGGAAGGAGTGCAGCAAGCGGAAAGCCAGTTAGCAGTCGGAACAGGGACACCATTCCATATAAACAACAACATTAAGGCTCAACCTTAATGTGTAAATTAAGGGTATGATCCATTTTTTTCTGCTAAAGTTGAATATTAAGTGTATAACAATAGCGAAACACTACAGATATGGTTGTAGAAATCCATTAAGTCCATTTCAATGATATATGATTTTGTCATACAATAAAAAGTGCTTTAAGAAAGATATTAGTGCACTATACTGTATCCTGTCTAGCAAAGCTTAAGTGAGTTCTTTGATGTATATATATTTATCTATTTCAGTTTTTTATACAGCAGTCCTCAGCTCTAATCCCTTTCATCCATTTTCTAAATAGGTATGAATTACCTACGTGAGGCCGGAACTGGAATTTAATATGACTTTTAAACTGCATGAGCGGTCGACTTAAAGATGTCGGTTATGGTGATGAGAGTCACCAAACGCTGGAAAATGTTTCCCATTTAGTCTGAGTAATGCCTTCACTGTGTGCCCTTGTATTTCCGTTCTCTGATTGTTCTCTTCTGTTCACTGTAATGGATGGCAGTGCTAAACTAAGGTTTTCCACTATTCTTTTAGAGGGTGAATACCAAACACATATGAACACATCAACTTTTTGGGGGTTTGAGCTTCGTCTCTGAGTTTTATTAATTGCAGCAATTGCTTCAAGAAACGTTCTTGTTTTCCCAGATTTGCTTCTGTTTAGATAAAACGATGACTACAAATAATGTCAGTTGGCTTCACTCTGGTCCAAGGACAAAGCCGTCTTGCCGCAACCCCCGCTCAGGACAAGCAGTTGTTGACGATGGGTGGGAGGTGTTCTTGAATTTAGTTACAGTTGGTCCTCATTTTCGGTTGCATAGATATTATGAAGCCAACCTTTTGACCAAAAACTTTTTAGTTTTTTGCTGATAGTTTCAAATAATATCAGCAAGGGAAGTGCTTTTGTACCACTGAGCTGCACACGTGACACACCTCTGTTCAATATATAGCTTTTTAAGTGGGCAAATAAAGTTAAAAAATTATTAATGCTGTAAATGAGTAATGGTATGATGATCTTCCATTTCTTTCCCATTGAGGACTTGTCTTTGTTTCTCTGACATGGAGAGAACCACCAACTGAACCACCACCAACTGAATCACAAACTGTTGGGTGATAATCTCACTAATCAGAAGCAGTCCCAGGTTGCAGTGTAAAGGATGTAGCTGTTTTCTGCAGACTCCATCTGCTGTACAAGATCTGCCTCTCCAGTTGCTCCAGTACACTGCTGCATGAGTTGTGTTTGACCTGCCAATGTGTTCCCATGTACCTTCTCTCCTCATAGCTCTGCACTGGTATCATGCAGCTTCTTGTGTCAAGTTCAAGACTCCAGTTATGGCCTACAAGACCATCAACGGATCTAATCCTCAATACCTGCAGAATCTGATTACTCACTATGCCCCACATAGACTGTTTTGCTCCTCCACCTCTGGCCACTTAGGGATCCTACACACAAGAGGTTCAGAATTAAATGTTGCTCTCCTACTCAGAATTGTTGAATCTCTCTTAATATTCAGGAAGGGTCTCAATACATATCTCTCACATCCCACTTCTGTTCTGATTTCCTCTGTGCACTGTAAGTTTTTGCAACATTATCTCTTTAAAGAATACATTAAAAATTTGACTCCCTATCAGTTCTGTATAGAGTTAATCATGTAAAATGATGATATTAGACTAATTGACTGCATTTTGTGAATCAGATGTCAGCATCTTTGTCTCTCAGTCTTGGTGAAATGCCTCTTTTTACACTGAGCTGTATGCCACTTTGGAGAGAAGCATTTGCTAAATGATTAAATCTAAGATTCCACTCTAATCAGCACATTGGGGCTGTTCCATTCACAAGGTGGTGAGGATTGTGATGGCCAGCGGTGATGTGAGGGAGACAGGTTAGGCATCAGGTGGTGCAACTGAAGCACTAACTTTTGGGTCAACTAGGTAATTCCCTGAGACTAAACAGTACTTGCATTTGTTAGATGTCTTGGAGCAAACCCAATTCCTGCCTTCTTCATTGTTTGGATCTGTGATCAGCCTTTTTGTTATTGCGTTCTTGTGGTTCACTACTGGCCATGCCATAGCTTGTTACCCTAGCAACATGGATGTGTGTGTGTGTGTGTGTGTGTGTGTGTGTGTGTGTGTGTGTGTGTGTGTGTGTGTGTGTGTGTTTGTCATGTCCTATCAATTATGTTTGCCATGAGGGATCCCGCTTGCC
Source organism: Scleropages formosus (assembly GCF_900964775.1). Taxonomy (NCBI): domain Eukaryota; kingdom Metazoa; phylum Chordata; class Actinopteri; order Osteoglossiformes; family Osteoglossidae; genus Scleropages; species Scleropages formosus. Next base: position 2,535,316 of record NC_041819.1, on the reverse strand, counting down.
TCGCAAAACTACACTTAAAGAATCTATTTTTTTTGCACGCCTGATTGAGAGTGAGTGAATCTTCGTTCTGCACTCAGCAGTGTTGTCAGCATGTTCTCTGATCAAAGATGTACCTCTGACAAATCTGTTGTCATTTTCTCAACTTTCAAAAGATAAAGTACACTAGCAATGCGATGCATATCTCAAAGGGAATCCTAGCGCTTTCTCACACGCAACCTGAACCTGGGATGAAATGCAACCGGAGGACGACTCACATGTCATTCTGTCAAGAATGACCTTAATATTGATCTCAAAGCTGCAGGTTTTCAGTTTTTCCTGTATTACTGCTGTTGCCACGGCTGTTGCTGTCTTCCGTGGTTTCAGGTATTGCACCTGTATTCCCAAAATCATGTCAGAATCGTCTGCAATTTCCCACTCAAAAGTAGTCGTCACAAGCATGATATTTAATAGGATAAGTCGAAATTCCAGAATCTGTTAGTCCACACACAGTTCAAGGTCTATTTGGAGGTTTAGTTAATGTCATCCTTGACAATGGCGTCAGCTAAATTAAGAATAATAATTATAATCATAATCGTAGCAATAATCATAGTCATAGCAATGCTTTATGCCCTCTTTATACAGTGGAACAGTTGTCCTCACATCATGGAGTGATTTCCCCTGTGAAGAGATAAAGAGTATTTCTGTAGTTGAAGTGGAGGTTCTCTGTCGGTTACTTCCTGCCAGTGTGGGCTTCTACTGTCTGCACGTCACATCAAGCCCCACAAGAGCCCTCAAGACAGGGAAAATGAAGAGGCTTGTCGCTCATTTGTCTCTTCCCAGGTGATGCGCTGTCCCCATTCCATCACAGCGGAACGGTCGAGCACACTCTCGTAGAGCGGTCCGTAACAGGCACGGCACAAGTTATGCAGGCGTTCAGGAGATGGTGCGGAGCAGCCTTCTCTTCTACTGGTAAACACCACAATGAGTTATCTGGGAAACCAGGATGTGACTAAATGTTCTCCAAGGCTTGGAGAACCTCCTGCTAAGACATGGGTTTGGACAGATTGTCCCCCTTCGGCCTTGTGCCCTGTGTTACCGGGTAAGGCTCCGGCTCACCGCGATCCCACTTGGGATAAGCGGTTGTTGACATTGGTTGGTTGCTTGGTTGGCCTGACATTGAGCATTGTGTGCCAGTTTCCAGAATAAGGGTTCAGTTCCTCTTTGAGGGCAGTGGGGTCATTCGAAGGCCTTTTAAAAATGACACCCTCGCTAGGTAATAAATGTTAATGCAAGCTGCCGTCTGTTTTGCTGCTGGTACCAAGACACACGCACAGCAAACTGCCAAGCTGTGCGGAACAGGTGCTGTTAGCTGAGTCATTCATGGCCGCATTGCTTCGGTTCCCGATTAAACAGACTTGCTCGGTTCTCTACGCACCACCTTTTATAACGGAATTCTGGTACTAGCATGTGGAGTGGACTCCTGTGTTGCTGTATTTTCTGGGAGCCATGGGTGGCAGCGATCTGACAGATGAGTTGTTCTTTATTCTGGCTGCTAATTGCGTTGTGCAGATGACGTGGCTCACAACTGGTGTTTGGAAAACACTGCGAGCAGATGTCAGACAGGCTCCAGGACTACTCAGAATGAGAGAGTGAGGAATGAGGCCTGTCATTAGATATGCGTCTTCAGACAAAACCAGTGGCAAATGTTAGACTGACTCCGGGGATGCCCTCTGTGTCCAGTCAGGTCACACCATGCTCCAGAATGCTCAGCTTGTCTTGAAAGACGTTATAGAAAGTGATTCATGGCCACAGTGCTCGAGCAACAGCTATTTATGTGTAAAAAATAATGCGCTGAGGATTTTTAGAGTCCAGGAGTTATAAAAATGTGGAAATGATGTGTCTGCGCTTATGCTGCCTGTGTCTAACCTAAGAAAAGTTTGTACACATGTCATGGCTGATGTTACCATCCAAAAATACTTCACTTTGCACTTTATACAGTACAGCTGTGTGTGTTTACAGACACGTTTCAGGTGAAGCACTCTTCTCAAAAGTGAAGCACAGATTCTCGTCAAGGGAGAGAAATCTCCGACCCGACTTCAGCTGCAGTTCTCAAACCGTGGCATTCCCACACTCAGTCCACTGTGTGATGTGTATAAATTCACTTTCCTGTTTAATTATTTATGTACTATGAATTTCAACAGAGGGGCGATATGTAGAGGTCAGAACGATCAGCTGTCTCTGTCTGTGTGGGCCCTTGTGAACAGAGAGGATGTTAATTCCATCGTACTCTGAATATATTGAGAAAATTTTCGGTAAATGGAAGCTAATAGGGAGGTGACCTTGGCTATTTCGTCTCCAAGAAAGCAATTTTTTTTTTTTAACTTCCAGGATCAAAGTATGTTTGATGACTGAGTGACAGCTCTCATTAGAACATTACACAAACGTGAGCATTAAAACCTGGCGAAAAGACAGTTTAGCGCAATCGTAATTATTAATGTACGGTGGGTTCACAACTGAGAAATCGCTGTGAGGATAATTACACTGCATGAGATCTTTTTCAATATTGTAATAATGAAAAAAGCTAACGTTCGTGCAAAATAACACCGGCAGCCTTGGAAGTGTGGCTAATGATCTTGAAACCTAATCGCTTAACTACGAAGGCTGAGTGTTCCAGTTGCGGGATGCCATTAGATTCTGAGGCATTTATGTCTTTTTAATAGAGGGGCTAAATTGCCTTTATACCCAGTGATTCTGAGCAAATGCGAGACTGCAGACTGTTGAGGTATGAATGTCAAGTGGGCCAAACGTTCGTGTCTGCTTGGTGCTATAAGGACTGCAGCCCGAGGCATCGGCCGTCTTATTGATCGTGACTCTCACCATAATTGAAGGTGCTGAAACTTCTAGAAGAACTTGTGCTTCTTTCACTATGTACTGTACACCTGAGTGCACTCGGAAAAGCACAATTTTACAACCAGAGATTTTTACACACAGTGCAATTTAACAATGATTACTCTTAGAAATGTATCTATTAAAAATGAGTCTGCCATCCTGAGTGTTTTTTTTTTTTTTTCTGAGAACTGGATTCTTTCCTACATCAGTGCAAAGGAGTTGGACTGTAATGCTTATTGCACACTGTACGTGTCCTGTATGCTTTGGTGATGGCAATCCACATGATTTATTAATTACGTTACATTATTTATTTGCTTAGCAGGCACTCTTAACCAGACTGACTTGCATATCTTACATTGTAACTTATTCATACATCTGGATATTTTAGTCAATCAACTGAGGTTAACTGTATTTCCCAAAAGACCCACAGCAGTTCCTCAACAGGCTTCAAGCCCAATACTTCTACAGCTATGGCTTTGACAGCCCGCATGTGGAAGAGGCAGATGTATGCATGTACCAAAATAAAATGTGGTAGTTGCGGGAAAAGTTGCAATGCCATTATGTCAGTTCAGATAATGTCCCTTTAATCCATGCAGAAAATAGCAAAAATCTTACAAACCAAAAATACGATAAAAAATTCAATTAATTCTTCTATAGTACTAATTCCGTAAAGTACACAAACATACTACTGAACGGTTACTGTCTATACTTTTGATACTAATAGCTAAAAACTGTGTAAAAAATGTTAATTAAAGTTATGTCAATGTTTTTTTTTTTTTTTTTACTTTATCTCTTAGAATAGTCATGCGCTGTCTATAGACATTTTCCCTTTCTTGCCATTACTTTGTAAAGGTTACAATGCATAATTTGCTCAGATGTGTTACATTTGCGGGGATGCAGTGGCGCAGTGGGTTGGACCACAGTCCTGCTTTCTGGTGGGTCTGGGGTTTGAGTCCCACTTGGGGTGCCTTGCGATGGACTGGTGTCCCGTCCTTGGTGTGTCCCCTCCCCTTACGCCCTGTGTTACCGGGTAGACTCTGCGACCCCGTATGGGACGAGCGGTTCTGAAAATGTGTGTGTGTGTGTTACATTTGCATATTTTATTTTAGCGCTACAAGTTGAGAGATAGTTAACGGAATTCTGGGCCATTTCAGCGGAGCACAGCAGATATCACTCCGCTCAAATGAGCCGAGACTCCAATTACGAGCATTTAATGACACTGCCCACACACGCAACACACACCCCGAGATGCCACATAATGACAGGGACCCTATGAGAGCCACCGTGACGCTGAAGGACTCTGAAATCTGGACAAGTATAACAGTGTACATTGCACGGTGTTTTATGTTCTCTCCCCAGCATTTAGAGATGGGGGTAAGTGAAAGATGCACCTGGGTGGGCATAGAAAAATGTTTCTCTCTTTGCAACTCACCAAACACACTTCCACCTCCTCCTCTCCCAACACACATGGGCCTTATAAGAAGAATAAAGTTTCAAGTTATGATTCACACTATGTGTTGTTAAAGAATGCCATGAAAAACTGCAGTGACACATAAACTTGGTGTCTCTGAACTTCTGGAGTTTTACAAATGATTATGTATCTCATATATCTGCAAGGCATGGCAAGACACGCCCTTTCCCAGTTAACATTAGATAAAGAGGTAACCTAACATCCTAAACTACAGACAGGTGCATTCTTCACATAAACTATCCCAACAAACTGCTCAAAGGAGATGTGGGTTAAACAAAGACTTATAAATGTGTGGAAGAGTTTCAGCCTTTGTGGTACCCTGCTATTCTGGGACGGGAGAAGAACATATGATTCACGGAGGATGGTGCTGGTCTGTTCCTGCTACACGTGGGACGCACCTCTGGGTAGACCTCTGGGTCTGCTAATTCTGTTTTGGGCATACAGATGCAATGCAGAACCTGAAAATGAATAACAAGATGACCTCCACAAATAGAACGAGTGTGTCCTGCTGTTTGAATAATAGGCTCTTGTGCGTCTTGTGTAAAGACGATGTTTACTTCATAGTGTCACATTTTGCTTGTAGGTGAACACAGCTGGTAGCATAGTAGTTAGTGCTGTTTCATTTGGAGCTGAAGGTTGTAGGTTCAAATCAATTAAAATGGTGTGTGAGTGACAGAGTGTGTGTGCCACTGATGTATGGATGAGTGACCCAGTGTAAGTAGTGTATCTAGCAGTGTAAGTCACTGCGGTGAATAAGGTGAGGGGGCTGATAACACTACATAGAATTTGTTGGAAGTTGCTTTGGTGAAAAGTGTGTGCTAAATAAATAACACACACCCTCTGAAAGCACTTATGCCATATGGAGTTGTGGGCAGCCAGAGCTGAACCTGGCAACACAGGGTGTAAGACTTGAGGGGAGGGGGCACACTCAGGATGGGATGCCAGTCTCTCGCAAGTCACCCCAAGCAGGGTTTGAACCCCAGACCCACTGGAGAGTAGGACCTGGTCCAACCCACTGTGCCACCACAACCCCTTAAATGAATATAAATGTAAATCATTTGTAGAGCCCTTGGGCAAGGTACTTACCCTACATAGCCCCAGTACCAGCTACCTAGTGGTGCAAATGGTTAAAAACTGTAAGCAGCTTCAACATTGTAAATTGCTTCAGTGGAAAGTATCAGCTAAATGAGTAAATCTGGGTAATTTAGAGCATTTCATGCAAGCAGTACAGTTATAAATTAGTGAAAAATGTTCACTGTCTGTCCAAAAATATGAACAGGTTTGAAGAGTGCTTTAATGTACCTTTATATATTTTAATTGCCTTTATACCACGAACTGGAGTTGAAGTTGAGATGCCCAGCATCTGAGAGTTCACAAGTAAATGGGAAATGGTGCACTTAAAAAGACTGGAGACCATTTTAATCTTTATTTCTGGCATGCAAGCCTGTGTTTTACCATTTTAAATTATGAATTCAGCTGTTGAATATAGCAGCAGAAGTAGCTGGAGACAATTAACTCTTGTATTCCATGATGTTTTTCAGAATTACTCCCCGTATGGTGTCCCTACTATTTGCCAATGTTTTAAAGTCCGTATGTTACAATGAAACATTATAATAAGTATTACTAATTCTCCAGTGCAGGATTGTGGTGGTCCAGGACCTATCCTGGAGGCGGAGGGCATAAAGCAGGGTACATCCTGGAAGGGATTCCAGTCCATCCAAGGGCAATCACACACATTCATTTACTTGTAATCATTTACACTAAGAGCAATTTACCATGAGAAAATCATCTGAACGGGGGGTGCGGTGGTGCAGCAGGTTTGACTAGGTTCTGTTAGGCTCTGGCTCACTGCGACCCCGCACGGGACAAGCGGTTTCAGACAATATATGTGTATTTGTGTGTGAATCACCTGAAATAAGTCTTTGACCTATGGGATCATACCAGAAACACACATGAATGTGGGGAGAACATGCAAGCTTCACATAGACGGAGCCAGATTTGAACCCACATCCAAACTCGTAACTCAGGAGCTGTTATGTACTAGCGCCATCCAATGTACCACTGTGTAAATAAAAGCAAACAGACAGGTCTGTCTGAGATTTCTACTATTACTGTTGTTGTTGCTGCTGTATGCAACGCAGCTTTCCAAAACAAGTCACAGTTATATCCATTTAAAGATACATATGTGATGTGGAGGGGCTGACCTTACTAAAGTAAATTAGAGCAAGGCTATCCTTGAAGTGGTACTGAACTCATGTGAACTTCCAGCCGTTGGGCTTAGATTAAGATTATTGTAAAATAGCCACAGTTCATATTAATAGGCCGTACAGGACACACAGCTTACCTGGATAAAGGAATGAAGAAGGTTAATCTATTATATTAAATCTGGGCTAGAAATGTTATCTAACATACATTCTTAATAACATGTTCGGATCAGAGAAGACTGTGGAAGAAATGACAGGCTGTCAGCTCACTTCTTCCCCAGGATTTCTGCCCTGCGTAAAGATTTCACGCAGTGAGGATCCCATTTTACGGATTCCCTGTGTTTTGCAATAAAGACACAAAGATCTGATAAATGGCTGGGGTGACAAAGAGTAACTGAAATGATTTTTTAAAGGCCAAGCGTAATGTAGGTGAGATCCAGGGAGAAAAAAAAAAACATTTGTTATAAAAATCAATAATGCACCCATCGGGGCTGGGAGTCCTCCCATTCCGCCTGACTTTCACTGTCTGTGTCATCTGCCCCGAGGACACAGGACTCCATAGCTTCACCCTTTTAGCTGAATGGAGATAAATTTCTATTCCCAAATGTAATTAAAGGGTACTCTAAGGGGTGTGAATAAACATAATTCTTTTGCACAATACACAGTTATTATTTGGGAAGTGTCACACTTGGATCCAATTAGTGTGTTTGCATTTCCAGCATGTTAATAGAAAGAGCATTGTGATTCAATCAGCTGTTTCTCTGACTTGTGAGAGGCAAGTAAGTAAAATTCTATCATTAGTTAAATTAGGTCTGCAAACATGGAAGCTCAGAGGCAGGGTGATGTGTGTAAGGTGCTGTCGCTCCACTGCCGTTACACCCCCACTCTCCTAGAGGGCGCTGTAGTGAGTCCAGGGGGCATTGTATATGTAACGTTTTAATAGAAGTACGTCGCGTTAAAACAGTTGCACTGCGTGATGGGCTCTGCATGTCGTCGTTGCTGTACTTCCCTGCACTTCTTTTCGAAGTGACAACAGGGCCGGTACTGACAGTTCCACGTTGCCGGGCTCCATAGGCACCTTTTGCGAAGAGGTAGTGTGAACGCAAGACAGCTTTATCAGCAAGAATTTACCTTCCAAGCGACAGCATTGTGCTTGTTGTCACACACTGCCTCGGGAAAAGTATTCAGACCCTTTGGGAGGTTGGACAGTAGGAACCAAGAACAGGCCCAAAGCAACATTAGAATGCATGGGATTGAAAAGGTGGCCAGTCAAAGTACTGACCTCATCTCCACTGAGAATCTGGCAGAACTCAAAAATTACTGCCCACCAGTGGTCTCCAAGAAATGAATGAGCTACAGTAAATCCATGAAGAAGTATGGGTGAGCATAACTCTTAAACAGTATACAAACATCGTAGACTGAAGCTGTTATAGCAAAAGGTGGCTCTGCCAAATATTTATACCTGGTGTCTGAATACTTATGGAAACAGTATATTTCTGTTTCTGACTTTCTTCAAAGTACCTTCTGATAGCTAATTTTCTGTCTAAAAATTTTTAAAGCATGCAGTTTGCAATAAAAAATACAAATTGAAAAAATATTTGTAACTGTCAGACCTAAAGGACTGAATACTTTTGCTAAGTGGTGGATGGTTATTGCAGCTGACATTACAGGCGTAGCAGGGATGCTGGAAGGTCTCCATGGTGGATCATGTGCCGTGTCATAAGAGCAGCAAGTCAAAGATCAATGTGAATAATGCAGTTTCCCATTAGTTGAATTTGTTTGTCATAAATTTATTTAAAATGCTACATTTTCAGACACAGCAAAGCTGTAAGGAGAGAGCTGCTTTGGACCACTGATGTTCTGAAGGCATGAAAGTTTATTCCCTGAATTATTTATTGCAATATTAAGATTAAGCAGAGTATATCCACCATCAAGCTTAATAGTCGGGCTTAAGCTGGAATGAAGCCCAGTAAAACAGTAGAAAAATATTGTGGTATCTTTAATTCCCTTGCCTAAACTCCCCATAAACCAATTCTTTCTTCACTATATAAAACAGCATTAATATTGCTCTCGCATCTTTCATCATCACCAGCCTCTGTTGCATTGTACACTTAATATCAGTTAAAGCTAATTATGGTTAATATGATGAAACATATTTATCTGGTCATATGAGGATATAACTCCAGCATCTGTTTAATCTAATGGCCAGTAGTGAAATTATTATTTCTTTAGCTGATTTTTTTTTTTTTCTCCAAAGCAACTCACGTTATTTATGCTTGTACATTGAGCGACTTACAATGATTTTCCCATTTATAAAACTAAATAAAGTAAAAGTCAGTTCAGAGTAATTAGCTTGCTCAAGGGTACTGCAGCAGGAGCCAGGTTTCGAACCCAGGTCTCGAACCCAGGTCCTTCAATTATCAGATGATGGCTCCACACACTGTCTGCTGCCCAAATACAAACGTGTCCACGGTTACTGTTCTGCCCTTACAGCACTACGACAGGGCCGTTGCTGGGAGTGGAACACACCACTTTCACGTTGTAAGTCTGTGCCCTTGAACACTCATCCTACCTGTTACCATTATTTCTTGATTCTGTCGCAAAGATTTTGTACACTATCTGTATTGTTCAGCCAGAATAATGGAATGGGTCCTGTTCAAGTATCCCTCACCAAAGTACCTGAACTGCTATGGTAAAATGTCTAGTTCAACAAAGAGATGACGTAACAGCTTTGGAGTACTTGTTAGGACACAAAGAAAGGGCCCTGAAAAGTAAAGATGGAGAGGCAGACACTTTTGATGACTAGGCCGGGTGGTGAGCTCCTCCCTTCGTCTGTGTGCAGGGCGGCGGGAGCCGAGCGGCCTCCGTAGGCCTCTGTTTTTTGAAGGGCTCCTCTGTGGCAAGGTGCCCTCAGGGTGGCAGGTCGTTTGTTAAAGTGCTCACTCAGACGTCCCGGAAATCCAACAGGTCCCACAAAGTCATCAGCCGCATAAACAGATTGATGTCGTGTAAACTAATAATGTACAATTATGTAAAATGTCACAGCGCGCGTCGGCTAATTTGCAATAGCGTTGAGTCAGCTGTCTCGCGAAATCTGCGTGAGTAATTTGGAGTAAAATTGAAATGTGTGAACATGAATGAAAGGAAGTTGGGCTGCTGGGGATGGGAATGGGAGAGGGAAGCAGATCTGATGGCGAATCGTTTCTCTGAGTGACGGGGGGAGCTGTATGATTTCCATCTTTGTGCATGCGGGGGGTTTTTTTGATCGTCATTTCATCGTCTGTTAACATACTGCAGCAGTGTCGGAACAGCGGCCAGGATGCAGGAATTCACTCGTCTGATAGATTTCCCAGCCAACGGCAAACACCCCCTCTGTATTTTGCATACAAAGATGTTTTTTGTAATGAATTTTCATGCCAGCTTTTACCGCATGCAAGCACATTTAGTGACACAGTGCTCGCAGACCAGTGTTCCTCTGCTCTAAACAAGCGATGAAATAACCAAGCGCTGATACAGATCTGTCCTTGGCATTTCAGCAGACAGCAATTGATGAAATAATACGAAACTGATTTTTTGCCAGGGTAGGGCATTTCAGCGTAAGCAAGCACTTCCTCTCTCTTGTTATCAGTTGTAAACAGCAAGCTTTACAAAAACTCCATGACTCGGATGGCCTCCGCCACCATTATATTTAGTTGACCAGATAATTTGCTGCTCTGGAGAAGGGTATACATAACAGTCCCTCCATGGTTCATACTGTCCAGACGCTGGGGACCTCGGTGTGATTTTATGAGATTGCATGCGTTAATCTTTTACTTTGTGTTAAAGTCGGTTTTTCACAACAAAAGCAAGATAATAATGTGTCTACTTGGGTTTTTCAGGGCATTGTTTTTTTTTTTTATTTATTATATTGCTTTGCAGTTCACTCAGCTGAATACACGGGATTTTTTCCTGCAGGGCGTTGGTGTGTCTTCGGTGACATGAATTTTTGACCAGTGGCAGACACCTCTGGGGAAAAAATGACTTTGTTGCTTTTTACTAAAATTATTCAAATGAGCCTAATCATAATTGAACGTCTCCTGACAGAGTAATACTTACATGTCACACCTCAGAGTTGCAGCAGCAGCAAAAGTTCCTCTGAGTTGCAGTTGGTCTTTAAGGTCTTTCAGAAAGCCATAGTTGAAAGTCAAAGACTAATTTCAGCAATAAATAGGAGAAATTGCTGCTGCTAGACAAGCAGCACATGACTATTTGGAGGTGAGACCTATAGCATTTACCAGAGCCTGGGTGAGTATTTATAGTAATTTGCCCTGGGCTACATGGCTGCATTGATACCAAAATCGTTTCTTGGCCTGCCTCCAAGCCCCTTCCTGGGAGATGTTCCAAGCTGCACGTTGAAGTTCCCAGAATCTGTGTTTCTTTAGATATCTTTAGAATGACCCCATTATACTGCATATGATTATATCGGCGACTTTTGGGCCTGTGTGGAGCAGCGGGAGGCCTGGTCCATGGGAGAATAAGCACCCTGCAGGCCTTGAAGGACATGGCACCAAGCCTTAAGTTTGTGGTGATGAGGACATAATCGGGTGCTTTTCTTGTTATTAGATTCGTCTGTGAGTTTTACTGTTCTCCCTGTAGCTTTGCCGCTGACCTCGGTTTTAACCTGGTTCTACAGATTCCCCAAAGCTGTATTAAAGAGCAGAGTAATTTTAATGTTCTCTTAGTAATTGAAAATACATTAAATATCTGTGGTGGTTAATGGAAGTATCATCACAAGAGGTCTACAATCAGAATTCTTATTCGAGTGAAAGCATTCTCACAATCCCAGCACTCAAGTGGGACTCCATCGATGAGGACTGGAGGCCTTCGACAGTTCAGCGGGGAGGTCGAGTGTGGCCTGGGGCACCTCCGGAGGTGACAAGCACTCCTTGCACCATCCTGGAGGTGATTCCTGCACGCTCACATCTGCTCCTATTTTGCGTGGGGCTGCTGCTCCCACGCTGAGATGTGTTCTGCTTCTGGGGACAATACCATGGCGGCAGCCCTGAAACCAAGAGCAAGCACTTTAATTTCCTTCCATTCACTAATGTGCAGGGCAGGCTGTTCGATTTTCAAGGTACACCCTGCCTGGAGGTTTGTAGAATCGCTGCCCCTGGTCCACACTGGGTATTTGTATACACAGCTGAAGCCCATTTCGCTGCACGTTGATTCTTGTCACTTCAGAAAAAAGTGAACATTCTGGGTGGGTAGCTCTTTGGAAGACAATATTTAGAATAGCAAGCTGGAGTTTGGTAAACGTTTTGATTGGAGAGCTATTTGGCAGGGAGGAGCCATATCTGAAGGCTTGTCAGGCTGCTTTTTGATTGCATAGCTGGGGGCTGGGCAGTCTTGTTCCCCGCGACCCCGTAGGGGACGAGCGGTTCAGAAAATGTGTGTGTGTGTGTGTAGACCAGATGTCAAGAAGAGTTTTGATTGGTGGGTTGCGTGAAATGTTCTGATTGGAGAACTGGAAGTCAGGTGGAGTGCTGATTGGACAGTTAGGCGTCAGGTGGTGTTCTGATTGGAAAACTGGGATTCAGGAGGAGTGCTGATTGGACGGTTAGGTGTCCGGCAGTGTTGTGATTGGAAAATTGGGATTCAGGAAGAGTGCTGATTGGACGGTTAGGTGTCCAGCAGTGTTGTCATTGGAGATTAGCCCCATATGTGTGGGTGTAATACAGTACACACGAGGCAAGACCTTTCCAGAAAGAAGTAACTGTGGAAGGCAGTGTATGGACATCACAGTAGCCGCCCCATGATTTTCTTATTCATCCACATTCTCACTACGATATTCCAAAATGCTGGATACATTGCAGATAAATGGTGTGTGCTTTTAGTATTTTCTCCCGATTGTTATCATTTGTTTCTCACAAGTGCATTCGTTTTGTTTTATTTTTACTAATTTCATTGCAATTAACAACAGTTAACCGTATCGAAATGAGTTAATCTGAAATGCATTGAAATCTTGCTGCACCCATAAGCCCAGATAACAGCCACACTGGAAACACTTTAATAAACGTTCTTTCTAGAAGTGTGTTATTAACAGAAGCCCGGAGAGACCACCATGTCTTCAAACTTCAGGGCATGATTCAACATGACCCCCAAATGCCTGCATTATGCTGTACAGTTCTGACTAATATTTACATCTATTACCATTTTAGTTGCATAATGAATCAAGATGTTTGATATTTTGTAGTCTGAAGTCTGACAGGGTCTATTTATTTTCATTCTCTCCGATGTTGGTAATCTAATGCTTGTGGTGGAAAGCGTGCAAAGATATGCTAATGTACGTGGCGGTACAGAGCTACAATTGGTCCAGTCCAGCTCAGGATTAAGGTAACACCTTGCTGCAGACCTGAACTACTTTTATTTCATTGTAAAAATATGTTCTGGGGTTTAACAGTAAACACACACACACACACACACACACACACACTTTCTGAACTGCTTGTCCCATATGGGGTCACGGGGAACCGGAGCCTAACCCGGCAACACAGGGAATAAGGCTGGAGGGGGAGCGGACATACCCAGGATGGGACGCCAGTCCGTCGCAAGGCACCCCAAGCGGGATTCAAACCCCAGACCCACCAGAGAGCAGGACCTTGTCCAACCCACTGCACCACCACACCCCCTAACAACAGTAAACATGTTTTTTTTTTTTAAAAAAAAAAAAAGCTACACTAAGCAACTGCTTAAAGAAGTTGCAGGATTAGGCAGTAGTGTCATTAGCCTGAAGTATCATGCAAAGTTCGTATAATAAGAAACTTTTTTTGTTTGTTGATTTATGCATTTTTATTACCTATCTACTTGCTAATAGTTACCAGCCACCAACATAAGTACCATGTTTCCAGGTGCATGGTAAGTAGTTAAAAAACATGTACAATTAGGTAACACCTTACGCTTTGTAATTGTATCAACATCTTTTCATACCATGCAAGTCTAATCTAAAGCAGACCATACTAATAAATGGAAGGTTTAATAATTGCCTGCATTTTCCCCCTCTAGTTCCAAAGGTTTTAATTTGTAGTCAGTGTTATTAGATATTATGCATAATATTTTTCATACATATTGCACATTTATGTTGCAGATGTGACAATTAGATAATGGGGCAGCTTTCTCTTTTTTAATGGTATGATGCAGTAAAAAAACTCATTAATCATGCAAAATATCTGTTACCATCTTTAACTTAATGTAATCCAAATGCACTAAGGTAATTACAGAGAAATAACATCTTATGAGTTCAAATGAAAGAAAGCACCATTAATAATGCAGTGTAGTGTTGCTGATTAAAATTCTCCTATTTGATTTTTAAAACTGTACACCTGAAACTCTCAAAAGGTTGCAGGTTCAAGGCCCAGGAATTGCCCAGCTGTAGTACCACTGAGCAAGGCCTATAAAGTACTGTATATTACTAATCCAGCTGTATTAAAACCATGTTGATTTGGATAAAACCAAGACAAATGCAAACCCAAAGTTTGGGAAGAAGTAGCTGAAAAGGGTTGATTCTCAAAATCAAAGCTATCCTGTATCTTTGCACATTTTTTCCTGAATATTGTAGTTAATGACACATTTACTGCGTCACTCCCACCAGAATACGTTGAGGATCTTTCATTACAAGGTCTGTTCTTTCGCGGTGTGGTACCAGGTTCGATATTAAAGTACCTTTCTCCTTGCTCTATCGGACCCTATATATAATAATATATAATTCCCCACTCGCCCCCTTTTTGCGGGCGGTCTTACTCCTTCAAGCTCGGGTCCTCTACCAGAGGCCTGGGAGCTTGAGGGTTCTGCGCGGTATCTTAGCTGTTCCTAGGACCGCGCTCTTCTGGACAGAGATCTCGGATGTTGTTCCCGGGATCTGCTGGAGCCACTCTCCCAGCTTAGGGGTCACAGCCCCAAGTGTTCCGATTACCACGGGGACCACTGTTGCCTTCACCTTCCACATCTTTTCTAGCTCCTCTCTCAGTCCTTGGTATTTCTCAAGCTTCTCATGTTCTTTCTTTCTGATGTTGCCATCGCTTGGGATGGCGACATCTATCACTACGGCTTTCTTCCTCTGTCCACCACTACTATGTCCGGTTGGTTAGCCATTACCAGTTTGTCAGTCTGGATCTGGAAGTCCCACAGGATCTTAGCTTGGTCATTCTCGACCACCCTTGGGGGTGTATCCCACTTTGATCCTGGGACTTCCAGCCCATACTCGGCACAGATGTTTCTGTACGCTATGCCAGCCACTTGGTTATGGCGTTCCATGTATGCCTTGCCTGCTAGTATCTTACACCCTGCTGTTATGTGCTGGATTGTCTCAGGGGCATCTTTGCACAGTCTGAACCTGGGGTCCTGTCTGGTGCGGTAGACCCCGGCCTCTATTGATCTTGTACTTAGAGCTTGTTCCTGTGCTGCTATAATTAGTGCCTCTGTGCTGTCTTTCAGTCCAGCTTTGTCCAGCCACTGGTATGATTTTTCGATATCAGCCACTTCTTCA
Source organism: Scleropages formosus (assembly GCF_900964775.1). Taxonomy (NCBI): domain Eukaryota; kingdom Metazoa; phylum Chordata; class Actinopteri; order Osteoglossiformes; family Osteoglossidae; genus Scleropages; species Scleropages formosus. The sequence goes on along the minus strand of NC_041819.1, from coordinate 2,520,252 downwards.
ATCTGCCGGTGGTACATACCGTGTAGGGGTTTGTCCTTCCGTGATGGTTCCTGTTCTTCCTCGTCCTCCTTCTCGGGTTTCTGCTGCCTGAGGTATCCACTAAGCATCTCATCAGTAGGGGCCATCTTCCTGATGTAGTCAAGGATCTTTGTTATTTCATCCTGGATAGTGGCTCTGACGGTCACTAGTCCTCGGCCTCCTTCTTTCCGCTTAGCATACAGCCTCAGGGTGCTGGATTTGGGGTGAAACCCTCCATGCATTGTCAGGAGCTTCCTTGTCTTGATGTCAGTGGCTTCTATTTCCTCTTTTGGCCAGCTTATTATTCCAGCGGGGTATCTGATGACCGGCAGGACGTAGGTGTTGATAGCCCGGACCTTGTTCTTCCCATTCAGCTGACTTCTCAGGACTTGTCTTACTCTCTGCAGGTATTTGGCGGTTGCTGCTTTCCTTGCGGCCTCTTCATGATTCCCATGCGCCTGCGGGATTCCAAGGTACTTGTAGTTGTCCTCAACATCTGCTATGTTGCCTTCTGGTAGTACAATCCCCTCAGTTCTGACTACCTTCCCTCTCTTTGTTACCATCCGACTACACTTATCCAATCCGAATGACATTCCGATGTCATTGCTGTAGATCCTGGTGGTGTGGATCAGGGAGTCGATGTCTTGTTCACTCTTGGCATACAGCTTGATGTCACCCATGTAGAGGAGGTGACTGATGTTTACTCCATTCCGTAGTCGGTATCCGTAGCCAGTCTTGGTGATGATCTGGCTGAGGGGGTTCAGGCCTATGCAGAACAGCAGTGGGGACAATGCATCTCCTTGGTAGATGCCGCACTTGATGGTGACTTGCGCAATATATATATATTTGTGTATATAGATATATATATATACACGGGGGGTGCGGTGACGCAGTGGGTTGGACCGGGTCCTGCTCTTCAGTGGGTCTGGGGTTCGAGTCCCACTTGGGGTGCCTTGCGACGGACTGGCGTCCCGTCCTAGGTGTGTCCCCTCCCCCTCCGGCCTTACGCCCTGTGTTGCCGGGTAGGTTCCGGTCCCCCGCGACCCTGTTTGGGACAAGCGGTTCAGAAAATGTGTGTGTGTGTGTGTGTGTGTGTGTGTGTGTGTGTGTGTGTGTGTGTGTGTGTGTGTGTATATAAAGGCAGTAGCTCTAACCACCATATATATATATATATATGTATATTTCTAGAGAGCTAGGTAGCATAGCAGTTAGAGCTACTGCCTTTGGATCCAAAGGTTGCAGATTTGAGCTTCACCTCTGGCTGTAGTACCCTTGAGCAAGGTACTTACCCTAAGTTGCTCCAGTAAAATTACCCAGCTTTATAAATGGGTGAATAATTGTAACCTCAACAGTGTAAGTTGCTTTGGAGAAAAGTGTCAGCTAAATGAACTAATATATATTTATCTCAATTTACACTATGCATGTTTGTGTCAATTCAGCTGTGCCTTACCTTTAATTAGTATTAGTATTGGTAGCTGTCTTGAAAATGTGTTACTATGTGCACATGCATTTGCTCTGTACGGAGTCTGTTAGCTTCTTCTCACAACAGGCAACACATTACTTGAGCACCCTGCAGTGGGTTTAGCATGGTTAACAAACTACTGTAAATGGCAAATAACCCAAACTTCAATGTAAGCCTTTTGCATAATTCATAAACTCTACATGTATCCATTCATTTTGAAGTTTTTTTTTTTCTGTGCATATTTGAGTCTCAGGGATCTTGCTTTTAACTCATAAATAAAGAGCGAGAGATGCTATAGTGACCGAGCTTAACACAGTGGAAGTGTGACAAGTGTGTTGCGCTTTGAGTCACCTGAACTCCTCCTCCTGTCCAAAGCGTCCAAAGGATCCTGCTGGCTGTCTGTCACAGCGGGGCCACGGGGACGTGGGGGAGGGGCTCTCGGGGGCTTAGCCGGCAGCGTCGCCTTGTCTCCCTGCCGGCTCATCTGCCGAGCAGCGACCTGCTCAAGAAAGAAATACCCAGATAAAGTACCCAGAATCCCCTGCCTTCAAGCGCTTGCGAAACTCTCATCTTTTTGCAGGGGTGCGATGTTAGTGAATTATCACATCGGCGATTCAGTCAGACTCTCTGCCCTTTTATGAAAGCGTGCACCAGGGACTCGCAAAGATGAACGTTTCTTTTGAACTTAAATTGCTGTTTGATGCACGGTTTAATTAAATGCGATATCATTCCCACCTAATACTGCCTTATGACACAGCCATGCCCATTAGCAGGATAAATAGTATACATTAATAACGTGTCACAGCTTTGCGATACTTCCAGTGTCCGAAATGGGATTTCTTCAGGGGTGAAGGTGAGGTGAAGGTCTATGCTCATCTCATCATGCCCCGTCACAATTAAAATGTCACATTGAAGGCAGAACAAAAGAAGCATGAGGTGGTGTTTGCAGCTCGCTTCAGCTGCCGAATTCTCCCCGAAAGGTTAGTGTCTGGGCTGCTGGATGTATTCTCAGTGAGGACCAAACTGCACTGTACAAACCATGGAGCCATGGTAAAAAAATTTTTAAAAAAAGGCGGAGAAATAAAGGGTGATATAAAGTATAATGAAACACAACGAAATACTCGCTGGAGCTGTGTCTATTCTGTTTGGCACATATTTAGAAATGTGGGTTGATATGGACAGAAAATGTCCATTGATATGATATTGTAATGTGACATGCACTGAGTAATCGTTGCCATTTCTTTTGTTATGTAATGTTAAAAAGTGTGACTTTAACATGGGGGTCACATGCGAAGCACTGATGAGTTCAGATTAAGATCAAATATACAGTACCATCCTTTTTTTCTGTGTAGTATTTTTATGGAGGCAGGAAACATCGTGAATCTCTGACTGAGCTCTATGGTGTAATGAGCGGACGCAAAGGCGTGGATTTCCCGCTTCACACCTCGCCGTAGGGTGAACGTCGGAGAGATGCTGTCACTGTGCGGCTCCTAGGATTAGGGCTGATCTCCAAAGAAGCCTTTTCAGAGCTGAAGGAAGTCGAAGGCAGTTCGTGAGGCTGACGTGGAGATGGTATGACAGAGAGAGGCTGCCGAGACCTGCGCTGAAACCTACCGCTGAACCGTTCTCGATCACTCAGCTCTATCGCTCACGTAGTCTTCTGAACATCTCAAGAGTCGCTGTGACGGCAGACTGGGGAAATTAACTTAATGAACTTTAACTAACCTTACAGGTGTACGGAAGACCCAGAGGAGCATTTGGAAAGGCTGTGTTATGCCAAGAGAAAGTGCCTCCTCTCCTCTGGGCGAGCCTGAATGGAAAGTGCGGCGAGCCACAGAAAATGAGTCTTAGCGTCCCGAAAATCCGACTGAGGACACGCATCATCCTCCAGACGGCGCGGCTTTAGTGCTGCCGTCTGACTCGGAGTTACTTTAATGTTGCGCTAATGTATGTAGCGCAGTGTGCTAAGCCTATCAGCATCACACGCGGTCGTTCTGGGCGGGGGGCTGTGCGTTTTAATCAAACTCACTGTCTTCTGAGCAAAACCCCAGTTGAGTCCTCTGAGCTGGAATGAGCTCCCTGGAACCCATAGAGATGCAATATGTCAGTTTTACTTACGCCTGTCATTAATCAATTAAAGCGGTCCCGCAACTTCCTGCATCTTGATGCATTGTTAGATGTGTTCCTCCTGCTAGTTGCCCAGCTGCCAGCGAGGGAACCGCTCATGGGGGAATCAGTCATAAGGCCCCCGCAAAGATCTCCTTCCTCAACCTTGGACATGGATCTCCGGCTCATGCCGGGCTGCCGAAGCGTCTCCTCTCGCTCGTTCGCCGAGGCTAAATTTGCGGTTTCCCCTTTGGCAGCATGCAATTGTGTGAAGGCCAGCGACCTGGAATTGTGTCATTAAGGATAATTATGGACAATTATGTGGCAGGGAGCTGTGCTGGGCGTGAGGGTAGGGACGGCTCTCCGTCCGCTGCCGACCCACGCCACCTCTGCTGACCTGGGAGGAGAGCGGGCCCCCTGGGCCACGGTGAGCAGACTCATATGTCCCCTCCAACATCTCACTCTGCCATTAACTGCCTTTGTGGGTGGGGTTTGAGGAAGTGACAGGCAGACTGAGGGAAGATGGGCAATAATTAGAGCGCTGAGATCGCTGCTCCGGGTCGGCAGGAGAACAGTACCTCCTTCGTTTGTCTCCCCATTGCTGCGATCGCACCACAGCCCTCGGTGTCCGTGGCTTCTTGAGCTGTTGGGACAAAAGGCCAGTGTCCGGGGAAGAGGCTTGTGCCAGAAGTGTTGAAAAAGGATTAAAGAGGCAGCGTCTAACAGTTGTGTGAGGAGTGGCGGGCAGCTGATAATGCAGTGGATAGGGCTGCTGCCTTGGGATGTGGAGGTTGCAAGTTCCAACCATGCTTCTGCTGTAGTGCTCATGAGAAAGGTCCTAACCCTAAATTCCTTCGGAAAAATGACCTTGTTGTATGTTTGGGAAAATCGGTGAAAGTAGCCTAACAGTGTAAGTTGTGTGGAGAAAAGCGTTAGTTGAACGAATAAATGTAAATGAGCGTATGGAAGGTCCGCCTCCAAGGTTTAATATACATTCGAAGCCCCCATCTATAACCCTGGCTTGTGACAAAATAGTATAGGATACCAGAGTTCCCCAAAACTTATTTACTGCTCATTTTCCTTAGTATAAAATGTTGTGTTTCACAGAAAACAAAGCGCTGAACGAGTCATATGCAGATTAATCTACATTAGGAGATTTTTTCGCATCTAGTGTTAGCAGTCTGCTCCCACAAGGGAAACGAGCTATTCGCAGTATTTCAAAGCTGGAAAACATACTTCTGCTCCCAGCAGTACTGTGACACTCCTTGGTATGTCTGGCAGTGAACGGAAACAAGGCATCAACTGGTAGTTTTTATTTAATATGCAGTACATATACACACACACACACATTTTCAGAACCGCTTGTCCCATACGGGGTCGCGGGGAACCAGAGCCTACCCGGTAACACAGGGCGTAAGGCCGGAGGGGGAGGGGACACACCCAGGACGGGACGCCAGTCCGTCGCAAGGCACCCCAAGCGGGACTCAAACCCCAGGCCCACCGGAGAGCAGGACTGTGGTCCAACCCACTGCACCACCGCGCCCCCCTTGCAGTCCATATAAATAACAATAATTACACGCAAGTTATTCATTCATTAAGTCTCACACACACACACTCATTCATTCACTCATACACCAAGGGCAATTTACAGTCACCAACTCATTTGAAGTACATCATCTTTGGACAGTGAGAGGAAACCAGAGCACCTGGAGGATACCCATGTGAACACAGAGGGAACCCCACACTGTCTCCGCTGGATCTGAACCCGCATCTAAACCCACAGCCCAGAAGTCTGCCCTTCTCTTTTAGCACTACACACAAACTAACTCTATCCTAGACACCGCAGTGAGGGCATGGTGGCACAGCAGGTTTGGCCAGGTCGTGCTCTTTGGCGGGTCTGGGATTTGAGTCCTGCTTGGAGTGCCTTGTGACAGACTGGCATCCTTTCCTGGGTGTGTCCCCTCCCCCTCCAGCCTTGCACCCTGTGGCGCTGGGTTAGATTCTGGTTCACCGCGATCCTGCTTGGGACAATCGGCTTCAGCCAATGTGTGTGTGTGTGTGGACACTGCAAAAAAGAAGGTGCCCTAGGAGCTGAGAAAATGAAAACAAAATGTCCTACCAGATGACCACAAGCAGAAATTAAATATTTAACACAATAATTAGAAGCCTTGGACCCCCAACACCTCCATCCTGGCCTCTGAGTGATGCTGTTGACCTCTTATTACTGACAACTTGCAAGCACAACTTATTGGCTGTAACACACACAATTCTCCATAAAGGTTATATAGTTGCAGTCCATTTGGCAAACATTTTATGTATTGTGACCAAAAACCGTGCCAGTTTTTAAATGCTAATTATCTATGTTTAATTGGAGTTTTGTGTAAACAACTTTTTGGACACACCCAGCTGTCTGTTATGTAAAACGTGTATAAATACCCACCAACCTTGACGCCCCCACATGCTTTGTTTTCCACTTCTACACTTACATTAATTCATTTAGCAGATTTATTAACAGTTGATGGCGAGGATAGGCGATCAAGAGAGAAGTGGGTATGAAAGAGATGTGTTTTGACATTTCTTGAAAGTTCAGAAGGTTTCAGCAGTTCTGAGGGTCAGAGGGAATCCATTCCAGCACAATGGAGCCAGAACTGAGAACATCTGGACATCTGAATTTGGACCTCTACTGCATGAGACCACAAACACAGCCAGAGGTGGTGGAGCATAGCAAAGCATAAAGCCACCAGCGCCCCACCGCAACCTAGAATGGTGTCACAAGGGGTTGGGTCAAAAGCCTTGATGGACAGAAAGTACAAGCTTTCTCACAAGCACTGAGCAAACCTGATTAGTGCACTAAGCATTCACACAAACACACAGTGTAGTACTTTAACTGAAATCTGGTTTCCTGAGAAATCAGGTTCACTGTTGACTTTGACCAGAGTAAAACTGAAGTATTTTTACCAGGTTTCCTGCAGAATGCTCCAGAATCAAGAATGAGACAGCTGAAGGACAGAAAGCTGAGAGCGTCCCCAGTCAGAGGGATTATGCACTAGGCTGGACTGGTCACTTATACACACACACACACACACTTTCTGAACCACTTGTCCTATACAGGGTCATGGGGAGCCAGAGCCTAACCTAGCAGCTCAGGGCATAAGGCCAGAGGGGGAGGGGACACACCCAGGACAGGACACCAGTCCATTACAAGGCACCCCAAGCAGGACTTGAACCCCAGACCTACTGAAGAGCAGGACCCGGTTCAACCCACTACGCCACCGCGCCCCCCTGGTTTACTTCCATAGTGGAAAAAATTGGGAGGACTTGGAATTTTAAAAGAGTTTGTGTGGGTCATTCTTCACAGTGTTGACCATGTTTTTAACCATTGCACAGAAGCTGAACGCAGTTGTTGCAGAAGAGGAGTGATGTGAGGACTCTGTTCACTGAAGGGGGGTCTCCGAACAGTTTAATCCCTCATTCAGTTTTACAAGGTGAAAAATGCAAGTCCAGCTTCGCATTTGACGCCCCCCCCCCCCCCCCCCCCCCCCACACACACACACACACACACACACACACACACAAAAATGTATGCCATTTTCAAACTGGTTTAATTACTCTGAAATAACTTGTGAGCAACATAATTATTGAAAGCCCTCACATGAAAAATTATGTTAATGTGTCGTTTCTGTACACAGTGCAATGTGGCAAATTAATCAAAATCACGTCCAATTAGTTTGTTGTGTGGGAGGGGGGGTGGGGGAGGCTGTGCGTTTTAATCAAACCCACTGTCTTCTGCGCAAACCCCACTTGAGTCCTGTGAGCTGGAATGAGCGCTCGGAAACCCAGAGAGACGCAATATGGCTCGTATTCGTTATTAATTTGTGATTTACCAAAATCGGCAGGAATTTAGAAACTGAACGCTTCCAGAACTTTCACTTGTGACATTGAACCCTGTCTGCTGATTTCAAAGCTGATTTTTAAACAATGACATTTGTTCTCCTTTCTGTATTCCTTGTATCTAGAAAGAAAACACTATGAGCTTGACTGGTCAAATTGAGGTAATGTGAACGTAAACATAATTTAGCAAGAAAATTAACAGGAATATTAGGAGATACAGTTTAATGGAGGCTTTATAACCTGTTCTGAAGTTGCGACGATCGTCTCATTGCATCCTGAGATCCAGATTTGTTGTGTTTCTAAGTAAAAACAGTGCTGCCAGATGTGAGTACTTTGTATGAGCGATACATGTTTACAGCACCAGGTATCGCATGTTGCTGTGCTGTCGGGAGCCCTTAATAGTGGAGGGATCCTGCACATTAATTTCCAGAAACAGTCATCTCCAGGTTTATAAATCCGTGCTCCCAGACACCCCATCAGCAGTACCAGACATCCACATGCAGGAGATGGAGTTCCAGGATGGAAGCTACCTGCTTTCTGGACGGAGTCCATGCCAGCTGCGGTTCCAGCATGTGGCTCCTCTGTCAGGCCAGTGAGGGAGGAATCAGCTCCCCTCTACTCTGCCAGTGTAGGGGGTCTGCGTTCCAGTCTACGTCCCTATCTGCAGATTTTAGGAGGGGGATCTATGGCCCCCTCTGCTCATTCTCTGTCTCCCATCCACTCGCTCCAGGAGGACGGCTGGATCCGGCTACTGGAAGTGAGACGTTAAACACGGGTTGCACACCTGGGTGTTGAGCAAACTTTCACCCAGGTTGTACATGTAAACATGATTAATCACCCATATGGTGTTAGCCTTATATGTCCCACTGGATGCTCAACATGTAAACATCTTTCCAGAAACGCATTAGGTAAGTCTAGATCGCCACCTGGCATACAAATAGATCAAATAGAAACGTTTTCCTTGTTTCTCCCAGTGTGACCTTAAACTCTTTTTGACTCAGTGTATTTCATATTAAGTAGAGACAGCGTATTTTTAACATATAGACAGTTTAATTAGTATATGAGATTAACCACAGGTGAAAATATATTACGCATATTACAATGTGGCTGGACTGTGTACGAGATTCCATCATGTTCAGAAAATGTGAACTTGTGCTAATACCACACAGCTCTAATGAATAACAGTGCCAGGAGGAGAAGCATCTAACGCAGCACTTTTTGAGTGCTTTTGCATACGGCCGTGTCTCTACGTGTGCGTGTGCTTCATCATCTGAGACAGCCACAGAGAACGAGCACGTGCTCCGCCGCCCGCAGTCATCGCCATGGTGACTGGTGACCGCCCGCATTCCCCTGTGTCAGTCTGCAGTACCCCAGGACGCTGTTCCTTCCTAACCGGGCTTGTACCCAAAGGTCGACCGACATTTGCTGGGGAGTCACAGTTCTTTCGAAGAGCTAGGCCGTGATGTCGCAAAGACAGGTGTGGACACGGGGGGTCTCCATCGCCCTGTTTGGTTGAGTCAGCAGGGAGCATTAAGCTAAGGACACAGACATTGTAGCCCCATGACCTTAAGGTTGACTGTTGACTGCTGCAGTACCCTTAGGTAAGGTACCTAACCTGAATTTCTCCAGTACCAGCCATGCAAAGAAAAATAGTAATAAAATGGTTTTTAGGCAAACAACTTGGTGCTGCACATCACTGGCTGTTTCACCGCCAGCTCTCCATTAGCGCCTTTGGCAGCTGGCCTCATCAAACTCATTTGGAGGCGTCTCAGACAGCTTCCTCCTGTTGGTCACGCCCTTCCGAGGGCCTCCCACCTCTGCTTTGTGGACTGTAGGTGGTAGAATTTACTCAAACCAGGGCTTTGGAGAAACATTAGCCTCCGGGGCTTGTGTACACCGGCGGATGCCAGACAGCTGCACACACTGCATGAACATCACAAGCTCTAAATTCAGCGCAGCGGAGACCATATGGATGTACGAATATGTGCTCCATCACTGTCAGTCGATCTGAAATCAGTCCGCCCAAGCTGAACGCTGGACATCTAAATATGAGCTCTATGACTCTCACCTGATCAAAATCCAGTCCAACGGGGTACAAAGATGCGTGTAAGCAGTTACACACACACACACACACATTCTCTGAACCGCTTGTCCCATACGGGGTCGCGGGGAACCGGAGCCTAACCCAGCAACTCAGGGCGTAAGGCTGGAGGGGGACGCCAGTCCATCACAAGGCACCCCAAGTGGGACTCGAACCCCAGACCCACCGGAGAGCAGGACCCGGTCCAACCCACTGCACCACCGCACCCCCTGTAAGCAGTTATTTAAGGGATAAACTTTGTAGCATGTGGGAGTGTGAAAGTGAATCATCTGTTACACATAGGAAAGGAAAAACTGCGTTTTGAACCAAAAAAAAGGTCACGTCTAGGAGTGTTTGTAAGAATTTGCAAGTTGGACACTTATCCAGGTTTGTCATTGTCACAACCCTGTAAGGTCTTTGTGTGACCTCAGGTGCAGAGTTCTGATTGGGCGGCCACAGGAAGTTGTTTGCTGATGTCGTCAGCAGAGGAAGTGATGTAGGCGTCGGCTGGAGCCCTGATCCGCCACTGGTTTGGGCGAATCCCTGAAGGATACCTTTGACATGCCTTCTGACACAAGCCATTATCCCGTTTTCCCCTGTGAAAGCAAAGACGTACAAATCAGAGACAGGATGTCATTTGTGGAATATCAGTGTCAGAAGTTACTTCATTCTTATGCATAGTAAATGCACGTTGATAAGGTCAGTTCATAGCTGCTGATGGCGGTTCAGTTGTTACAGACCCTGTTCCCAGACTCTTTGCAATTATCATATTCATTTAAAATGTCAGTCAGTATTGAAGTTGTATCTTTTGTTCCATTTTAACATCATTTCCAGTGATGTCCTCTTGCCACGCTGCTACCTTTCCTAGGCCTTGTCTAACACTCAGTGTCTTTCTGCGTGTCACTTATATATCATTATGTGGTAATTATATCACTGCCAACATGTGGTTCTTTTTACTAGAGATTGACCTGGTGTCTACAGGGATACAAGACAGGCTCCCCCAGTCCCTGAAAAATAGAGTGCAGTCTGTGTTTTGCATCTGAAACTTTTTTTTTTTTTTACTTTTTTAGTACCGCAATATGGCATTTTCTATCACCAAAGCCTGCATTTCACAGCGTGAGTGTCAAAGTTGAAAACTATTTAGAAAATGGTACATATTTAAATCAGCGAAAAACTCAAAGTTTCATAATCCTGATTAAGATTTTACGGTAATCTTGAGCAGGAAGTGAAAGCATTCAGGGACAGTGGTTCACACTCTGAACATGACTGCTCCAGGTCTTTTGGACATGTCACCTTGGAGGTCCACGTCTTTCAAATGCGTCACCATGGAGAGCCAGGTCTTTCAGATAAATCACTATGGAGGTCCAGGTGTTTGACACTGTTACTGTGGAGGCCCAGGTCTTTCAAAGGTGCCACTGTGGAGATCCAGGTCTTTCACACTGCTACTGTGGAGGTCCAGCTCTTACAAAGGGATCACCATAGAGAACCAGGTCTTTCAAACATGTCACCATGGAAGTCCAGGCATTTCACACTGTTACTGTGGAGGTCCAGGTCTTTCAAAGGTGCCACCGTGGAGATTCAGGTCTTTCACGCTGCTACTGCGGAGGTCCAGGTCTTTCACACATGCTTCCATGGAGGTCCATGTCTTTTAAACATAACACCGTGAAGGTCCAGGCATTTCACACTGTTACTGTGGAGGTACAGGTCTTACAAAAGGATCATCATAGAGATCCAGGTCTTTCAAACATGTCACCACGGAAGTCCAAGCATTTCACAACTATTACTGTGGAGGTCCAGGTCTTTCACACATCCCTCCCTGGAGGTCCAGGTCTTTCAAACATATCACCATGGAGGTCCAGGCATTTCACACTGTTACTGTGGAGGTCCAGGTCTTTCAAAGGTGCCACCGTGGAGATCCAGGTCTTTCACACTGCTACTGTGGAGGTACAGGTCTTTCAGACATGTTACCGTGGAGATCCTTTTAGCACGTATTACCACAGCATTCAAGGTCTTTCAAGCTGTGCTGCAAGGCAGCTTCAGGTCTTTTGAATTGTGTTACTGGAGAGAACAGTAAAATGGTTGTAGCTTGTGTGGGAATAACACTGTGAAGATTGATGTGTGAGAGAAGAACGGGCCGAGTGTATGCATGTGCGAGCGTGCTTTAGTTACAGTATATGAAGGAGATTGCTGACAGGAAACTGTTTGCACAATCGCCATTTCTCTTCACTTCCCTCTGTCAGCAGGGAGGTGAACTGCAAGGAGCCACTACATGTTAGTGCTCACAGTTACTACAGCTGTTGCGGTATTACTATAGTATTATGCTACAAAAATATGGGACCTGGAACACCCCTCCCCCACCCTTCTGAGTTGAGTTGCTGTGCTCGAGCATTCTGGGATTAAGGAGACAAGCCCAGTAGAGAGCTACTGATGTGCGTGAGATGCCATGTTTCATTCAGCAGCCTCCTCCCTGAGAAAATGTCCACCAAATCTTTTTTTTTCCAATGGAAATTATCCGGCAGGATGACGAGCACCTACATTTATGCGATGATGGAATATGAGGGACAGAGCACTAAATCGTTTGATTATATGATCCCTTGACTTCCTGATCACAGGGCAAGCAGTAATAGCGTTTTAACATTAAGCCATGTAATAAAATGTTATTGAGGAACTGTACGGAGTGTGGACTGAAGCCTCTTTTATCTTGGGCCGAAAGCGATATTTATTTCTGTGTGTGTGTGTGTTTTAACCAGAGTTTGGCAGTTTCCAGTCTGTTCCTCTCTCGCTGTTTGATTGTGATCTGCAGCGCTTCCTGTCATTGATCTGAGCGAGGGAGCGGGAGATCCGTCAGCCATCGCGTTTGTGCTGAGCCCTGTACCTGTCTGCTCTGTGTGTGTCCCGCTGCAGGAACTTCTATTACATCACGCTGCTAAGGGACCCCGTGTCGCGCTACCTGAGCGAATGGAAACACGTACAGCGAGGCGCTACCTGGAAGACCTCGCTGCACATGTGCGACGGGCGGTCGCCCACGCAGGACGAGCTGCCTGCCTGTTATCCGGGGGAGGACTGGTCGGGCGTGTCTCTGCACGATTTCATGGACTGCTCTTCGAACCTGGCCAACAACCGGCAGGTGCGCATGCTGGCCGACCTGAGCCTGGTGGGCTGCTACAACCTGTCCTTCATGAGCGAGAGCGAGCGCAGCCACATCCTGCTGAGCAGCGCCAAGACCAACCTGAGGAACATGGCCTTCTTCGGCCTCACCGAGTTCCAGCGCAAGACCCAGTACCTGTTCGAGCGGACGTTCCGCCTGCGCTTCATCTCCGCCTTCACGCAGATCAACAGCACGCGCGCCGCCGGCGTGGACGTGGGCGAGGACGTGCGCCAACGCATCGAGGCGCTCAACATGCTGGACGTGCAGCTGTACGAGTACGCCAAGGACCTGTTCCTGCAGCGCTTCCAGTACGTCCGGCAGCAGGAGCGCCAGCAGGAGCGGCTCAGGAGGCGGCAGGAGCGACGCCGGCTGCGAGAGCAGAGGGCCTTCCTGTCCCAGCAACGGCGGGAGAACGAGGAGGACGAGGAGACGGTGGTCACCACTGAGGACTACACCAGCCAGGTGGCACGCTGGTGATGATGTCATCGGTATGAGCACACCAGGAGGGAACATCTGGAAGAAAGGGACAAAGAGACCAGCATCTCTCTCTCTCTCTCTCTTTTTCATCTCCATTTCTCTCTCAGCTTTAATGTAATCTGGTCTAATGTAATGTTTTCTGTCATGAAATTGCCAAGCCTGTGACTCTCTACGCAGCAATGCCTTGGAGTATCCTTCGGTGTCTTAAATATTCGAACGGATGCTGTTCTTGCAATGGCGCTTGTCTGTGACAGTTGTATTTATTGAATTTATTCCTTATTTTTAGCTTCTGGGTAGCACCTCCACCTGCTCTCCATCATGGCTATTATCATTATGCATATCACAGAGTCTCCTCATAGCGGGTAAATGAAGCCTAAAGGTGACACGAAAAAATAAGTCAAGCATATTGATTTTTATAATAAGAATTTGTGACGGCCTGTGGGTGGATATCAATCAACACTCTGGAAAATCTCTCTCTGTGACAAGGCCCCATTATCTCAAATCAAAATGACACAGCAAAGTGGCTGCTGACACGTGTAGCAGCGCGTCGGGGAGGACGGGAGCCCGCGTCCACCTGGCGAGAAGACAGGCAGACGAGTAAATGAAGACCTACTTTCGGCGTGTTCGGCATGCCCTGTGTCTGCGGGCTCTCGAGTCAAAGCATCGATTTCACCAAGAGCCATTTCGCCGTTTTATCGATCGGCGGACGCGCGGTTGATGGCTCACAGCCGGACGGCGGGGAATCAGAGAACAGCAGCGAAGCTGAAATATAGAAAAATAAAGACTGAGGAACGACAGCTAGGAAGTTAAGTTTGACGTAGGCGTTAAAAGCAGAGCCAGTTCCCCCTCCTTGCCTTGCCTCCCCCGTTGATGATGCATTTGGCATATCAGGTGCTTAGTGTCAGCTGTGAGACCGCGGGAAGCTCTGGACTCCCACCATCTCTGTCAGTTTCCCGCAAGCCTTTGATCACCTGAAGACACACACCACGTTGTGCACAGTTTTCCCGCACACATTATTATTATTATTATTATTATTATTATTATGCTTTGGTTTGGGAAATGGGTTTGGAATCCAGCTCCTTACACTGACTTGGGCTGCTGCGTGTAATACACACGTGGGGGAGCAAAGCAGAGATGGGTATGTTATTGTACCATGTCACATAAACCTTTTTTTTGTTTGACTCAAGGCATCTACGAAAACAAGAATATCGATATTTGCAGATTGTCGGGAAACGAGAAGGGAAAAAAATGCAGTGATATTTTGACACAGTTCCATTTAAACATTAGAACCGCTCACAATTGTTTTCGCAGAAGGCCTTTTATCCTTTTAAAATGCAAAACGGTTTGAATCAAACTGCATGTACAATGCTGGTAGTGTGCAACTTGTTAGCGAGTGAATAAAAAAAAACACCTTTAGCCTTTGTGTGATGATATGATTGTATTATCTGTGTTCCATACACTTGAGTGAAATGTCATATGCCTCATCTAGACATCTGCAGAACCTGTAGGAGAAGGTGTGTGGAAGACCTGCCGCTCTGTGTCTCTTCCAGGATGCGACACTTCAGACCATGGCTGTTCACAGTGCACAGTGCGCTCCCCCCACACCAGGTCTCCTGGGATTTAGTATGAGAAGTCAATCAAGGAGGACCGTGGAGGAACCAGGGACCGTGCACTGGAGCACACCAACCTGATGCAAAACTCATAATTTTTTTTTTTTTTTTTTTTTTCCATTTGTAATCTGAAGGTTGCAGAGAACACTTTGGACTTTGGGTCCCTCGTTTTCAGCTAAGCCTCTGAATTTGTCAAGAAAGTGCAGCTATGAATAATGCATCTTAAGTTTGAAACTGCAGGGAAGCCGGACGGTAAGCATTACCTACCAGTTGACGTGGAATCAGATTCATGCCATTTTCACCTTGGTCACACTCGACAGCTTTGCTTATTTCGGGTGACCACACGTCACAGAGACCCCGGGATTCAGTTGCCGAAACGAAGTCAACACTTCCACAAAATACGAAATTTTGACTGCTTAGGAGTTATAGAAATAGCACGTCATGAGTTTCTTTTATTTACCGTATTTATTCTCACAGGACAGACGGGGTCATAAAAGAAAGGCGCCGGTTGTTGAGCTGCGGCACCCTGTGGTGTGTGGTGTAAGTGGTGCGTTCCTTCACTCAGGTCAGGCTCTGGGAGCCCAGAGGAAAGGAAAGGAAAGGAGTGGAGAACAACGAGAACATTGTGTCTTACCGATTCCACTGCGATGCCATTCAATTATTCATGTCTCGACACTTGTTTTTCTGTTTTTATTTTTCTCGGCTCTCCAGTTTTCTTTTAATCATCTTCATCTTTAAAATGCAGAGGCCATGTGTCTATTTAAGTATGTGTGCCATTCCATAAGCGTAAAACTGATATGACGTGATCTTTCAAACCTGTCATTACACAGCACTGGCCTTTCTGTAATTGTCGCGTTTCCTCCTGCGCCGCGTAAGTTTTCTGGACCCAGGTTTGTGCTGTTGGTGTCTAGGTCATTGACGAAAACGCGTGACATTCCGTATGGTGAAGTGTCTGTGTGTGTCTGAGAGCTTGTGATTGTGTGTGAGGGTGTGTGTATACCGTATGTGTGTATGCAGGTGCGTGTCCTGGTGGAAGGGGGTCACTGAAATTGCTCCTATTCATGTGGCTCTCAGCCCATTCCCTTAAGACACAATTAATTTCTCCAGCCCCAGAATGAGAGAAGTTATGGACTGATAAGAGCTTCTGGCATAACTGGTGCGGAGGAAGGAGTTTTACACACCTGGCAATTTCATCTTGGAACAGTTTCACATGTATTGTAAAAAGGTCATTATGAGTGAACTGAATGAACTGCAATGCCTTCAAATGTTTATTAAAACATTATTGTACATCACATGTTATCGAGACAAATAATTTTGAATATTTTTGATGACGGAATGTCAGTGCCAGAAGGTTTCTCATATTTTGATTTTTTTTTGACTCATGGTTGATGTCATTTGTGTTTCATTAACATCTCTCTTGCATAGCTGAAGCAGTCTCTTCTGCTTTGAAAAGCTGTCATGATCATTTTTGTGCAAAAAAAAAAAAAAAATGTATGGGATATGTCATCAAAAAGATACCACTTGAGATGTCTACAGTGTGGTTATTCAAAATGAGCCGTATCAATGTATGAGTCTGGATGTCCCCATTTAAATTATGCTTATGTATGAAAAATTAAAGTCTTAATGCCATTTGATGTTACTAATTATTATCAGTGGTTTTTCTGTCATATCTGCAAATGCTGACTGAAAAATACTGAAGATGTTGAAAAATAAATGCCTAGAACAGCAGAGACACTTTGTCTGTGCTTGTTTGAACCCTTTTTTCTGAATCTCCAGGAATTTACATCATCACTGCATGTCAGTTGCTGTTGCAGATGCTCATTTTAACATTATGACAAACTGAAAGAATTTAGATTTAGATTTCAACCAGCGTTTAATCCTCTGTGGTGTTACTTAGAAAGCTGTAGACATTCCACTGCTAAGCACCTCTAGGGTGGAGATGTTCGCTGGAAGTTTGCTGGAAAAGGCTTCTCTATGAAATATTTGATATCGAATCTACGCCACATGGAGAAGAAAAGTGACACCTACTCAGTTTCAACAAAACATGTGCATGACTCTGAAACAGTCCGTTTTTCATCGGGTGGTGCGGCTGGTAGCGCTGATGTCTCACAGCTTCCAGGCTCAAGGTCTGGACACGGGTTCGAATGTGGTTTAGTCTGCGTGGAGTTATTGTGTCCTCCCACAGTGTAAATGTTTCAAGTGAATTGGTAAATTTCCTGTTGTGTGTGCGTGTGTGTGTGTGTGTGTGTGTGTGTAATGTCCTGTCAGTTAAGGTTGCCATGAGGGGTGTGTCTATGTGTGCCCTTTCCGGGATGTACCCTGCTTCATACCCTAAATTTCCCAGGATAGGATCTGGACCACACAAGGTGGATGGATGGATGGATGGATGGATGGATGTGTCCAAGTTAGCACAATGCTACAGGTTTGCTCAGTGATGCATATTAACTCCGCACACTGATCTGTCACTAGAAAACAATGGCTAGTTTTTCAGCACATGGCTGAGGAAGCTGCGCGACGAGAGCGCACGTCGCTCTCAGACAACTCATCCCCCTCCACTCCAGCCTTTGCCCCAGCGACTTAACTTGGCTGAGGCAAGACAGCACAAATCAGCACAATCTACGTGAGCTATAAAATTACTCCAGGTCGACCTGCAACCCCAGCTTAGCTTCACATGCGCTGTCTTTAAAACATTAGCGTGGTCAGAAAACAAAGGCTCTGCTTATTAGATGCTAAATTAGCCATTAGTGCTATGAGACACAGCTCTGGTCACTGGGAAATAGCTGCGCAGGCACTTATACACCCTGGTACGTACCCACAAAAGGAGGCATGTGTGCTATAAAGGGAAAAAACGACACGGTTACATTTACACCCTGCTGGGAGTGACTGCTACACCTGGGATGGGCTTGTTGGGAAGAAAGGAGCACCAGGTGTGGCCAGTTCTCAGTAAGGAGAACCTTTAAAAGACAAACTGGAGGTTTGACTCTGGTTTTGTATTTCTTTTTTTTATTTATTTATTAATTATATATACCATTTCTCCTTGTCAGGGGGTGCGGTGGTGCAGTGGGTTGGACCGGGTCCTGCTCTCCGGGGGGTCAGGGGTTTGAGTCCTGCTTGGGGTGCCTTGTGGTGGACTGGTGTCCTGTCCTGGGTGCGTCCCCTCCCCCTCCAGCCTTTTGCCCTGTGTTGCCGGGTTAGGCTCCGGCTCCCCACGACCCATATGGGACAAGCGGTTCAGACTGTGTGTGAGTGTGCGTGTGATCTCTTCTTGTCCACTGCTGTGTGGCTGGAGAGACAAGCATTTGGAAGCACAACTTTGAACTTTTGGGGATTGTGTTTAAGGGATAGAACGGAAGTGAATTAGATGGTTGAGGGTTTGATTTCAGTACTTCATGCTGAAATTCCACAAAAATCTTTTTTCCACACTCATTTTACACAGGATTTCACTGCTGTGTTGCTCTGTTATGTGATTTAATATGTGGACTTCAGGAGTCTCTTGTTTTACTGGAGAAGGAAGTTGAGGGATTTCTCCTTCAGGTGCTCTCAACAGTGAGCATTGCCTGGCAAATTGTTCCCCAAAGGAAAATATGAGGAAGTTCTTACGGTGTGCTCACATAAACTCTGCAGCCAAGTTCTCCGACGTTGTACCCTTAAGGGGTCCGAAGACGTTCTTCTAGATTCCCTTCTCGTTCTCAGCACAAGTAGCAACTGAGATTAGTCCTAAATGACCAATTCCTGTCCAGGCAGTAAAAGAGCAATCAAAGACAACATAAAGCATGTTCACCATGTACAGTAACTTGGAGGGACCTGAAGGACATGTGGTGAGTCTCAGCTGAGGAGCAAACCCCAGCTGATTGTCCCTCCTTCCATACATGGACCTGATCTAGTTCGCACAGTGACCCGGGGCTCTGCTGGGACTCTCCGGCTACAGGTCTCCGGGTCTGGGATGGAAACGGGAAGGTGCGAACTCAGCAGGACCGGATCTGAACGCGGCCGATGGCGTTTCGCCCTGAGGCACTATGTCGGCATGCTCTGAATTGCTGAGCCGCCTTTTCTCTTTGACACAAAGCAGACCTCGCTTGGAGTCGGGGCTTCTGCAAACATGAGCAGTGACTCATCCTTCCTATTCAATCGGGACACATTCAACGTGCTTCTAGGCGGCAACGTTCGGCCTTGTTCTCCCACTGCATTATCAATGCTGACACGGGGATACAAAAAAATTAATCTTTTCAGCATATTTCAAATGTTTTCACATAGTAATTGTGCAAAAACAATTCCTAAATTTAAAAAATGTCTTCCCCACAGAATCAAATAGTTTCAGTTATTGAATATGGATAATGTAGTATCTTTTTTTTTCCTCCCCCCCTCTCCCACCCTTCAAGGGGTTTGGAGAGCATGTCAAACGTACTTCAACTTTTTGTTCTTCACATAAACATTCAGCTGTGGAGCGTTTTGTGCCACTGAAATTAAATCCAGGGCTTTCTGTTGTTTTGGTAGAATTCATACTGGCCTGTTGTTCCCCTTTTTTCATGTATCTATAACAAATTATTCATCTGCGTACTGAACACCTCTGATAAATGATAAAAACAGGCAAAGAAAAAGTTTGCTTCTTAAGCTGGATTCCAGCTGTGCTTTTTCAAATAAATGCAAAGTGATGTCAACAGATTGTGTTACACAGTCTTGAAGGAACCGCGCTCTCCCCAGAGGGCTCCTCGGCGCACCCCCTACCGGGTGACGTGTGAAGGTGACTGACCTCTGGGTGACTGAGCTTTCACAAGATATGATATTTAAACATAGTCTGAGTGATTATTTCAGCTTCTCACGGGGCCCGGTGGCCTTTTGTCGGAGCTCACGCACATTGCACACAGAAAAGGTCAGATGGGGGAGCTTAAGTGACAGGTGTGGATTTATAACAGCCAACCATCAGGAGGTGCTCTTACAGCGGCATCGCACCCAGCTGCACCCAAGTCCCAAAGCTCATCTCGTTTCTCCTTAAAAATCCATATTTGTATTTCATTGCATTGCTATTCAAGCAAAAATCTGATGAACGCTGTCATTTCCAGAAATACAGCAAAATGTCATAATGTTAACATACACCATGATCAAACTACCAGAGGCTGTTGGTAGTGTAGTGGTTAGCGCTACAGTCTTTGGACACAAAGGTTGCAAGTTTGATCCCTGCTTCTGGCTGTAGTACCCATGAGCAAGCTACTTACCCTCAGAAGATACTCCAGTGAAATTATCCCTCTGTATAAACAGGTAAGTAATGGTAGGTAGACTGACACTGTAAGTCACTTTAGAGAAAAGCACCAGACAAATATGAAACCATTAGGTTGAATCCAGGGCAGTGTTTTCTACAATGTGGGGCAAACTGCTCCTTATCAAACAAGAAGTGTATGCAGAATATTCATCATCTATAATAAAGATAACAATGACTTTCTAACAGTGGTCACCATCACTGGACTCTGGTAAAACCAAACACGCTATATCATTTTCCCTCGTAAAGGACTGATTTGTTTACTAAAGTAAACTCGGATTGCTCACCTCCAGAGCCTAAAATTTCCGAGTCGTCGGATTAGCCGGTGAGGACGTTACACAAACGTCTGGCTTAATAAATAATCCAATTAGCTGCTGCATGGGGTGGAATAGAAGAGGCACTCTTGGTTTCTAACCCGTAGACAAATACGGCACGATAAATGCAGACCTGTGCTGAATAAAAAGCTGAGAGGCAGCAGTTTCCCGCTTTTAAAGAGGTCCCCGCTGCTATCCTCCTCCTCCTCCTCTAATCTCACCGCAGTAGCACATCACTGGGACCTTGACTTTGCATCCCGTGCTTAACGTGTCCCCAGCCGCTCGGGTCCTGCGCTCTCACCTTCCTGAAGGTACTGTGATGTTCGCCCTGGGGAAGACTCCTCCTGCAGAAACTGCACAGTCTGTAAACATTTAAATGAGCTTTTGGTGGGGGAGAAGAAAAATCCATCTGAAAATGTTGGCATGTGGAAAATCCAAACTCTTGACAAGAGCAATTCTTTCTGGTCGAACTGCACATTCATTATAACGTCCAGCGTGAGTGGGACGCCTGAGCGTTTTATATTTATTTTGAGGAAAAGCTTAAATGATGGTTGAGCCTGACATGATGGTGCTCTTCTCTGATGAATTGGCTACTAAAACTAAAAGGAGGTGACTCCCGGGCTATTCTCCATCATTTCCCACTGGATCTATCTAAGTCTATGAGGGTGAAATATTAAATGACAGCCGCAGATATCCTGCAGAGATCATGCTACGTGAAAGTGAGAAGCTCCACGGTTTCGGAGGCCCATGGAGTAGTGTTGCTGCTTCTCCTCATTGAGAAGAGCTGCTTATGGTGGTTTGGACATGGAGATAGAATGCCCACTAGGAGGCGTGCCAGGAGGAAGGAGGAAGCCTCAGGGCAGACCTGGGACAAAATGGAGAGATTACATCTCCACACCTTGGTTTCCCTCAGGAGGAGCTGGAAATTGTTGCTGTGAAATGGGAGGTATGTTGAGTCCGGCCCAGCCTGTTCCAGCAGTGAACCTCACCGTGATAAGCAGCTTGAAGATGGATGGATGGAAGTCATCTGGACTCAGCAACATAAAATCGGTTATTCCTCAACAGACTCTTTCATCCAAAGCACCTTGTAGTTTTATCTGTTCATACAGCTGGATATTTAGTGTACCAGTTTGGATTTTTAAACCTTCTGAAAGTTCTTAACTACTGTGCAACCTGGGTTGTCCACAAGATCCACCCACTTGTTGTTATTCAGCTGATTCCTTAGTCCAAGGCAGTTTGCTAGGATTTACCTATGGAGGTGAATGTTTTACTGGAGCATTCAGGGTATGTACCTTGCTCAAGGGTACTTAGCTAGAGAGGGCGTTCAAAAAGTGCCTTCAGTCTGCAAGAGGATGGCCTGATCAGGGCATCACCTACTGTCTCAATAGACAACTGGCACCTTGACAGCTTGATGGAGAACAAGGTTAGATAAGTAAAGCTGTATGTAGGAGGCGGCAGGTGGCGTTATGGTTAGAGCTACAACTTTGCAGCCGAAGGACCCAGGTTTGTGCCCCACCTCCTGCCGTAGTACCTCTGAACAAGGTCCTTACCAGGAATTACTCCGGTAAAAGAGCCAGCTGCATAAATGGGTAAATCACTGAAAGCTGCTTGGAGAAAACTGGCAGCTAAATGATTAAATGTAAACTCTGCTCAACACCACACTATACAAAAATGTTGCATGGAGCCTACATTCATAGCCCTGCCTGAAAGTGTGTGAACCCCTTGTGTCCCTTAGTTTTACCATAAAATCATTATTTCATGAGAACCAGTCTTTCTCATGTTACAAAATAAGTGTCTAATTATCAGTTCCATATATAGATTTAGAGGAAACCACGTGCGTAGTAGAAACACGCAAGTAGTGCAGGTGTGAGAATAAGTGAAGCCAAAGTTGCTTTGGTTGAACCAAGTAGGTACGTAGAATGAGGCGTGTAAATCATAATCGTTTATTAATTTCATGAGTTTATTTTACTATTCTATACAAGGATGATGACCATCCTTATACGGTTTGCATAATTTCAAGCAGCACTGTATACACAAGATGAAGAGTGACGTTCACACGCTGTGTATATACCGCTTGCGCCTCAGCTTCTCGCACACGATTCCTGCGATTACGTGCGTTGGTCAGGAATCCCATTTGCACATTTCGGCAGTGCGGCGGGGCTCCCAGCCATGTGCACCGTACAAGTGTTTACTCTGAAGTGCAGCACTGTGATCCAAGCTGACACCTGGGATTTGCTCTGGTTACACCGTGTGTTTAAGGTGGTTTATTGAACAGCCTTTCTGTGCCCCAGGTGTACAGCAGCCTGCGAAAGATGTGATCCCCGTTTTCGGCCGTGAGGTCCTCGGTGTTGCGCAGATGGATGCCGCTGTGCACTTTTTACAGGAAAAGCGTTAAAGCGGCACCAAAGAGCAATGTGCTGTTTCATTCCTTTTAAACCCCCCTCTTACAGTAACACTAAAACGAGGGAGGACTTTAAACAGATGCATGATTTATTGGCCTCCTTTAATCTAATGCACTGAAAGCCTCTGTTTAGGGCCCTCTGCAGATATGAGATGACAAATGGAATTAAAAGAATTCAGAGTTACTGGCTCACGAGTGAGAAATGAGTATGTTTTCATCACAGTAAACAAATAGTAAATAAAGTCATATCAGCTGGGAAAGTGCGGAGGGGATTTATTGCACCCGTGCCCCTCATTTATGGTTCAGACTAGCAATGTGCGCAAAGGCAGGTACGTTGCACTGCGATATGGACCAGTAACGGTTACATGTCGAGTGCTCTCAGCATTTTGGTCCCACTCTCCAGAGACTTGTACCAGCAACCTAACGGTCACAAGTCCGTCTCCGTAACAACTTGGGTGTCTGCGGCACATGGCAAACACACGAAAAGCAGACGCTTCGTAGTTCCCCTTTGCAGGCGTCTTTGACATCCAGGTGATGAAGGGAAGGCTGTCTGTACTGCATGCTATCTCTAATATAAACGCAGACCAATAAAGGGCCCGGAATTAGTTTCCATGACCCTCTTTTAGCATTCATGCCTCTACAACAGTATCATTCCCCACGTTCAGAGGCAATACAGCGTTTTTACATTACGGGACTGAAAGGTCATTGCAGCGTGTTGGTTAATCTTCGGACATGGAGAAACAGAGCAATTTGACTCAGTTTTCATCCCGGGGGAGGTGCATTAGTTTCAGGACTCAAGTATCACCCTGATGCAAGGATGCTGGAGAGACAACGGGAGTGGTGGGGGGAGGAGCAGGTCGGTCACCGTTGTTACCCTCAAGGACGCCTCCCACAATAACTCTAATTGAACGTCTGCAGCTCCACGAAGCTTTCAGACCTTCCACTTGATTACTTTACTTCACCAGACTATAATGGATTGAATTTGTTTGCTTGGACCTTGGTAATTATTCCCATTCACCTTCAGCGCTTCATAAATGACAGACAAAGTGACTGTAGTGCTCTCGATGGCCTGATTGGGCCATTCTTACCCAGGCATCAGATCGCTGTGTATTCCTTTGGAGAGAGCAGCACTGGCTAAACACAGAAATGCACACTGAACAGACGACTTGTCTAGAGTATTCAATGGTTGCGAAGGAGTTTGTGAAAGTTCCCTCAGTTGCTTCTTTATAAAGTACAGGGTGGAAAGCCTTAGAGAGAATGAGGTATTGAGTCTTCCTACTGCATCAGAGGACGGACTTGCAAATGGTTATTTTTATCAGCCATGGGTAAGATATGATGGGGGGGAAAACATCATTTGGAAACAAGATTAGAGCTGGATTTGTCCTTCACTCTGGGGTTCGATGAAGAAGATTCGCTCATAAAGTTGAGAAGACCAGTTTGTTTCACGGATTAGTTTCTCGCTGTCCTCTGGGTGCCCTGCTTTTCCTCCCCATGAAAGTAAGCTGATCAGGTTAATTAGTGCCTCTAAATTTTTCATACTATGTGACAGCATTAATAAAGCTGTGTGTGTGTTTGAATGCCTTCACGCGACCTAATGTCCTGTTTAGGGCGTAGCGTCTCTTAAACCTTTACCTCCGCGGATTAACTCTGGATCGACACAATCCTACCTGGATTGGCCACTGGAGAGGGTGAATAAATCAATGGATTTCTCACTGCAAAGTCATTGCTGCCTTTCACGTATGATATGGGGGTTGTGATGAAAAATATACCTCTGTTGAGGGAAAGCAATGACCTAAATGGTTGTGATGTGAAAATGAGCTTGGTTCCTATAAGCCTCTAGTGTTTCGGGATGAAGACTTGCAAACAGTCAAAGTGAGTTATGTTTAAGATGACAATATTCCCGCATATCGAAAAACGTCTCGCAGGGGTCTGATCGAACTGATATTGCTTCCTCCTCTCTTTGTGCGTTATCATATTACATCACCCGGTATAAACAAAGCACAGATTGGATGCGCAGAAATATTCCCAGAGCGCAGCATCACTTGCAAACACTGAACCAAAATTACATTATTTACCAAACTCCATTCTGCAATGTTCCGTTTTATATAACAAAGCTGCACTGTGCAGGGGAAGGAAAAAAAAAACAATGATTTATCTTGTAACATGGAAACACAATGGTGTACGGTTGAAAGTCTTGCTGAGTTTGGACCTGCACGATAAAGGCGTATGGTCATCCATAGGGGCGCATCATAATTAAACACAATGAGAGGCGGCCCAATACAACACTCTCATAAAGAGGGTTCGACACTAAAAATAACCACGGCGTTATTTCCCGTGGCACACGCGGCGCTCCTTAAAACGGGTTTACACTGACATCTAGAGCTGACGGCTTCCTCTGTCTCCAACGCTCTCCGGCTCCGCGGGGTGAGATGGGGAGACGCGTGAACATATGCACCAGAACACGTACCGTCCTACTGTCACCCGTGCAGCAGGAACAGCATCTTCGCTGTCACTTAAGTGAGTGGGAATCTCCAAGAAGAGGAACATGGGAATTAACTTTGAGCACTTCTACCATATGTGGGGGGAGGGGGGTTGGACAAGTGATTGATCAGTTTTAATTATTATATCTAGGGTCTGGAAGCCTGGGGAGAAGCCAGTCCAAGACAGGGAGCGAGGAAGCAGCGATCATCACACTGATGGCACTCAGATGACTCATCTGTCAGCCAAACAAAAGGAAGCTGTTACACAAACTGTACGACTGAGCCGCCGACTTTGAGACACCCCCAAACTTTGTGTCAGCGCCTCTGAAAAAGTGGGGTAAATTCTGGCAAACGCGCGAAGAATGTCCGGATGTGGCCGGTAACACTGATGTGGATTTAGGGATAATTGTGCCGGGCCTTTGGGAGGTCAGCTGGGGATCGGTTGTGTGGATCCCGCCCCCCTCCCGCCCCGACAGGCCCTACGGATGCAGAACGGACAGCGGGTGCAAGCTGCGCCTTCCAGGTGATTAGGCACCTAACGGTTAATTCTGGGATGGAACCTCCGCACACACCCCGAGGCGGGCACACACATGCAGAGCCGACGCAGAAGCCCAGGGCGCTCCGTCTCAACGCACCCGCCAAAGCCGCTAATTACAGGGTGCAGCAATGCGAGCCGCACCGCGGGGGCCTCCGGGGGCTGACGAAAGACTACTGCAAAGAACTTGGTAATCTCCACCGTAGCACTGAATGTCAACAAGGCGCGTCGCCTTTATTACACAAACCATGTCATTCCGTTCCCAAAAAGCGCAGGTGATTTGAAGGGATGGGCAAAAAAATCTCCAGCTTTTTTAACATTTCTCTGTTTTTGAGTCAGAGGGGGCGCGGTGGCGCAGTGGCGCAGTGGGTTGGACCGGGTCCTGCTCTCCAGTGGGTCTGGGGTTCAAGTCCCGCTTGGGGTGCCTTGTGATGGACTGGCCTCCTGTCCTGGGTGTGTCCCCTCCCCCTCTGGCCTTACTCCCTGTGTTACCGGGTAGGCTCCGGCTCCCCGTGACCCTGTATGGGACAAGCGGTTCAGAAACTCTGTGTGTGTGTGTGTGTGTTTTTGAGTCACTCTGCTGTAGACAAGATTGTATTAGTCTTGCGTTGGGCTCTGGTGCCTGTTATCGTTCCCAGAGTGTGCGTGAAGACGTTCCTGCCGGAGAATGGCCAGCGCGAGTACGTCGCCAGCGGAGCAGGCAGGCGCTCCCGTAGATTGGCGCCTTCGTTCCGATGGGGGTCCCATACAGGTGGAGGCGCGATAAAGTGGAAGCCCCGCCCACCTGTTTCCACAAGACCAGCCGCCGATACCCTCTCGTGAAAGGCGGCCCTTCGCGATCAGAGCCGGTCGCTGCGAGGACAGTCATGGACCGGCGCTGTTCGTCTCTGTGCAGGACGGTCACGTAGGGGACCACCTTGAAATACACGCATAAATAGGCGTTTTTATACACTCTTACTCACAGCAGCACACATCCGTCATATAAAGAAAGATGGATGGATGGAAAGAGAAACTTCATTTGTCCTGTAGGAAATTGCACACCCCTGAGAATAAACCCTAATTTAAGAGAGAGCAGGAAGTGAAGTGACAAAGCTGTGTTTCAGGGACTCTATTTCTGTCTCTTTTTACAGTGATCTTTCCAGACATATTGTGTCTCCTGCTTTTATAGGTCCCCGCTCTCCTTGAACTCGCACGACTCGTGCGGCATTGCAGATCCCAGCAGCGCAATACAGCACCAATATAACATAATGCTCCTTTGTTAAGGAAAATTATTAGCCCATTAATGTCTTTCTTTTTCATCTGCGCTGGCCAGCGCCCAGTTGCCAGCGTAATTGTGATTGAATGTGTTGGCCGCTCCAGCTCCTACAGCAGAGCAGGCAGTGCGGAGGAAGTCCGCGAGGAGCAATAGGAGGTGCGAGTGTGACCGGTGCATCCCGTAGCGCTGTCCTTCCAACGCTGGGAAGGGGTCGCCCTCAAGGTGAGCGCCGTTGCATTCCGCCCATCAACAGATGGTCTCGCACCACGCGTGCATGGTAAGACAGCAGCCGTTAGTGTGAACTGATGTGTGATGCCGTCGTGTTGGAATGGCCTCGGAGGCTCACTGACTCCGGGCAGAATCTGTGAGTCCTTTCAGCCTTTCATACTATGCTAAAGCAGAAACGTTTACAAATATCTCTTGAGTCGTATTTCAGCTCTCATCGTTGGAATAATCTGGAACAGTGATGGGTTTCCAAGCCTTGGTTCCACCATGTATGCAACCGTGATTTAATTTTCCCATCAAAGAACCTGAAAAAATCAGTTAAATTAATTAGATTCAGGTTTTATATTATTATTATTATTATTATTATTATTATTATTGGTGTTTTTATTTCGTTACTCTGCCTTTCTCATCTTCCGTTGCAGCCTGTCACTCACAGATTAAGAACGATCTGTCTGTCTTATTCCAAAATATATTTCCTTTCAGTCTACATGTCAGCTATACTGTATATGTACTAGTATATAAACTGTTCATTGCACAGTTTAATAGCAAGGAATAGTTATTAGTTTCTCAGCTTATGTAGGTGAAAGTGAAATGTTGTTCATGTTATATCAAGCAGCACTTTTCACAGTAAAGTAAGTGTAAAAACACCGTATTGGGAGATGATGTTCCATGTTTTGCACTGCAGGCCACATCCGCGCAACACTGAACAAAACGTATGACGAAAGGGAAGAGTGGCATCTTGTGGCACCAGTCGGAAAGTGCTCCTCAACTTAAGCTCCTTCATTTTGCAGACGCTTTCTCCAAAGCGACTTCCAATGTAGTGTTATGACCCTACACACCTTATTCACCAAGGTGATTTACACTGCTAGATACACTACTTACAATGGGTCGCTCATTCATACATCAGTGGAACACACTCTCTGTCACTCACACACTATGGGTGAACCTGAACAGTGGACTGTGGGAGGAAACCAGAGCACCCCGATGGAAACCCAGACAGACAGAACATGTAAGCTCCATATAAACTTAACAGGGATCAAACCAGCATCTCTTATACTACCTAGACAGTGTGAGACAGCGACACCACTCACTGTGCCACTGTGCCTCCCAGGGGTGGGAGCTCTACCGTTTGGTGACCCACCTAGGCAGGAAGATCGATTCGGAGATGGGTTTTGACGTACAACAAGGTCTTGAACGGGCGCACCCTGACTAACACCCAGAAGGCAGTAGCCACCTGCACGTAGCTGGTGATCAGCGTAACCAAGGCAGTATCAAGTACATTAACATTTTTTCATAAAATTACACAGTGAAAAAATGTAAAACTTTGTCTTCAGAATCTCTGTTACTGACACACACACAAGCTGAAACCGCTTGTCCTGAGCAGGGTCACGGAGAACCGGAGCCGAACCTGGCAACACAGGGCGCAAGGGACCCGCCCAGGGCAGGATGCCAGTCCACTGCAAGGCACTCCAAGCAGGATTCAAACCCCAGACCCACAAGAAGGCAGGACCCGGTCAAACCTGCTGCACCACCGAGACCCCCACACGGTTTTCTCCTCAGCCAATCAGGATCATTCATCTTTGTCCTCAGCCAATCAGTTGTAAGTGACATATTCGTCATAAAATAAGGACATGTTATTTTCCAAAATTGAGAATGAAGCACATCCCTACCACTAGATGGGGCGAAACGTACTTAGGACTGCAATCTTACTTTTGGACAGTTCTGTCTTGCAAAATAAAAGAAACACTTTAACAAATAAGCGGTACAACATACAGTGAGAGCAGGTGTTTGCACACAGGTGTGCTCCTCGCAGCCATTAAACAGCGGCAACGCTGCCATACATGAGGTCGCGTCTCAAAATAGTGCAGAGAACCAGTTGCCTAATATGTCAGACTCCGCATGTGAAAGAGAAGATGCAGAGGTCACCCCAGTCACCTCTTGTCAAGGCCATTGCCTACTGGTGTCATTCTACAGTCAGCATTTCCCTTCGCTGTTGTCAAAGGGCCAAATAAACATTGACAAACACTCACAGATGAGAAAGCCGCTCACATTTCACTGCTGACTGAAAATAGCAAATTATTGTCGTTGGTCAATTTTTAAGGGTGATTTCAAAAAAGTCTATGATTATGTAATTGTGACTCTTGTTCATTCATACTAGTTAGGAACACTCATTTGTAACCAGAAAGTTACCGGTGTAACTTTTTCAGATGGGACCCTAATGTAAATTTGGCATGGTACCTAAACTAAATTACTACATTGAAAAATCCAGTTGTCTAAATATTTTTGAAAATCTCCAAACAAGATCATAACGTCAATGGAGATTTTAGCATGTAGTAAACACACAATATGGCAAGATTATTATTACTACAACTTCTTCCACAGA
This sequence comes from Scleropages formosus, assembly GCF_900964775.1. Lineage (NCBI taxonomy): Eukaryota > Metazoa > Chordata > Actinopteri > Osteoglossiformes > Osteoglossidae > Scleropages > Scleropages formosus. Next base: position 2,490,613 of record NC_041819.1, on the reverse strand, counting down.
TGACACTGTGTTTTTTTTATCTAAAGCATCACGGAGCTCCCATTTGATGGGTAACTCAGCTCAACAATTTAGGGAAGGTATTTTGCTCAGCGCCACTTACAACATTAGCAGGGAGTGGGGTTTGAGTCAATAGCCTTCTGGTTTAATGTTGTTAACATTAAAAACATCTTGTGGCAGGCAGAACACACACGTACATAAAACACATGAACATTGCAGCATGGAGTATAATGCATTGTCATATACGGAACGTCATGCACGCACACACACACACACACTCACATGTACGCTTGCTGGTTGCCATGTCACCTTAACACATACATCTCATTACAGCTGACAGACACCTAGTTGCCATGACTCCCTTATTTAAGCCCCTTCCATTCACAGTAAGAGGTCTTCCCCTGGACAGAGACGGTCAAGGACCGGAGTTCAGGAGTTCAGGGGGGGTTTGGGAGTCTCTGCCTCCTCCCTGATCCCTCTCGCAGCCCAGGAGTTCAGGAATAAACTTCAGTGAATCCAGGAACCCAAGTGAGGGTCCTCTTGTTTAGAGAACCAGGCTGTTTGTCAGACTCCTGTTGATTTATCATAGGGGCTTGAGAAGCACTATGGGGGCTGGGTGTTTTGTTGTGGGTTCCAATCCATGTTCTCCTCGTGTTTATGTGTGTTTCCTCCCACAGTCCAAGGACATGTGTTCCAGGCGAGCCAGTGACTCTAAATTATCCCTTTTGTGTTTGTGTGTTTGTGTGTGAGAACTGATGTTGTGTCCAGGGAGTTAGGCTCCTAACCAGCAGTACCCTGCCTTGGATAAAGAATGGTTGGATTTTGGAACCATTAAGGAAACTCCATTTCCCATGAGCCTTAGTTACACCGAGCTGTTGCTTTGATGTCTTTAAAAAAACTGATCTTGGTTCCAATTAAAGTGACATTACACCATTTACTGTGTCTTACCAGTGAAACTGCGCTCATGTTAACGAAGACTTGTGGAACGAAAACATGAGCGCAACTGTACGTCATGTCTTGAAAGAATTCAAATTGCGGCCTCATTATTTATGAGCGCAGGTCTTGCATCCCCAAATCACCCGTTCCACTGCACTGTTCTGAAAAAATGACTAAAGAAAGTCTCCTTGAAAGCCTTACATAAACAGCCGCTATGCAATCACTCACCTCTTAGTAAAGGCATTTCCTTAGAATTTCGTTAGCCTTTTTCGAGAGCCTTTCACAACTAGAGGAGAGGAAAAAAAAAAAACACATTTACTGACTCACTGTGCCCAAATGTGGTAAAAAATCCAAACTACAGCAGCACAAGAAAACTAATAAATTCTCTCCTCGTGGCTGTATTTAGAAAGAGAGGAGATTTTGAGAGTCCATTTCATCATAAACGAGGGGTTTTGTGTTGTGCTGCATATTGATTAATCAGGGGGCAATTCGTTCCTTCGCAGGCCCAGCGGAGGCTCGTGGGAGGAGGGTGGGCGGCCGAGCAGCGAGCGTCACTGCGGCGACCCGACCCGCCACCCACCTTCGCTTCAGCTGCGGGGCCCTGGAAGAATGGAATCAAAGGCACCACTTATGCATTTATTTCTCTCTCTCTCTCTCTCTCTCTCTCTCTCTCTCTCTCTCTCTCTCCCCCCCGAACACTCTCCCTTCCTCACACAACAGCTGCCCTCTCCATCACCTCCCGCTACCACCACCCACCGCCCCCTTCGTCAATATTCAGCTTGTTGCCGGGGTCGAGCTCCGCTGCCTTGGATGGAGGACGGTCAGAGATGGAAACCAAAGCGCTCTCCAAGCAGATGTGAAGCCCCCCGTGGTCGCTAGCCCTTACCTGTTCACAAAGCATGCCATTCTTGTCATGGGCCCTGAAATGAAGGAAGCGAGGCATGCACACCCCCTCAAACACACACACACAAATACACCATGATTGTCGAGGCTAAGTAGTGAGGAAGCTGAAGATATGAGGAGTGACCGTGAGATCTTTCACATTCGCGTTTATTCCTTTAGCAGAGCGCTTTTCTCGGGAGCGACGCGCGACTCTACTGCGTTTCACAACAAGTGAAGATCTTTGCGTGCAGACAGGCGAATGGTTTCCAGAGTGCGGTTTTTTTTGTTTGTCTGATACCACCATTGTGAAAATGAGGGTGGCAAATGGTATGATGGAAATTTGTGGAGCTGTCAGGACACAGGAGAGAAGTTGGTCTGAAAGAGACTGGTTCAGGGACCCTTCCACAGTACTGGAAGGGATTCAGCAGTTCTAAGAGAGGGAGCAAAAACCAAGAATCTTTTAAGACTTTTGATCATTTTGGACTCCTTTTGAATGGGGCTACCAAGCAGCCGGTGGTAGAAGACTGCAGGACTGGGGTTCTGATCTTTTGACCATCTTATAGCCCACGACCAGAATGTTGAACTTAATACGGTCAGCGACGGGAAGCCAGTGGAGAGTGGCGAGGAGGGGGAGACGTAGGAGGCTGGCGAGTCCAACACAACTCATACCATGACGTTCTGGGTCAAAAGCCACTGTTGGCAAAGTTTTGCTATAGGCTTTAAGTTTATTACCCGAATACAGTGTGTGATGGCCTACGGAGCCTGCTGCTGTGGATGTGTGTGGGTGTCGTGGCCGCTATGGGGACACGCCCCCCAGCTATGACTCAGATGAAAGCCATTTTACTGTCATTTTTCTTGACTGCTTTACAATTTTTTTCTTAGCTGCAAAGTGAACCAAAATGACACATTGGCACAACGCAATAAGAGTATTTCAGAAGCATCAACATGCATTATAAAATCAACAAAATCGATCAAAACATAGTTACTTGCCATCTACAGTGAAGTTGTAGGACTCTTAGAACAGGGCCTCAATTTGCATTTACTCGTGTAGCAGATGCTTTACTTCAAAGCAACATGTGTACAGTGACCACTGTGTGGTGTTTAGATCACGCCTTTACCCAAGGTTCCTTACACTACTGGATACATGACAGCGAACTCCCTACAAACACTCACCGATCTATACGTCGGAGCAGCGAAACACACACAGTGGGCAAGTTCGAGTCACCAATCCCCTTGGAACACATGTCTTTGGGAGAAAAGCCTCGCAAACGTGGAGAACACGCAAACACCCCACCTGATCACAGGTCATACCTACATCTGAATCCAGAGCCCAGGCTGCATGGAACTCAAGTGCTACCTGCTGTGCCACCATGATACACAATATCTGCAACTACTGATGCAGAATAAGAGGACTATACCTAAGTGCATTCCTGATATCTTCGTAAATCAGTTTTTGGTCCTACTCCGCTGTATACTTATATCTTAAGCTGCTCCCGACTTCTTTAATCCCTAAAGCCCACAGCAAAATGATTTTTTCTCAACAATAACATTGGAAAAAGTCGCAATTTGCCTTTAGTAAATTCCAAATCCATATGTAGTATATTATTCATTCAGAAGAGGCTTTTCTCCAAAACGACGTACATCTCGGCAAACATCGCAAAGAGCGCTTTGGAAAAAGAGAAGAAGCGATTTGAATGAAGGCGTGATGCTTGCGTACATGTTACGTGGACATTATGCTATTAACCTATCTGTAGGATTGTGTAATAATCACAGGGTGTGGAAGTGGGAGTGTGGTTGCATGGCAGGTTCTACTGGTGCCCACTGTGTGGTGGGTCTGGGGTTCAAGCCCTGCTTGGGGTGCCTTGCGACGGACTGGTGTCCCGTCCTGGGTGTGTCCTCCCCCCTGCGGCCTTGCGCTCTGCGTTGCCGGGTTAGGCTCCGGTTCACCGCAACCCCGCATGGGACAAGTGGTTGTTGACAACGGGTGGGTGATTGTGCGTATGTAGAATTTCGCCACTTGTGCAGAAGGACAGTCGCTGTGTATGTAGCGTTGCGTGAATCTTGGAGACTGTGCCATCACACCGACGCAGCTGAGCTCTCAAATCTGACACAGCAAAGCGCTGTCGATGGCTAATTCAATTCTGGCCAGGGTGGGCTGGGGCAGGGCCATGGGGTTGTGGGCTCACCCAGCTCCCACCTCTGGCCATATTCCCAGCCTCTGGGAAAAGGGAACCCCCCATCTGCTGCAGCTTTCCACTATAACACATGCAGTATTGTTCCGTATCCTAAAATTACAGCATAATTCCCAGGAATCCCCATGAATTACTGATATTATTATCACAAACTGAATGGCGCACTTCTGCGGCAGTCCTCCATATTTCTGTGTTCTTAAGATTTGTGAAATATGTGAAATATAAAATGTATTCGGGCAATGCACACTTTGAACTTCCCGAAGCATTAAGAACTATTTATGAAGCGTTCGCTGCGAAGCAGATGGCAGATACCGGCTTCTGATGCGATGTATTTCTTCATTTTTTTATGCCCTTCACCCAGGATTCATGAATAATACAGAAAGATTTACACATGGTTCCTGGAGGCAAATACCGCTTGGCGCCTTCATGCTAACCTGCCTCCATATGTTAAATCACTTATTTTGTTTGTATATTTCAGATTGTAGAACCTACGGGGGACTCAAACCTGAACATAAGCATAGTCAATATTCAGAACGAGTACTACATAGTCCCGGTACGCTCAAAGTCCTCTTTTTCGGCGCGGGACGTCGGATGGAAGCCGAAGCTCAAAGCTCTGCTGCCATTTCTCAACGAGGCCGTGCGGTCGCTACGGATGAAGCCATGTTGCCCGAGGCCGCAGCGTAGCGCGTGGTCCGAGCGCTGGCACCTGCCCCGCGACGCACTCCGCTGCACCGACCGCTTTTTCATCTTGCCTGGTCCCAACAACCCAACCGCACCTCGCTTCAATTTAGCGGAAGGGATCCGCTTGACGCTATAAATACCCCGTGATCCCAGGCCTGGCGACAGATAAATGATGAGATAAAAAGCCCCGATTCGTGCTTTTCGTGGAAAGTCGGTGGGGGCTGGGGGGTGTTCCTAGAAGCATAGGGCCGACAGCAACGCCCGCTGCGGGGAGAGCCCTGTACTGCGGCGTCTCGCAAGCGCTCGCTCGCCCGCTAATGAAGAGCTCTTGTGGAACTGCGTAGGCTCAAAGCGCCGCTCCGTCTCAGACTACCTCTCTCGTATTAATACCCTAATGCTGGAGAAATTTGCATTCGCATTTGTGCGTTCACAAAGAAGATGCTTTTCAACAAAGGGACGTGCAACTCGGAGAAAACAAAAGCGCTTTCAACGGCAGAGGAAGAGCCTTAGATACAGACACACGATTGCTGAAGCACAGCTGGTTTGTTTGATGCCGCCAATCCGCAGGTACACGTTACTCGGGTAGGCAGCGTGCCGCTAATTTCTCCGGCACATTTGCATTTGTTCGTTTAGCTGACGCCGATCTCCGAAGCGACTGACAGTGATCCATCTCTTTGTACCGTGGGTCATTTTTACCGGATCAGTTTACGGTAAGTACCTTGCCCATTGAGACAGTGCGGTACAGGTACACGTTCCCCAAAATTAACGCAGGAAGAGCTAGTACAGTACGCAGATACAAGCTATGAGGGGAGAAATGAGTTGGAAAGAAATTGGATCTGAGATCTTTGCTGAGTGCTATGAGGGATTCAGCAGTTCTGAGGAACAATGGGGGTTCGGTCCACAACACTGGTACCGAGATCGAGACACTTTGCCATTGCAGTGGCTTGGAATGACTTCACCTTACTGGGATAAAAAGGACAGTGTTGTCACGCGGGTCTTGTTCCAATTAGTAAGTTTTCATGTACTTATCCAGGCTCTGTATCCACTGTAATCATGTGGACTCCATTAATTCTGAAACAGCCACCCCCCGCTGCCACATTGGGAGGCAGCGTCCATCCATCACTCACACGGCTGTGCATCGATAGGGCAAATTACATTTGCAACACTGGGTTTTACTTTCTGGGAAGAGCAGTTAACGCCTCCCAGTGCAAAAGCTCAGGGTTCAATCAGTGAGAGAGCATGAGGGCCATGTCTCAGTGCAGCAAACTGACACAGTGTAGAGGTTCAATAATGGAGTGACTTATTTTACATTGAATGCAACCAAACTGTCCAGGAAGAGAGGACCAGGAGAGTGCCATCTCACATGCAGTATATCCGTTATATCTATTCGCGTCCACAGATTCCCATCATCTCTTCTGTCTTCAGCATGACCGAATGCGCATCTCCTCCCGATCAATTCCACGGCAAGGTCACTGCACGGCAACACCTTGCCCTTCTCCACGTTTAGTACGGCCGTTGCCATCCTCGAAACCTCCACACGGCTCTGCACCAGCATCGCTGACTTCATGGTCACTTTAAGTCACGTGTCTCACAGCTCCTGGATTGTTCAGGCGCAGGTTTGAATCCACCTGTCTTTTCTCCTCCTTTTCATGTGGGTTTCTTCCAACTGCTCTGGTTTCCTCCCACAGTCCCAAGACATGTGTTTCAGTTGACTTGGTGACTCAGAATAGGCATTAGTAAGTGAATGAGTGTGTATAACCTTCCTGTAACGGGCTGACATGCCATACAGGCCTCACACTCAGTGCTTCCAGGATAGGTCCTATACCACCTCAACCCTGCACTGGACATGCAGTGACTGATAATTTATGGATGGAAAAAAAGCAGGAACAGAAACTGAGATCCCTCAAAGACATGCAGGAGGTGGGGCTTGTCCGTGCCAACGTTTGACACGAATCCAGGGAGATGAGCTGTTGAATGTAACACGGCCTTGGTGAAAATCTCACTGAGGAGCGGACGCAGGTGACTGGAAGGAGGGGGGCAATGATGGATGGGCTCACAGTCCGAAGAGTCATCTGCCTACTCTAAATAACTTCCGCCAGCGTTCCCAAAACCGAGGTAAGGGAACGTCTGAAACACCCGTGGTAAAAAGAGAGATTAGTTAATAACTAATAACTCATTCACTAACGTGTGACATAACGAAGATTCCATCAACAGTAAGAAGGCTGACATTTCTCCAGCCACATAAAAATAGTAGCATATCATCATCATCATCATCATAATGAAGTGAGATATTTATAAAAATAAAAATAAAATATAGGGACTGGCTTAGTTGAACCGTGCCACGCCTGCTTCACTGCACCACTTTAAGCGGGAAGTGTCTTTGTTCTGGAACGTTCCTTTCAGTCAGGAAACACTGTTGACCCAGAGTTGCTCCCTCCGTCAAAGCCTCTGACATCCTGAAACTGAGATCTGTGCTTTTCTCTGGGTCATCTGTCTCAATATATTTGACGGTTTTACTGATATCTATGAATTTTGATAACATATCCATGACTGAGACCCAGTTTCTAAAGCACCACGATTATGCATTATTTGCAATATTATGATAAATACTGACTCTGTTGTCACAGACTGTCCTATTCTCGGTCAGGACCTCCCGTGTTGTTGTAATAATGTATATTTATCACCACTTACCAAGCTAATACAATTACGTTCATCCAAAACTTTTCTCCAAAGTGACTTGCAGTGTTAAAACTTTTACAATTATTTACCCATTTATACAGCTGGGTAATTCTACTCGAGTAATTTGGGGTAAGGACCTTGCTCAAGGGTACTACAGCTGGAGGTGGAGATCAAACCTGTGACCTTTGGGGCCAAACACAGTAGCTCTAACCCTAACTCTAATTAAAGCGAGAACTTGGAATCTACACAATTCCCTTCGTACAGCTGCATATTTACTAGAAAAAAAGAAAGTGAAATGTTTTACTCATACTTTATACCTGCAGAAGGTTACCTCATAAATGCGGTATGAGATAAGAGTGTGTGACTCTTGAATGAAATCGCAAACCACAAATCTGTGGCTGTGACTAAACAGAAGTTGCGCCTGTTTAGAAACACGGTAATGTTGCAATGTTCAGGAAAAGGACACACCCTGACATGTATCCACTCACAGCATTTACGCAATTTTCATTCCAGGTGCTTTCTCTCCTAACTAATCTGGTCACATGCCACTCTCCAAGTATTATATGAAGGTACTATTTGTATTCCTTATGTATTTCCTGCCAGTGTTATTAGTGCATGTTTAAATTCCATTAACAGATCTACTCCACAGAAATCCGTTATTGTTTCCAGCGCACATAAATATATGTTTGTAAATGTGTATTCACAAATTAACAACTAATTATTAAGAGAGCGCAATATTTTTACCCATGAATCCATTCATCCATCTATTATCAGTAGCCAGGGTCGTGGTGGTTGGGACCCTATCCCAAAAGCAGTGTGGCAGGCTACACCCTGGATAGGACACCAGTTCACAGCAGGGCAATCACAGACAGATTCATTGTCACATTCTGTACAGAAAAAGAACAATTCAGAGTCTCCAGATTACCTTAAACACATGTCTTTGGACTGTGAGCAGAAACAAGAGCACTTGGAGGAAACCTATGAATACAGGGAGAACATGCAAGGTCCATACAGACTGAGCCTGATTCAAACCCACAGCCAAACACACAACCCTGGGAGATGCCAGTACCATATTTGAGCAGTGTACCCTGCATTACCCTATTAAGAACACCATGTTGTATAGAAAGAGTAATAAACTGAAAAGTTTCTTAAAGCTAAAAAAAAGTCGACAATAAGAGACACTATTAGCGACAGTCACCACAAGGTGGCTTTCTGAGTCACAGCGGTGCGTCCAGCCACTAGACAGTGTTATTACTGCTCTTCTCCACATCTGTGACACTCATGTAAACTAGGAGTCCTTATTATTGTAGCATTTGGGGACTGGCATTTCAAACATGGGTAAATATCGGTGAAACATTACCTCTCAAGTATTTCAATAAGGCTCAGCACAAACTGTGTACAAGGACACCATCTTCCATCTCTGTCGTCATTTCTAGAATGGCTTCTATTTCTTGTTGCATTGTTGCAGCCCATCTAGCATATTTTTATATTTTATTTATATATATATATATAGACAGACATAAATATTTATAACCATCCATCCGTCCATCCATCCAATGTCAATAATCACTTGTCCTGAGGGGGGTGCACTGTTCCACAACGGGGTAGCCACACACACACACACACACACACACACGCACACACACACACACAGAGTCACTCATTCACTCACTAATTTAGCCTCCATGGGCAATGTCGTGTCACCAATCCACCGAAACTGCATGTCTTTAGACTGCAGGAGGAAACCAGAGCACCTCAACACAGAGTGAGCGAGGATGGAACTCACGCTCTCTCGCACCACCCGGGTGCGGTAAGGCTGTAATTGTTTTAGGCCTACTGCCATATTTTATATATTGAAGCATATATCCTGTATGTAAATATATATTTTTATTTTCTATACGACAGCAATACTGCGGTGTGCGTTAAATGTTTCAGAAGCACAAAGAGAGAGAGTTGCTCAGCCTTGCTTTCAGGGATCACAGCGGGACCTTCTCAAAGGCTGAGGTCACCAAGCTGGGATTTACATTTCCTCTCAGAGTCAAGTGACCGTGGAACTGCCATTTTCACGATATCTTCATCTTTCAGATCTTAAGAGCCCGGCAGATTTTCTGCAGAGGAAAGGAGAGCAGCGTACCCACAGCTACAGTATATACGGTATATCGAGCCCATTTTGTCGCTCTTGTTATTGTTGCTTTCGTGCTTAGACTGTTCCTCCGCATGTTAAACGTAAGAGCCCCATCCAGGGAGTAACTGATTCCTATGGCTAAACATCAGGATCCTGCTTTTGGTGGAGGTCCGTCGATTTGCGCTGGCGCGCACAGCCTGCGGACGTGTGATGGCATGAAACACTCGACACGCTGAAGGTCGCGTCTCTTCGCGAGGCGTGTAAACAAGGACGGCTCGGCGGCATGCGTGGGCCTCGGCCGCGGGGAGGAGGAGAGATGCTTGTGCTCGCAGGCCTCTGCGGTATGCGAGCGAGGGAGGACTTGCATTCGGGGCCGCTGGTCATCGCAGGGATCTGGGGAACTCCTCGGAAAACCATTCATTATTACCGTTCCGTTAAAAAATATTATTTTCATTCCACTTGAGCGGTTGTTGTGGTGGAACATTCTGCTTTTCCTCCGACACTCTTGTTGTGTTTGTGTATTCATGCATTCCATACAAAGCAGACAATAGAGTATATAAAGAGCGATGAAGTACATGTGTAGATCTTACCGAAAGCAGTTAAAGGGCTGCGGACTCTGTAACCCTTCCGAGGAGGCAATCCGTCCACAGCTCCGCGTTCCAAGTATTTATAATTAGATACCAGATTCCTCTCGGTCCTGATGGAAATTAAATTGAAACACATGATTGTCATCCTTGGCTGGAGAGCACGAGAGACACAAATAAGTCTCTTGCTGAATTAAATTCCAATTGGGTATTTGCATCCTTTCTCCTCATGGCAATTTTTGGGCTGCGTTGTGGTATATATGAATTAGTGAATTGCAGGGATAAACTCAGCAGCAGCCGCATGCAGTCAAAAACGTGAGACGAGCCTCTCAGGTTCAGTTCAGCTTCAATGAGCTTTTAGAAGTGGCAGCAGGAAGAACCGCAAGGGTCACTGTTGATTTTCTTCGGGAAACCATTTGTTACCTCCACTGTGTATAGAGCTTTTGTGCTTTTTACACACGAGTGCTTTCCAATTAATGTGGACACATAAACACGGCCCTCGATAGTCCTATGCTGACTTCAAGCATATCCTCGTAATACAGGATATGATCGTTATTTGAATTTTTCTCAAATTAATATGTTTACATCAAGTTTTTTAGATTAACAGTTGTTCGGTCACAGTCTTATATGTGAAAGTAGACACACCAGAAGTGATAAACATTTGAAAAGTAATAGTGTGATGGGGAGGAGTGCAGTGCACTGACATTGCACCGAATGTCCTCTCTCCTCACATAAAACTCTCAGGAGGGGTGGGCAGCCACTGGTACTCGAACCCCCAGAGGTACATTTTTTTCCCTTTGGTTGCAATTGGGAGTTTTTTGTTTTCCTCTCCGCTGTCACCAGCCGACTTACTCTACTGTTGTTGGTGAGGACGTTGCTCTATAAAAATAAATCGAATTGAACAGAACTGTACATTGTAAGAGGGGGCGCGGTGGTGCAGCAGGTTTGGCTGGGTCCTGCTCTCCAGTGGGTCTGGGGTTCGAGTCCTGCTTGGGGTGCCTTGTGATGGACTGGCATCCCGTCCTGGGTGTGACCCCTCCCCCTCCAGCCTTATGTCCTGTGTTGCCGGGTTAGGCTTCGGCTTGCTGCGACCCTGCTTGAGACAAGCGGTTTCAGACAACGTGTGTGTGCGTATTATAATACTCGCTGTAAAATCTAAAATTCTCACTCTCTTGTGTTAGGTTCAGGGAGTATCCTTATCCTGGTGAGGTGAGGAGTCTTCCCAAGGGTGAAACATCACACTGACAGCAGTAAGTCTCCCAGATGTGAAAAATGCTTATTGGCAATACTACTGTACACTCTTCATCCATGTGCACCCCTACATTTGCTCGGCTCAAGCTATCACACGCTCAGTAACTTTCCAAAGGAGGGAGCCACAGCTTTGAGTACAATGGAAGACCTCAGCACTTATTGTCCAGTTACTTAATAGACCGTACAAGGTGTGTAGGCTGCACGGTGCCGACCAGCTATATATGCGCTCACTGCATTCCCGGAATGCTTTCACAACAGCCTCCCTTCTGAAGCAACAGAATCAGCCTCAGCATCAGCTGCTCCGCACAATAAGGAGTCTACTCTTTATGCGTTTCTCCCTCAGCGGACACGGCCGGCTCTGATGATTTGTAGGTGCTGCATTGCTTATGATCAGTGTCATGACTTTGTGTGTGCGTGCTGGTGAACAAAATGCATAGTAGCACTTTGAATACTCATTCTTGTGAAATGCTTTTTAAAAAGAGCAAGTAGAACACACACATCAGCGTGCAGAAGGCTGTGGAGGCGTGATCCACAGGGAGGGTGAGGTAGACACTGAATCTGGACATCATGGCCAATCAGACGAAACATTGTTCAGGCTTCAGCTGGCACGCTATAAAGACACACTATTGTAAATGGGATCGAAACCAAGGCTGCTTGGACTGGGATGCATGTAATAATGAATTTTACTCATCCTTAAAGAAGAATCTGCAGCACTAAAACAAATCAGTATTCCAGCAAATGTGCAAAGTCTGTAGAAATTTGACATCGGAAGTCCCACTGGGCCACTGGCTTCTTAACATGAAAGCAGTGGACAGTGAAACATCTCTGTAAATCGGGCTTTAATTCTGCGCCTCCTTTTGCATTATTAAACTGTTCAGGTATCCCAGAACAAAGCGATTCCCACAAAGTGAGAGGAATGACAGCGAGGCTCAGCTCAAATGCGTCACGGACGTCTTCAGCTTGCATACAAATATCCACAGGGCCTCATCAAAGGTTGCAGAAGGTTATTTGGACCGGCTCAGACTTGACTATTGTTCTAGCTGAATTTCTAAGGGGGGAATTATTTTCTGGATCTATTTTGTACATTTTTATATATTTTTTTTTTATTCACTTATTCTATTTTATTATCTGTGTCTTGTCACTGTTATTCTATCTGTGCTATGGAAGTTTTTGTCACCAAGACAAATTCCTTGTATGTGTAAACATACTTGGCAATAAAGCTCGTTCTGATTCTGGAAAAAAAAAAAAACACAGCAAAGCATTTTTCCTGCAGAGTAAAGGGAAAACGGTTAGCAATTATGAGAAATGCAACGCAATATGCCATGCAGGGGGCAGTTAACGATAGGGCAGCTCAACCGGTGACGCATCGCTCCTCCGCATCAGCCCTCTCCCTGCAGCCTACCTCCACCCAGCAGGGGCTAAGAAGCAAAACATCACAAACAAGCCTCACCCTGGAAAAGGGGTGTGGTGGAGGCATGTTCTAACAATTTATATTCTGCATCAGCTATTGAAATCTGTCATGACACTGTGGCGAATTCAAGCCGAGATGAGGCACAGAGCACAGGCTGGCTATAAATCTTGCAAGTGTGGTGAAAATACAAAACCGTCCCGAAAAGTAACAGTCGAACCGCCGCTCCCTCCTCCTGGACCGTCATCCTTCCTTGTATTCTGAAAAAAATCGCTGAGATTTCTACTCTTTTACTTTCTTTTTCCACCTGCCATACATCTTCTTTTTAACCAAACCTCCTAATTAAGGCCATTTTGAGTCTTTCAAGCCCATTTAGTGAAATCCTTGATTGGTCTCGGACACTCACATGACCCATGCTCCCCCTTAATAGGATCCTTGCATATTAATCCCTGCACACTTTGACAGGCTCAGCATCTTACCAATGATCTGGAGTGGAATCCAGGATCAGTATCATTTTAAGCATGCTATGTGCAAGTTGCCTTTTTTAACATGTCAGCTGTGTATGGCACAAACTGTCTTTCATTGCATTTCAACCAGAACAATTTTTTTTTTTTTTTTTAAAGGAAATTAAATCATGAGTTAGTTTTAATGAACCATCTCTCCATTTACTAATACAGCCTATAGTGAACAATAACCCATGTGCTGAAAAAGTTCTTGAAATAGCTACCGATGGAAAAAAGTGGCCGCCTCCCAAGCAGAAGCAAGCAAGAAGATTTAATTGCACTAGCAATACAAGGTACAAATGTATAAAGTGAAACTGACTAATTGCAAAATGACAAAAAAAGTGATACTGCTATTAGCTTCTGTATTGCTGATGACTTCACCTGAAGACAATTACAATAATTGATAAACTTTATAACTACTAATTTAGACAACAGGGTGTTTTTACAGTGTCAGTTTAGGGCAAGTGCCCCAACTGAGGCTACAGCTGTAGGAGTGGGATGCAAGACAGGACTTGCAGATTACAAGGCAAGACCAAAACCCACTAGGCTACCAGAAGATAATATTTATCGCAGTTTGATAAACAACCTTTACTGCAGTTGACATGAAAGTTGTCCTGTTTCCAGCATGCATTACTTTCCATAATTTGTACACTGTTTAAAAAAAAAAATAAAACAGCACACAGGGTTTTTGATCATTGCTAATAGGAGCCACTGTCCTCCGCTCCTGTGTCCCAGCAGGCAGCAGTGTTGGCAGCCACACTCGTTTCCAGCATGCCTATCTCTGAAAATATGTGATTCTAGGATGCTTCAGGTGGCATGACTTCTTGGAAGAGAAGTGATCCATTCCGCAGTTATAACCAATCATTAAAGAGCACAGCAAAAACTGTTTTTTTTTTTTTTTTATAAAAAATACCCAAATGGTGCTCAATGCTTATGATATGCATTAACAACTAGAGATAGCACTTGACACTTAAAACAGATATGATCAGACCTTCCCGCTGATTAACACAGCAGGGCCCAATCGCTTGAGCTCGTGAGTCTCGCGGCTGTTTCCTAGGCAACGAAAAGACCCTTGCCCTTCCCCGCGCTCCTGATATACGCTTGGAAGGTACCAATATGATCGTGTTGGGGGGGAGGGAGGGGGGGGGGGGTGACAATTTTTTTGGCTTACAATTGTGTCCACTTTAGATCAAACACAATATTAATGAATATTTTCAAAGTACTCTATACAATTATATCTGATATGTTGGTGTTTAATGAGTACGTTAGTAAGGTAGTATTGATTTGTGATATAGAGTCACCCCCCTCTAGCTAATCGGACATGTTGTTTTCCACGAGCTGCAGAGAAGGGCTTGTTGCTCGTCCGGCTTCAACGCTGAGTTACAGAAAAAGGGAAATAAAGCTTCTTCTTTCGTGGAATTAACTTTATGTTTTAAATTAAGTTTTTTTTTTTTTTTTTTTTTTTTTTAAAGAAAAAACAGACGAGTCGCCTTAATTGACTACACTGTTTTATTGTTATAGCTTCTGTTTTTGAAGCGCCGCGAGCCCCGCCGCTCGGAGACGCCGGGACGCAGGTCAGTGAAGGAGTGAGGCGGGGCGGGAGGCACTGGGTAGCCGCAGAACTTGACTCGGCTCCCGCAGGACCGAGTGCCTTGTTGGTCGAACGACCGCCGCAGTCGCCGGTGTGTAGTTTATCTTTTCCATATATTATATGCATACACTTTTTTCTGAGGTGGTTACTACGACTGCGCAGCTCCAGACATGAGCCGACCGGACCGCTCGTCGTGGGCGCCCGGCTGAGTTACTACTACTAGCTGAGCAGCTACTGCTGAGAGTCTCGTAACAACTAACAATCTGTCATAGTATAAACAGCGTAAGTGTAGCACCGGCCGGCCGAGGGGTCGACTGTCCACCCGGACCTCGCGAGAAACTCCTCGCCATGCCAGAGTCGGGGCGTTGGGGGGCAGAGCGTCGTGGACCAGCCGTTCACCGCGTTTCTTGGGCGGGACCGGCGGAGCACCGGATGGCTTCTCTCACAGCATGACATGTACTACTTCTCTCTAACTTTCTAACTGTCCTTTATTTTAACTTACTTGTATGACTGTTTTACTACTAGTCTGCTGTCTGTCTAGTGGTGAGTTAGTTAACTTGCCCGTGTCACTGCGATAACTAGTTACTAGTCTATACCGGGTTGGTTAATTTACCTGCCTGGGCCGGGGACTAGTTGGTTAATTTAACTAGTAGTGGTGCCGGTGAGTTAACTGCGTTGCTAACTTACCTGTATGATTATGTTTACTAGTAGGGGTACCGATGAGTTAACTTGCCTGCGTCACTGTGTTTACTTCTGTGTTACCTTTGCTTTGTCAGTAAGTGCTGGTCCGGGGGGGGGGTGCAGGATCTCGGTCATCCAGAGACTATCCAGGAAGTGCAGGGCGTGACGTCAGTCTGTCACAGCGCAATCGCACTCACTCTCACATATTCACACACTGAGGCCAATTTAAAGTCACAGCTTCCCCTGAAATGCATGTGTTTGGACTGTGGGAGGGAACAAGAGCACCTGGAGGAAACTCGCAGAAGCAAAGGGAGAACACAGGAGCTCTGCGCAGACAGGGCCGGCTTCGAACCCACATTCGAACACAGCCCAGCTGTGAGGCGTCGACGCTACCTGCTGCACCAGCATGCGCTCGTGATGACTAATGAACAGGAAAAGTGCATTTTTCTGCTGACGGGGTTAGATTGTTCACGTTGTGTAGTTTGGATACACGGAGGCGTGGAGGAGCTATGGCGGTTGACATGAGCCAGTTAATGTCTTGTCCTGCACAACGGTGCAATTGCTCATAGTTACTGATATGAAAGGACAGGTATTAAGATGATTTTGTCAATCTCAGTAATCTTTAATGCATGTGTGACCTAAATAGAGCTATAATTCAGTTATGTGATTTTGAGGTGCGCCTACCTGTTGCGCACCGGCTGGCTGATTTCCCGCAAGGATATGGCGACGGGTTCGCACCGTGTGTCCGTGGATGGCGTTTCAGTTTATATCCCATGCAAAGCTGACCTTTTGCAGTGCGATTTATTTGTGAACAAATGGAAGATTGTGCTCAGAGTTGACTGATATCGCCCAATCTGTGCTCTTTGCTGCCGTAGCCTTGGAAACCATCTGTGTGGAGTGTTGAACGCTGGGGATCGAATCATGGACGAGAATCCTTGGTCTCCACAGTGAAATTCTGACTCTTTTGCATGTTTTCTGGTCCTTAGTGACGTCATTAAAATAACTGAGTAATCTTGTCTCTGATGGAGCAGAAGCGTGCTGTAGAGAGCCAGGTTCATATCCCAGGAGTGACTGTGCTGTGCTTTGAGAGCGTTCATGTACTACATTTATATACACAGTATTGTAACCGAGCAAAGCGTTATGTAAGCTGCCCACGGTAAGGTTGCCTGCTTGGCAAATAAATGGTATTTTAGTTTAGGATCCTGACTGGAGGTATTTAAGTTTACCATTTCCAGCCGAAAGACAACAGACCCTTAATTGTCATTACAATTAAAACCACGGGGGATCAGTAATAATACAGCTGCGTTTTTTGTTTAAACCAGTTTATATTTTAAGAACAAGGACCCAGGTCTTTGTAGATCAGTATTACTTGATATTTCTGTATAATACTGTGGCACGCAGCGCCGTGGGTTTGGATGGGGCAAAGAAGGACGCAGGGGCGGCGTCCATTATGAACTGTTTATTTGAACACCAGCACCAGGGAAATAATGCTGTCGTTCCGAGGACCCCGTTTCCTTCAGGACCTGCGCCTACAACCAGCCTTCCCAGCCTGCTTAGCGCCCCCAGGCTCTCCCCCACACTGCTAGGCACAGTCACCCCATCATTTTCCTCCTGAGTGCCCCCAGTGGTTGCATACCCACATTTAACATTATTCCCCACAATAATGCAACTATTTACATGAAACATCTTCCCACCTAAGCACAGTAACACGGGTCATTAAATACAGGGCATCTTGGACATGAGCACCAAACCACAATACCTGGGACCTTGCTTATGTTTACCCATGTAGTTGTAGTACACGCATTCTTAGATGTACAGTTGTGTCTGTACTGTGGTATACATACGTGCGTGTGTGTATGCTACATATGTGAAATATGTGTGAATATATGATGCCAGTAGGTCTTGTAATGGTTGGAGTTGGCACCTTGCATCTGAAAGACTCGTTCAAATCCCGCCTCCTGCTGTAGACCCATGAGCAAGGTATTTACCCTGAACTGATACAGTAAAAATACCCATCTGTGTCAATGTGTGAATTGTTTAGTCTACTTTAGTACACAAACCTAGCAATGTAAGTCACTGTGGGGAAATGCATCGGCTAAATGAATGAATAATACATAAAGGAAGTAAAAAGATATAATTTTTAATGCCAGTTGCTGGGAGATTATCTTTTCTACTGTATTAAGACATGCTGAAGATTAAAAATGGTAATGCAGGTTCATAATGTGTGCGTTTGCAGTGTCTTTTTCTTTGTGTTGGATGTCACACCCTTGGAATGTAAACTGTGACAGCCGTGTTGCTAGAAAATGGGATTAGAGACGATAATCTCGTAGCACGTTTGTTTGGTGCGTTTCACTGAATCCAAAGTCTACAAATTGAGTCTGCCAGATAGATATCTTGTTGCTGATCTGACAAAGGTCATGTGGATTGCGAGATGCGATGGATGCGGGACAGAAAAGAAAAAGGTCTACGGTGTCAGTATTTGGACCTGGATTCACAGCTGAACACAAGTTTGTTGACCAGTGGGGTTGGATGCATTTTAACTGCTCGTTGGTTGTTCGCTCTCACTGCACGTCCACTTGTGAAAAGCAGCCTGTAGTTCTGTAACGCGTTTGAAAATGAACTTATAATGATTCTTATGCATCACATAAAATGGGGTTTCCAAATAAACAGGATTTAGAGTTTCTTTGGTGTCGAAGGCATGGGGCCGTTACTCTCTTTTGATGTTTGTCTGGCTCTGTAATATCACACCTTGCTTTATTTTCATATTTAAAGTTTAGGAAAATGAAAGTGGTGTTTTGAATCTTTGTAATTCTGTGTGTCATGACATTACCATGTTATATGAGGTCTGGTGCAAAGAAGGCCAGAGATGGGATGAAAAGTTCTTTATAATGGGTGCAGGTTTGCAAGCAATACTCTTCTAGATTATTTACTGTTTACTGACTATTTACTGTTTGTTTTGAGAAATTGTCATGATTTCAGACTTACAGGACCAAGTACTTTAATGCAACTGGAACACAACCTGGGAATGTTTAATGTTTTAGCATGACCTCCAAATAAAGAAGAGCTTTGTTCAGCTGTCTGTGGGCTGTTTATTTAGATTGCCAGCTTTCTGTAAAGATACGTTTGATGGCTCAAATATTTAAAGCTGTTCGCGCCATTCTAAAGCTGTACTATTATTGAAATAAGATTTCAGAAGCTCTCACTTTTGAAACACAGTCTCAAGAAGATATTTTCTGCCATCTTATATATATGTAATGCATTATACAATTGATTTTGTTAATCAAAAAGCAAATGTTAAAACAGCAACAACAAAATAAAATCTTTGACCCTTCATATTGAGATGAAATAGTATTTGGAGCCCTTGACACAGAATCCAGACATTGTTTACTGTATCTTCAAAGCTCCTGGAAGAAGAGAGAGTTTCTTGTGCCTTGGCTTGCTGACTTTCCAATTCGCGCTTACTTCTGAAGCTTTGCTGCTGTCTGGGGTGCATTACTCTCACACTGCTCAGTAAGCCTTCCTAATCTAGCGCCGAACAAGCCTAGATCTCGGTGAGATGGTGTAAGGGACGTCCGCCAACGCCCAAACTCTCGACTCCATCCTTTTTAACTATTGAAACGAGCTGAGGAACTCTGAAACAGCCTTGGCATGGTGCGAACCAGCTTGCGTTTTCCTTTTCTCTTGACTGTTCTGGTGTCGAAGTCCAGCTGGCAGCATAGATCACGACATATTTAAGCACTTTGCTTTACTGTTCGAAACACACTCGCACTACTTTTTTTAGTGATGGTAATAAAAATTAGCATCTTGAACGCCATAGTTCTGCAAAGTATGTTTCTATTACCAGAAGTTTAAAAAAAAAAAAAAGGAAAAAAAAGGAACTTTGTTTTAGTAACAATACCATACTTGGTCTACACAGAGAGGGTGATATCAAAACTTAATTTATTAATCCTCTACTGCCTAATACTTGTAAGTTGTATATATTTTGTCACCTTGCTTTGTGACCATAAAATGTTAAATCGTGACATGATTAGTTGCTAATGGAGAATTTGGTATTTAAGAATTTTCTGCTCGCTTAGGCATTCCTTCAACTTGTTTACGTTCCTAGAATATTGCTTAAGGGTGGAAATTGTTCCTTTTTTTAATGGTTTATGGCACTTTTAGCCTTTCCATATTTATGAATAATGTAAGTCAGTCACGAATTTGTTTAGTATTCCCCCTTGTGCTCCTCAGGATAACTATTCTCCTGTGGAAGATTGAGCAAATAAATAAATCACTTTTTAAGCTTTTCCCACAATGTTTTGTAAAAGTTGTTTGGCCTTCTGAATCAGCTGGAAGTATCCACATACCCTTCTGGTGGATTAACTTTGTGGGAATGTCCCTTTTCGCTTCTCTGAAAAGAAAACTAAGACATTTTTAGTTGTTTATAGTGTTTTATGTCTCTCTAGTGGTTCTTGACACTGTTTCGGAGAAACCCGGCCTGCCCTCGCTGAACTCTTTAGCACTGCTGCAGTAGCCATTGCACCATGTCAGAAGCTCCTGGTGGCAGGATACCTTCCTTCACAGAGGAATCTCCCCTTCTGCTTTTGTATTAATAATAATAATAATAATAATAATAATAATAATAATAATATTATTATTATTCATTTAACTGACACCTGTTAGATTTGTATTCAAAGCTATTTGTAATGATTAACCCATTTGTACACCTTGGTCATTTTTATTGTACCAGTTTAGGGAAAGCAGCTTGATCAAGGATGATACAGCAGGAGGTGGCATTCAAGCTCAGGTCCTCTGATTGCAAAGCAACAGCTCTAACTGCTATGCTTCTTATGTAGCAGTAGTTCAGTAACAAGGTTTTTTTTCATTATTACACTATCATGTCTAAGCTTCAGAGCAGGTCTTGTAGGGGAGACTTAACTTGGCTGTTTGGTAGCGGAAGCACAAATATGGTTGTACGTAATGAAAAGACTGCTCCTCTTTGGTGTCACACATCACTGGAAATTACAGCATGAAATGAATCCTTTCGTTTTACGGTAAATTGTATTTTCCTGTGTAATCACATAGTGCATTCCACACATTCTGTACAATACATTACTTTGTCCGTGAGTGTATATAATGGCTTAAATAAAAACATTGCTGGGGGAAAATCACAAGATGGCTAGCTGTGTTTGCAGTGTCTCAATTTTTATTACTTCCCCCCCTTTTGTGTAGGAGAAAAAATTAAAAAAAAAAAAAAAGTGGTAAAATGTGGGCACTTGAACTATCTGGAGTTCAGTTTATCATATAGTTTGAGTTAACGCGAATAAAACACGTACAAATCAAACCAGCCGATAATGGTATTATGTGTGCATTACAGTTTCATTAGGCAGGTGCCTTTTTTCCAGCGTATTTCGTTTAAAGGAAGAAAACAATCGCTTCCGCTTTGCTTTGCTTGAAAATAAGGAAATGCCTTTAAGATTAGCGTTTATGGGGCTGTCATTGGTGGCTCTGATGTCATCCAGTCAGTCACAGCACTCGAGCCAATGATGAAGTGGCAGGCCGAGCTGCCATTGGTGGTGATTTAAGGGGAGGGGCTTGCTGTAGGCTGGCAGCAGGAAGGGGGCGGTTGGGGTGGGGGCAGCTGGAAATGTTTGAGCCCGAGAGTTCAGCAGACACTCTTGTGTTTCGCGCAGCGCTGTTGAAAGGGAGCCCCCGTGTTGGCATGGGCCTGGAGCAGACAGCGGCAAGCAGGGAATGACCGCAGTTTGCAGCAGCACCGCCACTGCCGCCGCCTTCAGATAACGCCTAACCTGGAGCAGCTCCGCCGCTGCATTCCATGCTCCTGCGCTGGGCTTAGGAGAGGCTGAAAGGAGCTACAGGACTCGGGTGAGCGAGGTGGGAGGACCGCTTTCTCAGTTCTTTTTTCCCCCTCCCTCGTGTTTTAAGAGAGGAGTTTGCTGCAGTATGGTGCATACCATGTGTCGGGGGGGAGGGGAGGGGAGGGGGAGGGAGAAGGAAGCGTGCCGGCGGCAGTGCAGACAGACCCAGAAGCTGCTCCCGCCGCCTTCACCCGCCACAGCGTGTCCTCCCATGTCCCTCGCACAGCCGACGTGTCCTTCCGCAGCGCTGCTGGGAAATCACTTTGGGGGGGGAGGTTGCCTTTCTCGACCTCTAGGAAAGGAAGAGGTGCCTCATGCTTTATGTGTGCTGTGTGACACAGTTTCCACCGAGTTTGGGTGCCCCAACACACACCCGGTGAAATGTGTGCGTAATACGTACATTTCTGTTTGGGGTCATGCTGTCGGTGAGGGTATTAATGTGAAGGTGCACATGTGTCTGATGGCTCTGGGATTAGCCAGTCTTGTGCTGA
Source organism: Scleropages formosus (assembly GCF_900964775.1). Taxonomy (NCBI): domain Eukaryota; kingdom Metazoa; phylum Chordata; class Actinopteri; order Osteoglossiformes; family Osteoglossidae; genus Scleropages; species Scleropages formosus. Next base: position 2,468,754 of record NC_041819.1, on the reverse strand, counting down.
GTGAGGTCAAACGTCATCTACAGAGTTTATAAAGGATTCCCCCACCAACACACTTTAACGTGATGTGGGATGAATGTCAGGTCCCCTACATTTGTGCGGATGTTTTCCAGTCATTCTATCAGCGACTGGTAAAATGCTGTGCCGCCGTCTCCATCCGTAGCGCCAGAATCAGCGGGGACGCTCGGAGCTGCGCTGCTCGGAAGGCAAAGGCAGGAAAGACCGGGTTCATGTCAAACAGTTGGCAAACATGTCGGGAGGAAAAGGGTGTATTTGAAATGGAAGACCGTCCCTGCCCTTCCTGTTTAAGAAGGCTGCAGGGAGGCCAAAGCCAGTGGCTCTTCATTAACAAGGCCTAGCGAGCGGCAGCAAGTCCCTAAATTAATTTTGGAGCACAGTGACAGAAGCACGAAAAGCTAATCAGCCCTGCGCTTTATACTGCCTTGCCAGATGACTTCAGTTTCGGCCACTTTTGCATTGAGTTTCACGTTTTAAGTAAACGTTCGACACGGCTGTTCGTGCTCAAGAGGGAAGAGCTGAATCACCGAGCCGACGTTTTTAAAATGCTGTTATGACTTTGCATTTTCGGTTGCCTCGTGGAACTCGATATTACCATTATTGCTGGAAAGCATTTCAAATGTTTGTTATTCTTTCTCATCCCTCAGGCCTCTTAAAATGATGGCTTTTCCTTCAGTTCCGTCTTTGCTCTTGGTTCTAGTTTCGTGGTGGAGGAGTTCTTTTTCACGCAAGGATTGAGTCTGAATCTGCTTCCTTGGAAATGCAGGCCACCGAAAACGGAGAGAGCGCTGCGGGCGCAGTATTTTTATGCAAAGGTCACTAGATCTTTGTCAGCAACCGAACCTCGTGAACCACCGGTGTTCCATTAGCAGAACAAATTAATTAAATTGCACATTGACTCAGAATTTGGACGACTGTGAGAAATTCCTTGGACGATGCATCAAGCTCATTGGACAGGCATTTATTTGGAATTCCTGGTGGGAAGGACCACGGCTCTAGATAAGCGGCAAATGATCTTATTGAGAAATGCCGCATTAGTAAGACGAGGATAATTCGGGTCACAGCGGTTCAGTTCCTTGTTCTTGTTAAGGCTATTAGAATATGAGGCACTCGTCTGCTGACTCAGTAAAATACAATCTGCGTTGCCTCTGGTCTGTAACCTGCTTAGTCTAGTAACCTCTTTCGCACAGTTAAAATGCCGCTCATTCCATTCTACGCTCGCAAAGACTAGGCATTTCTGTACAAACTCCCGTGTGAGTCAAAGAAAAATGTGTCGGCACAATCAAGTAAATACTTGTTAATGACGCACTGTTCATTTCGTGAATGATGGGACCCGTGTCTTTATTTCATTTAAGTATGTTCATTTCTCTCATGTTTAGACCGGCTGCTTTAGTAATTTCGCCAGTCTAAAGAAATGTCGTAGAATGAATGTAACATGTCAACTTTTATTATTATCATCAGCATCATCCTGTAGATATTCTCTTGTAATTGCCACATAAGCATGTGAATCAATCGGACTCTAACAGGTTTAATACTCGTAGTAAATACTTTTTATATTCTGTATAAAGGAATAAAGGTTTGTTGTTGAAGAGGGGTCATAAATTGTTCACTTTTTTGTACTTTATTCACATTCATTTAATTCTCTCCCTGTATAATGCTAGTTTGGACTCAAGGAAGAAGTTACCTTGACTATTTTCATTAGGATTTAAGAGCTTCTTATTAGTGCAAGTATGACATTTTGTGGTTTAGTTTAACAGCTTTTAGTTTGGCCTTTTTGTGTGATTTACAGAGGCCTCTTGGATCCCAGCAGAGACCTGACAAACCCCTGCTTTGCATCCCACTGCTACAGTGGTGTGTTTGTGCATGGTGAGCACAGTAGTCATTGTTTGTTGCCTATTGTATACGGTGTCGTGAATGATCGATTTAACTAGCTAGTTGTTTCTAGTGGTGGTGGCGGCGATTGGCAGTTTGCCTGCGTTCCTTTAATTTAGCTGTTAATATCTTTTTTAATCAAAATTAATTGTATTAAAATAGTCTCATAATCCTTGAATTCTTCCTGCAGTTAGTTTTTGAAAAGATCCTTTGAAACCACTTGAGTTCAAGGTAGCAGGCCTCATTTTTTATGCATAAATAAAAATGCTGTAGGGTAAAACAATAGCATAATTTCCACTTCAGTGCTAGCTCATTTAACGCCCTCTTCTACTGCTAAAATATTTATTTACCGTGTGTCTCGGCATTTTTATTTAAGCAATGGATCCAATTAGTGCAACTTTCTCAATCTATTAAGGTGCGTAAATGCAAAAAGCAGCTCTGCGATTCACTCGGTGTTTTAGCTACACGTACATAGCAACCGACTAATCAAACACCATTGTCAGATCGCTCGCTGAAGACACACTTTCATAAATGTTCCCCATTACCAGCGATTTAGCTGCGCAATGTAGGTGGCAGCACGAGCGCCTCCTACAGGACTGTCATGAGTGAGAGATGGGCAGTGCCTCTGGCCTGGGATAACTCATCTGGCCAGTGTTGCATAGCTGAGCTTTGCATCACAGGAGAGCGTCCGTCTGCCGTCCGCTTCCTTGCACGTATATGGAGACAACTTGAACGCCAAAAAGTGAAAAGAAAGCTGGAGAATTCCAAACTGGGCCAGTGCACAATTACATCATGATGTACAGCACCGTGTGCTGTACCTGCATTTCCCCACTTTTCGCCACATTTCTCCCTGTGTGAATTAGTATTTAATGTATACCATATATAATGAGCTTAATTAATGAGTGTTTATTAATGTAGCAGCATGAATTTACTTCCATGGGCAAAATGACATTAGTACAATCAGTGCTTATTCCATTATTACAGATGTAAAACATGTTCCTGTTTAAGCCGTTTTTGACTGACTTTCTAGGAACAAATTCCCTATGTAAATGGCAGATTAACGGAGCTAATGCTGTAGCTGGTGTATTTAGCGAAACATGGGGACATGCATTTCAAGGGTTCAGAAACCACCTTGAAGAAGAGCATATGAAAGACAGAGTCCACAAATTTGTTATGATTAGGGATTTTATTATTAAATATTTTAGTAAGACCATACAGTGGCATCTCTGGCCTATTTTCCTGTAGCCTGATTTAGCACAAGCCTGATGGTCACGTTAGATGACCTATAATTCAGGAGGGTTCTGTGTACTAGTAGGTCCTTTTTCCCGATTATAGTATTACTATGTACGTCTGTCGGCTGTAAAATACTTCAGTCTGGTGCCATAGTGATAAAGTGCAATATCCCTGATAAATGTGACAAATTGCATGCTGGCAGAAGTTTGTCACTGTCAAATTTCAAAAAAGCAGCCGACGGGGGAAAAAAGGGTTCTGATTGAATATATGTCATTTTTTAGAGCTCAGAACTAATACCTTTCACTCACTGCCTTGGACCCCCTCTGTTAAACAAGGAGATGACCAAGATAATGCCGAACATCTAATAACCAGTGGGCCTAAGCCACACTAATCCGTAGGGTCTGATGTCAGCTGTGGTTTTACTTGGATTTCTCCCCTGACCTGGGTGCCCCCCCCCCCCCCCCACAAGAGAGTGTAGATGGGTCTGGAAGCTGCCTCCTGTCTGCAGTCATGGGCACCAGCTGGCCTGAGCCCCTTGCTGCAGAGGCTTCACACCCGCACGTTCCCATCCAACATTCAGATTTTTGTTTGCGTTATCTTTTTTTTTTTTTTTTTACCCCCCTCTTTTCTGCCCGTCAGGCCGTCTGTATGTAAATATAGCACAGTTCATAAATTGCTTGGGATTAAACTTTCATAAACCTGGGACCCAAACTTATTTGAGGCCCGCAGCAGTAATCACTCAAAACACGTCACCCTAATTAGCGGGAAGACTGCTGTCTGAAAGAGGGAGCCTTTTGGCTCCGCTCTCCGTTTATCCAGCATCAGGCGTCTGTTTTCCCCGGAATGTCGGGTTATCCGAGCGGTGCCGCACACAGCCGCAGTCTGTCCAGGAGACCTCCAGTCAACACCCACCTGAAGGAAGAGCAGAATTAATTTGCACAACTCACAAACATGGGTGTCGTAGGCGCATTCCTACCTGTACGCCATCTGTCATCCCCCGCTGGCTTGGACCGGGGGGGGCGAGAGGCGAGGAGAGGGGGTGTTCAGGCGGGGCTTCCGAAGGGGGATGTGTCGTATTGTTTTGAATAATGTGCCTTTTGGTTCCCGGGCAGCTGCCCCAGAGGTGTGAAACTCGAAGACCCGGAGCGTGTCCTTGACATTTATTGGAATCTTGGATCGAGTCTTGTTCACATAAAAACACACTGTAATAATAAACATCGTCTCCCACCGCCGGACATGTTGTAACCGTACCAGTCGGTAACGGCTACTTTTTTATTCCTCTGTCCTTTGCTGCAGTCGACTGTTTCGGGAGCGTTTTAAAGGATCTCTAATGATTTCCTGTGAGTTGATTTAAGTTTTTGTCTTTCAGACCGCTCCTGTCCTGTCATTGGTAAAATACTGCACGCTTATGATCATTCCTAGTCGCGTTGGGTTTTAATTGCTGCCTTCTTAAATGAACTTGAATAAACAATATTGTTTTAATAACAATCTTACCCATGCTTCATATTAAAAAGACTGTTAATTGTTAAAGGTCACACGTGACATCATTTCGACCACAGCTTGAGTGGTTGATCCTCTACTGCGAAAATGTGTTGTCAAGTCCTTTCTCAGACAGAATGCACATACAGTCAGAAAATTACTTTTGTTTTATAATCTGGATTCAACAGCTTTCATTTCCTGGGCAAACTGACTTTTAAACGCAGTCCTGAAGAGGTTCTTGACCACTCTCAAAATTCACACAAGGGATGTGTCACTGTTTGCACTCCTTAACTCGGGACTGTCCCTTCCTTACCCCCTGGCACATTTTAGACTGTCTCCCCTCGGCTGCTTGGCAAAACGTTCAGCGGAGTTTCCTCTGCTGTGGAACACTGGAACGGCATCGGCTGCTCGGGATTATTGTCTAATTCAAATATTTCTGACACTTGATGTGTTCGTCCATAGCGCTTACTTGAGCTGTGCCCAAATTCATCAAACAGTTTCTGATTCTAATTTTTAATTTCTGCCATCAATAGGTCTCTTGTTAGTGTAACTGGCTTACTTTTGGCCAAAGTCCTCCCCTCAACAGTTAGTCAGTTTTGTGATTTAAAAGGCTTAATAGATGAACAGTTGTCACTATGCTGTGGAATTTTGATGTCAGATCTATGGAACACATTAAAGTTACTTGATGGCAAAGCAGTGTTTCCTAAATGTTGGAAAACAGGAGATCTTTCTAGAGTTAATCTTGTTAACTAGTTTTATGAATAGAAATTTCAGTTGTAATTTTCTCAAAGCAGCCTGTTTGTTGCTGGTGACACTGCTTTGGATCTCTGTTAGGAATATGTATATGTATTTTCTTTTGCATAGCAGTTGTAACCGCAATTTTTGAAACACCAAGGTAATGAACGTGGCTGGATTGTTGATCATCTTGTTCTCCTTTTTAAATAGTCAGTGCCAATGTATACATGCATCTGATAACATATGAATTGTTTCAGTATGATTTAGTTTCAGTTTATACCAACCCTAGTCTGGTAGATTTAAGGGAAGCTATCTGAACACAGTCCAGTTGCGCCTGTTTTATTTCTCTAGTTTTAGGCTATAATATTTAAGGGTTGTGGCATTTACCATAGGGAAGTGTTCTCAGGAGCTCCATTCCAAGTGTTAGGTCAAAGGTGGTATATTTTCTTTTTTGCAAAATAGCCTGTTATTTCCAAAATTTTTTTTGTAAACATTCACAGTCCCAAAATACAGTGGGTAAAAAGTGTGTATGGACAAAGTTCCCAATTTAAGACTTCTGTATTGTCTTTCAAAACATTTATAGTGGCATTCCTACCCTTTAACCCAGTCGGCGTTTCCACCATGTCTTCAAGGCTATTTCTATTGCTGTCCAGAGCTGGAAAAGCCATCTCAAGACATGGCACACATAAATGGGGCATTATAGGTGTCTGCCTTTATCTGCATTCCAGCGGCGGCAGATGACCATACATGGACAATATGTGTGTTGATAATGTTTGAACAGAGAGCAGTACATTGCTCAAATGCTGTGGTCATCAGCACAAATGATTCTCCCGGTGCCTTTTTTCCCCCTCTTCTTCCTTCATTTGTTTTCTTTTTCTCAAAATTTTCTCTTCTAAATAAATGTCTTCAAGTTTCTGTAAAGTACCAACAAGAGAGAGGAGCTTATTATTCGTAGAAATGTGTATTTAATTGTAAGGTTAAATAAAAATGTTGATTCTTGAGCAGTAGAACTTGTGTAGAGATCAACTGAACTGATCAAAAGCACCATTCCACAATGTCTTTTTTGACACAATGGCTGTATTCTGTTTCGAGTTCAGTTTTACATAAGTATACTCTCTCTTTGTGAAGAGCTCCCCGTTTTACTGTGGGGGTGGTACAGATGTGAAATCATCACTTGAAGTATCATTTGTGCAAAACAAATTAGATTGCTTTATTATGAAATGGTCATAATGGAATTATTTTAGCTTTGGGTATGCTGTTGCTATGGGTCTGTTCATCTCATCAGAAAAGAACCCTAGCAACAAGATTGTAGAGCGAAAGAAAGACATAAGAACGCGGGATCTCCTTTTGCTTTCTGTTTTGTTATTAAAAATATGTGTTTGGTATGCATAAGAAGAACTAAACAGTAGGCGTGACAAAAAGATCCAAAATACATGTAAATACATTCGTTTTCATGCATTAAATGATTTATTGCTCAGTACGTCGTCATTAGTTGGCTTTTATTTTAGTAAGACATACTTAAAGATATACTGGTATTTCCATGCAACACTGAAATATTTAATACCAACTTGCTTTTGTTTAAAAGAGTCATTTGCAGGGTTTTCCAGAGAAAATTTTGCAACACGGGCAAGGAGATCTTGTGCAGTAAGACAAGAAAATAGCTATGTCTGAATTAGAGAAATGTGTACTTTAAGTTGCCATTGTTACTTTTGCCACTGTTCTGATATATAGTTTTACCCTTTAGACCAGAACATATGAAGGATTTTGTCTCATTTTAGCTGTGGTATCTTTCATTTCCTTAAACAAAATAACACATTTATTTTTACATCGTCACAGCATCACAGAACCATGTTTATTTTACTTAAGAACTTTTATTGGACTAAAAGTTGCCTGAAGATTTTTTTTTTTTTTTTTTTTTTTTTAAAAGGGAGGGGGGCAGGAAAAGTAGTAATTTTGATTTGATTTAAAATTTAATCAGCCTAGGATTTATATACTGCAATGAAGTTTACAAAATCAGTTTCAGTTTATGGCTTTAAATGCAGTTATATATATGTGTGTGTGTGTGTGTGTGTGTGTGTGTGTGTGTGTTCGTGTTCATCACTGCAGAATGCATCTAATACATGCTTAAGTGATACTTCTTATGTATATTTTCACGTTTCTGCACTGTTTTACTTAAAATCTGTATTTTAAGTAAATTAAAGCACTTTGAGAGGTAATGGATTTGCTAGGTCATCTTCATCTAGAATTTTTGTAGCTTTATTATTTAACCAAAGTATTTCTTGAGTTCCAATGACTTCATTGAGAACGAACACAATGTATTTGAGGTAGTTTTGTAATATCCTCATTATAATGGGTATTCCCAACACAGATTCCTTGTGATAAGATTGAAAACTGTGTCTTCACCGTTATCAGCTTCACTTCAGATTCTGCAAATTGTTGAATGAATTAAGAGTTCAGTTAGAACAAAAGTCATCACACACTGTAAAGATGGTGTTTATCAATTAATTTGTAATATTCAGTCAGATGGATTTTTGGGGAGCCAAATTACAATTTTAATGTTGGGATTACTCTGTTTACATGAAGGTGTGCCAAATGGGTACATAATCTCAATAATAGAATATTAGCATACATGCAGATGTACTTGTTGTTTGCTGTGGATGTAATGTCAAACAATGGAATAATTTTCTATTCTGTTTTAAGGCTGCGCTACAAAAGATTTAATACATTTCTAATTTTAAATCAATATCTAGGTGACCTTGATATGTCCAATGTCACTTGTATGCCAAATTTATCTGAAGCATTAACAGGCAGAGAAACTATTGCTCTTTTCTGCAAAACCCATTAAAAGTTTGTAAACCTGAAAGGTCATACAGCAGCACACACTCAGCATTCTCAGAAATGCGTATGTATTTAAACGAAGCTACCCGAGTAGGAGGAAAGTGATGAATGAAAAGGCATGGGGCAGTTTGCCAGTCCACTTGTACCTGTTAAGTCCGACAGGTACCAGAGGTGGCAGTGCTCACAAAAGCCATCAGTACTGCACAAGACAGCACTTGGTTCAAGTTGTTCAGTGCTACTGTTTTTGGAGCATCTGATCTTAAGATGGGTCAGATGATCTGTTTGAGTTATTAGGCAAAATATTTATTTAGCTAATGCTTTTTTTCCTGTAGCAATTTATGATGTTTAGCTAGAGCTTACAGTTCACATCTCGACAGGTTCTTAGCGATGCTGATTTTTGCATTGATTATGATTAGTTGGGTAAGGATCCTGATTTTAAAAAAAAATAGCAGTTCTTCTGGAGTGTCACTTTTAGTTTGCTGCTTTACAGCCTTTGAAAGTTTCTAGAATGCACTAGAACATTCTTGAAAGCTCAAGAATCTAATGTACCGGATGTTAATTTGCTAATTTCAGAAGTGTGGAATATTTTTCTGAAAACTGACATAGTACTATGGGGGTGTGGTGGCGCAGCGGGTTTGGGCAGGGCCTGCTCTTCGGTTGGTCTGGAGTTCGGGTCCTGCTTGGGGTGCCTTGCGATGGACTGGTGTCCTGTCCTGGGTGTGTCCCCTCCCACTTCAGCCTGTGTTGCCGGATTAGGGTCCGGCTCCCCATGACCCTGTCTGGGACAAGTGGTTTCAGCCAGTGTGTTTGTGACATAGTACGAATGCCAGAATCAACAAGTTGTGTTACGTTGTGACTTAATCACTTATACAGCCGGGTTATATTTACTAGAGTGGTTCAGGGTAGAGTACCTTGATCACGGGCACTGTAGCAGCAGTGAGCTTTGAGCCCAAGGCAGAGGTTCTGACCACTACCACCATGTAAGTGGTAACGGAGCACACAGTACGTCAAATTCTCGTGCATCTCGGTTGGAACATAAGAAGGGGTGGCACGCATTTTCCTGAGCTCTCCAGTGTCAGTCGGTTGCGCCCCTGCTCAGAGCCTGGTACACGTCGCACTTCATAAAGCCACAGTAAACGGGCTGGCCTTAGTGTACCAACTCAAAACAGTGATGTCTGTTGTATTCAGTGGCAATAGAAATATCCTTGACAATCAAATTTGTTTAGTTTCTTTTCCGCTTTTTTCATTATGGATTACTGCTGCTGAATATTATTGGGGAAGCCTTGGTCAGAATGAAAATTGGGAACTGGAGAGATAAACACACTGCACAACAAAGGTTCATCTCTGCAGCAGTTATGTATGTGCTCTTGTGGCTTCTTCCTTTTTCTGCCTCATCGCTCTCTAATCCACGTTCTAAAACCTAGAGATCTTTCTCAGGTGCTGAAAGCTACACTTTCATGTAAACATTTACCATACGTTTACCTACACATTTGCCACGTGCATGTACTGATTCAGTACGTACCCCTACGATCTGCCTTCCCAAAGACGGCATTAGTAAAAAAAAAAAAAAAAAAAAAAAAAAAAAACAAATATTCCCCTGGGATCGCTAATTTTTGTACCACAAATTGGATTACGTCATTCAAAATAATTGTTTCCAGTAGTCAAAATTGAGTCCTCCCTCTTCAGCTTGTACTTTTAGGGGTTTTAAGTGCTTAGATTCTTTATATGCCAAGTGACTCACATTGTGGGATGACAGTTTTAAAGTCCACTATTACTCAGGCAGTCCAGTGGGACCCTACACTTTTGAAGGCTCAGCTGTGGGCTGAATATACTGCTAACTGCCTCAAAACATTGTCCTAAGGATTTGATGTCCCCCCCATGTTGTGGCATGTTGATAATGTTGTTACCAGAATTCGTTGCGGTAAACTGGAATGACTAAGCCAACATGTCCTTCCTTGCTCCTCGTTTCAATAAAAAGTGTTTGGAAATCTCAAAATTTGCTGCCAGACCTTCAAAAGAAATGTTCCCTGTGGCATCTTACATTTTACAGTTATTACACTGATTTTATTTCCTTTACGCAAAACTTTCAGTTCAGACCTTTGTTGAACCTTAATGTTATAGATTATGTATCTGAGGGTTTTAGTAATTCTTCAGACAGATTCGGCTTCGTCTTTGCCCTTTTCAGGGTGCGCCGCGTTCTGCTTGACGCCCCGCGCGGCCCGTCTTGCACTTCTCCCTTCTCCCAGTTTTCGCCTGTGAATATTTCCAGATGTTGTGAAAGGAAGGCCGCCAATTTGGTGGGAGTTTGTGCGCTCTGTAAAGGGCGGGCGAGCTGGCGGGCCCTGCTATAACGCAGGCAGTCTACGCGTGATGACGTCTTGGGGGCCGATGGAAAGGTACACGTAAGGAAGGAGAGACGCGCCTTTCTCCTCCTGTTTTGCTCACGCAGCCTCCCCTTCTGTAATGCGGTGTTTAAGCTCAAGCGGCTGTGTGGAGCTCGCAGCGGTTTGGGACCTGTCAGCGTCGTAATAATGGCTGGCACACGCCTCTGTCTCAGCTTCTCTTTTTTTTTTTTTTTATTCAGGCTGCTGGGCGGATGCCCAGAAAATTGCTGCAATAAGTGTTTCAATTGGACATTCTCCCCATCGGGCATGAGCTGGGCGGGGTGAGGTGAACCGTGGCACGGCCCTGCGTTGACTCACCACATTGTGCTGTCTCATTGTAGAGCACGGGGCCTGCCCTCTTCTCTCCATTCGGCTCGCTCAACGGTTGCACCGTGTGCACAATTGAACAAAGTAATGATTAGCGCCAGCGGAGCGTCTGCTTGCCCCCCCCCCCCTCCCCAGAATGGCTCGTCCGGTGCTTCGGTATGCAGTGTTTGAAAAGTTGCGCATTGGCTGGATAAGTCAGATTTATAGTCTGTTTTCTTTTGAAGGATATGGCAGTTCAAATAAAGAGTAGGAGACATACACCAGCAAAAATAGTTCTGCGACGTGTGCGAGGGATATATGTAGGTTGTATGTACGTTGTACAGATGTTACCACTACTGTTGCCAGTTTGTAAGGAAGTAAAACATCTGGAGGGTTATTATTCTCGTGCGTATGGAAAGAATAATAAAAAGAAATGTATCGCTGTGGTCCACATTGGAAGGTCCATCCACAAGTATGTGGTTTATTAACTTAGTTTGAGTAGAGCAATTAACATTTGAAGTACATTTGAGCTTGGATGAATTCTGGAAGCTTTGGTGACCCTTTTGGAAGTTCTTCGATAGCGCCACAGTAGTGCTCCATGCCCTTGTGCTCCGTTATGCTTCTGTGTGTATTTCTGATTGCATTTTGGCTGTAAACCCTTTCTGTTCTTTTTTTTCTTGTAAAGATGAAAAAAGGGAAACATTTAGTAGTACAGCAAACCTGGAAAATGTTCATCTGAGAAGTAATGAATGACCGGGATATCATATCAGTTATACCATGGTGGTATACTCATTTATGAAAAACGCTGCTCTACAAATGATTATATATTAGCTACATCAGTGAGAAACAAAATCAGTTCTTAAAATTACACTACGCTGTCATACTCTCATAATAGCTGCTCAGGCTAGCTGCCATACCATTAAAATACTTTCATATCCTTACTTTGTGGGGTAAACCGCAGTGGTTATATTTCCATTTGCACTCGAATCTTTGGCTCCTTCCTTTCTGCCTGAAAGGGGGAGGGGAAAGATCAGTCAAATTCAGTCAAATGGTTTTTTTCTTCTTCTTCTTCTTCTTCGGCTCCAGCTAGATTTTCTTACATTTATGCATTCAACCAAAAGGCGGAAAAGGCTCCTACAGCCCTTGCGTGTGTGTGCGTGTGCACGCAGGTGGCCGTTCTCCCGTGTTCAGAAGCGGAGGCCTGTCTAACGACTCACTTCCCCTTTGTGCCCCTGACAGATCGCGGACGGAAAGTGCCTTGTCAGACCGCGTCCCTGCTTGAAGCTGCTCCCGGGCCTTTCCTGATACCTCAAGTGCAGCTCCACGGCCGAAAGACGGAAGCGCCCACAGAAGCACAGAGGGAAAGAAAGGGCTTAATCCATACCAGCAAGTCTCACGCATATTATTAATATTAATATTGTACCACGGGCTGCCGTAGCCTAGTCGCAGCAGGAGCTCAAGTGTCCGCCGCTGGAAAGACGAGAAAGACGAGGGCGCCCGGTTGCTCGGTCAACGTTCAGGCCAAGGCATCTCTGATCATGTCCTTTCGTGCTGTCAGAGGCCTGCTGCTGGAACACGCCAATTGATGAGTGACTGCTCACTGATACATAGCGCTCTCTGTCCCCGCACCCCCACCACGCCGCTGCTTCGTGGGCGTTTCGCCGAGCTCCCTGTTTCTGATATTTTTTGGGAAGGAACAACTGAAAGAACAGACAAAGAAGAACGGGACGGCCTGAGCCGAAGTTTCTGACCGCGTCGTGAGCCCTCATGCGTGCCGCTTTCAGGCGTGCTTTTTGAGCCAGCAGAAACACACACCCGCGCTCGGTCCCCTCCCAACCCTTAGGGCTTCCCCCGAAACACTTTTGATATGGCTTTAAATATCGCTTCGATAAGAGACACGAAATGGCTGACCCTGGAAGTGTGCCGGCAGTTTCAGAGGGGGACGTGTTCTCGGAGTGACGAGGAATGCAAATTTGCACACCCACCCAAGAGCTGCCAGGTGGAAAACGGAAGAGTTATTGCCTGCTTCGACTCCCTAAAGGTAAGGAATACCAAGAAGCCCATTTCTTTCTAGCATGATTTCTTTCCAAAGCTTTTTTCAGAAAGATTAGATTCAATATAAAAAGCAGGAGACATGAGACATGAGCAGGTTGAAGTACAGCCACTCTTTTTAAGTAGCTTCAGATTGTTTTTCTAAGCCAGGCAAGAAAACACACTGTATACGGTGAGTGGGTTCTGTAATGTGTTTCTTTTTTTTTTTTTTTTTTTTAAAATAGTTTTTATTTTTGTGTACTTTAATCTTTCAGAATAAATGTTTCAGACTTCCTTTTTCCTTTCATGTTTTTTGATTAAACTAGACTAGGCCAAAAATGACAGACCGTATTCCTTGCCAAACAGTGCAGTAATGCCCATGAACAAGGGTTTCAGAGATGATAGGACAGGGCCTCTACAGCCAGTGAGATGTATGCTTTCTATAGACATTTTTCTGTCTCCTTCATTGGTTCACTCATTCATTCATTCATTTTCACAAACCACTTGGTCCTGGTGATGGACATCCAGAGCCTATCATGGAATCACTTTGTGCAAGGTTGGAGGGTTACAGGCAGGATCTGTGTACACGCAGTCTGTTGCAGAATAGCCACGCGCACACACACATATTCACCCGCTTTGCACATCGCAGGCACTTCAGCATCACCGTTTCACCTGAACTGCATATCTTTGGACTGTGGGAGGAAACCGGAGCACCCGGAGGAAACCCATATAGACATGGGAAGAACATGCAAACTCCACACAGACAGCCCAGGCAACAGTGCTACCTGTTTCGTCACCATGCCATTTTTGCGTCAGCTGAAGTTCATTTCCAATACCAAAAGTGTTAATCCTGGACTGACATCGGGGATTGTGTTTTCCATAAAACATTCGTCAGCAGCTTGTGCCCAGGCTGGGGTCGCCCATGTCTGCTGTGGCCCTCACGGCAAAGAGCTGGTAGGTAGTCCAAGCTCTCAGGTTCAAAGGCCAGATGGCCCTTGTCTGAGCTCTGAGCCTCCCCTTGGTTTTAGCCATTTACATTTAACCACTACACTTTACTATGTTGTGTCCTGTAAATGTGTCTCTGTGTACGTGGGTGTGATTGTAGTCAAACCCATAGAAATGATGGTCCTGAGCGATTGATTTAATTTTTTTTATTTATTTATTTTTCCTAAACCAAGATAAAACGGCAGATCAGGCCGACTTATTGCCATAGCAACTGGTGGCTTGCTGCTGGTAAGCAGTGGCACCTTTGTTCCTTTATATGTAATGATGGTTAAATGAGTTAATTGACATTTTATCGGTTTATCGTTTTCTCTGTTGTCTTGCACTTTTCCAGTTTAAGAATCTGAGGGTTTCGTGCACCATTAGAAACAATTCTTTTATCTGCGTTCAGGCAGGTATTGCCTAACTCAGCACCGCACGTGTTATGCAGAGTGGGAGAAAAATAACCTGCAAGTGCCCATATGAAATTTTCTCTGGTTCTTGAGTTGCTGGAGGACCTCTCATCACATTTATACATTCATTTTCCCCAATAATCAACGGGGTACCTGCTGCCTAAGCACCTTTGTCCGCATGTGTTACTGTATAATGGAAGCCACACAGAGGCTGCACACCAGGTATTAATGGGCTCCATCTCCTCGAATAATCCGGCATAGTGAACTCCAGCCATATGGGGCAAGTATCCATAACTTTCACTGGGATTATCACCAGTGCAGCAATCCCTCACAGCTCAGCAGCTTTGGGAGACTGGGTTAAACCCCCAGCCCCCTACGACGGTCCCTCTGAAACCCCTCCTAATGAGTCATCTCCCGAGTCGGGTAGACGGCACGAAGACCAGGGCCCCGTAACGAGAGCGGGCAGGTGTCAAACTGCAGAGGCGTCCTCCATGCAGCCGACCTTTTAAAGACCTCCCATTTTGGTGCAAGGGGGTGAAACTCGACCTGACACATCAGGATCGTTTCCACTGCCTGCACGCCGACTTTCCTCCCTGACACCTTTTAACACAGCACCCTTAATGGAAGCAGAGGCAGCGGCGCCAGTGCCTGGCGGAAGCAGCCTCCACGGACGGAGGAGCAGGCCTGCATGGCCCCGGTGTATCAGAGGCCCACTCTGCTGCTCACACCTGAGCTGCTTCCTCTCCAGGGTTAGGGAGGGTCACATAACACACCCATTCTCTCCCCCCCCCCCCCCCCCCCCGCAGACACAGGCACTGCTCAAATAAAAACAAAAAAGTGCATTTCTGTATCACCACACCCACAATATTGACCCAGCACACCAGAACAATACACATTGTCTTCTGAAATAATAGCATGGTCAGCCACAGCCGTTGGAAGAGACCACGGCCCACCGCTGTAGTAATGCATTCCTGCGCTGAAGTAATGGCTCCTGTCGATGGGCAGCACAGCTGAGACTCGAACCGCAGTCCCAGTCGTATATTTGAGACGCCCTTCAGAGACGGTTTTTCTGGCAGTAAACAATCTCTCAGTCCAAAGCAGAAATTATTAACATGAATTTAAATGGCAAATGAGTCAACAAAAAGGCTAGCGTACCCGTTGAAGGACACGTCTAGATTTTACATCAAGTAAAATGTCTGTTTTGAGTAGTGCGTGGGAGTCCTCGACTGTACCTTTAGACTTTCTTTCATTATGGACCTTTGCAGTCCTTTCAATTCCTGCCATAGTTGTAGTGGTGAAAGCTGCCCCCCCCCCCCCCCCCCCTTTACCAGGGTAGCTGTATTGTCTGTGGATCTGTTTGGTATGAAGGCAACGTTTTGCCACCTGCGTGGAGTCACAGAAGCTCTTCGTCCAGTGAGCGATGATAGTCAGGGGATGGGAGACTGTATCTGCCTGCAAAATACACAAATAGTTGAGACATGTGATGGTGTCATACTTCCTGCTGCTGAATGGCCCCTTGTATTCTCCTCGCCCATCCAGCATGACGTACATGGGCTCATCGCCGTGGACAGAAATCAAAATGGCTCCTGTTCTTCTTTCGGTGGAAAGAATGGTTCCTGTTACAGAAATGGGCATGTATTAGCATCAGAGAAAAGATTACTGTGTGTTTTAAAAACCTATGCATACAGCACAGCTTACAGCTGGAGTTGAAGACACTTCAATCCTTTGAGTTAGATTCTCTTATGACCACCAATGTCTTCAGGTGGCAGTTGTTCCACAGAGACCATCGCTCCGTGCAGTATGAATCGCTTCTTCTTCATCACATTGTGTGACAGACCAGCATCGTTTTTGCATGTGTGTATTTTCAGTTGTTCTCAGTCCGAGTTGACAATTTTAGCCGGTGTCACTGTAGTGAAACAAAATATGATTCAACAAACTGATAGATTGAAGATGTCAGGCTTCTTTCCACAATGTGCTCATGGTTTCTGTCATTCATCAGCAAAGTCTTCTATCAGCACAAGCAAAACATGGCATTCTTTGCCGAAGGTCTACGTAAATACAAGTAGTGTGGAGAGCATCAAAGGCACTAGAAGGCCCATTGTGCAGAATCCACACCATGAAAGACAATCAACGACTGTAATGCACTCGCCCTATGCTTGTGTTATTTATTTTATTTTTATTTGTTTTTCAACAGTTTCAGTCCCAGGGTGCCTAGCAGCGGGGATCTCTTTTGAAGGGAACATTAAAGGTTCTGTTCGTGTCTTTCTGGACCTCTGAACACTCTGACGTGAGAATCCCCTCTGAGACCTGGAAGCTGAAACTGGGGCTGACTTTCTCACACTGGCTTACGTAGATTTGTGTGCTGCTGGATTCTTGTTCCAGGCCGCAAGTTACTTTGTTTATTAAAAATTTATGGATGAAACTGATGATGATGACATGTTTAATAACTTTAATTTGTAGGGCTCCTGTCATACAGCCCCCTCTCCAAGTACTTGGTCCCACCAAAAGTTGATTTCTCCTCCAACAGACTGGGAAAAAATGTTTGGTTGCATATTCCCATCATGTGACCAAAACTGAGGATGATTAATGTGCACCGAGTGTGAACATGGATAGGGCTTCCATATTGCTCAAGCGTAGCTCTACCCCAAACTTCCCCCTGCTGAACCAGCAAGCTGGAGAACTGCTCATGTGCAGCAGGGAAGTGAATGATGAAATCCCCTGGGGCGGTGAGAAGAACAATGAAGCGTTGACTTGTGTACTCCCTCCCACCCCTTGCACTGGCTTACCACTTCAACTTGACATGAGAGGGAGCACCAGAGTCCTGTCTACTACTGAAGTGAAACCAGAGAAGCTGCATTGCTGTTGTCCTGACACTTGCATTTTCACACACTCATTTTTAAGGTTGGACCCAGTAAACGCCTGTGGGAGGGAACATTTGGTTCAGTTGTCTATTCTAGCCTGACTGACAGACCTTGCCAGTTGTGCAGGGGGGGGGCATTCTTGGGGATGCTCAGCTGGCCTTAAGTATGAGTAAGATCTCATTTTGGTTCCTTAGCTCCTTAACCAGTATGCTTAAGGGGCAGCTGATAACCTGGTGGTTAGAGCTGCTGCCTTGCTGCCTTTGGATCCAAAGGCTGGCGGTTGAAATCTCACCTACTGCCGTGATACCCTTGAGTAATGTACTTACCCTAAATTGCTCCAGTAAAATTACCCAGTTGTATGAATGGGTAAATTGTAAGTTGCTTTGGAGAAAAAGAGTCAGCTGAATGTATTGCTCCATTTTTTGTGTCCATTGCTTGGAAAAGAATGCCTCAAAGATAGTGTCAGCCTATGATGGTTGGAAGTCATGTGTTTTTAATGAGTGCAGGGTATTTATTTTTAACCAACTTACTGGTGCATTGACCCGCACTGAAACAGAAGAGATTGAGGTTCCAGTCTTTTTTCTCCTAACATAACGTCCTTAATATGATGGCAAAACAAGACATTCGAAGCACCTTCAGGTTGGAAGGTAAACCTAGAAAATGCTGCAGTTGTTTGAAACTAGAAAGGGGATCTAACTGTCCTTGTGATGCTTCTCCAGGAAGTTGAGTTGTGGTCCTGGACCCTCCCCCATCTTCTCTGCTCCCTTTTCCCCCACGTTCCCTGTGCTGAAAGGGGAAGCTTTCCCGTTTCTCTGACACTATGAAAATGCCTTCACTTAAGTATATATTCATGAGTCTAGGAAACATTTACTACTGCAGGTTGCAGTCCGCTGAGTATTTTTTTTTTTTTTTTTTTCTTCCCACTAATTAGATCTTAAGTGACTGAAGCGTATCTTGGG
Source organism: Scleropages formosus (assembly GCF_900964775.1). Lineage (NCBI taxonomy): Eukaryota > Metazoa > Chordata > Actinopteri > Osteoglossiformes > Osteoglossidae > Scleropages > Scleropages formosus. The sequence goes on along the minus strand of NC_041819.1, from coordinate 2,450,647 downwards.
TGGAGCTGAATGCCGCGGTAATGCAGACTATTGACACAGTCAGGGTTTTTGTTTACCGCGGTAACGCAGCTGGGGCACGAGACGGAGAGGCTCTAATGAGACGTGTGGCCTGTTAATTGGTCCTTAGAATCAGAGGCCTCGTCTAATCAGCCATTAGCTCTTAAATCACAGATACACTGGGAGTTGACTGCAGCGGCGGACTCGGGAACGACGGCAGGATTTCATCAGCATTCATCACAAAGACAACTGTTAGGCCCACACCGCAAGAACATCTGCAAAAATAATTGGTGTCCAAACGATTTCAAACGAATGTGCTGTAAACATTGTTTTAAGAAAATTTGTTAGCGTAAGTATTTTTCAATGAATTTTTTTTAATGTACAGTTACTGACCCGGTGGATGGTTACTGTAAATAACCCACGCTGACTATAGTGAGCCCTTGGGTTGTGACCCACTGATGAGTTGTTAAGCCATTGGCTGCTGCTGATGTCAGTCACAGCTGTCATCTGAGAGCCTACATGGAGCACCAGCGAGAAGTCCACAAGGCCCCTGGACCCCAGCGCTGACAGCCATGTGATGTATTCAAAGCAGGGATATTAGTGGATTACTGTCAGCGTGGCTCCTAGATAAGAGGCTGAGCTGTTCTTTTACCCCCTTCTTCAAAAAATGTCCTGGAAGGAAAAAATATGGCACAATAGATTTATTCCTCAGTGATTATCCCTGTGACAAGCTCAGCTGAACTCCTGGTGGCTGGAAACGCTTCCTCCGGCTGAATTAGCTGCATTCTAACAGCACTCAGCAGTTTCCCGATGGTCAGGTCAGATCATGCAAAACGCTCGTGCAGTTTTAAGTGTGTGCTCTAATGGATCGCACTGCTGTCCCACCGTGCTTGGCCGGTGATTTGGATGTCTGTCTGATCCCCGCTCGGTCTGTGTCGAGTTTATTGTCCCCCTCTTTACGAGGGGTTCCTCTCGGTGCTCTTGTTTCCCCTCACCATCCAAAGGCATCAGGCTCTTATGAGCCGTACAGCAACTTATGATGGTGCAGCAGGTAACGCTGGTAACTTCTTCACATGTGGGTTCAGATTTGTTGCAGTTATTGGACAAAAGCGTCTGCTAAATGAGTAAATGTGTGTGTGTGTGTGTGTGTGTGTGTGTGTGTGTGTGTGTGTGTGTGTGTGTGTGAGACATGTTGCTGGTGTATAGATGGTTGTGTGATTATAGGGAGTTCAGTGCAGTGTATCTAGAGCTGTAAGTCACCTCTGATAAAGGTGATGGCTAAATACCAGTTAATAATCATTGCACTTTGCTTTGGAGAAAAGCATCTGTTACATCTGTCAGTGTAAATGAACTGCATTATCCATTTGGCCTCTGCTCCATATTGTCAACATGTTTGTGGAGCAACACCCTTTCCGCTGCCTTTCAGAATGCTCCGCGTTTAGCTTCTTGTTTCATTTTGATTTTTCATTCACAGTTTCTGCAGCCAGTGTCTGAGTGACCAACTGAGCGCTTGTTGTTAGATTAGTCCGATTTAGCTGTTGAATGTCTGCAGACACTGAAGATCTTTCAACAAAGCTGTCGCCGAATAGAGCACAAAAATAGCTGCTCTGTTTATAAACTGGTGTTATCTTTCATAGTAGATCTCCTTGCAGACTCTCATGGTGTTAATTTAGAAAGGAATTCAGCAGAATCGTAAAGACATTGTTTTATATTTTGCATTCATAATCCCCTTTAAAAAACTAATTCTTAAGCTGACTGCATAAACTGTTCAAGTGGAGCTTTGACGGTTATTACAATTATTGTATAAATTCTATATTTCCCCTCCAGTTCTCGAATACTTTCCTGAATGTAACTGAGCCAATGCATAAATTACATTTTAGATTGTGCCACCTCGGTGAAAGCAGAGATTTCCAGCGACTGAACAAAGTGCTCTGCCTTCGGAACGTCTGTGATGGAGACGACTCGGTGTTGAGGTTCACCCTGGGATAACGCTCCTCCACATGCAGGGAGCGACCGTGTGTCGTCGAGGTCTCTGGGAGGCGGCCGTGAGGTCGTAGGAGTTTAGGGAGAAGTGACAGGAGCTCTGGAGGCGCTGGCCTATCTCACACTCAGCAGATGCCTGCACCACTGAACCTTCACGACAGGTGGAGATGCTAATTGGCACCTCGCACACCGTTACTGTCGTGTGGAAAGCAAGAGGATGGATGGGGGGGAAGGAGATGGGAGGGATGCTGTGACAGACTGGCAGAATTTGGTTCCTCATGTGTAGAAGGCTGATGGCCAGTTTTTTTTCCCCTCTTTCCATAGAAGAGAGATCTCTGCCATTCGTGGCCGTGCTCCATCAGAGCCTCTCCAGTGGACATTCGTGTTTTCTGTAGTGCACTAGCAGTTACCGTCCTGCTATTAATCTTCATGTTAGTGAAATGGTGTTTGTTCAAAATGGTGGTGGTGGTGTCCACCCAGGATGTGAAGGCTAGAATGCACTGTTGTACTGTGTGTGTGAGTCATCCTACATCACCTATTACTCACTTCCTGTAATCCACAGCTGCAGTCATTAGGCCTGGACTCGTGAGCGCACCGCTATCGGCTCGGGCCTCAGGAGAGCGGCCCTTCTGTCTTTGTGCCGTTCAAAGGGCTACCGGTGGCGAGCGGCACAGAATGTCACCAAAGGCCGTATGTCGCGGGGAAGAACAGAACCTTTTCGTTTAAAAGTCAGAGCTTGTGGCAGCGCTAATCTGCATGTTGGAACTCCTCACACAGATGAGCACACTTTTCCTGCATCAGAACACACTCAGTGTAAACATACAGGTCTCTGCCTCATGGATACTGTGCTTACAAGGGGCTCCCTGAAATTCGGTCATACAAGTTCTGTTGAAAAGCTCATTCGGTGCACTTGTTTGTACCTTTTAGTCAGCAGGGTATTTTTTTCTGCCGGCGGTCAACTTTTGGGTTTGAAGTCGACTTCCGTAAGCGCTAGCCTACCTCTTTCCTTCGCGGGGATCTTACCGAAATGCACACCATTTGGTGCGGTCTGTTGTTTTTGTGCAATTAAACTTTTTGTTGACACCTTCGGGGTTCTCCAAGCAATTTGTTGATTGCCGTTGATTACACTAACAAGCCTATGCAAGCTGCTAACGCTTTTCATTATGTTTGGATAAAAAAGCTGTTGTACAACTTGTAGTTAATGATTTATTGCATCTCATTTTCTTCTCAAGGTGTAATGGAACAGATGTACCTTTGCTCTTATTACCTGAATGTTGTATACAATTATTTGACTTGAGTGCAAATGACAAAATTAAACTAAAGTACGGCTGACGACAAAGTAAATAAATGACAAAACATGTTACACAGTAAAAAAAAAAAAAAAAAAAAAAGGAATATTACCGTTGCGCTGAGTTCTCGGTGCAATCTAGCCATGCCCTTTTTATGCTTTGCATATGATGAAACGTAAAGGTGCATTAACTTGCTTTGTTAGCTTTAGAACCCAGAGGGGTGGTGCTGAAGTTTTTGAAATGACATCTTGTGAAATAGATGATTGAAAATTTTTGAAAAAGTTCACATCAGTGATATGCAAGTGTACAACAGGTTAACCTTTCAGAACTGACTGTAAATATGTAATTTTTCCTAAAGAAGAGTCTATTTTGAATGGGAGTTTATAATTATGAAAATAGCACACACATTAAAAACAAGGAATTGTTGGTCACTGTTATAAATGAGTCATATGTGGTCACTATTATAAGGAGAGGAATAACTGCAACAGTGCATTTGTGATAAGGAGTTAAAAATGTATAGTGTCTGTAATTAATGGGTACAGCAGCAGCAGCCCAGTGGTGCTCTGTTGGCACATGATCTCAACAGGCCACGGGCACGGTGAAGTGATGTGACCGGAACAGACCCCAGGCATGACAAGGCATATGTTCGGCCGACTCCATCAGGGGAAGGATACCCGCCATCGGCTTCAGACCCAAACGAGCCGGCCGGACTCGGGGGAAGAGGACCGAACCCCACCCCCAACGCTGGGACCCAGAGAGCAGGACGACAATAGCCATATGGGGCTCTAAATTAGGAAGGAAAATAAAGAGAAAGAAACCTGGCATGATATGGGTTTGGCACAGCTCCTGGATGTTAATTGCACAGTGTTGGCCTAATTCCTGTCTCCATTTTGACCTCTGATTATTAGAGTAATGAACATCCTCCATGGCTACATAGTGAGTGTAATTAAAGCTGACAGTTGGATGGGTTCTCCTATCAAAATGGAGCATTTTTGTTTTTAAGAATATATCAAACTGCTTACTTAGACATACTCCGTGTTAATTTGATCCCAATTGGTGCTGCACTTTTTTTTTTTTTTTTTACTTTGAGTTGTATGTCACTTTGGAGAAATGTGTCTGCCAACTGAATGAATGTAAATGTATTTTCGATCATTAGCGAGTATTTCAGAGAAGAGTGAAAGTATCCTCTGCCACAAATAGCATTGCCCTTTAAGGTTCTGAGTTGATAGCCCTTTGGGTGGAAGTTTTATCTATTTTGCTACTTTGAAAGGCAAGGGACACATTAACCAGTTTCAGAAAATAAATGTCAGTTAACGGTAACTACTGCCCTTAAACCCATCTCGGAAGCAATTAGGCATGATGTAGGGTCCACCCTGGACAGGGCACTAGTCCATGGCAGAGCAAAAACACACTCATTCACTTACACATACTGTACACACTAAGGGCAATTTAGAGAATTCATCCTCAACTCACATCTTTGGACTAGGGGAGGAAATCCTTGCAAATGTGGGGAGAACGTGCAAACTCCACACGGAGTGAGCCGGATTCTAACCCACGTCCTACCGTGTTTGGAAGACAATGTACTGTCCAGTTACAAGTAAAAATGTAACTGCGTAGAAAAGCTAACCCTAGCCTTAGGTACAGATCACATCAACAAGCACTAGGAAGTACAATTGTTATCATTAGCCAGCTACAAGTCTCCCTTAAGCAAAGCAAGTTATTCTTCTTACCTGTAGGTTTGTGTTAGCGAGTTTGTGAAAGACTGAAACCTGAACATAAACTCAGTAAATGAGCTAGTAATTGCAACACAAACATAATCAAACCACAAGGCTTAGATGTTTTTTCAATTTTCTTTTGAATTTGAAATATTGGCAAATAGTTGAAATTAAAAAAGATACACTTGAAATAATATACTTGTCATACTGTTTCCTTACAATAACCCCCTGGTTGCAGTGCATGTGAAAGGGATCCAGGACAATTGTGCTATTTAGGTCCATTTTATTGGTTAGAGCAACAGGAGAAGCCCCACGTCCGGTGTGCCCCTGGACAAATTGGCCTCTGGCTCTGGATTAAAACTGGTCATGCAGGTGGTTTCATATCTCAGCACTTCACAGCTTATCAGATTACCATCAGCGGCGAAGGGCTCATGAGCTATCCAGCAGGTCCCTGTTGGGTCAAGTGCTTCTGAACCCTGGACATGCTTGAAGGGAGCCATTCGCGAGCCCTACTCCTCTGGCCCATACGTTTCATTGGCCGTCAGAAGTGCAACTTCCACGTAGCTGTAAGGGAGGAGGTAACATCTCTCTGTAACCTACACATTCTTTATGAAGTAATGGGAGACGCTGCAATTCATATTCCCTCTCTCAGGTGATTATGAACTGCCTCGTCTAATGGGTTGGTGTGTTTCTGCAGAACCGACTGTGATGCGAGGAAGTGCTGCGCGTGGATGGCCAGCCATACGTTGCCCGATGTAGGTCAGGCAGGGAAATGGTAGTGGAGAACGCGAGCCTCTGGGAGAACGCCGGCCCTGCAGCAGGGTATCGCTGCAGATGAACTGATGGCAGAGAATAGCAAGGGGAGGGGTTGGGAGGGAGAGATGACGGTAGAATTAGCGCTCTCTCCGCAGTGGAAATCCAGGCTTAGGAGACACCGATGCTTGCTCTCGCATATTAATCACAAGTGTGTTAGCAGTTGCGTCTCAAGCCCATCTGTGGGATTATTGGGAGTGAAACAAATGCATACTTAATTACCGCCGGGAAAATATTGAAAGAAGTAGTACATGGTATCAATTGCTGAGTTTGACTGTGTATGTCTGTATGCTCACAGAGCAGAAGAACAAAGAGATTCGCATCTGAAGGAAGCTCTTCCTCATTCTCCTGTTTACGCATAGCTAATTGTATGTGGTAGTTCCGTAGGAACTGAAATAGAGGCTTATATTCAGGCATCAAGTTGAAACAAACCGATGAAAAGTAAAGTGAAGTGACTTCAGTCGGAAGACCGTTTACAGTCTGTGAAAGGAAGTTCCGTAGCACTCCTGAGATACTCTGAGTACACTAATCAATTTAATGATATAAACAGACAAATTGCATTGTTCATTCATTCATTACTGAGAGCTGTTTGTCCAGAGCAGGGTTGCGGTGATCCAGACCTTAACCTGGAAACACAGGATGTGAGGCAGGGGACACCCTGGGTGGGACACCAGTCCACTGCAGGACAATCACATAATCTCGTTCATTTGCACATACGTGCATTAAGATCTGTTTAGAGTTACTTTGGAGTCACATTAAAAATGTGTTTTTGGACCATGGGAGGAAACCCCCCACACACAGGGGAAATCTGCAAACTCTGCACTGACTACATCACATTCAAACCCTGCTACATTGAGACTGCTTTGCTCTTCCGCCTCTGCCTGCTTGGTGGTCCCGTGCACAAAAGTTCTGAAATCCAAAGCGCAAAGGTTTTCGGTTCTGGTTTCGATGTGGTGGAATGACCTCCCTCTGTCACTCAGAACTGCCGATTCTCTCGGTACATTTAAGAACCGTTTTAAATCTCACCTCTTCCAGACTCACTTCTCCCATGAGCTCTTAAGTGCATGTTAATATATAAATGTTCATGCTCAATAACTTTGTGATCATAACTGTTGATTAACGGATAAACTTTTACGCAGCTACTCATGTGATGTAATTGTTAGAATTTTGTGAATAGAAATAGTCGATTGATGGATAAACCTTTAGGCAGCAACTTGTGTGATGTACATTAGTTTATATGGTGGAAAGTAACAAATTAACTGTGCTTAGAATTATGCGTCTGCATCTAAGTGTCTCTTTCTGTTGATGTAATGCACACATTGCGCTTTCTATGAGATGTACATCACTTTGGAGAAGAGTGTCTGCTAAATGAATAAATGTAAATGTAAACCCACATCTGAACCAAAATCCCAGGAGCTGTGACTTACCAGCACTACCTGCTGCACATTGTTCTACAGACTGTGTCAAAACTAGTAAAAGCCAAGGACAGGTGTATTGAATGGACCTACACTGGGAATTCTTTGGTCAGTTCCTTCACCACATGATTAATCACTATGTTCGAGTGGTAAGACAAAACATTTTGAGGAGTTATATTCACCTGTTTGCAAGAGGACATGGTTTTTGTCTCACAATTTTTGTTAACACCGTGTGAAATAATAAAGTCATCGATTGTGCTGATAGTCACTTCTCTGCTGCTAGTCAGTCGATTGAACAGTTATGGCCTCCGAGATCAAAGGGTGGAAAACCAAGATGTTTTTGCTTTGTTAGAACGTCACATCTCTTACGAGAACTCTGTAGGTTGGCAGTTGATAATGTGTTCCAGATGTAATAATGTCACTATGTAGAAAAATGTCTGAGTTGCGTAATTTTGTCTGCGTTCCAAAATTCCATCCATATTCTGCCAAGCATTATGGGATAGAACACTTCTGGTGCTTGTTCCACATAGGAGTTACTGGGCTCAGATTTCTGTAGGTAGTTAAATGAGATTTTAAAAAAAATTTTAAAAAACAGTACCTATAAATCTCAGTGGCCTACTCTTTCTTAAATATTTTCCTGGCAGTCATCTACACTGAGTAGATGCAGGTATCATTGTGAAAGGGGTGCAAACATCAGGCCATCTCAGGCATAGCCAGAGGCCCAACGCCCAGGTTACCCCCCAGTGGTGGCTGCAGCACGGGTGGCCGTTAACCTTTCCAGAGACATTTAGAGAAAAGGGACCACGTGCCTGCGGATGTCAGCAAGTCGCCTGGAAAAAACACCGTCTCACGTTGACGGATAACATGAGCGCCGCAGAGCACGGGAAAGAGGCGAAAAGAGCAGCAGAGAAGTTTGAGCTCCACTGAGCCACACACCCCAAAATAAAGAACCTCAGTGTCTGTCCACACTGGTTTTAAAGGCAGCTTTGCACACAGGCGGTCGGCCCACTGGGTGGGGTGGGGCGGGGTGTTACCCTCACACGGCCTGGTACGGGCAATGCTTTTGAGGCCATTCATTTGAATAGATAGTCCCGAGATGCGCCTAGCATTTCGTTAGGAAATGTTCTTGTCATGATGACCAGAGCCGCAGTTTCAAGTTTGCTTAAAATCAAATTTGTGTGACGCATTTAACTGTCTCTCGCAGTGCAGTGAGGTCACAGTCTCTGGAACTACCTGAATTTTGCTTTTTGTCTTTTACTCTGGACTTTGTTTAATTGATGTTAGAGGAAATAAATTTAATTGCATTACACAAATGTTCCTTTTGCCTTAGGTATGAATTTGCTGCAATTATTTTGTTTTGTTCATTAATTTTTCCATTATCAATAAATACTTGTGCAGTGCCAGGAACCCATTCCAGTCCATGGAAGAGTAATCTTTGTCTCTCACTAGGAGCAATTCAGAGTCACCAGTTAATCTGGAAGACATACAAACTCAACACAGCAGGATTTAAACCCATGTCCCAACCCAAAGTGCAGGAGCTGAGAGGCTCTGCATTGATAGATCATGACATTTATGTCTTTAGCACCTCCCCATTTGTACAGGTGGATAATTTTTAGTGGAGCAATTTTAGGGTAAGTACTTTGTTCAAGGGTACTACAGTCAGACATGAGATTAGAACCTCTTACCTTTGGGTCCGAAGGCGGCAGCAGCACTAGCCACTATGCTACTAGCCATCTTTTTGCTGAGGTCTGGTACGTTTGGCCTCTTCATGCAAAACCAGTCCAACAGAAGCAACTGTAGGTCAGGTGCGAGTGATTTCTTACAGCTGTTTTGTCATGACATGTCAGGCTCCGTGCAGCATTCAGTTATGTTTTCCACAGAAGATTTTTCACACAAGTGCTTTTTGTTGGTAAAACTGAAGTGACAGTGATTAAAGGCTTGGTGCAGGCATCTCACACAGAGCCCATCTGTCTTCTTGTCAAGAAATGCAGTTATTTCAAGCAATTCATTAGACAACATAGGAACAGACAGGTGACATTGTCACCGACATCCCCTTGTCCCTGTGCCCCGTATTTGCTTACGTGCTTCTGTTTAGTGTGTCCGTGCAGCTGTCTGTAGTGATGTATATTGCCATAGTGACCCTGAGAGGCCGTTATTGTAATCTCGCGGGAATAAGCTTCCTGAACATCCATTATGGTTTCTTTTTCCAACAGCTAGTATCGGCACCACCAAGGTACAAAGCAATGTCGGCGAATATTTCCGTGCGCTTGTTTTCTTTACGTCTTACAAACATCTCTTCCTCGCGTTGGAAACGGCGAGCATCTTGACAGCCATCCCCGCACCGGCGAGAGCTATAAACGCTAGTATTGATCCTCTAATGAGCTGTCAGAATGCTGATATCATACCACCGGTTGAATGGTATAAATACTGTGCAGCGTTTTTGTTCCTCCAGATGAACGGGGTCTTGTGTTTACAACAGCTGCAAGATAACCTACCGCATCCTTCAATAAATCAAACCCTTGGTCACGTAGCTTGAATGGTGGGGCGCACGTGGTGCATATGCAAAGAACTCGAAGCGAAATAAAGACGTATCTGTGGAGCCAGTGAGTCTCCAGAAAGGAAGGTCTGAACGTCTGTTAATAGCACAACGGGGCGGCTGCACATATTAATGTTTTACCTCTGCTGTTGGTAGGGTAAACAGACAACCCGTTTTCTCGCTAAGACAGAATAGAGTCCCATTGAGGAGAAATGCAAATGACCCGTCCGAAGCATAGAGGCTTTCTGAAGGCTGAAAAGGCATTCTTCCCCCTGCATAAGTGCTTTTTGTGTGCGCCTTCCACAGACAAACAGAAGTCCACGTTGAGCACGGCAAGCGGCTGCACGGGAGGTGTGGCTCTCTGAAGTGTTTGCAGACTGTTTGTGTGGTGCAGCTCGCAGCCAAGGAGCTCCTACTCAGATGTTTCCTGTAGGAGGCCAGGGCCAGCGTAGGCAGCCTGCGGAGACCCTAAAAATCAATGAAATATGCGAGGCATTACACGCAGACCCAGTGGCATAAAGCTGTTGTGTCACTTCTTTAATGAAATCGGTTAATTCTGTGTCGGAATCCGCTGCACCGTCTGAGCAAAAGGGAGTTTTGTGGGGACAATTAGTCGGAATAATTATTAAGAATCCAAAGGGGAAAGTTTTAATGGGTTAAATGAGAAAAATCCTAATCTGTTTATGAAATTAGTAGCTTTCATTTTTATCCTCCCAGGATTTAATTAGAGTATCTGGAGCACATTAGCTGTCATTAATTCAGCTGCACTTTGAATTGAATTTTGGGTGGGGTGGGGGGGTTAGCTGTGGAAAAAAAGGTCACAGAATCTGTTCTTGCAGTAGCAGTAGAATATTTTAACATGCTCTTTCTGTTGAAATTTGACAATGAGACATGAGGTGCTGGCTCCCTGGAGTCGACCCTATCTGTCCCACTGCGCAGCACTCTTCCCGCTTCAAATAATATTTAACATTGTTTCACGTCTGTACATTGAAGGACAAGGTGGCAGGTGACAGACAGGAAGCTGTGAGGTCGACGTGGGCTGTTGTCAGTGGGCGGTACGTTGAAGTGTGCTACAGCATAGATACAGAGAGCTGCCGTTTCTGCCCACTCAGCTGTTCCTTTAAGCCTCTTTCGGGTCAGCCGTTTGAAAGCCGCTGCACGTCTGTGCATCGATGGGGTGGAAGAGCTTACACGAGCCGTCTACACCCCGCCCCTGTTATTAATTACTCATCCGTTCGGTCAGTGACGGCTAAGAGAGCTCCGGCCGAACACACAGGCTTCGCGCAATCGTGTGGGCGGGTCAAAGTGATAACCCGTGTTGTGCATTATAGAGTTTGTAGGTGGTCCACCGGGCAATCTGTAGCATCCTGTTGTTTGTCTTACATTTACATAGTTTCATTTAGCAGACGCTTTTCTCCAAAGCGACGTACATCTCAGACGAAAAATACTAGGAGTGCATTACATCAACAGAAGTCTTTGGAACTTTTCTAACCTTGGGTTTGTGGGATTGTGTCGAGGAAGAATGCGCACCAACAGCAATCAAAAAGGCCGGTGACATTTATGCTATATCTGTGTACTTTACCTACCCTGTGATGGACTGGTATCTTGTCCAGGGTGTACTGTACCTAGCACAGCGACCTATCCATTTGGAATAGGCTCTGGACCACCGTGACCCTGCCTTAGGACAAGCAGTTATTTGTAATGATAGAGTAATAGGGCATCTTTCCAAAAATTACACATTTCCAACACATCCTTCATCGGGATAAGATATATGCGGTACTTTTGGTATCTAATTTCAGCATCTCAGAGCATAAGCCTGAAAGTTGCAAATGGTGTGGGATCAGTTTTAAGCCTGAGGTGGCCACATGGGCTGGAAAAACACCAGGGACAGCAGGTTTTCCCAGACCAGTTCAGGCTCTTATTTTAAACAAATAAGCAACTAAACTTGTAAAGGCAAAACCCAAAGACAAACTCAACAAGGGAAGAATCCAGCACCAGAAATGTCCGTAACCAAAAGTACACATCAGGTAACTACAGGGAATTAAGCCAATACCCTGTCTACTGTGCTCGAGTCTCTCTAGGACCAGCTGCCATAAATGTCCATTCTTGATGTTCTCTCAATGAGCAGCTTGTCTCCATTATGCTCAGTTGGTGTGGGGTGGGCAGTGGGGATCTGTCCCTCAGTTTTATCCCCACCCCATCCATGCCACAGCTCTACCACCCACCAGCTCACAGATGATTAAATAACAAACTGTCTCTTTAATTTACCACACTGATATAAAAGGTGTTTTTTTTAGATCAGGAATGCAGAATGTAGAGTTCTTCACAAAATGGCTTCCTTCATGATTAATGTGTTAACTATGGCTCCTTCATGCAGTGTTTTGTTTGTAAATCAAGCCATCTGGCGATAATCTTCCTCTTCGAGAAAAGGTTCAACCAGGAATTTTCCAAAGAATGTTTTGAAATGCCTTTTCTTAAGGTTATAAAGAAAACATGGCACAAATGGTACAAAACACAGTCGTTCAGGTTGCACTCTTAGTAACCAGGCTGTCGACACTGTCAGCCTTTCCTCAAACTGTTACTCCTCCCTGCTGTAGTCATTCTCTGCATTACAACATCTGCTGTTTTCAACTACAAAGTTCCTTGTACTGTTTTCAGTAACTTCCTCGCGATATTCCTTCTCACACTAGCTTCTATGTTCTTGTTTAATTCTTGAGTCCTCTGTCGAGATCTCAAGAGACGGTTGGCTGGCTGACTCAGATGATGACTATTCTACATCAGGAGGTGATTGGCTGTTTCCGGTGGCGATTATTCTGTATCTGGAGGTGATTGGCTGTCTCGGGTAGCCATTATTGTGCATCAGAAGCACATTGGCTTCTTCACGAATTGATTTTTCTCTCTCAGCCGGCGATTGGCTGCGGCGTAGGGACTGGATGTAGAGGAGAGGTGTCGAACCAGCACTCCTTTGTCGTACCTTGCTCGTGTGTGTCAGTGCTCTTCCTGTGTGGCCTCACTAGGCTGTTCTCTAGCGCCTACAGAGCACTGTAAATGGTAAAAGGATTTCTGTGTTATGACACTGTAATTGGAGCTAGACATTGTGACCGGAGCAGGTACCATGTGTCAAGGGCTCGTTGCAGTTGCAGTCTTCCACACAAAGTTTAATGTCCATTTACGTTTATTCACTTAGCAGACGCTTTTGCCCAAAGCGACTTACAACAGATACTACGTAATGTTACTAGCCCACACACCTTATTCACCAAGGTGACTTACACTGCTATATACACTACTTACAATGGGTCACTCATCCATACACCAGTAGAACACACTCTCTCTGTGACACTCACACACTATGGGGGAACCTGAACAGCATGTCTTTGGACTGTGGGAGGAAACCAGAGCACCCAGAGGAAACCCACACAGACACAGGGAGAACATGCAAACTCCACACAGACTAAGCAGAGATTGAACCCACCACCAGCAGCACTACTCACTGTGCCACTGTGCTGCCCATTTTAGCTGCATTGCCGTTTTAGCAATGGATGTTCACATAGGCATTTCTAGGCTCTTCCGTGTCTAATAATGACCTGATATTGTCATAATGTTCTTTTAAGTGGCACACTTCATTTTTCAGGGCTGGGCAGCAAGCACTGTCTTAATGATGTGACAGATGTGCTTAATACTCCATTACTGTGAAAGCCATTTTGTTTTTTTATCATATCTCATAAAATTTCACATGAGAATGTCTTATCTTCCTCAACAGCCCCTCCGTACACCCTCCCCTTTGATTTATTCCAGAGAATCTCCCCGAATCTCAGCTAGGTCAGTCAGTGGTTAGAGCCATCACCTTACAGTCAAAGGACCCAGGTATGAATCCCACCTCCAGCTGTAGTACCTTTGAGCAGGGCACTTAGTCTCAATGGCTGCAGTAAAATTTACTCAGCTGTGTAAATGAGTAAATAATTATATGTAGCTTAGTGTAAACATGTGAAGTAAGGCACTTTGGAGACATTCATTAGCTGAATGAATAAATGCTTTAGTAATAAATAATACTTGGAGCTGAGCTGTAGTGATTCCGGTCAGTCAAATTATGCCAGTACAATTAAGGCAATCAGCAACAGAACTCTTCAACACTGCAGAATGAAACATTAAAATGGGTTAAAATAACCCAAACGCTGACACTTCAGAAATTGTCTGTAGGACCTCTTTAAAAGCAGCAAGAGAAGATTTTCGTTAACTGCGCAGCTCGTAAGAGGCTCAATGATGTCGTGGAACAAGTCCAGCTCAACGCTTCGGTTCCAAATGCCATTAATCCACGGTGCTGCCCGGAGGCGTTATTGTGAGAAAATCCCTCACAGTAGACCAAACGGTTTCACCCTTCGACTTTAAAGCGGTGAAACGGTTCTCTTCCCGCAGATCTGAGCTGACGTGACACTTGAGCCTTACACCTGAACTGTCTTTCCGTTGCTGCCCTGATACTGCCGATAACGTTGGGCAGCATTTCAGAGACTTTAAGTCCATCGTGATGTTGTAAAGTGGCTAATATGGAGGTGGAGTTTAAGCAGAGGTCCCATAACCTTTGGATAAAGTATTTTCTCCACTGAAATATCCAGGTCTGTTTGTAGCTTAAACTCTGAGTCTCCTAAATCACTAAATACTAATAATAAAACTCTGCATCGAGAGGTGTGTTTATGGTAAATTGTGGCTCCTGGCCTTTTCAAATTGCCAGGCTCACTGGAGGGCTGTGGAAGTACAGAGTAAACTTGCTGCCGGGTGACTTAACTAGTGCTATCATCAATCAAATGGATGTAACAAATATAAAGTGTATTCATAAGTCTTCCATACCTATATATAGCCTGTTAAACATTTAAATTGGCGCTATTTCGGTTCATGTGGCATCATTAGGGTGTCCATTTTCGGGATATTAAATTTGTGTTGCGGCTGAGTAATATTGTGGCATGATAACAGCTGTAAGTGAAATATAAAACCTTTTAACTTGTGATGCAGTTTTTTTATGCACAAACCTGAACATGAGCTTCAGGTTTCGATTACCCCGATTATATTATTAGTTGCTGATGTAGCTAATTTGAAATGAAAAACATTCTATACTGTATGTCTTTAAACCTTATATATATTTATATTTATATTTATATATACACCAATCAGCCAAAACATTAAAACCACTGACAGGTGAAGTGAATAACATTGATTAGCTCATTACACTGACATCTGTCAAGGGGTGGGATATATTAGGCAGCAAGCAAACAGTCAGTCCTTAAATTTGATGTGTTGAAAGCAGTAAAAATGAGCAACCGCAAGGATCTGGGCAACTTTGACAAGGGCCGAATTGTGATGGTTAGACGACTGGGTCAAAGCATCTCCAAAAATGGCAGGTCTTGTGGGGTGTTTCCGGTATGCGGTGGTTAGTACCTACCAAAAGTGGTCCAAGGAAGGACAACCGGTGAATCGGCGACAGGGTCATGGGCACCCAAGGCTCAAGGCGTGAGGAGCAAAAGCTAGCCTGTCTGGTCTGATCCCACAGAAGAGCTACTGTAGCACAAATTGCTGAAAACCTTAATGCTGGCCGTGATAGAAAGGTGTCAACACAAAGTGCAGACTGGTCAGAGTGCCCATGCTGACCCCCTGTCCACTGTCGAAAGCGCCTATAATTTTCACGTGAAAGTCAGAACCGGACCATGGAGCACTGGAAGAAGGTGGCCTGGTCCGATGAGTCACGTTTTCTTTTAGGTCATGTGGACAGCTGGGTTCATGTGTGTGTCTGGGGAGGAGATGGCAGCAGGATGCACTATGGGAAGAAGGCAAGCTGGCAGAGGCAGTGTGATGCTCTGGCCAGTGCTCTACTGGGAAACCTTGGCATTTGTGTGGATGTTACTCTGACACGTACCACTTACCTACAGATTGTTGCAGACAACGTACACCCCTTCATGGCAACAGTATTCCCTGATGGCAGTGGCCCTGCCACACTGCGAAAATTGTTCAGGAATGTTTTGAGGAACATGACAGAGCTCAAGGTGTTGACTTGGCCTCCAGATTCCCCGGATCTCAATCCGATCGAGCATCTGTGGGATGTGCTTGAAAAACAAGTCCAATCCATGGAGGTCTCACCTTGCAATTTACAGGACTTCAAGGATCTCCTGCTAACATCTTGGTGCCAGATACCACAGGACACCTTCAAAGGTCTTGTGGAGTCCATGCTTCATCGGGTTAGAGCTATTTTGGCAGCACGAGGGTGACCTACACAATATTAAGCAGGTTGTTTTAATATTTTGGCTGATCGGTGTATGTATAGTATATATAACAACAGACTCGAATGTTCAAGGAATGCTTGCCAAGGGTTTATTTCTGACAGAGTTTATAACATGGTGTTAAAAATTTGGATTTAATTTGTATTGAAATTCACCCTACAAAGTGACATCATTGCTATTAATACATTTGCGAGACTGAGGAGTCCAAAGCGACTTAAGACAACCGACAATCGTCCCATTTATACAGCTGGATTACTGAAGCGATTCGGGTTAAGTACCTCTCTCGGAGGTGCTACGGCTGTTCCTCTCCTTGGGTTTCAACCTGCAACCTTCTGGTCACGAGTCCACTTACTTAACCACTTCACCAGCTGCTGCTCATATCAGATGCAACTATCATGTTGTCAGCAGTTGTTCCAGGGCATTTCCGAATGTGAGGTCATGCTCGCTGGGTCCAGAGAACGTGTGGTCCAGTGGACTTGCACACTTGTGTTACTGGGAGATCAGTCCTTTCTAATTGGGATACCTGAGAGCCCCGCCTCTCCTTTGACTCCATTAACTGCAGCATTGCACAACCGTGGCATTTTTAACTGGGGTGTAGTATTCTCCAGGTGGAGCTTGAATTTGACACTTACTGGTGCAATTTTTTACTGTTGAGATTCCTTTTATTAGAATGAAATGGATGCCCACGTTTGGTTTGCGCTGTGCCTGTTTGTAAAGGTGAACTGAGGGCTGCGAAGCCTGGCCGTGCTCCCCTTTCCACCTTGGAGGGCATGAAACTGCGATGTCTGCCGTAGTGCTGCAGCTGCCGTAAAACCGTCCCCCACTCCCACCCCTACCCCCACCCCCTGCTTGTCTTCCCCACGAGCCTACTGCGGTTTTCCACCGGCTTCTTGTCATAATTTTTCCTTACACCGCACACCAGCCATCCGCTGTAGACATCCCTGCATGTCCCACAATGTTTTTGATTTAATTTTTACACCCCTTTCTTATTTTCCAGTTTCTTGTTAGTATTTTGACTATAGTAATTAAACAGCATTGTACCTGAAGCCTTTCCATATGCACTGAAGTTTCTTTCGGTTTTTTTCCTTCCTTTTTGCTGTTGCAGGGTCGATGCACGAGAGAGAACTGCAAATACCTTCACCCACCAGCACACTTAAAGACCCAGCTAGAAATAAACGGGCGCAACAACCTCATCCAGCAGAAGACGGCGGCTGCAATGCTGGCACAGCAGATGCAGTTCATGCTGCCAGGCACGACCATGCAGCCTGTCGTAAGTACCCCAGTGCCCCACACAGCAGTGCAACACAGAGGCTCACTGATTACTGCCCCATCCTGGCCCCTGCTTTCTGAGAGAGCGGTGGACATACCGACGATCCTGGACAAGGGCTTCACAGTAATATTGGCAGTTAACGCAACTCTGCGAGAGTTTATCTGAACACGAGGGGAAAAAAGAAGAGCTCTGCCGGAGCTGGTTTAGCTCAGCTGATTTTACTTTGTGTGCTTGGATTGTGGGCCGCACCTCACATCCTCACACCCGCTGCAGAGATCCAGAGCCAGGACAGGAGAGCAGTGGCCAGTGAGCCAGGGTCTCAGTCCATCAGTTATGTGTCAGCTTCTCTCCCAGAGCCTAGACTGGCTGGCCTTCAGAGGCAGCACCCTATTGAAATGCATAACTGGCATGATGGACCATAGCTATTATGTATCTCCTGTTGAATATTGATGAGCCCTCCTGTTGTCCTAGGGGGCAGCAAAGGTAGCCTTGGAAGGCCAAACAATCAAATCCATGGAATGAATTAGTTAGTGCTGGTTTGTTATAGGGCTACTGGCTGACTGGCTTCTACCTCTATCACAGACTTGTTCTCCTTTACCTGGGTAAAGCCCTGTGAGACACCCCCGGTCTCCTAGATCTTGCAGCACTCGATCCAGCTAACACATTTTTAACACACTAAACAGTCATGCAGCACTTACAGCACTGTTTTATAATTATATTTATGGATGTGTTAACAGTCCTTGCCCATCTCTCCTCCACAGCCCACATTTCCTGTAACCC